>NC_136067.1:1165028573-1165663573 GCF_964261635.1 Lissotriton helveticus
TAACCAGTTGCTCTGTCACATAATAGGGTTTGATCTTTTATTCGTACATGAATGCTTAAAAATCTATTGCGTTGTAATCATTACCCATGACTCTTACAATAGTACAAGATGCCATGTCAAAATGCCATTAGATCTCCTGTGCTGTATGCTGGCCTATGTCCTGCTTGATGGTAACCTACCAATAAAGTGCTGTTGTAATCATAAAGTGCAAATACATGCAAAAAGTGCTATTCCATATATAAATAAACACAACCAATATTACACACCATGATAAAAGTATTAAAATTGTAGCGATTAAATAGGATCCAATTTCATTCAAATAATAGCGATTATCTGGATATCTAAAAGTGCTGTTATCAGGGATTTATCATTAGATTATGGAGTAATTCATCAATACACATTTTATCATAAATAATTATGTAAATCTTCAGTGTTATTCAATCCATTTGGATTTTTACTGTCCAACTCTACAATCATACGGGTTTCAAGTTTTCTCAATAGTTTTTCTCTATCCCCACTCCGTCTCAACGGTGCTACCGCATTGATCACATAATAAGTAAGGTATCCCAAATCGTTGTTATGTATTGCCCTGAAATGCCTAGCGACAGGATACGCTGCATCGTTATTTATTATGGCCCTGAGATGCTGCAATATTCTGATGTGCACCTGTAGCTTGGTGCTACCTACGTAGCATAATCCACAGGTGCATGCCAGGACATATACTGCATACTCGGTGCGGCATCCGTAACTGCCCTTGATAGCCACACTTTTGTTGGAGAATGGAGTGGTATAATGGGTCATATTGACTCCAAACTTACATGCCCGATATGATGAACACTTGAAGAAACCTGTTCTCGGTTTTAACCATGTACCCTCAATTTTTATTTCGGGACTCATCCTAACCAACTGCCTTCTCATAGACCTGGCTCTACTGAAAGTAATTGTAGGTACCTCAGGTAATCTATTTCCGAGTACTGCATCAGTGAGCATAATGGGCCAATTCTTTTTCACAATGGATCTAATTTTTCTTTCCTGTTTACTAAAAGTGGTTATCAGTCTAGGACTGTCCTCATTACTTAAATCACTTGTGGACTTGGGCACTAACAATGATTCACGTGTTCTCTCACTTGTCTTTCTCCAAGCTTTAGTGAGAACTGCTTTAGTGTAACCTCTATCCTGTAATCTTTCCATAATTTCTTTGGCACATTTCTCAAATTCTTGTGTGGAGCTGCATATACGTTTTAATCTTAGCAGTTCTCCCACCGGAATACTGTCTATAAGATGTCGGGTATGGCTACTGCTGGCATGTAGAATGCTATTGCCAGCAGTTTTTTTCCTGAACAAGGTTGTTACCAAGTTATCATCTACAACTGAGATTTGGACATCTAGAAATTCCACAGAGGATAAGCTGATATTGGACGTAAAGTGGAGATTACATGGGTTAATATTCGAACAAACTCATGTGTGCTAGGCAGGTCACCCTCCCAGATTGCAAACACATCATCTATAAAGCATAGCCAGTGCTTTACTTTGTGTCTATTCGGAGTATTGTCAAGGACCTGCTTCTCCCACCAGCCAACATGCAAGCATGCATAACTGGGGAAGAAGCAGGATCCCATGGCTACACCTCTTTCCTGCTTCCAAATTTCTTTTCCGAATAAAAAGAAATTATTGGTCAAACACCACGCAATCAAATCTCCTAGCATCTTATTATGTCCATAATATTCACAATGCTTTGTACCAAGGAAATAATTGATTGCTTGCAGGCCTGCCTCATGTTCAATACTCGTATATAACGACTCGATGTCTAATGTAATTAGACACCAGTCACTATTCCATTTATTGCCGCTGAGTTTGTTCAGAAAATCTCCTGTATCACTTACATAACTGGGGAGGTTTTTTACATGCTCTTGGAGGTAATAATCGATATATTGGGAGATATGCTCCGCCATGCTGTTAATTGCGGATATTATAGGTCTCCCAGGCAGAATACCGCAATGGATCGCACACCGCTAGCCCCTCCGGGTCGCCCCTAAGCACTCTGGTATTTGTAGTGCATGTAGAACATCGAGTGAAAACAAAGTTTGTAAGTAGTTCACCAAAGTTTGTGCGAGTAGTTACTCGTTATCCCCAAGGTTTCTAGACCCGAGACATGGCCCGGGTTTCGGGATAGTTTCCCTCATCAGTAGAGAAATATCTGGGGTGGATGAGAAGGCCGCCAAGTATCCGTCACAGGCCCTGATGCCTCTCCGGCGCGCAGGTGCGTCTCCAGGAGCTCGTCAGCTCAATGTTCATGGGAGCGCTTTAAGTAGAATACCGCAATGGATCGCACACCGCTAGCCTCTCCTCCGGGTCTCCCCTAAGCACTCGGGGTATCCGTAGAATAAAGGGCTCCCAAAAGACTCCCCTCTGACCTCCGCGCTTTTCTTTCTGAGGGAAGTGGTTCTTCATATATTCGCGCCAAGCCAGGAGCGCGTCACGGAAGGTCCTGCTGAAAAGTTACCCAGACTAGACTGGCATTACACTGTGTGCAGTGTCTCTATGGACTTAAGGGATCGAGAAGTCTGGTGTAAGCCGTAGGGACAGGAGGAGCAGTGCGGTGGGTGGCATTTACCCCTGTTGGACTGTGAGAAGTCTGGTGTAAGCCGTAGGGACAGGAGGAGCAGTGCGGTGGGTGGCATTTACCCCCGTTAGACTGTTGTGTGAAGAGGTGTGGCGCCGCGGCCAGGGCGACTGACGCTGGAATCTGGGGACCACGGTTCGATCCCCGGCTCCGGCGGCAGGTTAGCCCAGCACCATGTGACTCTGGGCAATGGCTCGCTTAATCTTCCCGACGGCCCCCAGCGCCTAGAGACCCTTACGGGTGATTGTGCGCTTTACAAATGTGGACTTTACTTTGTGTAGCCACACGGCTGTCCCGCACAGGCTCACCACTGTCAACTTGGCCCAGCAGCCCTGAGGGTACCGGAGGAAGAACTTTGTAAAGCGGATGCATTTTAAGGAGTCTCACCTTCATTACTACAAATGACACTGGAACAGATTTTTACAATTTTTCCTGCCTCCTACACCAACACGATCATGGTGTATGCTGGGAGTTGGAGTTCTCCTACTCTCACGTGACCTCCAACAGGTGAGCTTATTTACAAGGGGAGGAGTCCAGTGTCGACCGCAGCACACAGCGAAGCAGTAATGTGAAAGCCATTGCGAGACTCTTGTTTGGAGCATGGGCACTGAGGAATGCATTTTTTTTTTTTTTTTAAATATTTTATTGAAACCAAACAGACATACAACAAACAAAAAAGAAAACTCCACAAGGCAAATACACTTGAAGACATCATCGCGGATCCGTGAGTTGAGCTCCAGAGCGGGGCATAATCAATACAGTTGGGTACATCAGGGGTAGGGGCAGGCAAGGAGACATGCGACAAACATAACAACAATGGTAAACGAACGCCAATTAAGGGGACAGTGACTCATCAACAGACAGGTCGTGAGGGGGAGCACATATGTCACCCCTATACGCATTCCATTGGGACCAGATACGACCCCACTTCCTGGGACGCCCACGGGAAAGAAATACAGTCTTTTCTCGAAACATACACCAGTCCATGTTGTCTTCCCAGGCGGATATGGTAGGTGGTCTATTGGAGCCCCAAAGCTGAGCGATATCCCTCTTAGCGACCATGTTACCAAGGGTCCCCCAAGTGGCCTGCGAAGAATTGTAGTCGTTAGGCTCCCACACATTGAGCAGACAGCGCCTGGCTTCAGGCAGCAGGGACACACCCGTAACACTCTCCATAACAGCATGCACATGAGACCAGAATCGCGCCACCTCCGGGCATTCCCATAATATATGGAGAAAGGTGCCAGACATACCACAGCCACCCTTGCATAACCCATCCACGGAAAAGCCCATACGAACCAAGCAAGGCCCAGTGACATACACTCTGTGGAGTACTTTCAATTGAACAAAGCGTAGGCGGGCAGGAATGGCGACCTCCTTGGGAGAAGACAAGGCAGACTGCCAATCTTCATCATCACGTTCCAGGCCGTCAGAGCACCACGCATCTCTAAGACGAATCAGCAAATCCGCCCTGTTGTTAATAAGCTTCTTATAAATTAGGGAGATCGTACTGTCCGGCACAGGACCATCGAGAATGCGATCTTCCAAGGGGGAGGATTCAGGGACGTCAGTGCCTACAGGGAACACAGACAACAATGCATGGCGGACCTGGGCATATCGAAAGAATTCCGTGGTATTCAGTTCGTATTCCTGACGCACCACTTCGAAAGACTTAATGGACCCCTTCGACCACAAGTCACACACTCTACTGATGCCAATCATGTCCCATTTGTCACAGCCTTTCGTCCGCCACAGAGAACCCAGGCATTCCGAGTCATACAGAGGGGTGGCCAAGGTGAGTCTACCACGCCAACCCAAAGCAGCGGTCGCATTATGCCACACACTCACAGCAATCTTGGTGGGACCGGTCAGTGCTCCGCGGCGTCCGCCCGAGTAAAGTGCTCTACTAAAGGACCCTCCTGGAAGGATAAACTTATCCATAGCAAACGCCGGCGCAGGTCCCGGGGCGTATGTCGCGTGATTAATCGCGCTGAGCTGAGACGCCCAGTAATACCTCCTGATGTCAGGGAGGGCGATACCGCCGTCGTACCAAGGGAGTGTGAGCTTTGAAAGAGCAATGCGTGCACGCCCATCCCAGATAAGGCGCCTCTGAAGATGTTCCACTTCACGGAAGTAACTGGGCGCAATCGGGTCAAAGGAGTTTTGCAGTGCATACAGGAAACGGGGCAAGGACATCATCTTAAAGAGCGCCGCTCGGCCAAGGGGTGAGAGCGGTAACTTACGCCAGCGAGCCACATCAAGTCGAAGCCGCTGTAGGGGGGGGCAGTAGAATAAGTTCATAGCGAGTGGCGGAGTCCAATGAGACATAAAAGAGGAAGGCATTGTTATGCCGAAATGCATTTGCCGCTACCAGCTGGTGTATCCGTAGAATAAAGGGCTTCCAAAAGACTCCCCTCTGACCTCCGCGCTTTTCTTTGTGAGGGTATATATATATATATATATATATATATATATATATATATATATATATATATATATATATATATATATATATATATATATTCACTGAAAAAACCATAGGTTATAGACCATATATAGTTAGGAATTAGCATTTACAAAACCTTGAAAATTCACTGAAAAAACCATAGGTTATAGACCATATATAGTTAGGAATTAGCATTTAAAAAACCTTATTTTACTCACACAAAACCATTGAAATTCCATATATAGTTAGTTGCACTAACTATAAATTGCGCACCCGCAATCCACTGCTGATCATGTCACATATTACATCATTCATGACATGGTCAGTGACATCACTGATGACATCACTGATGACATCTCAAATGACATCACTGATGACATCTCAAATGACAACATCCAGTGACTGTATGTTTCTGTAAAGTTAAAATATGTCTTACATATTGAAGAATGAGTGGATGTATAAGTGTCTGGATGAAGGATTTAGTAGGTGCGTGACTGACTGTATGAGTGAGTGATTAAATGTGTCTCACTGAATGCATGGGTTAGTGACTAAACTGTCTTAATTTGTGCATCATTATGTCTGTTGTTCTGTAAACTGCTGCATGTGTTGATCATTAGCTATACAAGAGGCTATATGTGTTATTAATTGGTTGCCCAAGTATTTCTATGGGAGATTGAGTTTGTGTGGGGGTGGCTGGAAGGTGTGTGACTCTATGCATAGATGTGTGAGCAGTTTATTCACTAGGTGTATGAGTTCAAGAGTGCATGTGGAAACAGCTACATGGGCAGTTGACTGTGTGCATGGGTGTATTGATGAGTGAATGGATATCTCAATGCTACATGTCATAGTAAGTACATATGTAAAACACAGTACATGTGAGAGTTGGCATATATAAATAACTGTGCATGAGAGCCACTGAATGAGTGAGTGGTTGTATCGATCATTGTGAACTTGTATCAGGGATTGTATAAGAGAGTAAATATGTGTTAGTATATGTTTCAATAAGTAAGGTGTGTTTAACTGTATAGTTGAAGAAATGGAGGTGAGATTGTTTCTTTGCATGACTGACTGGGTGTGTGAGTAACTCCATGGATGAGTGGCAGTGTGTGAGTGTCTGTATACACTGAGTGTATCTAAGGTTATATTAGAGTCTGAAGAGGTTTATCATATTAGCACAAGAATGATGTCAAATGAGATGTCATCAGTGATGTCATCAGTGATGTCATTTGAGATGTCATCAGTGATGTCATCAGTGATGTCACTGACCATGTCATGAATGATGTAATATGTGACATGATCAGCAGTGGATTGCGGGTGCGCAATATATAGTTAGTGCAACTAACTATATATGGAATTTCAATGGTTTTGTGTGAGTAAAATAAGGTTTTTTAAATGCTAATTCCTAACTATATATGGTCTATAACCTATGGTTTTTTCAGTGAATTTTCAAGGTTTTGTAAATGCTAATTCCTAACTATATATGGTCTATAACCTATGGTTTTTTCAGTGAATTTCAATGGTTTTTTAATAGCAAATATCATAAGCTGTCGAATGTCAAGTACGTGGTAAGTGAAAACATTTTCGTGTTTATGCACACTGATCTGCTTTGAATGGTGCCCCCCCCCCCTCATTTCTATTAGGAGTACTCTCTCTTTGCAGATAGTGAAAGGTAGTTAACGCAGGCCTTTGCCCCCGTTGTAATCCGTCGTGCCTGCTTCTCTCTCCATTTGATTGATTGTTATCCAAGTATTTACTGTTTTAGAATTAGTTCTCTTTGGTTCATTCTCTATTTACAAACAAACACAGAGTCGCAATACTCTGTTTAGTCTTTGCAGATAACGAAAAATCGTGTAAAAAAAAAAGAAAAGGAATCGAGCAAAATCAGTAGGCCACTAATGGGATCTCTTTTTGACCTCGCTAAAATAGAAACATTAGGAACAACCCCTCATGACAAATACAAAACTAGTGAGATGAACTGAACTCCACACAATGATGGCTGCAAAACAGCTCGGCTCCGCCACCCACCCCGCCCAAAATAACGATAAAGAACGGCTGCCATGATTGGTTGCGGAATGACCACGACGGAGCTACGAAATGGTGCTGCTCTCATGCTAACCCCAGCTTCAGTCTGAAACATCCAGAAACACTGTAGACTACCAATTCGATCAGTTCCGGTAGCGCCCCAATGTAACCCGGTAGAGAAGAACTAGCCCTCCCCTCTTTGACTGATGGTTCTTGTTGCCTGTCCCTTCTGTTGTCATTTAACAGAACTATTTAGCCTGCTGAAAGGGGTTGTGTTCCGACCGCTGGTTGGTGGAGACATTTTGACTATATTCTGGACCTGCGTTGTCGCGTAATGCGTCATATGACGCGCCGCGTTAGCGCATCCGGAAGTCATCCGGGGCGCGCAGCGCGTAACGTAAGCATAACAAGTCATGTGACTTGTTAATAAAACTTTTCATTGGTTCATTTTACTTTTCTTATTGTAATGATGAAAGGCTTGGTCATATGACCTAAAAATTACGCTTTTCATTACTTCCGAACATTATTTTTTCTTAAATATATGTTATAATGTTCCAGGCTAATGTACTTTCCCGGAAATTTTACAACTGTCCTGCAAGTAAAATATATTCTTTTTTCGAGAAAAAGAGCGTTTCTTCGTCCCATGACGGAGCCGTTGAGCAAAAGAGGGTCGACCTGCTGTCTTAGTCGCCGATACGCCTGAATATGAGATTCTTATCGATCACTTTATGTTGCAGGAATAGAAAACACAACAGCCCTTGACCATTTATCTTTACTGCGTTCCTTCGTATTATACCTTTTACCCTTCATGTAATTGGTCTGCTTTATTTCACTTGCCTTTTAATGATTCTAAAACAGTCACTATTATTAAAAACTTTACCAATGTATATACTACTACCATGTTTTCTTTTAAAAACCTTTATTGTGAAAATTTCATTATACAAATACGAGCCTATAACCACGTGGGCCTGCCACAGAGCAAACTGTAATCGTATATGATGAATAGACATTTACACTGTAGAGGAACGTAACGGGCGGGCCATTAGGTTGCAAGAACTAAGGTGTCTAACAGTTACGGAATCGGTGGACGTACATTTTATAATTAAAATACGACAGGGCCAGTTACAATAAAATTATCTAGATATAAATTTGCGGGCAAGTACCATGGGTGACGTTAATTCGAACTTTCAACAGTACAGTAATCAATAACACATCAGAACTTAATATCAATAGGGATGTCGAAATATTCAATCAATTCTCGTCCCCGCCCGCCATGTGCTTCAAAACTGCATACGTATCTCGTGATTTCAAGGTTCTGCAACCAGTACACAACAAGGAGTTACGAGTCCCATTTATTCCGGCGCCATTTTGGGCGAGGACGGGCAGGTCCAGGATATAGTCAAAATGTCTCTACCAACCATCGACTATGATGATGTTTATATGCTGTATTTATTAGAGTAACACTCATCTGTCCACATGAAATTAATTTGCCACAATCTAAACATGTCATTTTAATCTTTCCAAAGTTCTTCTAAATATTTGGGACCGTTTCCCTTGCCTCTGAAGCTCTCAGTGCCACTTCTTTGATGAATGTACTAGCAGGTCAGGGGTTCTCCTCCAAATCTCTTTTATGCAGCACTATAATTAATTGGTGCCACCTCTCCATATGACGATGCATGGTATAGTTACCACAACTATATTTTTTTTCGGTTCCTCTGGAGAGTTCATCGTGGCAGATGAAGCGTGTAACGTACCGGGCATTTACCTTTTTTTGCATGTACAGGAAAGGGAAAAAAAATCGAGCGTCCGAGTTCTAAGGTGTCCCAGGGCCATTTTAGTGGACCAGGCCCAAATCCAAAGAACAGGCCGCCATTTTGAGAGTCCTCTTGCAGCCGCCTGTCGCTGTAGCATCAAGAGCAGCCGAAACTCAGCTGAATGGCAACTGAAACGGTAAAGGGGCCCCCTACTACAGCAGACGAGCCTCCACCTAGGAAGGCCCATTCACGCCGGCTCCCCCCCCCTTCGGGCACCCCACACCGTTATTCGGAGCAGTATTGTAGGATGGCCACACCAGTGCGGCAACTTGCTAGACATCACCTCGGTGGTAACCGAATCTCAACGCCTTGTGGTGTCTTCTATTCAAAAAACATTGTTATGCTGCCTTCGACCTATTCGCCGCAAGTGCGCACACAACTCAACTGCATAGCTTGCTAGACACCACCTCGGTGCCATCCGGATCTTGGAATCTCAGCACCTTTTGGTGTCTTCTCTTCAGAAAATATTGTTGCGCTGCCTTTGGCCCCATTCGCACATCAGTCCGCTACTGACGCCATCTCAGAGGCTAATGGGGCGCCCCACGCCGACTTTCAGCATTGTAGAATGACCACACCAGTACAGCAACTTGCTAGACATCACCTCGGTGCCATCCGGATCTCGGCGCCCCACTGCAGATGAAGTGCCTCTCAACTATGAAACCACCACGGTGACATCCGGATCTTGGCGCGTTGTGCTGCCTTCGGCCTATTCGCACATCGGTCCGCTACTGACGCCATCTCACAGGCTAATGGGGCGACCCACGCCGAGTTTCAGCATTGTAGGATGACCACACCAGTACAGCAACTTGCTAGACATCACCTCGGTGCCATCCGAATCTTGGCATCTCAACGCCTAGTGGTATCTTCCATACAAAAAATATTGTTACGCTGCCTTTGGCCCCATTCGCACATCAGTCCGCAACTTAGACATCACCTCGGTGCCATCCGGATCTTGGCATCTCAGCGCCTTGTGGTGTCAGTCAGAAAATATTGTTGCGCTGCCTTTGGCCCCATTCGCACATCGGTCCGCTACTGACGCCATCTCACAGGCCAACGGGGCGCCCCACGCCGACTTTCAACATTGTAGGATGGCCACAGAAGTGCGACAACTTACTAGACACCACCTCGGTGCCATCCGGATCTTGGCGCGTTGTGCTGCCTTCGGCCTATTCGCACATCGGTCCGCTACTGACGCCATCTCACAGGCCAACGGGGCGCCCCACGCCGACTTTCAGCATTGTTGGATGGCCACACCAGTGCGGCAACTTACTAGACACCACCTCGGTGCCATCCGGATCTTGGCGCGTTGTGCTGCCTTCGGCCTATTCGCACATCGGTCCGCTACTGACGCAAACTCACAGGCCAACGGGGCGCCCCACGCCGACTTTCAGCATTGTAGGATGGCCACACCAGTGCTGCAACTTGCTGGACACCACCTCGGTGCCATCCGGATCTTGGCGCGTTGTATTGCCTTCGGCCTATTCGCACATCGGTCCGCTACTGACGCCGCCTCACGTGCCAACGTATTTTCTCCGCATTTTATACCCTATGCCGCATAACAGGTCATGTGACTTGTTTATAAAACTTTTCATTGGTTCATTTTACTTTTGGTTTCCTAATGATGGAAGGCTTGATCATATGACCTAAAAACAACACTTTTCATTGGATGAAAACTTTTTTTTTTTTCCCAAACGATGAAAGCCCCACCTTGTTTCTGGATGTTTCAGACTAAACTGGCGTCAGCATGAGAGCACCACCATCTCGTAGCTCCGTCGTGGTCATTCCGCGAGCAATCATGGCAACCGCTCCCCACCAGAAGCCTGCAGGAGTCGGGGCCCCCAAAACTTTTGATGAATTCTCAAGGCGGAGGGGACGCTTTCGAGAATGGGGTCCAAGACCTAGCAGACAAGCGTCCGATTTCCAAGGTGTCCCAGGGCCATTTCAGTGGACCAGGCCCAAAAAGGAAAGAGCCTGCCGCCATTTTGAGAGTCCTGTGACAGCCGCCTATCGCTGCACCGCAAGAGTGGGCGCAACTCAGCTGAATTGCGGCTTTTGACACAGTGGACCAAAAACGGACGGAATGGCAACTGAAACGGTAAAGGGGCGCCCCACTACAACAGATGACACTCCACCTGGAGAGGCCCGTTCACGCCGCCTCCCCCGGGGCGCCCCACGCCGTTATTCGGAGCAGCATTGTAGGATACCAAAACCAGTGCGGCAACTTACTGGACATCACCTTGGTGCCATCGTTCTGCTGCCTTGGAACTATTCGCACAACAGTTTGCTACTGATGACCCACCCCCCGCGACGCCCCACGCCGTTATTTGCTGGGTGGCAACTTACTAGACATCACTTTCGTGTCATCTAGATTTCGGCGCGTTCTGCTGCCTTGGAACTATTCGCACAACAGTTTGCTACTGATGACCCACCCCCCGCGACGCCCCACGCCGGAAATCTGGACGTTGTGCTGCATTGGGACTATTCGCACAGCCGACCGCTACTTCGTTGTTTTTCCCTAAAAATGTTTATATGTTATTACTATTTTTGTTTTCTTGTATATATTTATAAATTATTAAAGTTTTATAATCTTACTACTTTGTCGGAGTGCTATATATTTTGAATGTGACACATAATTGTAAAAACTTTGATGTACAAAGAGTCATCCCTGGAATCTTCCGCTTCACGCTCGGTCCCCTCCCCAATCACAATACAGGATGGTTTTCAGATAATAGCAACGCTTCTGCTGTGACGGATCTCATCGAGTGTGGGCCTTGATCTACTATAACTCCTTTGAAGAGGGGTGATTCTTTACAGCTGTGGCCATAAACTACATCTGCAGGGCTAGCTGATAGCCTAGGACCGGCCTGGACAATCGGACACAGAGGAAAAGGAGTGTCAGAGGGTGCGGTAGTGAATAGGGCGAAAGGGAGGTGTCGGGCGGGCACAGGGTGTGATTCTCAGGGAAGAGCAGCGCAGATGGGGGAAGGTTTATTACCCATGCATAAGACAGAGAGCGGGGGTGACCACTGCCTGGGTGAGATGCTTGCGAGGGTGGGGAGCCATGCTAAGGATCGACAGCGTGCACAGAGTGGGTCTGGTCAAGGCATCTAAAATGGCTGCCGTGCACGACAAAAGTGTGGCATTTGAAAAAAGACAAGATGGCGCAGACAATGTTTTTCAACACTTCCTGATTTCCTTCGAATCGAACGTTAACAGACGTTGGGGCATATTACCAAAGTTAAGCGATATTTATCCCTAACGATGCATTGCAAAGATTTTTTTACCGTCAGAAATTATCGCAGATAAACCTGGCTATTATCAAGGTTTATCGCAAATACGATAAAAAACGACCGCAATGCATTAATATCGCTGAAAACTCAGCGATATTCATGCATTACCGAGCTAATGCTCTTAGCCATGTTATCCACCTCCCATTGCATAACATGGCTAAGAACTGCTCAGGGCAGCTGTTACTTTTTGGAGATATTCGCGCTTATCTCGAATATTTCCAAAAGTTGATAATAGGAGATAGCGATGTTAGCGACTGTTTCCAGTCGCTAACATCTTGGCATGCCCACTTTGCATGTCATTAGTGATAAATATCACTCACATGCAAAGTGGGGCCCAAGATGGTCGCTATCTCCTACTAGCCGTCGCTAACTGGTGTTAGCAACAGCTAGGTAATACAGATATAATTTTATCTCCGCGAAGCGGAGCGCTGTTACAGATATATATCTTGTTTTTGAACGTTAATTTCTCAAAATGCACTGAAGCACATATATTGAGACCTAGCAAAGGCACATCGGGCTACCAGTCCCTAATATTTTACCAAGTTTCGTGCAAATCCATTCAGCCGTTCGATTATTATTATAATATTTTTTTTTGCCCCGCGGGGCCCTTTTTAAACCTCCACATCAAACCTAGGGGCTCAGCGAGGATCTACTATGCCCCCTTATGGTCATTTGCCCCTTCGCTTTGGCCTCCTCTTGTCTCTCGATCCTACCGAGAGACAAGATGGCGGCCGCTACGTACTGTTTGGAATGTTTACAGACACCGGAGAGCCAATCAGCTTCGCTTCGCAAAGCTCCGTAACGCGAAAAGTACGCGAAGCGGTGCGCTGTTACAGATATATATCTTTTTTTGAACGTTAATTTCTCAAAATCCACTGAAGCACATATATTGAGACCTAGCAAAGGCACATCGGGCTACCAGTCCCTACAATTTTGCCAAGTTTCGTGCAAATCCATTCAGCCGTTCGATTCTTATTATTTTTTTTTTTTGCCCCGCGGGGCCCTTTTAAAACCTCCACATCAAACCTAGGGGGTCAGCGAGGATCTACTATTCCCCCTTATGGTCATTTGCCCCTTCGCTTTGGCCTCCTCTTGTCTCTCGATCCTACCGAGAGACAAGATGGCGGCCGCTACGGACTGTTTGGAATGTTGACAGACGCCGGAGAACCAATCAGCTTCGCTTCACAAAGCTCCGTTGCGCGAAAAGTACGCGTCCTGGAGCGCTGCCCGGTCCGCTGTTACAGATATATATCTTTTTTTAAACGTTAATTTCTCAAAATCCACTGTAGCACATATATTGAGACCTACAAAAGGCACATCGGGCTACCAGTCCCTACAATTTTGCCAAGTTTCGTGCAAATCCATTCAGCCGTTCGGGCTAAAAGTGAGGCCAACCGCCCTATGGAAAACTCAATGTTAAAAACACGTTTTGGGACCCCCCTTTTTTCTCGACCCCCCCTGGACGAACCCCCCCCCAATTTTCAGGGGCTGCTCAGAAACAAAATGTGCCATTTTCCTGAAAATTTCAGCCAATTCCGTCCACAAACGCCAAAGTTATTAGACATAGAATTTTCAAAAAACCCATAGAGAAAAAATCCTAACTATATATACCTACTGGCGACCGCCAGTAGGTAATATATATATATATATATATATATATATATATATACTTTCCCGAAACGCATAGAGTGGAGATCGCCTTTAAAATCTGCTGAATAAAAGGCTTACCTGGAGATCACTGGTGTTCGTGTCTTACTGCTGCTAAAAGTGAAGGTATTTTGACTTTGTGTGTGTACATACACACACACACATATATATATATATATATATATATATATATATATATATGTGTGTGTGTTTATTACCTATTGGCGGTCGCCAGTAGGTATTTCTAGTTAAGACCTATGTTCCATAGGAAATCCGCAACATTCTATTCCCAATAACTTTGTCGCCGCTTGACGAATCTTCGCGAAATTTTCAAAACTTTTGGCCAGCTCCGGTCTGCTCCTAACCTAAAAGTCTCGGGGTGATTCATCAAGCGGGGGTCAAGAAAAAAGGGGGTCCCAAAACGTGTTTTCCATAGGAACATTTAGTCGCAGTTACAGCCCGAACTGCTGAACGGAATTACACCAAATTTGACAAGTAGCCCTTGCTTCAGAGTCGTGTCTTTTAGTTAAATGGTGTAATTCCGTTCAGTAGTTGCTGAGAAAATTAAAATCACATATATATCTATGGCCGCGGTGGATCCGCGCACCCAAGCGAACCCTGCTGAGCATGAGCTGTATGCTAATTGGCTGTCAACATTCCAAACCAGGAAGGGTTGGCAGCCATCTTGTGCCTCGGTAGAACCGAGGCACAAGAAAGCAGAAAAAAAACCTCGGAAAATGCAAAAAGGGGGCAGGGTATAAACACCCTGATCCCCTAGGCCTGCTCAGGGTTTTATTATTTTTAAAACCGCAAGATCCGCGCTTCGTTGGTAATTAGCCCCCGGGGGCAAGATAAAAAACAGTGGGGGCCCTATCCCCCTCAACATTGCCCCGGGGACCGCCACCCCCGGGGCAAAGCATTAATAGTTGCGGGGGGGGGGCACATAGACCCCCCGGGAACCGCCACCCCCGGGGCTTGTGAATGTAATGTAATGATTAAGGGGCCTTTAGGGCCCCCTCAAGCCCCGGGAACTGCCACCCCCTGGGCTCGACTTATTTTGGATTGTGGGGGGGGGGGGCACACTGCCCCTCCCTCCCCTCAGCCCTGGGGACCGCCAACCTCCGGGGCTTTATTTAAATAAAAAAAATACCCTGTAAGGGGTGGGGCTCAAGCCCCCCCCCCACACACCGCGGGGTCCGCCACCTCCCCAGGGCTCTAAATATTTAAATTGGGGGGGGGATCCGTGACGTACCTCCCAGCCCTGGGGACCACCAGCTTAGGAAATGGTGGAAGGAGCCTTGTCGTGGCCCTGGGGACCGCCACCCCCTAGGGCTGGCTCCTGCAGTGTCCCTGGGTGCCCACCACCGGGATACTGTAGTGTGCCCTGCCATAGCAAACTTGGTTTGAATTTGAGAGAGCAAGCAGGAAACCTGCTCTTTCAAAATTCAAACCAAATTGCTTTTCCACACAGGGAGCTGCATCTTAGCAGCTCCCCATGTGAAAATGCAATTCCGGCTCCCGAGGGACGCGGGGAGCCGGCGGGGCCGTGGGGGATTGGGGTCCCTCCCGACTGTCCCCAACGGAGAGGGCCAGCCCCGGGTGATGGGGTCCCCGGGGCTACAACAAGTGGCCCCCCGCCCCCAAAAAAAAAAGTAAAAAGGCCGGGATGGGGTCCCCTGGGCACCGCTCGTTAAAGATGGTTTGCGCTCCATTCACTCACTTTAAACATAGAAAGCATCTCCCAAAGCACCATAACGATGCACACGGTTAGACCTCACGCCCCCAACAAGCACTCACGAGACCCTGCTCTTGATCTTTAATAGACAGACTGCTTTTCCCCGCCTGGAGGCCCAGGCTGAGGCGTCGGGGTGCTCTTTGGTCTGACATTCATTGAAGGGGAGTCCGAGCTGTGGTAAGCACACGATCAGGCTTGTAACCTGCCCTGCACCGAAGTCACACGCTTGTCTCATGATGTCCGAGCGGGGGTTGTCTCTAGAGTTCCTCGCGGGTGAGCCACCGTCCTGGGCGGGGCGCCCGCTCACCTCACTGGAGCCAAGCGTCGCCATGAGTCAACCTCCCAAGCACTGTTTATTCAAATTAATGGATACGTACCGGACATTCCAGCGCGCATACCGAAGGTGAGTGCGCCCCAGTGATCGGTATGTTTTGATAAAAGCCTCACAATACATTAACACTGCGCCTCGCCTTAGGTAGAAACGTGCCCTGGGTAGTCCTCTTTACCAAACAATTCCACCAAACGGCCGGTAGTCTCCCCCCCCTCCCCTCGAGCGGGGAGCTGGTGCCGCGCATCCCGTGAATAGTAAATTCACTACAAACAGACACTCCCTTAAATTCAAAACTCGGCTCCGTTTCGGAGGGGTTTCCAGGAACTGCTAGTTTGCAGTCTTTGTGCTGGACTTAATCAGCGCCTTTTCCATTAACAGAAACACTGAGCGCCTGTACTTAGGGCGGCCTCATGCAACAAGGAATTCAAGCGTGGGTCCGCCTAGGCGGCGCACAGATACGAAGGGAGGAAAGTCCAGACCCTCCTCTTTCTAGGTGAAAGGTAAACCTGTTCCGCAGAAAATGTAACTGCCGGCCTTCCTGGAAGCACACCAGCACTGCGTTCTGTTGTATTGGAAGGAAAGCTGTTCTTTGACGCTTGGATATTGTTTAAAAAAAGTTTTCTTTCCAGAGGGTTGCTGCAACGTGCCAGGCCTCTGCCGGCATGCATGCCCGTGTGCCCAGGGCACGTGCAGCGCGGCCTGCCCTTGACTCGCGCTGGGTCCCTCTCAAAGCAGCATTCCAAGGGAACGGGCTGAGTAAGGCATGGGAAGGATGAGAGGCTGGCTGTGACTGTTATAAAACAGGGCTGTGTGCTGCCAGCAGGCATGCCGGTAAGTATTACCTCGTGCCACGTAAGCTCTTTTACAAGGACAAGAGATTTACCACATGACCAAGCTCGACCTCCAACTACAGCCAAGCGACCATTGGCAGCAGGGCAGGGGTGACCGTGGTGTAGCAAGAGCACCGTGTCTGTAATACAAGCAAGAATACCCCCAGAAGACCCTTAGCTGGGTTGTAAAACACATTATTGGGATACAAGGCGGCTATTGCCGCTATATTTGCCGCATTAATCGTGGCTGCGTCCATGAGGGGCTACAGTCAACCATACTGCACTGCAAACAAATGGCACACAAGGCTGCTGCGTCTCAGATGTACACAACACAGGGTGCGGGCACGGACTGCCACCTCAGAGTCCCATGTATGACCCATATCCATGTCCGCATTTATGCATGCACCAAGTTACAGAATCCCATGTTGTCACAAGCATGTGCGCTCTGTTATTTCAACACTTTGAATTAACTTCAAATTGCGAAAGTAGATGTTCTTTTTAGTCCAGGGTGTAAACAATGGTAGTTTGTGGGGTTTGGGGCAGCTATGTGTATGGACAATCAGTGGTTGACAGCTGGGCTGCATCTTAATCTGATTGATGGTAAGGCTAGGCATGGATGGAGGGATGTTCAAGGCAAGTCCTTCTGTTCTGGTATAACCCAATGCCTAGCGTACCCAGAGTCTGGCTATGCGTGCAGTGTTTATTTTCTCACTCCCCACAATATTTCCCAATGGTCACACATGCTCCTATGGTATGCGTGTTATTCACACATATCCCTAACCCACATTAACTTTCAGATTCCTAATTACAACTATGTGGTAACCCTGGCTAAGGGAGCCAGCCAGCCTCAGTTAGCACACAACGTTAGCACAAGATTCTCCCAGCTCTTGATAATATTGTGATGAGCGGTGTGTCCGGAGACTGGGACACAATTCAATGGTAGGCCTTGCACCTATGAAGCGAGGGCTCCAGAACCCCTCCGGATTGGCCTCAACCAGAGACCACAGTGTGTAGGTGTATCTGTTCAGTCACTTCATTGCTTCATTTGGACCAGTGGTCACAGGCGGGGCCCACCAGCATTTATTTCTGGGGACCAGAACGTATTTTTCCTTAAAAGTCTTTGACCCAGAGTAAGGGAGAGAAAAACAGGAGGAAGAAAATGACGGACAACAGTGACAAAGTGAGCAAGCGGTGATGAAAAAGAACCTGCAAGTGTAAGATGCAAGGGCTGTCTTCTTGAGAATTAAAGAGGCGTGAGGTGAAATCAAGACTACTCAGCCTTGGTATTCAGCATCCTAACTTCCTGTAGTGCCAGCTGCCGACTCCTGAGCACAAGCTCGGACCAGGCACTTATTCTTTTTTACATTAAATGCCGAGTCACTTTAAGTGAGAATTGAACTGACCTTGCATTCACTTTTCATATTTCCCGTAGGACGCTTAGGCATCCAGCCCGGGTGTGGCCCACACTTCACCAGAACTCGGCTATAAATAAACAACCATCTACCTCTGTTCTGAGGTCACTCTTATAAGGAATTTTGCATTCTTATCTACGTTCCACCTTTTTTCTTTAATCTTGAAAGTGGCATGAAGAGTTGTAAGTAACTATGTGAGGTATACTCATTGCTTTGAATGAGCAGGACAGAAACATGGAGAGGGCGGACATAAGAAGACTCTAATAACTAACTGGGCGTAGTGTGCATAGCGGGGCTACGCCAAGGTCGACGGAGTTGAAAGCAAACTCCGCTCCACTCTGCAATACGACCCCCCCATTATAACAAGCATTTGCAATGCAATAGGTCTCGTTTTTTTTTTAGGTCTCGGGCCTAGCGTACACTGCGCAGCAGAGTCGCGCAGCCAGAGTCTTTTTCTGGGGGTTTTGAAAATGGACCTGGAAATTCCACACAGCTCGTGCGTGTTATTTCCTAGGTCCATTTTCATTGGCCTTTGCGTGCGTGTACTTTTAAAACAGAACAAGCAATAGGCCATGGGCGGTCGCGTAGCTCTGCCCATGGCCTATTGGTGTCTGTTACGCGCACCAGAGGCCATATGTCTTCAATTATCGTGGCCGTCACGGCCGCGATAATTGAAGACATATGCTCGCAGTGGCGCACGCGCAACACTCGCGTTTTTTTATTTTTTATAATTGGATCGCTTTTGCGATCGGTTGAAGTGCCGCTTGCTCTCCTGTACCACTCCCGCGTGGTGTTAAAATGGTAAACTTACATGAAAATGCACTGCATGGCTTTCATAGCCATTAATCCGAATATATTAATTAAAACATGTTGTTTAGAAGGCGCTTTACTTCAGATTTTTCATTTTGCCTTTCCCTCTATTAAAATAAATGTCACCATACTTTAAAGTGAAGCGGGGAGGCTGCTTCGCCTTCGTTAGCGATGCTGTTCAAAGGCTGGTGTGATATATTTGAGAGGAGAAATCACGCTGTGAGAGCTTGCGTGCCTTGTTTCTGGTGCTCTAAGCCCCTGTCGTCACTCAGGCCGAGCCCCGTCCTATCAGCGCGCCCCCTCCAATCAGCGAGCCCCCTCCCTGCGAGCGGTCCGTCCTGCTGTGCTTTTATACGTCGCGCTGCAGCGCGCTTTCATGAATTTTTACTGCTGCTGCCACAACTTGAATCGGGAGGGCACAGTACAGGCTCAAGCCCCACAGGCGCTCCCTGGCCCGGGTTGCTGGTCCTGTGTTGTTTTTCCGTGTCTAATGGCGGATCGGTGGTGTTGTGAGCACCGGCATGTAAACATCTATCACAAGGAGGGCTTTGGAAGGGTGCGAGTCCCCGTCCTCGGCCCAACCAGAACATAGTGAGAGGCCTTTAGGAGCGAGGATGAATGCATGCCGCCGCCCCAACCAAGATCTCACTATTATGGCAACAGGCCTGCGCTGGGGGGAATGGCTGCCACAGCCCTGCACCCTAGCAGGAGAGAGTGGCTCTCGCTATATAAAACTTTATAAATAAATAAATTAATAAATACAAGGGCAGGCCTGAGTTGTGGGAAATGGCTGCCGCAGCCCTGCACACCAGGAGCAAGATGCCCACTGCCCTGCACACTAGGAGTGTGGTGTGGCTCTCACAGTCATACAACAGCAGGACTGTGCTGTGGCCACTGCCCTGCAAACCAGCACGACCCACTGCGCTCACTTACTGAGAGGGGGGCTATGTTGTGGCGTATGCAGCTCTGCATGCCAAGGGTGGGGCCTTGCTTTCATATTCACATAGTCATAGTGGTGCCCTGATCTGAATAGCTGTTCACTGACTTCCCACGCCCCCCAGCACACGGCCACATGCCCTTTCTGTAAAGAGGTCACCCACTGCCTGAACAGCACACTACAGTGTGCGCATATAGAAACAGGACAGCCCTGTGCCGCCCTGCACACCACCGCACGCGAGGCACTGCCTCACAGCCATACGAGGACACCACTGCACTCGGTGCAACACATGCCCGCATGCAAACATGCGCGGAGATGACAGCTACACCACCCTGTACACACGGAGGAAAGTGCTGCTCTTACCGGCACATGTGTGCAGGCCCAGCTGGGATTACATGACTGCATGCACTCCACTGTGCACACCGACGCAGCACTGGTCTCACCAACGGACGTAAGCGTCACGCCCACAACCTCAGACACACACACTGCCATGCACACATTGGGGCATGCACTTTGGCTACCAGTGCAGCTCATTATTTGTCACTAGCTACCTCACTGCCATGCAGTTTCCGGAGGCACGGCTGTCGCAAGAAAACGGAGATATCGATATGTCAAACCCATGCAACCGCTTTCAAGTGCGCGTCATTGATTGGCTGCTGCATCTTATCGCGTAGCCCCACTGCTCTGTTCACAGTGGGCGCACTACTCTCACTGCCAGTGTCCGATACTGCGGACAAGAGTTCAGTTCCTCACATTGCTGCCTTACACACCCTGAAGGCAAATATATACCCAGAAAACCGTCAACAGGCCGAAGTTCGTTGCGCGCACTACATCGCATTTGGTGATGCAGTGCACGCATCGAAATTTGTTTTATTTATTTATATGTACACTTCCCTGTAAAGCTCCATAATCCATACATTACTACCCCCCACCCTGCCCCTCCTCCTCATCCTCCCCACGTCACCGCCCTGCAGGTCATCCCACTACCGACCGCGGCTGCAGTAGGTACTTAAAGTTAAAGGTGGAATCGGCTATGGCTTAGGAGCAGGAGAGGGGCCTCCTAAGCCCTGAATCTCACCAACTTCTGGTCTTGGGACTGTAGGAAGGTGGCTACCTGACTATGGTTACCGCAGATTTTTTGCCTTGTGTTTAGCTGGTTTTTGACTTAGTTGGCCTGGTTCCCTGCTAATCAGGGCCCCAGGCTATCTGCTCTCTCTGTAAAATGGATTCCATGTACCCTAGGTACATACCACAATTGGAAATGGACTCCTTGTTAGCCCCTGTACCATGCACTATAGGTGCCCAGGGCATAGGTGCCACCAAGGCCTACCAGGGACTGCAGCATATCTTTTACCACCCCTGGCTGGTTCTTAAATTGACACAACTGGCTGATCACTCAGCTGGGGTAAGGTGGTGTAATCACCCCTTGCTTAGATATAGTATACCTATATCTAAACCTATATCTGGACACATATAAACCTGTGAGCCACTCCTATGGAAGGCCTTATCAATCCTGGAGGCAGAGTGCGTGGTTTAATGTGAGATGGAGCTCTAGCATGAGCTGAGCCTATCTGCAGCCGTCGGGAACAAATCCCTAAGCTGTTTCAAGATAATGCCATACCATATACCCTTAAGTGCATTATAATCCTCGCGCTTATAGAGCAACTTTGGTTTGGCTTTATCAAAACATGTCGTGTAAGGTGTCATACGATTTGGAATACTATCCCCTCGCCAGTTCTGGCGACGGGGATAGCATTCCACCCCTCTAGAGGGGTAAGACATGTTACTTTACTTAAATGCGGTTAATTTCTAAAAGGACCTTGGATCCACAAAATGGATGCCTCTGCCACAGACACGAGTCTGACCCCCTGAAGCTGACCGAAACTCAGCCAGAGGGGCCTGGACAAAGGGTTTCCTGTCGCAGGGAGGTGTTACACCCCCCCCAGACAGGAGATAGTGGATTGTAGCAGGGAGGTTTGAAAGAAACCAGACACTGCATGGGGAGCACAAGGCTGCCCCTTGCATAATCCGGCCAAACCGGTTCTGGGGCACTCCAGCCCTCGTGCCAGGGCGGCCTGGATCAAAGGAAGGGGGTGTATCCACCCACTTCCTGGGTCCCACCCATAGGAGGGGACGTAGCAGGTAATCCAGCCCCCAAAATTAGTATAAGACTGGGAGCAGTGCCAAAGCACTTCAGATTATCCTGATGAAACATAAGAAACAAAACTCTGGACCCTTCGACATCCTACTCAACGTAGAAGACTGAAGAATCTCCCTTGTGGTCAAGGAGTGACCACCCTGTGCAAACAGGCACCATCCAGCCCTCGACGTCTGCTTTGTTGCAGTTCCCGCCGGAACTCGAGCGACAGAGATCGACGAGATCAAGCTTGCCTGCCTTCTAACAGCCCGATCCACAGTCCCTGCAGAGCTGAGACCCGTGGAGGCGACCGGAAGCGTGGGGCACGCCATCTTGAAAAGACCACGAGACGCTGACCGTGCAGCCCACGAGTGACCCTCGAAGCTGTACACCGGGGTTTGAGAAGCCCCAACCCTGAGCCACTCTTGCACCGAAGTTCAGCCCTCCACACTCGACGAGTGCTGCGTGGGGCCCTTCTGCTTCCTTTGGCTCAACGCGTTGGCCCGGTCACTTGCCAGCCGGCCTGTGGCCCCTGTGCCGACGAAACTTGAAAAACGACTTGCGATTCTGGTTGCTCCAGATTTGCACCAGCTCCCCTGAAAAGGAGCCCCCACTCCGACCCTCCTGGTCCGAGTGAGAAGCAATCTTCCGGTTCCGCGTGGATTGCTTTTACCAAGTGTTGTTTGCTCCAATCTTGAAGCCGACAGCGCCGACGGCGAGAGCCTGCGTGGGACAGATCGTGACCTGCTCCTGGACTTCGTAGATGCCCCAGAGCCCACGTGACAGCGGAGAGAAGCTCCTCGACAACCACCTGATTGCGCCCGACATTGCCTGGTTCCGTCCTGGTTCCACCCTGGTCACTGCTGAGTGACCCAGACTCTGTCCCCTCTGCTTTCAGGTACTTTTCGACTTCGATCCACTCTTGGATCCCACCGGACACTTCTCCTTCACAGCGCCTGCAGCCTCTTCAGCTCCAAGCACCAAGAATCAGCGTGACGAAACCCAACACTACTTCGACCCTGTGCACCCGCTTCCTGTGGGTGAGGTAACATTGCAACGCCAGTGTTCCCACACTGGTACACACCTCTAGGGTCTGTGTCTTAAGTTTTGTCCCTCTAGGTTCAGCGGAAGTGTCCTTGAACTCTATTTGTGTAACTTTTACGCACCATTGACTAACATTGGTGCATGCGTGTGCTTTCAGCGCTGCACCCGAATCCCGCGGGCTTTTCCCGACTTCAGCATTGCTTGTCCCGACTGCTCCCAACGATGCCCTAGGCCTAACCACTGTTCGATTGGTATCTCTTATACCACTTGTTTAGTATATGGTCTGAGTGGCCCCTCGCCCTCATCCATATTTGTGCAACTTTGTATGTTATACTGTGCTTTTAATTTAACGCTTGTGCCCCTTTATTCATAAAGGGTACTGGGGATTATTGTGAGTAATAAATACATATATTTTTATAATATATACTTGTGTGGTGTCCTTTCATTTGATATTACAGGATTGTGATTGGTAAAACAGCTCGCTTAACACGACCTCTTGAGTTAAGCCTTTAAGGCTGCTTAGTCTATGCTACCCGTAAGATAGCTTGTCTAATAAGGTTGACTTACAACCAGACACCATAAGGGATTGTTTGGTCTGATAACAGGTGGTTCCAGAATTGGAAACATCACCTATCAGGCCAACTTCTCACAGGGACCACCTGAGAGTCGGTATGGCTCTGCCTTTAGCGTTCAGTGAGAAGCACTGCAACCTCTCCAGGGAAGGCTCTGTGTGTGTGTGTGGAGCCACAGAGAGAAAAGGGCACATCAGGGGGGCAGACAGCTCAAGACCCCACTCATATTAACCCACCAGCTCCCAGTCAGACCTCCGTGCCCTGCCGCCGCATGGGGTTGGTCCTGAGGTACGCCCCCTGCCGTCATCGGAAGACGAGCATCTCTCCGGGAGATGCTATCTATGCTTGGAGCCTGTAGAGAGCGAGCTGTCGACGATAAGAAGCACTGAGGGCAGCAAACGGGCAGGATCACTGCCAAGGACACTGTAAAGTCTTTGCCCCCACCCCGCCCCACTGGTATCTGATCCCACACGTTCCACTGAGCTACCTGCACAGTACTGGCAGGGTGGCTCAGCGCTGTTCAGCACCTGGGTCTGGGTGGTGACCATACTGCCAGGCCGGTCTTTAAAGACAGTACTGGCGGGTTGGTGCAGTGCTGTTCGGCACCTGGGTCTGGGTGGTGACCATACTGCAAGGCTAGTCTTTAAAGACAGTACTGGCAGGGTGGTGCAGTGCTGTGCGGCACGCCCGGGTCTGGGTGGTGACCATGCTGCAAGGCCGGTCTTTAAAGAAACTGTTCACGCGCTGAAGCTGGATTCGTCCTGGCTCTCCATGGGGGCGGGCATTCCTCGTGGTGTACCCCACACAAACCTGCCACTCCTCTAAAAGAAGCATTTGCAAGGCAATAGGTCTCGCAGTTGCGGGAGTTTAAGCTATTGGCATTTATAAATACCAATGCCCTTTACTTATGTTTTAAAAACAAAAATAACAGTGGTTACTGCTTGTCAGTAAAATGTGCTAAATATGGCATTTGCTGCATATTTCCACCACGTTCAAAGAGAGGTGTTGTGTGTTAATTACAGAATTTATTGTTGTTTCTGCTCCTTTTTTTAAATACTAAATTAAATATATAATGTGCAGCCCCTTTAGAGAATAAATTGTAAAGCGCTCTGATATCCTTCGGGATCAAGTTCGCGCTATATAAAACTTATATAAATAAAAGAAAAAACACATTGAGGAAGTGAGCCTGGGGCAGGGCAATGTGGCGGTGTTCGAAGAGATCAGACAAGCACATTTGACCCCTTTCTCTTCATAACGGTAATTTGCTCACCCCTCTCTCTGTCACTCTCCCTTCTCCCCCTTGTCTCTCTCATCTCCTCGCGTCTCTCTCTGCCTCTCTCCCCTCTAGTTCTAGTATCCCTTTCCACCTCTTGCTTCCACTCTTCAACTCTTTCCTTCTTGCATGTAGCCCTTTACCTCGTTCCTTCACTCTTTCTTGCCTTCTCTTTGCCTCTCTGGATTTATCTATCACAACCCCTTCCTAAACCCTCTTTGTATAACCTCACAATCGACATGCCCTCCTTTTTCGCTCCATTGCCATCTCTCTTTCCACTCCTTTCACACATTACTGTACCAACCCTTTCTCAAGGGCCCCCTCTTTCTCTCTGGTCCTCTCACCCCCCTCACACTCACTATTTCTATGTCTCCCTCTCTCACTCACTCCTCTACAATATATTCATCTCTCTCACTACACTCACTCCCACTATTTATATATCTCCCTCTCTCACTCACTCCTTCACAAAATCTACATCTCTCTCACTATGCTCAAACCCACTATTTCTATGTCTTCCTCTCTCACTCACCCCTCTCCATCTCTTTCACTCCGCTCACACCCAATATTTCTGTCTCCCTCTCTCTCGCCCCTCCACAATATCTCCACTTCTTTCACTCCGCACACACCCACTCTTTCTATGTCTCCCTCTCTCACGTATTCCTCCACCATATCTCGATCTTTCACTCTGCTCACACCCGCTCTTTCTGTGTTGCTCTCTCTCACTCATTCTTCTACCATATCTCCATCTTTTTCCCTCCACTCATGCCCACTTTCTATGTCCCTCACTCTTTTACTCGCCCCTAGACCATATCTCGAGCTCTTTCACTCCGCTCACACCCACTCATTCTGTCTCCCTCTCTCTCATTCACTCCTCCACCATAGCTCCATCTCTTTCACTCTGCTCATACCCACTCTTTCTGTCTCCTATGTCTCCCTCTCTCACTCACTCTTCCACCATATCTCCATCTTCACTCCCATCCACTCTTTCTGTCTCTCTCACTTACTTCTCCACAATATCTCCATCTCTTTCACTGAGCTTTGTATGTCGTCTCCAGTTCTTTCCTAGTTTAGTATGATGAATTAGTTTTAATCGCTGACAGAGGCTGAGGCATGTATATTGCTATAGGGCACAGGGACGGGCCATAGGTTCAACTGCCTAAGGGAGCTCGAAGTTCTTCAATACAAGACACAAGGCTGCTATTAGTCAGTATTTTCATGCTAGAAACCTTCTTTTGCACTATTTCTGAAACCCCTTTTTCCCTCACCCTAAAAGGTGGTCACCTTTACCATGCCCCACACACAATCTCACAACCTCTCACCCTTCCCTCTCCAACGATTGATGACTGCTACCACTGGTCCTGTGAGATTTACCTCTCCATCAGATGCCAGCTAAGGTATCCTATTGTCTCTGACTCTCCACAGGTACTGTTGTCAGAGAGGTAATTTAGACATGCAGCCCCTTTACAAGTATGATTCCTCTCCTTGAAGCTATGGGGCATTCTTCACTAGCAGACTTGAAGTCCAACATGGTGTAAGGAGCATGGTTGCCCTTAGAGTGTCCTGAGTTTGCCAGTCGCAAGGAAGCTGCTTCAAGAAATAAAGGTGTTACCACATGCAAGTTAGAATCCAAGCACAGACTGCATTGTAACAATTTAAAACCCCTAAGAAGTGCTTCTACCATGAAGTTGAGCCAGAGCGAACAATTTCAGGGGGTTCAAAAGCATTTTATCAGTAGGCTTGATCTTACCGAGCATCAGCCAGCTCCACTCATAAACGGAAGGCGTCTTGTCCTATCTGTTTGTACCAGAAATCATGCAGATAGTTTAAGGTAGAACACTTAGTGGTTGGAGGCATGGTACAGCCAACTGGAAACAAAACAAGTTTTCTAAAAAAGCATTCCAAAACCGGAGGCTGCAAAATTTAGCAAAGCAACGACAAACATCACAGCCTACAATGGAACAAGGACTCAGGACTGGAAAAGTCTTCTCATTAATAGTAGCTGGAGCAGAAATTGCTCTAACAAGCAGCTACGGGTGCTGCAACAGTGTTTGCCACATACATCTAATCCACACTACAGAATTCCACATCATGCCACAAAATTCTACAGCACACCACATAATTAAACTCCACCACATACCATTACACAACACAAAATACCATTACACATAATTACACTCAATAACACACAATCCCACTATACACAATTCCAGTAAACTGAATACCACATAATTACTACCCACAGCATTCTACCATGCCACATCATTTCACTACACAAATACACTCCACGCCACACAGTTTCACGCCACACAATTCCACAACTAACAATTCCAATCCAACCCACATAATTCCACTACACACCACATGCATACACTCCATAACACATGGCTAAAAAACATTGCCATTTATAATGCCATTAGCTCTAACTCAAATAAATCCAAGACCTATTGCATTTTCCATTGCTTGTTTGCAATGTCAGGATTTGCACATCTACCGAGGCTCCTCCAATAGAAACATTGCTATAGTGTTGTGATTCTTTTTCCCGGTTTGTAACTCTCACAACATCATAGAGGTGGAATTTACTTGATGGGTGCTGTAAACCCAAAAATGAGTGCCATGAACCACATAATTAAAAAAAAATTGTTGTCTATTGTATGAAAAACAAAAGAAAAACAAAACGAAAAAACAATGTCATTTACAATGTCAATAGCTCAAAATAATGTTAGGGCGAGACATTGCATTATAAATGCTTGTTTATTAGTTCACCCTCTTCAAATGCATTTAGTCTTCCTGTCACCGATGGATGCTTATTTATAGCCGGGGAGTTCAGGGATCACCTCTTGTAGGTGTGGCTACTTATCTGTTACAGATAAATGACTGCTGGGGCCTCTGGGAAATGAGGCTTCTAGGTTTGGAATGCTCGGGACACACACTGTGCCTCAGTTCAAAGCATTCCTCGCCGCTGATTTTTTTTTTTTTTTTTTTTTTCCTGATGAGGTCTGGCACCAATTGTTCGTTATTGCATAGGATAGTTGACTATTTAACCCAGAAAAGCTCACTGCCTCAAGGGTTGTTTGGAAAGTGTCCAGCAGTCACTCATCAATTTTAAACTATGTTGGCTCAGGTCGCTCATCGTTGGATATCAAGGAATGATTTGGCGGTGCAGAGACCTCAATTGTCTTGACACAAAAAGTAGATCTATCGTCGCAGTTCATTAGTGGTGAAGGAAAGCATGGCTTTCTTCATAACCGACACTGTGTAACAACGCTGTTTCAGCGCCTCATATTAAGTCATTTCTTAACACTTGCAAGTTTTTAGGTCGAGCTGACGTTAGCATTCATGCGAAGCATGAATGCTGTCAGGTCGACAACTAATGCTATCCGTATTTGGGAGAGTGGACACCAAAGTGTCACGAGCTTTCCCAGTGTCGGATTTCACCGCGGGAGCGAGCGCGCTTGCGCAGACCGCAGGGCTTGCATGCAAACACGGCGCGCACACAGGCAGGCCCCATCCCCTGCACGCACAGGCACACGCGCGCACACACACACACACACACACACGCAGACAGGCACAATACACGCAGGCACATACAAGCGTGCGCACCCCCCCTCTCCCCTGTTACAAACCCGCACACACACACTCCCAACCCCGCTCACTGGGCACAAGCAGGGCTTCCATCACGGGGGGGGCGGGCACCGTCAATGTGCCCCGACGCCCCCCCTCACCGGCTCCTCTCGTCCTGTCCCTCCGTGTCAGACCAGACTCCGCAGCCCGCTCCGTTGTTTCTCCGCCCCTTCAGTGCGTGTCACGCCTCTCCTTTCTCCCGGCCGGAAATCCCTTTTGCGTGTCAGGCCTCGTTTTCGAAACTGAACTGTCCCGCAGCAGTGTATATAATATCGGCAGTCGTTCTGCGCACTTGGTATTGCGGTCCTCGGCATTTGCAACTTTACACCCTATTATGTGTCTGTTATGGTCGCTCATTATATGTGTATGTGTTACACATATTGTAAAAAGGTTCCTATATACATGTACGCGGCATTTGGGCAGGCCGTATTTCTGGGTTGCACGCTTAAGACAAAAACATTTTGATGAACAGAGAGATGGTAAACTTATTAGTGAAAACGGGTGTGCACTTGGACAACCCCTTGTTGAACTCACTGTATGTATTTACTGCCCTCCTTCCAAGTTGCACACATTGAGAAGTGTTAAAAAAGAGATTACTATGGAGGAAGTCACATGTGCGATGGCAAACTCAACAACTCGTCCCAGGAGAAGAAAACATCATGACAGATAGTTTTTCGGATCGGACTTTGTAGGAATATTCACGCAGCAACACATGCTTTTTATTGACACATAGTCATACGGGTTGAATTCTATGTCTTAGGAAGTCAGCATCATAAATTGGTTTTAATCGACGTGTTTGTTAACATCAGCGGGTGGGCGAGGTATTTGAATATTTTAGAGGTACCTGGGCAGGGCGATGTAACGGGAAGTGGGTCAACGTAAATGTCAGTTACTGGTTATTATTAGATCTGGGTCAATTAGGCATCTATAGTAGTGCTTGGAGACTTGGAGTAGTGATGGTTGGGAGATTATGAGACTACGCGATAGGATTGGCCATTGTTGAAGGGGTGGAGTCACGTTATATAAATTGAAAGGGAAACAGCAGGAAGGAGTTGATATTCTGTACTGAAAGGAATACTTGGAGAAGGAGATTATGCTCCAACATGAAGAAGGTTTGGGGATGCTTTTGCAGTTCTGTAGATGGGTACGGGTGAATGTTAAGTAGCTTTTCTATCTAGGAGATGGGGAAACCTAATTGTGGGGTTTAAATATGGGTAGGGACATCGAATACGTGAGAGGAATGGGGTTTGGGATAGGCTGCTTTGGGTACATTTTTATGCGCGTTGTGGCGCATTTAGAGGGAAAACGTTTATTATTGCCACAAAAACCGAGACAGGAATTGTTTAATGCATGGTAGTTTTTGATGCATAGAGGTCTGAACACGTAAACTAATGTCAAATATCTTAAATTTGTAGGGAACCGCTAAAGAAGGGCAATAAAGAGGCCGAAATGCATTGGGTAAAGAAATGAACTACTGAGGATGTTTTTTGCATTCGTCATGTGTTAGAAAAAGTCCCGGATCGGCGTATCTGCACACTAGAAACAGTTGAATGCACACTAGAAACAGTTGAATGCACAAGGGCCCCACATGTGACAGGATGAAAAATGATGAGCCATATAAACTTTTGGATTACATGGAATACATTTGTGGAAAAGCGGAGAAAGTTGTAGTTGTGGTAACTAATGATGGAACAAGCTGTGCATCTGGTGGTGGAGTGCAATTTCTCCCCAGCTCATGTTGTCAAAGCATGTGAATGGCATATTGTCAGAGATTGGTCGTGATGGTCTATGGAGTGCCCCAGACCAGACCAGGCTGGCGTTACTCACAAAGCACTCATCAAGACCACATATTGACAACATAGAGACAATTTTTTTCCCACACATCCAAGCCATGATCCGTTAACAGATGCCTTTGTTACAGTTAAAGACTCCTTTAAGCCGAAGGCCTTTCTGGACTAAATAGAGCCTCCCCTTGCCCTGCGACTGTTCTTGTAATTCTAGTATGGAACCAAGTCTCTCCAGACATTTACTGCTAAGTGGGAGTACACATCATGGGTTAATGAGTTAAAGTGCCCATCATATGGGGACCAAAAAGAAACTATTGAGCACATTATGTTATTCTGTCCAACCTATTTGAATTCCAGGAGGTGTTGGATATTCCCGCTCAGTTGAAATGCAGGAGTAAGGGAACATAAGATAGCAATCAGGATTCTGAGACACATTATAAGCAGATTGATAGTTTTTGCTCTCTCTCGTTATCTGATGTGTATGTGGAAAGCAAGGCACAAGATCAGTACTTTCCAGGAAAACCTGAAAAGCGGTAATCTGTTTGCATGTATACTAACAGATGGAGAATAAGATGCGCAATACTTATTTGTAGAATATAGGAACCTTTTTACAGTATTTATATATCTTAACCTTTATTGCCTGATCATTCTTTTTATTGTGTATAACCTATTTATAGTTCCATGCCCAGTTTTAGGAATAGCTGGCCACACAATCAAGGAAACAGTTCAGAATGTCACATACCGGCTCTTTTATTTATTTTTTCATTTATTTTTTGATGTTTTGCTCAAAGCATCCATTTTGCTGGTGCCCACCTAAAAGCAAAGAGTTATGGGCTCTTCTAAGATTCACATTATTGTACTTTTAAATGATATGCCTTAAAATGGTTTTATTGTTGTCTTTTATCTTCTGTGCTTTTATGGCTTATGGCCAAAATAAAGTTACTGATTGATTGATTGAAAACAAGGAGTTACAGTGTCTAACTCTGATTATTTAAACTCTTCACGCTTCAGATTCCTCAAACATTTTTTACAAAAATAATAATTCTAAAATGTAGTTAACCTAAATCTTGGCCTTACAAAAACACAGTGTACAGAAATATTTAATTCATTAATCCAGCCAGGCTTACTTTCCAACAGTTTTTCGGCTGTTCTAACTTGAGCCCTGGCAGGGCTGGGTGTTGCTAGGGACCAAAGGTGTAGATCTGTTTTTGCAGGGAGATATTATTTAAGGACAATGCTTTTGTAGTTTGGCTACGTCTGTACCAAATATACTTCTACAGTCTATGATTTTACAAACATGTTACTACTCAATTTCTGTCTCTTCAGTGGGGGCAGAAAAATGACCGTACATACCACCCCTCGTGGGAGATTTAGTGCCTCATAACACCCCGTGTTTGAGGGTCCATCACCTGCAGATTTGTTGGGCCAGGGAAGGAGACCCTTCTCCCTATTCTCTGCCATCAACTGGGTGTTCATGCAAATGGGAAAGTATATGCAAAGCAGCAGGGCTCATGTCATTTAAATCAGTGCATTAATGAACTACTGTTTTTAGGTCTTGACTTACTGTCTGGTCGACTATTGTTTTTCCAAAACATTTGTGTGAGATATTGATAATTGAAGGTTTTTTCATCATCGAGCTTCATTGATTGGTCTTTTAAATTGCCTTTAATATTTTGCTTCCACCAACCACAGCATACATCATTTGACAGTGGGTCAGCCTACTTAACCCATTGGCTCCTCCCACTTTGAGTGACTGCACATTTTTCACCTCCCTCGCAGCCCCCCCTCCACGCCACTGTTTATATTTAACTATGGCGGGCCGTGCACTGCCCTTCCCCTGCTATCATCTCCCACAGCATGCCGCTGTTTATTGTTTACGGCGGCTAGTAGTGCTGTTAATGGGACAGTCCCATCAGTTTATGGCACTGTGTGAAAGCTTGCACGGTGCTTTGATAAATCACGTAAATACAAAACATGTTGCATTACAAATGCTATAGGTGTCACATTTGCAAAAGGTAAAAGTATTGGCATTGTAAATGACAAAGCTATTAATTTGGCTATTTTCAAAACCAACACATAAATAAAAAAAATGTCATTTACAATACCAATAGCTCAAACTTTCCTAATGCGAGACCTATTGCATTGTAAATGCTTGTTTATATAGTGCTGCTCCGGACTGGCTGTCGTAATTGTTGACCCCTTTTAGTGTTTTGTCTACTTGCATACTCTGCATAAGGCAGCTGCATGTAAAGATAACATAGACATACATTTGCAGCAGTTCCCAAAGGCTTCTGCATCTGGTTTTTGTCCTCCTCTCTTATGTCTTTCAAGGTAAGGCTATAATTACATTCCACACGACCTGGTGGTCATCGTACACTTTAGAGGTCAGTTCATGGCAAAATGTCCATCCTTTGTCTAAGTTAAGGGTTATGCACACAAGATTGAAAGAAGCCAACAGTAAAAATACAGTGCATAGGCTCGTTATTAACTTTGCTATAACTATGGGGTTTTAGGTTTTCTAAATTTCACAGTCATTTTCAACCTGAGATGAGGTGGGAAGGAATTTCAAAAGGATAATGTGAGGTTAAGTGATCTGCCGCCGAACTTCTTCATGTGGAGGGTACGGATTGCAAGTAGGTTCTGGTTCATGGATCTAAGCCTCTGGTGCGTTGCTATGGGACACAAATATATTAGGTCAGATAGGTGGGTACCCTTCCACATAAGTCTTTGCAGTTTGACTTTTCTCTTAAAAGGAACCAGTGGAGATTCTTTAGGGCTGGGGTTATGTGATTGCAGCGGTTCAAACCAAAAAGAATATAGGTTGCGTGGTTTTGAACCCTTTAAAGTTTGCCGGTGGCTTTGTTAGACAGGTTGATGTACAGGCTGTTGCAGTAGTCCAAATGGGAGATCACAACTGCTAGGATGAAAGATTTTTTTGAGGTGAGGTAATAAGAGGGAAGAAGCTGGACCCAACAACCGCATTAGTCTGGGAGACAAAGGAGAGGTGACCGTGGAAGATAGCGCCATGGTTTTCAAGATTTAGCTTGTGTGGAAGAGCCAAGGAACTCGGGCCCTATTTTGTGGATCTTGGGTTTTGTCTCTGTACGGGCAAAGCCAGGTTTCCTGCATCCAAAGATGCATGAGGGAGGCCGTTGAAGAGGTTGGCTTGGTTGTCTGAGTTACCATGAAGCTTAAGGTGAAGTTGAATATCATCCACATACTTGTGATGGCCAATTGCATACGCTTCCATTATCCTGGTCCCAACCCCCAGATTGTTTATGTTCACGCTGGTCCACATTCCCAGATGTATTTTCCACAAAGCAGCACAAATCACACATTTATTCGACTTGTACACACTGGTGAAAACCCTTTCATTGTGTTTGCATATTTCATTTCTGTCAGCATATTTAGTCACGTGACAATGCTGTTATTTCATTTTTACAAGGGCTCTGCTTTTTGCTCCTGCAGATCATCTCTTCAACCTTTACTTGGTTTATTGTTTACATTGGAGCATGTGCAAAGTTATATCTTCAAACACAGGCTCACTTTCTTCCACTCTGAGTCGAGTTTCTTTCTGTCAGTGTGAAACACTCCTTCCAAGTCCTTTACGAAGTATATTCTGACTCTGTTTTTGATGTTATACTGTTAGATCGTGTTTTTGAATTATTTTACTTTACATAAAGCCCCTTGCCTGTCCTGTTCACATTAAAATGCTTTGCTGCCTAAGTGTCCCTTCTCAGCCTTTGATCTGTGCACTACTGTATCAAATCGTTCTCAGTTGACCCCTGAGTGATCATTGTAGTCACATTTTTAAAGCATAGATTTACACTTTTTATCATATGCTATTATTTTTCAAATTTACATTTTGCTGAAACTTGTTCAACGGACGCATGTCTTTGCTGTGGTCTTGCAAGGAATATTTTTATGTGCACGTAATTTGTAACATCTATTGTTTTCTGGAAGGGAAATCTCTGTGCCAGTTCTATTCTGCTGATTTAAGAATACACCGTGTAATGTAATATTTTTATTCATATGCTGCCCACTAGTGAAGTTTCTGCCAGCTGTTGCATCAAACCCATGAGGGAATTATTAGTAAGGTTTGTATCTTTGGTCATCCAAAGTACATTATTTTTGCTAAACTGTGTGCTGGTGTTACGATTATTAGGTATACACCCCTTTACTATGGCTTCTACCCTTCCTATATTTATAAACTAATCAGGAAGGACTGACATTTATAATCTCAGGTAAAGTGTAGAGGAAGATTTTTCTGCCATCGAATTCTATATGGTTAGAAAGAAATTTAATAGCCAAGATGTAGGGCATGAAATAATTTCAGAATGTTTGGCAGTAACTGGGATTGAGCCTAGTTTGTTCATCCTTCACTTTAATGCAGTGTCTGTCGTATATGTGGTTAATGAATCTGAACTAAAGTTTGTGGTTTTCCTTCTGTTATTCATATCAGCTCTGTGATTTTGAAATCTAGAATACGACTTTTGATATTGTGACGAGTTGATGGTCTACATTTACAAAACTAAAAAAAAAACAAAAAAAAAAAACACTATACCAGCTCCATAATATCTGCACAACCTGCTACGCTTTCACTAGTTAGAAATTAATTTAGATCTTTTGCTCACTTGTATGAATGATTGCTGTTGTTACCAGAATGTCCTTGACATATCCTACAGAAATGTACCCCTTTTCTGCATGTCTGACTGTATGTGAAACCCTTTATCTTGACTTTGATTTTGGCATGGCCCTCTCTAATCTAGCATGAACGCAGAAGCCTGAACCTTTCTCTGACTTTGAATTCCAGGACATGTCCTGTGACCGGCAGCGATGCAACAAGTGTGTCCTCTAACAACACATCCCAAGTCATCCCAGACTGTCCTGCACCATGGCTTCTCCTGAAGGTTTAGTCCTACTAACTGGTTTCGCACTGCCGCCCCCACAAGAAATTTCAAAGAGTTGATATAGCTGCCACAGCAGGGGATGATCCAAGCCTGGAGGCTGCATCTGCCTGAAGGACAACCCTCATGTGAACCAAGCCCGGAAGCTCTAATTACCCAGAGAGGCACAGCCCCAATGTGAACCTGGCCTAGAGGCCACTACTGCACAATGAGTACCTGTCAGATCCGTGGCTGGAATGCCATATCTGCCTGGATGGGTGCCTGTCAAGCAATCCTGCAGTGCTAATTCCTCACTGAGACTCAAGTCACCAGTGAAACTGCTGCTTTGGGCCTATGTTGGCATCGAGTCAGCTCAAGGCGCTCCCACCAGCTGTGACAATGTGAGCAGTTAACAGGGTCTCACACGAGAGAATAGAGCAGATGCACAGACTGCTTTCTGCAGCAGGAACAGTGCCTATTTCCTAAACGATCCCTTTTAATTTGGCTTGAACTCTTGCACTGAACTGCGTGGAGTGAGTGGAGACCTACTGAACTGCATCCGTCACTTGTCTGTGCCTATGACTAAAATCAAAGTGCTACAGACACTATACCAGCTCCATAAACAAGGAGAGGACACCATACTAGGTATTATAGTTGCAATAGTGGTCCTGCTTCTTAGCACTGCTTAAATGTCATATTACGTTTTAGTGTGGTACTAAAGTGTGGTTTCTTTTTATTAAGATGAGCACTAGCTGTTGCCCCCTCACTTACTCCCCAAGACACCTTGGACTGCTTCCGCTCTCTACCTTGATAGTCCAGTGTAGAAAGGGTTGTTTTTGGACCAGTTTGCAGAGCCATAGTAAGACTAGTCCCAGGACATAAGTGGCAAACCAACTCTACAACCAAGGTTGGAACCCAGGAAGCCCCGTCTGCTCCGTACTCCTCTCCCCCACCGAATGAGTTCTAAAAAATGATGATGAGAGGGAAGGTAAAGTGAAACCTGTAAGGATGAAAAGGGCTGTCGTTTTTAGGTCGAGCATTCAAGACCTTGTATATACTTTAGTATATACTTATATGTGTATGTACTTTGTGGACTCTGGAGATTAACCCTAGGACTTGTCTGCTTCCGCTTAGGGACTTTTTTCTGTTCAACTGTCTCTATTTAACTGACTTGATAGAAAACTACCAACAGAGGTCAGTAAAATACCAGATTCATTTTAGCATTCTCTAGATACCAGTACATAGAAATTGTCTTCCACGAGCACTCGTAGACAATAATATTTTTCAAATCTTGTATTTTTAGTAGTAATACCACTGAAGGCCCTGATTTTATATTAAAAACAGAGGTTTGGACTATACCATTTCCCGCTGAAAGGCAATATTTCTCTCCATGTGTTCCCATGCTTGGCGTGTCCCGCAGTTTGGTGCTTGCTTTCTCTCCATGTTAAAGAACAGTAGATGTTTCAGCACTCAGGCTAATGTGCTGCATAGCTAAATACATATAAGGTCCTAAAGGCAAGACCAATTGCATTGCAAATGCTTGTTGACCTTGGCCCTACCTGGCAAAAACAGGCCTAAACAGGGAAGATTCCTTTTATCTCACTATCCTGAACACGGAAAGACACGACAGGAAGGATACGCTTCACCTCATTTGCGTTGGACGGGGGACAAAGAGTAAAGTTGCTCGGTCAGTGTTTGTCACAGATGGCAGGAGGGGCAAGAAGAAGGCCAAATCACATGGAATGAATGTAAAGTATTTGACAGTATTTGGATTGTGCGTCAGAGTGAAATGAAGGACATGCGAGTGACCGCATCTGCATACAAACTCCAGGAGCAAAAACAGCAACAGTCCAATTTCAAGGCAAATTCGATTTTAAACTAAACTGTTTACATGTAGTTGGGCTGCAGCTTCTTTGCTGTGTCTTGAAGTCATTTTCAAACTACATCACCCACTTACCACAAAAGCTGTCTTTCACTTCTAGCTTTGCTGCAGATCTATAACAATGCATTGTTTTAATGCTCACTGTTGAACTGCCAAATCTAACAACTACCCTTAACTGTATGCACCCTTATCCTGGTTTAATTAGCGTGTGCCATTTTTCAATTTGAATTGTGCTATTTCAGTTCTGTAGGTTAAAATGTAACCATATTCATAACTGAGTTTTAAAAACTTCCATATCTGATTCACAACCTTATATATAAAAGGTAATTACGGAGTGGTACTTGCGTTCAGTAAGCTGAATGCACAGGTACTTTGTCAAATATGCTTTTCCTTTTTTTTTTTTTTGACCCATTGATTTTACAGAAGCAGTACTTTGTGGACAAGGCAGAACACTTGTACGGCTTCAGTTGCTACTTCTGTTCCAGTCAATCCCACTTTGCCTTCAACCCACCCATTTCTGAAAGATATTTATTTGAGGGGAGTGAAAAAGCTGCACCTGCTCAAATTAAAATATTTCTTATACAAATGCACCAATGCACTGCAATGGGTTTCATTGTATTTTCATAACCGTAAGGAGGTTAAGGTTTATGGAGTCAATGGTGCCGGCAAGGCCAGGTCACAAAAGAAGCTTCAGAGATTAGAAAGCGTCAGTGTTGTGGATGGTGTTAGAGACCACAATCAGAAACCTGTAACGTGCTCGAATTATGACAGAGAGCCAGACAGTCCTCTGTTGGTTAGTGCAGGCGTAGGTTGCGTTGAACAAGTTTATGATTTTGTCGTGGAGAAAAATGCATGTTGAGGGCTCCTCATGTAATTGTGAAGTTAATTTAATGCCACTCCATTGTAAACTTTAAGCGTTTGGCAGATCCAATTTCGCCATTAAATTTAAAATAAAGTTTAAAATGCCCCCCCAGCGCAATGTGATTTTAATGTTAACATAGATGCAGATGCGTGTCATCAGAAACCCAAGAGCAGCGTGGCATTTAAAATGGTATTCTTTGATATTAGGACAGCTGGGTCTCAGAAAGCCTCGGTGTCTAGCAATCTCACAGAGCTTATCGTCTTGTATCTATGCTTTGTTCTTTGTAGGAGCTGGAGTTCCATGGAGTGATGCGGTTTTACTTCCAGGACAAAGCTGCCGGGAATTTTGCAACAAAGTGTATTCGTGTCTCAAGCACAGCCACAACACAAGATGTGATAGAAACACTTGCAGAGAAATTCCGTCCCGACATGCGCATGCTGTCTTCCCCACGGTATACTCTTTATGAAGTGCATGTCAGTGGAGGTAAGTGCAGTCTTTCTGTGCCACAACTTTTAAACCATCATTGTGTCAAAGTTATTCTCTATATATTTTTTGGGTGAGTTTTATATAGCGTGATATCGACCTGAAGGTATCTGAGCACTTTTCATGAGCACCAGTTGCGTTACAGATGGACACATTCATCTTTTAGGTCGAGCCTAGGCAGCGCATGCGCTGCTCTGCGAGGCATGCTGTATTCAGGTATGGACTTGAAGCTCCGCCCATATTTTTTATTGGATTGTGTCATTGTCCTTTGTAAACTGTGGCTTTTCATGGGTCAATAGGCTTAATAGTCCCTCCTTAGTACCGCCTTGTCTCATCTTTTAACCTCCCATAAGGACTTGCCCTCTTACATGTGTTACTCGGCTTTAATTACATCCTCCAAGCACTATTTCTTTAAATGGTTTTCACCTGCCTGCTGTTGCAGGTGAGACACGCTCTCTCCTAACACTATTTTTATAGCACGGAACACCACAATGGTAGCTGCACCTTTGGTTTATTTACGGCGCAGAATGTGGCCGCATGTGTTTTCTTCTGTTTTCTCTTTGAAATATTTTGTTTACAAGCACCCCATGCCACTCTTTCACATTAAAGGATGCCACGCCCCTTTCTTTAGAAATGCCACGTCTAAAGAGAGGTCAGCAGCCGCTATTACAGTGGAACTGCAGCATGCAGCGCTTTTACAAAAAAAAATTGTTTGTCAACTTAATAAACAAATGCCTTTTTAGTTCGAGCCCAGAGTGCATGCGCTAATTGTTCGACTTTTAGTAAGGGGGTTTTGAAAGTGCTACCCACAAGCTTTTCCTGGCCTCAAGCTTGCGTGCACGCGGGCAGCCGCCATCTGCCTTTCTTATCTCTTCCTCCGTATCGCTGGCCATTACTTTAACTTTCGCGGCCGCGTCTCTTTCACGGCCTTGCAGCCATTGCTTGTTTAAATAGAGGCTGGGGTGCCCAACTATGAAGCAGCAGCCACTTTAGCTGTGTAGCAGAGCCAAGGTGTTGGGAGATGCCTTTTGAGGTGATGTCTTATGCTTGGTGGGGGCAGTGTGTTCTCGGATTGTAAGTATGTTATTTCCATTTATTTTCATTTGTAGTGCTGCGGTAGTCGCCGTTCTGCCCAGTTAGCAAGCAGCGCTAGAGAACACATTTACATGAACTCCGCACCGTTCAGAGCTAAGTTTCAGATACCAGCTCTCTCAGACGTGGGTGGCCACAGCTGGCCACACATCCATCTCTCACAGCCAGCTGTGAAGTGGGCGGACACATGTAAAGACTCCGTCATTAGGAGGAAATCTGGGCAACCCTGCAGCGCTCGGCCAAATCTGCAAAGCCTACCTTCCTAGGCGCTACACTTAGAACGGAAATCAGCCTTCATGTTTCACAGCCTCAACCTCCTCCCCCCTCCCCCTCCCGTTCCCGCCCCACATGCCCTGTGTGTAGCGCAGATATCAATCCTCTTTCATCGAAAATCTATTGCTCCCCCCGCTGTACTGCTTATTCATTATTCCTGGAAGCGCACAGTCCCATGATGTGTTTAAATTCCTTCGCCCTGCCAGGACGCATTTCAAAAAAGTAAACATTAAAGTTAGTCTGATAGTTTTCCAGTTTCCTGTACACGATAACTTCGAAATTCGAAGTGCATAAGAGCACGGAATACTTCTAAACAAGCCAGTTTCTAATTGTCCTAGTACAGACGAGTTGGATGTCTCTAGATACCGAAATGACGCAGCTGGTCAACTACATTAAGGTATTACAGTTGACTTGGGACACCATAATACCCACTGCCTGACCCAGCAACCAAGGTGAAAGGGCGGCCACACAACATAATTAAAGCTGCAGTTCAAACAATGAACACAAGATTGGTCTTCTGAGCCCTTTTTGTAAAGTAAACATTGATCAGCGTGAAGGGAACTATCATAGCTATTTTATTTTATTTTATTTTTTGCATTCTATGAGGGATTACAGGAAGTATAGAATCTTTTTGCATTTTTCTACCCGTTCACAATTTTTTTTTTTTCTTTTGGTTTCCGATTTTCATTAGGCTGATTGTGATATATTTTTGCAGCAGATTACTAACTGCTTTTTGGTGTATTTAATGGTGTACTACAGATCAACATTTTAGTCTTCATGCCTGTATCCATACTATCTCTTTATCTGACAACACAAGACAACAAGGATGTATGCGGTTTATGGGAAGTGTGATGGTATGACTTTGTATTATTTTTTTTTGTTTGTTTGAATATGTTTATTGCAATTTAGTCATCATACAACATCACACATATGCAATCACAAAGAACCCACCGAGCTGTAGTGCAAATTATACATCATAGATCAACGTGGTCAACATTATACATAGAAGAGCCTAGAAATAAGGATCATAATATAGGCAGCATAAATGAAACAGCATGGTCTGTTCGGTAAAGGCTGGCTAATACGTAAAAGAACAAGAACCAATAATTGCAGCACTCGATGATGGAGAAAGTCAAATCTGTGTCCTGATGGCACCGCAGACTCGTTCATTGTAAGTGCAAAAGATGTTGTAGTAGCAACGTTAAGGAAAGTGGTCTTATCAATTGCGCAACATATTTCCAAAGCTGCATTTCAAGGTAATCAAATATAAAGAACAATCCAACAAACATGATAAACAAAAGAGTGGGTGGTGTCTAATAATAAGTATGTGCGTGTGGCTATTGGCCGTGGGGTAGGTGTCAAACAGGTCCAAATCGACCCTCGTTAGTTAGGGGGGTTTAAAGCACCGAAGGAGTCGCGTGTGTGCCAATGGGAGGGGGGGGGGGGGTCAGCAGTCACACAATGCCGGCCTGTAGGCATATATGGTGATAGGACGCTAAGGCGATGTCCCAGTCTAGCGCTATTGGGAACTTGCGGAGCCCCGCCGTTTCCTCTCTATGGAGAGCTACACTCTCTGCCCGTGCCCAGTTATCTAATGAGCTACGCCAGTGTGTTGGTTGGGGGGGGGGACATTATGTTTCCAGCGCTTAGTAATTAGCCGTTTCGCTGTGATCAGCCCCAGATCCCAGAACCTCGCCTGGACTTTCATCTGTTTCGTCCTTTTAAACAAGCCTAGTAGGCAAGCCTCCCACGTAACCGGCAAGCTGCCCCCCGTTGCCTTCGCCAGTGTCTGTGCCACCGCAGTCCAGTAGGTGTGTAGCGTAGGACATGTCCAAAGAATATGTAGGAACTGCGCGTCTACAAGACCACATCTGGGGCACTCTGATGTGGTAAGCCCAAAGTATTGATTAATCTTATCAGGGGACAGGTACGCCTGGTGCACGATGTAATAGTGGATAATCTTGAAGCGCGCATTGCGTGGTATATTTCGCATCCCAGCCAGAATTTGTGCCCACTCCCTGTCAGTCCAATCTCGGCCCCTGTCTGCTGCCCATTTATCTTGCAGGCGCTGAGGGGAGAATTGTGTATGTGTATGTAAAGCTTGGGCGAGCCAGTGCACTATGTGAGAGCCATTACCCATCACATGTAAATACTGAATGAGTAGGTGCGTCGGCGGCTCATCCGCAAGTGGTCCCCAGGCCTGTGTCAGTGTACGTAAGAGTTTCGCATGGGTCAGGAATTGTCCGGTTGGTAGTCCTGTGCTGTCTGCTAGTGTCGCGAAGGGGAGTAGCGCACCGTCCTCAAATCGCCCAGTCCCTCCAAACCGACTGTCTCCCAGTTGTCCAATACGGGGGATGCGAGCGCACCTCCCTCCCAAGGCGTGCCTAGGAGTGGTAGATTGGGCGCATACGGTTCCATTGTCGCTGTAAGTTTTAAGCTTCTTGTGTAGCATTTGCGCGCCACCGCGAGATGCAGGTGGTCCGGAGAGCGGAGCTTGGACAAGGGGTGAAATAGCGCATGTATCTGCGGGACCGTCATTACTGCGTCCTCCGAGGCGGTATCTCCCAAGTTCCTCCCACTCAACCAGTAGGCCACCCATTGTAATTGCGCAGCTAGGTAGTACAGTTCGTGGTTAGGGACCGACAGCCCGCCACTTTCCGTTGCAGCATATAGAGTTTTCAGCGCGACTCTGGGCCGCCCCTCGTTCCAGATCAGTCGCCTGGTCAGAGTTTCCAGCTCACGGAAGACGCGGGCAGGAACATATACCGGCAAATTCGCATAGAAGTACAGTAGCCTGGGTAGGGCGATCGCCTTCGCCAGCGCGATGCGGCTGGGTACATTCAATGGAAGCGAGTTCCAGAATGAGACTTGCGCTGTAAGAGACGATATGGTCCTCGTAAGATTACCATCCAGTATGTTGATGGGTTCACGATAAATTCGTATGCCTAGGTACCTAAAGGTTGTCTGATACCAAAGGAGCCGTTCACCCATTACCGTTATCTCACACTCGGGAGTGTCCGCAGTGAAAGAATAGACACCAGATTTAGCCCAGTTAACCCGGAGTCCAGACATATCACCGAAGGTGCTGAATATGTCAGTGAGCGCACTCGGAAATCAGGCCAGGTCTTTAACATAGATGAGCAGATCATCCGCATATAGGGACACTGCGCGCACCCCATCCGCCAAGGGGATGCCCCAGGTCTCGCCTGACGAGGGTAGTCGCGCCGCTAATGGTTCCATCATGAGTGCAAATATCAAGGGGGAGAGGGGGCACCCCTGCCTGGTGCCCCTACAAACCCGTAGCGGGGCAGAGAAAAGCTTTCCTGTTCGCACTGGCACCACAGGAACAGAATAAAGGAGTTCCACCATGCGAAGGTAGGCTGCACCTAGACCAAATTTTTCTAACACAAGCGCAAGATAGGGCTATTCCACCGCATCAAACGCTTTCTCGAGATCAAGCACTACGCATCCCGAGCGGGGCCATCGGGCCACAGCCAGATTTTGTACCCTAAACAGCCTCCTGATATTGTAAGAGGTGCTGCGGGTGAGGACAAACCCATTTTGGTCAGCATGGACTAAGGCAGGGACCAGTGGCGCTCTGTGCCAGCGCAGCTGCTAGAATTTTGTAGTCCGTATTAAGGAGGGCAAGTGGTCTATAGGACCCCATGCTCAGTGCATCCCTGTTGGGCTTCAAAAGTGAGATCACATTCGCTTCATTTAATGACAAGGGGAGGGCAGCATCGTGTATCGCAGCCGCATACACCCGCAAGAGTTCCGGGATGAGAATGGTAGAATATGCCTTATAAAACTCCGCCGGAAGACCATCGGGCCTGGGGACTTTCCGTTGGAGAGAGAGAAGATGACAGCACGGAGCTCCTCCGCCGAAAGCGGCACGCCGAGCTCCTCACACTGTGTATTGGTGAGTGTCGGTACAGGCATGTCTGAGAGGTATTCCATTATATCATCACTAGTGGTGTGCAAGCGGGAGCGGTATAGGCTGCCATAGTGGCCCGTAAAGGCTTCATGTATAGCTTTCTGAGTGTGAACCACAACACCATGTGTGGTGCGAATCGATAATAATGGCGGCGTCTGGGTGTCTTTCCTAATCCGCCAAGTCAATAACTTACCAGGCTTATCCCCAGCGTGATGTGTACGAGCCGAGTGTGCAGCGTAATTTAAGTTCTTCAACCTGTCCAGGAGTTTCGCATGTTCCCCCCGTTTTTCCACCAATCTCGCCTCATCCCCCTCTACCGCTTCGCGTTCATCTGCCAGTAGGTCATCTTCTACCGCGTCAATTCTCTATCCACCTGACGTCTCAGCCCCGCCTGTGCACCCAGGCAATGGCCCCGCACGACTACCTTAAATGCATCCCACTCAACCTGTGGGGTGGATGCAGTATCAGTGTTTTCCTCAAAATAACGCAGTGTACAAGTCGAAAGCAATTCTCGGAAGGGGGCATCCAATAAGACATCCGGTTGGAGTCTCCATGTGGGGATCGGGGGGTGTGGGCGTTCCCAGGCAAAGTCAAGAGTGTGTGGGTTGTGATCGGAGTGGGTGCGGCCCAAGTAACAGGAGTCAGTGACGAGGGGCAGTAGGTCACTAGTCAGCATAAACCTGTCAAGTCTGACGTGCAGTGCTTGGGCTCCCGAGTAATACGAGTAAATCTTCGTGTTGGGGTTGCGACTACGCCAGGCGTCGATAAGATCCCAATGCATCGCCCAATCAGCAAACGCTCTTGACGTACCATGCAGCGCCGCATGTGGCAGAGGGGACGACGACCTGTCTAGTGTGGCATCAAGTATACAATTATAGTCACCTCCTAGTAAAAGAGGCACACCCGGCCACGCCGCTAGCGCCGTCGATAAGCGTGCGAGGAATCGTCCTTGGTCAACATTGGGGGCATAAATAGAGGCTATGACTATGTCCTGTCCATCCAGCCGTCCCTGAATTAACACAAATCTGCCTTCAACGTCTATGTTGCTGCGCGTGAGTGCAAAGGGGACCCCCGGGCGAATCCATATTAGAGCCCCACGTGCGTACGCTGAAAAACCTGTGGCATGTAATTGTCCCCTCCACCTACGGCGTAGAGAATGTACCTGTGTCTGTCAAGTGTGTTTCTTGTAACAGTGCTACTTGCACGTGATGTCGCTTGAGATAGGAGTACACCTGGTATCGGCGTGAGGGGGTATGCATCCCCCTAACATTCCAGGTGCAAAACTTAGTGGCAGACATGTCTGTAATCCTTCCCCACCTCCCAGTTACCCCCCCCCCCCCTCCGCCCACAACCCCTCGACCAGCAGCGCAACATATTAGAGCAGCATAAAATGCTTTGTGGTCAGACCATACCATCCCACCTCCCCGCCAGCACATACCGTAAGTAAGAAAAAGGAGCACCAGACCCATAACTATGGAAAACAAAAGTACAATGCCAAAAGGTCGACTGCAGAACATGCCGTCGTCCAAACGCTCTAACTGTTCTTCAGTTCAAGGGGGGTTCACTGTGCGTTCACGTTGAGTATGCAAAGGGTTCATGTAGGTAGGGTGTGGGTATACTCCCCCCACCACAGGCAGGAAGTGTCTTATAGTCCTTCGCCAGCAAGAGTTCCCGGTGGCCGGGGCAGATCGTTCAAGGAGGCCGAGGGACAAGCGACCAGCAACTACTCCGAGCGAGGCACATGCAAGCACTTACCAAAGTCAGGACTCACCCTCGGTAGAACTGGTGGCAGCAGGACACCAGTAGAAGGCCCGATAGCCAGTCTCACAATAAGTGGGTTAGTCTCTCGCCAAGGTGCCCGCAAGTCGCCGTCAGCAGCTCCCATGGCCAACTGCAGTGTGCATGCACAGAGAGCACGGGTGGGTATGTCCATTGTCCGCCACTAGCGGTCAGTGACCCTGGGTCATATTCAGTGGAGCAAATCAGCCGTCTGTGGCGTAACCTCCGGAAGGTCAATTGACACTTGGGAATCTGGCAGCCCATATACGTATTCGTCGTCGCTCCCTTGACCCCCAGGACTTGACTCTGGAGCAGGGATTTCCGCCAACAAGCCACTGATCTCCGCCACCCTACGGATAGCTTCCTGTTGTTCTTCATGGCGGTGTTAAGGTGTAGGGCCCACAGTTGCTTCCTGACGCACTGAGCTGGTCGTTGAGGGCCTACTGCGCCTACGTCGTCGAGCACCCCCGCCGCGGCGTGTCCTCGGGGGCATTCCCCCAGGTTCCGGGTCAATCCCCGAGTCGAGCCAAGTCTCCGCAGCCTCCGGGGTGTTGAAAAAATGTGTCTTATTCTGGGCCACGACCCGCAAACGTGCAGGGAATAGAAGTGAATATTTGAGTGCCAGTCGGCGGAGTCGTTGTTTCACGGCCAGAAAGGAGTGACGTTGCCGCTGCACTTGTATGGTGTAATCCGGAAAGAACATGATGGTTGCATTATCAATCCTGACCTCTGGTAGTTTGCGAACCTCACAGAGGATGTAATCACTATCACGGTAGTTCAACACGCTAAGAAGCATGGGTCTCGAATTAGAACCCTCAGGGGGAAGTCGGGTGGGCGCGCGGTGAGCGCTCCACCACAAAGTGTTGTGAGAGGGTACCTTCCGGTAGAATGTCTCTGAGCCAACGCTCCACGTGTTCCGGCGCCTCTCTCGGTTCCCATCTCTCCGGCAGGCCCGCAATGCGGATGTTGTTCCGTCTCGCTCTCCCTACCGCATCCTCCGCGCGATCTTCCAAAAACTCCACTCTGTTAAGGAGGTTTTGAACATGTTTGTCCATCTGGGTGATCTTGGGGGACAGCTCTGTCACTGTAGTCTCCAACGTAGTCGTTCGCTCAGAAAGTTTTTTGTGGTCAGCACGGAGATGCGTCATATCTATGGCCACGCTATCAATTTTAGTCTCTAATGAGGTACGGGTTAGCTGCATTGACTCCTCCAGTCTTTCCATAGCGGCCAACATCGTGTCCAGCTTAGAGGTTGTGTGGTCCGCATCAGTCTGCTTCGCCATCTTCCCCTTCACCTGCGTGCTCCCCGTCACAGCCCTCGTTTTAGGTCCCACAGACATGGGAGGCTTTGAAGTATCCAGCTACAGGTGTGTTCCAGGGGAATCTCCCTATGTCGCCTTCAAGCTGTGGCTCTCCGGCAGGACTCCGCAGGGACCGCCCCGGGAGCTCAGAGTCGCAGGGCCCCACCAAACGCCGCTGGTGCTCCCGGCGTGGGGGCAGGCAACTCGAGTGGGAGCGGCAAGTACAGAGCAGCGTTGCCGGCCTCAAGCGAAAGGAGAAGCTAAGGATGTAGCCAGCTTGCAAGGAAAAAGACCCATGCAAAATTGAAGCGCTTCATGAAATGTAGTCCTAGCAGGGTGGTTGTGCCTGTAAGGTGCATGCCCCTGCGCCGTTACCAGGAGTGCCTGTGGCGTAGCAACGAGGGCCGACAATGTGTGGCACCCAGGCCCGCTCGTCGCACCCCTACCATGAGGGGAGCAGTCCGCAGGGGGGGCCAGGCAGGCGATAGCGTCTCAGCGACGTCCAGGTCCGTGTCCGCTATACCAAGTCACCGTTGCAGCAGACGCTACTCCGAGGCCCTCGCCCCCAGGCCGGGCGACTCTGCCACTTGAATCATGGGTCCCGGGCCAAGCACACCGGTTGCGTTGGCTCACAGGGGCATCGGCCGCAGGGACGGGTAGGCGACCGGATAAGGGCCACAGAGGTGCACCGCTCCCGGTGGTATCCTGGTGTATTCCTCCGCAGCGCACTGGGATGTAGGGCCAACACCCCTCGATCAGTGGTCAGTGGGGGGGGGGGCAGCGGCCACGCTTCCTCTGACACACACCCCCAGCGCAAGGCAACAGGTGGGGGGATAGTGCACACACCCACCTCCAGGTGTGGGGAGCAGTAGGGCTCCGGTCGCACACTCTGTGAAGCAGTAATCCTCTCCGCACCCCTCCGCCGCCACGTCCCCGGCCTCAGTTGCTCGCCGCTGCCCACCAAGTGGCTCCAGCCCAGGGCGTCTCAGGGATTGTCCAGCGGGGCAGGTCGGGACGAGCAGTCAGCCGCCGCCGCCGCTCCCAGCGAGGGGGGACGGCGCACCACCGCACCAACTCCCGCACACAGCAGGCAAAGCCCGATGGCTCCTAAGCCACAGTAATTCGTGGTCGAGGGTCCTCGGTCATCTCCCCAGCTACACGGTAGGCAGTAGAGTGGGGGGGGGAGGGGAAGCCACTGCCACTCTGCTCCCCACAGGCTCACTCCCTCACCCCAGCTCCAGCAGAAGGGACGGGCAGAGCTCGGCAGCGTCTAGGGATCCTCGCCTTCCTCCGCTGGGCCCAGCAGGCCAGCTAAATCCCCGATCTCAAGTGGCTCCGCCTCGCCGGCAGGAAACGCTCGTCGGCAGGCCGTTCGGGGCCAGACGCCGTTGGAGTAGTGCGCTTGGGGCAAGAGTTTCCAAATTTCAGCAGCCAGTAGTCAGGTGTGAAGGGCTCTCTTGCTGACAATTTCGGGCCAATTCGGATAAGTGTGGCGGAGTAATAGCCTGCGGTAGGGGAGCTTCTTACAGAGCTCTACCCGAACACGTCCGCCATCGTTGCGTGCTCAGCCACACCATGACTTTGAATTATAAGCTATAAAATAACTTCTGCCATACATTAAAAGGGTTTTAAAAGTCACCTCTGAGTTTCATGCTCTTATTAAGGAACTTGGCCTTCCGTGTTGCTTTTATGCACAGAATATGCCTGAAACAAATGTCTGTATAAAAACAATTATAAATTATGGACAATACTAATTAGATTTTAGGTAGCTTTTTCTACACACTTCTGCTGTTTCTATGCCTTGTAATTTGAAAGTTACTACCAAAACCAGTTTAATGGTACTGAACTCACTGACCTCAGAAGGATGAAAGGCTTAATTGGCCTTACCAGGATTCAAAAGTGTAAACTGCTTGCTATCTACAAGTCATGAGTGGACATCTAGGGACACACGAGCATAAGTTTCATTTTTGCACACCATAATATCACATGTTTTTTATGTCTCTATGGTCCAAAGTTATTTTTCTCATTAAAAAGGGCAAGATCTGCATTAACTACAGCAATGACATCTGCACAGGCAGTCCATTTACTACCTTGAAAAGAGGAACTCCTTGGGTGAACATTCCAATTAACCAGTTACATATGGTCCCTACTGGGTCCAAATGCAGACCCATCGAGATTTGTTTAACCAGTAGAATTTAATGTTGTTTTTTCTGTGCATGAGAATTACAGATCACCTTGTGGGTAACGAGTTTTGGAGTGTTCAAAACATTTTTGTGCGTTGTGATAATTTTAGCTGATTCTTGCCCGGGCTCTACCTGGCTTAGTTGTCACCCTCCAATCCAGGGCCCTAAACAACTAGGACAAGCATTTGCAATGCAATAGGTCTCGCATTTACGCGAGTTTAAGCTATTGGCATTGTAAATGGCAATGCCGTTTATTTAAGTTTTAAAAACCAAAGAATAAAAAAAGGCATTGTCATTTAGAATGCCAATAGCTCAAACTTAAGTAAATGCGAGACCTATTGCATTGCAAATGCTTGTTGTTGGAAAAGTGCCCCGTACCACGCTTTAACTTTAATGGTGGCTGCACCTCTTTCTTTAGACGCGGCTCATCTAAAGAAAGGGGTGGAACCTTCATTAGCTTCAAAGCGCGGCATGGGTCACTTATACAAAAAAGTATTTGCAAGGCAATAGGTCTCGCATTTGCGAGAGTTTAAGCTATTAGCTTTTACAATGCCAATAGCTCAAACTCTCGTTAATGCAAGACCTATTGCATTACAAATGCTTGTTTTTGTTAGGCACCAGGAGATTAAGTCATTTGCCTAGAAACACAGTATTTTGTGCATCCCAGCCTAGACTCGAACCTGATTCCCCAGTTTTGAGATCAGCCGCTCTAGCCATTAAACCACATCCTCTTCAATTTGAAAAAAATACTGTTGAGAACATTTTATCTTTTAATTTAAGTTAAAAAGGTTAAGACTAGGTTATTCCCAACATGATTCATCAAACTATCTGTATGATCATGTTCTCAAACACGAGAACCAACATGACTCGTGACCTCTCTTGTTACAGACGGATGCCCTACCAGTGCTCTCTAAGATAAAGCACAATCTCCTTACAAACACCCCCGTACTAAGATTAGGATGAGAAGTGTAACCTACTCTATAGCCTGCCTGGCTGCCGAACTCTATTATTGTGTTTCTGCGAACTGCCATACCTCACCCCATGGATAAAAACCTCCCCTTCTTTAAAATCATGTGCCTACAAACTAATGCTAGTTAAACTCCTCTTTTCTATCTACTCATCCGGCCAATTGTTTTCATAAACCCACACTAATGATCATACCCAACTCCTGTTAACTTAATTACCACAAAATGACTAGAGTAATTCAAGGGTTTGGTTTCCTTAAGTTTACATGACTAATTCCAAAAATGAACAATAACCATTAGAATAATCCCTAACCTTTGGGTTTCCAGGAGTAGGGTGCTACCCACGAGAAAATGCTTCAGTGCCTCAGAGTAGTAAGCGCTATATAATGCGCTCACAATATGATTACAGTTACTAAGGCCGACGTTCAAAGCATATGGTTAGCATTAGTCCTAGGAACAGGCCAGAAGCTAGTTTTACAGTTGGCATCAAACTTGGGGCGAAGGCTGGGCTTAGTGTTCAGTTAAGGGGCCAGACTGGAGTTAAGCTTTAATTTCTCGTTTAGCTATGTTAAGGGTTACTGTCAGCCTTAGGGTCAGGGCACAGGGTAGGACCACTTTTTGGACTACCTTTAGACAGGTCTGAAATTATGCTGCAATGGTGGACTAAATTGTGTGTCGGGTTGACTTTCTTATGCGACAATGAAAGAGATTATGAAACATTCTATGCTATTGAAGTAAAGAATTAAATGGCCCATGCTTTGTCATTATTATATAGGTAGTTTCCCATTTCAATGCACATTAATTCATAAGGAATGCCAATGCTATAGAATGTGTTTCTGTAGAGCAGCAGATTCTGTTGACCATTTTATTCACCAACAATTCTTTTGTTTTTGCATCGAACTACTGAAGCAGCATTTAATTAGCTTTACCCGTCCTACACCCCAGAACACAATGGTTTATATGAAACATCTACAATGGTGCGCTGCTCAGAAAACACACTAGCATGTAAACATGTCTTATGCGCTTCTTTTTTTTTTCTCACAACATTTTATTGTCAACAGCCGTAACAGTCCTGGTATACCCAGAGTTTTTTGTAATACAATATACATAGTAGCAGTATTGATGTCGACATTTACAATATCAAAATAACACAGTTTAAGATCTGAAAAAGTGCCCAAACAATAAACAGCAGTGCCAGGTACCTGGTACATATTCTAATTTATGCAGTTTCCGGCCATCCCAATTGAATGACTGCATAGTTAAATCTCAATATGTCTCGCATCATATTATTGTCACAGCAATTCCCTACTTCTTGATGTACAGGGAATGGGCTCCAAATATAATCCATGGTAGTCCGCCCTCCTCTTCCAAATCTTGGGGTGCTTCTTGGGGCATCCCTTCACTATGAATATTGGTATCTCTAGAGCAATGAATTTGCCCTCTCTTAGCTCCAGGGCAGTAGTCTGATGTAGTCTTAGTGCTGTACTTAGGCCAGGGCCACTGGAATTGTGCAATGCTTTCTTTTGCTTCCTACTGAAAGAAGAATTGCTGCTCTTGTCATATATTCCACCACGGACTGCATAATTGGCAGACTTTAAAAAAATAAGGCTTAGTTCAGATTGGTCCAAAGTCATGGAAATTGCTGCATACTTGGGCCAACATTGCCCTGACACTGACAAATGTTAATTGGTCACCTTTCAGCTATTTTTTGTAAATATTTTTATTAAAATGTTCAAATATGCTCACATTACCTTATGATACACATAAGTACACAATAGAGGTACAGGTATGCTACATGTAGGCATGTTGTGTACATACAGCAGGAACACTGGGGGAATAGTCGACCCATCTTCATGATAATGCAAGTTCAAGGAGGGAACTGGGGAAGATAAAACTAGGGACGTCCAGTCAGGGGAAGGGGGCGGGGGGAACCTGGTCAGGGACTGCGAATTATGGAGGATGTTTGGGTCGTGTCAGCCACTATCTGTCAGTAGGGTGTCACATTGTGGATAGGGGCCGTCCGGTAAAGAAAATCCGCATGCGGAGTAGGAAGAGTCGCATGCCATGGTGTGTCCGTATCTCTTTAGGTGGCCTGGAAGCATGGGGGCTGCCGCACATGTACTCTAGTGCGATGTGTGCGTTGCCGGGACCGTAGGATCATCTTGGGAAGCGTTGGGAGCCGTGCGCGTGTGTGCCTCTGTGAACTGGTGGGTCAGCATGGCCCATTCCAGCGATATGGGATGTTTTCGCTGTCCCTTAGCTTCCTCCTCCCTCAGGGTTTCCTCCTCAGCTTTCGCCCATTTCTACACCGCTCCCACCCATGCCTCTAACTTAGGTCCCGATGCTGTTCGCCACTGCATGGCGATGTTTCGTTTGGCTAGGAGTAGGGACAGAGTCGCGAAGCGGGCCTGTACCTTGTGTGTTTTCGGCCTTCGGAATATTCCAAGAGCGACCGCTTCCCACGTGTGTAGGTCCATGAGGCCTGTGAGTGTTCGAACTGTGTCGAGGACGGTGGACCAGTATTGTCTCAGGATGGGGCAGCTCCAGAACATGTGTTGGAAGTGTGCGTCCTGCGAGTGACATCTGGGGCAGAGAAACTGTGTGTCCGGAAAGAACCTCTGAAGGCGCGCCGGTGTCTGATACGCTCTGTGCAAGATGTAGAATTGGATGATTTTGAACCGCGCGTTTCTGGATACTTTTTTGGGAAATTCCAAAGCCCTGACCCATTCCCCATCATGAAACTGTCGTCCGATTTTGTCCTCCCAGGTGGTTCGCAGATTGTGCAGTGGCCTGTTTGCAAGTTCTTGTATGGACTTATACAGCCAAGTGACCAAGTGCCGGCCTACGCCCATGTATAAAATGGTGTGGACGACCGGGTGTGATGCCGGCTCGCTGACTGTGAGGTCAAAGTGTGGGCGAAAGTTATCTATGAGCTTACGGTGTGTTAAAAACTGTCCCGGGGGGAGTTCATGGTCCTCCACAAGCTGCTTGTAGGGGCAAAGTCGTCACTCCGCAAACAATCCCTCCGCCTCAGTTATCTCGCAGTCGGTCCATGCGCGGAGCATGGTGTGTGTGAAGTAGAATTCCCACTGCGGCCAGCCGACCAGCGGCAGCCGAGGGGAGTAACACGGGGTACCCGCCACTATGCGGTGTATCCTTTGCATACACCGGCGAGCTACTGACACTTGCAGTGGATATGTCCGACGGGGTTTGGTACCTGGAAGCAGGAGACTGCATAATTCAGGAGGAGGGATCGGGCCCCTTGCTGTGTAGGTTTCCCCGGTATGTCTACCCGCCGTCCAGTACGACAGCCACTGGAGCTGCGCCGCCAGGAAATATGACTCGAAGGCCGGAGCGCCTAGACCTCCCTGTGTGGTGGGCAGCTGCAATTTGGTGAGAGCTATTCGGTGGCGGCCAGTCCCCCATACGAGTGCACGAAGGAGCGCATCTAGTTCTCGAAAAATGGCCCTGGGTGGAATAACAGGTACATTCGTGAAGTAGTACAATAGCCGGGGTACTATGATCATCTTGGCTATAGCTACTCGACCAATCAGGACCAATGGAAGGTTCCTCCAAAAGCACACCGACTATCTAATGCCAGCTAACACTCTACGATGATTGCCCTCGTAGATGTCAGCAGGGGAGTGATAGAGAAGGACACCAAGATATCGAGGGGCGTCCGTGGTCCACGGCAGGCGCTGCATACCGACTCGTATCTCCCGTGGTTCAAGGGACTGGCGCAATGGGTAGATCGTGGATTTATCCCAGTTCACCTGGAGGCCTGACGCCTCCGCAAACTCCGTCAAAGCTGTCCATATGGGCGTCAGATCCGCAGAAATATCCCGAATATACAGAAGGAGGTTGTGAGAAGTTGGCCTGATATATGATGTTCACTAGTTCTAGTGACCACCTTGTATCAGTCCAAACAACCCTTATGGTGATTGGTTGTAAGTCAACCTTATAGACCAGCTATCCTAATGGTAGCATGGACAAAGCAGTCTTAGGCTAAACTCTTTTGGCATGTGAAGCCAGCTGTTTTACCACAATATAACCCCTTGAATACCAGATGAAAGGACACCACACAGGTTGTTATGAAAATAAACAGTATATTTATTAATAACAACACCTCTGAACTCTTTATGAGGTCAGAGGGCTAAGCACATGACAATCTCTTACGAAAAATACTACAAGTTGCACAAAATTACAATGGTGCCCTAGGGGCACGACAAACCATATACTAAGTAAATGGAATGTGAGAGTCGATACAAGGAATGGAGCTGTCCGGAGGCTGTAGGATCGATGGGACCACGCTACACTAACTTAAGGTAAGTAATAGGAGGCCCACGGAACGCGTGTGCAGAGTGTGAACTCACACGCGAGATGCGTAACAACGTCTATGGACAGTACAGTTCAAGTTAAAAGGTAAGTACGGACAATCCTGACTAGTTAGGACAACGACGACTGTGGAATTGTACACTAGGACAGTTAGACTACCCTTGAGCACCGAAATGCTCTCGTTACCTCACCCACGGGCTGCGGGTGCATAGGTGTCAAAGTGCGTCGGGTTCGCGCGTTGAAGTCTATGGAGCCTGAAAGAAAAGATGCTGCAGGCGACCAGGAGGAAGATGTCCGGTGCAATCCAAGGGTGGATTGGTGAAGAAGAGGACCTGAAAGCAGAGGGAACAATGTTCACAGTCACTAGCCAGTGACTGGAGTGGAACCAGGAAGGAACCAGATGTCGACGTCGCGATCAGGTGAAGAGTGGACGCTTGACTCTGCAGCCACGTGGACCAGGAGGTGTCTTCGACGACCAGGATGGAGGCACGAGCTGTCCCACGCAGGCTCTCGCTGTCGGCAATGTTGGATCCGGAATCGGCGTCAACAGGCCTTGGCAAAGGCAACCCACGCGGTGAGTGGAGAAAGCGTCTGGTGCGGACTAGGAGAGTCCGGGGTGCCCCTCTTTTGGAAGGGAGCAAGGGCCAGTCTGGAGCAACCAGACCAGCAGCAAAGATTCAAAGGTTCGTCGTCTAGGAGGCCACTAGCCAGCCGGCAAATGACCAGACAACGCGTTGAGCAGCAAACAAGCAGAAGGGCCCCACGCAGATCTCGTGGATGCTGGAGGGCTGATCTTCGGTGCAGGGGCTGCTCGGGGCTGGGGCTTCTCAGTCCCCAAAGCACTTGGTCGAGTTTACCTCGGGAGTCGTGCTGGAAGCGAAGTGCAGGTTCGTCCAAGATGGCCGGTCCCGCGTGTCTCGTCGCACCCACGGGTCTCAGCTTTGCTGTAGATGTAGGTAGAGGTCGGAGAGGTCTGGGAATCCGGGTGTCGTCGGGCTCTGAAGTCTGGATCCTCGAGGCAAGACGACAAAGTGAAGCTGCTGGACGCTTGATGGTGCCTGCAGTTGCAGGGTGGACACTCCTTGCCCACAAGGGAGATTCTTCAGTCTTCTGTGGAGCAGAACGTCGAAGGCCAGAGTTTCTTCTTGTTGAATAGTTCAGGATAATCTAATTTGGAATGGGACCAGCTCCTACCTTTATTCTCCTAAAGGGGGCTGCACTACTGACTAGGTCCCTCCCCTGGGTGGGACCAGGAAGGGGGGTGGTTACTCCCCCTATCCTTTGTCCGGTTTCCTGCCAGAGCTGGGGCTGGGATGCCCCAGCAACTGGTTTGATCCGGTGTATGCACAGGGCACCTTGTGTGCCCCAGGCATGTCTCATTCCTTTCAGGCCTCCCTACCTCAATACACAAAATCCTGTCTGGGGTGGTGCTAGCACCTCCCAAGGCAGGAAACCCTTTGTCCAAGCCATCCTCGCTGGAAGGACTCCTAGCAGCAGGAGGTCAGACTTGTGTCTGTGGTGGCAGCATCCATTTTGTGATGCTGAGGCTCGAGTTAACTTTAACTGGGGTTCTCAGTTACACACATGTCGTGTCCCTCTAGAAGGGTGGAATGCTACCCCCGTCGCCAGAATTGGCGAGGGGGTAGTATTCGAAATCGTATGACACCTTACTCGACATGTTTTGATAATGTTATACCAGAGTTAGCATTTAACCGCGAGGTTGATAATGCACTTAAGAGTATATGGTATAGCGTTATCATGGAACAGCTATTAGGACTTGGTTCCGCAAGCTGCAAACGGGCTCAGCTCATGCCAGAGCACCATCTCACATAATTCCAAGCACTCTGCCTTCAGGATTGATAAGGCCTTCCATAGGAGTGACTGATAGGAATATATGTGTCCATTTTAGGGTTAGATATAGATATACTATATCTACAGCAAAGGGTGTTTACACCTCCTTGCCCCAGCTGTCGTGCAGCCAGTTGTGTCAGATTTAGATGGCCAGCCAGGGGTGGCATAATACATGCTTCAGCCCCTGGTAGGCCCTGGGTACACCTATGCCCTGGGTACAGGGACTGATAAGGTGGCCCAGTACCAATTGGTAAATGCACCTAAAGTACATGCTTGTCAATTTAGAGAGAGAACAGCTAGGCTGTGGGTCTGATTAGCAGGCCCACAGCCAGGGAAAGTCGTAAACAAGTGAAGCAAAAAGCAAAAATCTGGGGTGACCATAGGATTGCAGACCCCACTCTCCTACATAACCCCCCCCCCCCCCCAAACTTAGGGACATTGAACTAACCTTGACCCGGTGAGTCTTCCTGTTCTAAGTGGAAATACCTGGAGAGACCATCTGCATTGCCATGGTCAGTCCCTGGTCTGAGCTTCACTGTAAAGTCCATCCCCTGTAGGGAAATGGACCACCTAAGAAGTTTGGGGTTTTGCAGCGTGAATCTTTCTGGATTCACTATGCTGTGCATTATTCCGCGGTCTTGTGGTTGGGTCCGGATTCGTAGTCTTTTCTTTGTTTTTGTTTTTTTTCTTAGCCCAGTTGGGCGTCGGCGTCACACCCCCTTGGGTGTATTTCCGGTGACGTCGGCATGCTTCCTGCGGAAGCTCCCACTCTTGGGCGCCATCTTCAGATTCTTTTTTTCCGCGGTCGGGTCTGGATCGTTCCCGTTTGGGCTCCAGACATTTTTGGAGAAAGAAGAAAGAAAATACAGAAAAGACGAGGAGAAGTCATCTGAAGACTCCAGGGGACTTCATTGACGAAAAGTCAGCAAGGAGAAGGCGTTTTTCATCGAGATCCTCGGCGACCGTCGACGAACACGCGACCAGGGAGGCCCTGGACGCTCGATGATGGACAACACGCCGTTCAAGTTCTGCCGTAACTGCCACCACAAGTACGCGCAGAAGGACCAGCACCCGGTATGCAACCTTTGCCTACCGGTGAACCACGAAAGCGGAGACTGCAACGCCTGTTTCGCCTTCGCCCCGAAGACCCTTCGTGTGAGAGAGAGGCAGAGGGTAGCACACGCCACCCTGCAGGGGAAGGCCCCGACTCCGTCCCTCTACGAGCTGGGGATGTCCTCCGAGGAAGAAGACAACGCTGCCGCCGAAGACGACAGCTACACGGTCGTAGAGACCGATTACACGAAGACTTCTGACAAGGTAGGAGACTCTTCGGCCCCCAAAAACCCGAGAGACTCTAAGTCTAGAAAAATCGAGGGCTAGACCCCGAAAGCGCCGACGCCAAAAAAGGCGGCGTCCGCGACTACTCCCAGGCCCAGCGGATCCTCCGAGAAGGAGTCCCCGGCGCCGAGAGCTGCTGATCAGCAGAAAACTTCGAAAATCGTCCCCGAAAAGGATCGATCGACGCCGAGGGAGAAAAACCCAAAACTGACGACGACGACCAGAGACCCAAAATCCGGTTCGACGTCGACGTCGAAAACTTCGACACCGAAAGGCACGGCGACGAGCCATCCGCCGAAAAGAACGGCCGACCCATCCGACGCGGAACAGGCGGCCGAGATGGAGAAGAAGAGAAGGCGCCTCGAGGCCGAAATGGAGAACATCATGCAGCGGAAGAAAGATTTCGACGCAAAGATGAAAGCCTTCACGATCCCTCACAAGACCAAGCCACCGGTGGTGGAGGCGGTCGAGGAGGAAGATGAGATCGCCGAAGTCGCCGAGGAACAAGACCAGGACGTCGAGGTGATCGACGACCAGGAGTAGTACGAGAATCCCTACGATAGTTACAACTATGGGGAGGAAGAGGAGAGCAGGACGGACACAGAGTCGGCACCCTCTGACCTACAGGAGGTAGATTACATAGATGTCGACACCGACAGCCCGGAGGAGGTGGTCGACACTTACCCCTCGAGGCCCTCGCCGCCGGACGACATCGGGGCCTACAACTCGGTGATACAATCTACCGCAGCAGCTTTCAAGCTCAAGCTCGACGAAGAGAAGCAGAAAGCAGACTTCCTTCTAGAAACATTGCTCCCAACACAAACGAGGAGCCAATTCCTTCCAATGCTCGAAAGCGTCTTGGCTCAGGGGAAGGAAGCATTCCGGGAGCCCGCAACATGCAAGGCAGTAACTCCCAGAACTGAGAAGAAGTACAAACATTCCACAAAGGACCCGGCCTACATTCAGGGCATGGTCTCCGCAGACTCCATTATCACGGCCACAGCAAGGAGGAGGGCTAACGTACCCACTACCTCGGGCCCGCCACCGGATAAGGAGAGCAAAAGGATGGATCTGGTGGGCAGAAGGATCGAACGGAATGCCGCGACCCACTGGCGCATGGCTAATTCCAACGCCCTGATAAACAGGCACATGTACCAGATCATGGAGGGGCTGGGGCAGTTGGTGAAGGACCTGCCCCAGGATGCCAGGCAGAAGGCCGAAAAGCTGGTTGAAGAGGGAAAAAACGCGGCAAATTCTTGCCTTAAGACAGCCCTGGATGGGGCAGACACCGCCAGCAGGCTCATGATGATGGGTGTCACGGAAAGGAGGCACGCCTGGCTCAGGATCTCAGGTTTCAAACCGGAGGTGCAACACAGCATCCTGAACACACCGTTCAACGGCAACACGCTTTTCGGAACAACAGTTGATGAAACGCTCAGTCAACTGAAAAAAGATAACGAAACAGCAAGATCCATGGGAGCATTGCAGTTCAGAGGGAACAAGAGGGGCACCCCGTCACGGAGGCCCGGCGGGAGAGACGGAAACCAGCCAGGTACATCACACCAGGCTTTCCAGCAAACGCACCAGACAGACTCGCAGGCTCAGCATGGTCAGCAGAAGCAGTCCTGGCAGTACCAACAAAGAGGCCAGTCCTTTCGAAGGAGAAATGGACGGGGACAAAATAGAAGAGGGGGGCAGCAGCCCGCCTCTAAGTGACTTCAAAAAACTCCGTGTGCCCGCCCACAAAAAAGATCCCAGGGGGCAGCACGTACAGATGGGTCAAGACAAACTAGACACCTACGACCACATGACACCAGTGGGAGGAAGATTAAGATTTTACCTCCGAGAGTGGAGAGAAATCACATCAGACAAATGGATCCTCAACATTATCCAATTCGGATACTGCATAGAGTTGGAGGGGAGGCCAACAAGCAGAAAACCAAAAAGAAAAACACTAGCAAGCAAGCAAGCAGCTGCAGTGTCTTCAGGAGGAGGCAAAGGAACTCCTGCGGAAGCAGGCCATAGAACGGGTACCCTTCAAGGAAAGAAACACAGGAATATACTCAACGTACTTCCTGGTACCAAAGGTAGACGAGACAATGAGACCCATTCTGGACTTACGGTTCCTGAACAAATTCATAAGAACGCAAAAATTCAAAATGACCTCCCTGCAAGAGGTGCTCCCACAATTGCAGACCGGGGACTTCATGGTCACAATAGACCTCAAAGACGCCTACCTGCACATCCCAATGAACAGAAAGCACAAACACATGCTCAGGTTCACCATTGGAGAAAGCCACTACCAGTTCACTACACTGGCCTTCGGACTAAAATCAGCACCAAGAGTTTTCACAAAGTGCCTCGCAGCAGTCGCAGCGCACCTACGAAGGCAAGGAATACACGTATACCCTTACCTGGACGACTGGCTGGTGAAAGCAAACTCATACCAGAAATGCAAGCAGCACGCACATACAGTGACGAGCACGCTCATAAGCCTGGGGTTCTCCATCCATTGGAAGAAATCGTCAATGGAGCCGGAACAGGTCAAGATCTTCCTGGGAGCACAGATCAACACCTTACAGGGCAAGGTGTTCCCCAGCGAGAAGAGGGCGAGGGCGCTCTTGAAGGAAACTCGCCTCTACCGGAAGGGACAAGCTCGCACAGTGAGGACTGCGAGCAAGATCATGGGCATGATGGCATCATGCATCCACCTGGTACCAAATGTACGACTCCACATGAGACCCATTCAAGAATGGCTACAGGAGCAATGGTCACAAGCTACAGGCGGTTGGGAGGATCTAGTGGTTGTAAGGCACGCAGTGCAGAAGGAGATGGCATGGTGGACCATGGAGAACATAACGAAGGGAAAGCCTCTAACGCCCCCAACGCCAACAGTGACCATCACCACAGACGCATCCCTGATCTTCCTTGCGCTGAAAGCCTTTCAAACAAGACTGTACAAACACAAGGTATTGATACAAACAGACAACACCACTGCGATGTTCTACATCAACAAGCAGGGGGGCACACAGTCAGCCCCGCTTTCAACGCTGGCGCAGGAGATATGGAGATGGGCCATCCCTCTCAAGATAGACCTGCTAGCCATACACCTACCAGGGAAGGACAACATACAAGCCGATTGGCTCAGCAGGCAGACATCGGCATCCCACGAGTGGGAGCTCAATGCTCAGGAGACAAGGTACCTGTTCGACAGATGGGGGACACCATCGGTGGACCTGTTTGCCACACGCCAGAATGCAAAATGCCAAAACTTCGCATCCAGGCAGCCCGAGGAGGGGTCACTGGGGAATGCCCTATGGATAGATTGGTCAAGGACATTTGCTTACGCCTTTCCCCCGATACCACTGATGCACAGAGTGCTGAGCAAGTGCAGAGCGAGCAACATGACACTGATACTGGTCGCACCACAGTGGGCGAGGCAGACATGGTACTCGCAGAACATGGAGATGACACAGTGTGCACCCCACAGATTCAGCAGGAGGAAAGACCTACTCTCCATGCAGAACGGAGAGGTACTACATTCAGAGCCAGAGAGCATGAGCCTAGTAGCGTGGCTCCTGAGGACATAGAGTTCGCACATTTGAGACTACCAGAAAGCACCCTGAGGGTACTTCGGGAGGCACGAAGGCCCAGCACTCGGAAGTGCTACATTGCGAAATGGAAAAGATTCACAATATGGTGCAGACAGGAAAGACTCCACAATCAAATGAAGAGGGACTCCACAGTGCTAAGGTACCTGACGCACTTAAAGGAGAAGAACCTTAGCTCATCCTCTTTAAGAGTTCACTTGGCAGCGATAGTCGCCTACACAAGGGGAGAAACGTGCAGGAGCTTCTTCACATCACAGGTGGTGAAGAGATTCCTAGAAGGAGCGAAAAGGATCGCACCACCCAAGCGGGTGCCGCCACCTGCATGGAACTTGAACACAGTCCTAACGGAACTCATGAAAGAGCCCTTTGAACCACTTCACAAGGCCTCCCTAAAGATGCTAACTATGAAAACAGCCTTCCTGGTTGCAATAACGTCCTTACGCAGAGTAAGCGAGCTTCAAGCGCTGACGCTACAAGAACCCTACATACAAATACACAATGATAGAGTTGTGATGAGGACTGACCCACACTTCATGCCGAAGGTGGTATCCAAATTTCACATGAACCAGTCTATACAGATACCGAGTTTTTTCCAAAAACCAACAACTAGCGCAGAGCGAGCTCTGCACACCCTGGACGCCAGAAGGGCAGTCATGCACTACATTGAAAGGACAAAGGGACACATGAAAACAAAACAGTTTTTTGTCTCATTCGCAAACTGCTTCATGGGGAAAGCAGTAACCAAAAAGACCATTGCACGATGGATCGCACAGACAATTCAACTCTGCCACAAGCGTGCAGGACAAGAACTGGCAGAGGGGACACGTGCCCACTCCACCAGGAAGAAAGGCGCTACAATAGCCTTCCTGGCTAACACACCCATAGAGGACATATGCCTGGCGGCAACATGGGCTTCGGTGCACACGTTCACGAAGCACTACTGTGTGGACATACAAATGAACAAGGAAGCTCAAGTTGGACAGAAGGTGCTACAGCACATATTCAACACCCAACGCTCATCTTCCACCCAGCCGCCACAGAGATGAGAAACCGCTACAAAATCTATGCACAGCATAGTGAATCCAGAAAGATTCATGCTGCAAAACGAATAGTTTTCTTACCTGTCGGTGTAGTTTTGCAGCTTGAAGATCTTTCTGGATTCACTAGCGAACCCACCCACCTCCGCCAGAAAGATGAGGCTGGAGAGAGAAGAGGTGGTTAACTAAAGAAAGGACTTTAAAGGTACAAAGCGGTAAAATACCAACTAAATAGAACATTGCCATTACTTCGGAAACGAAAGAAACACGGAAAAAAAGAACCCGAAGATGGCGCCCAAGAGTGGGAGCTTCCGCAGGAAGCATGCCGACGTCACCGGAAATACACCCAAGGGGGTGTAACGCCGACGCCCACCTGGGCTAAGAAAAACAAAAAAAAAACAAAGAAAAGACTACGAATCCGGACCCAACCACAAGACCGCGGAATAATGCACAGCATAGTGAATCCAGAAAGATCTTCAAGCTGCAAAACTACACCGACAGGTAAGAAAACTATTAGTTTTCACCTTTCATCTGATTTAGCCATAAGAGGGGCTTATGGTCGGTCTGAATCTTGAAGTGAGTTCCAAACAAGTATGGCCTCAACTTCTTCAGGGCCCAAACCACAGCAAAGGCCTCCCTCTCAATAGCTGACCAACGTTTCTCTCTAGGGGTCAGCCTTCTGCTTATAAAAGCAAAGGGCTGGTCATGACCATCAATATTCAGTTGAGAAAGAACAGCTCCCACACCCAACTCAGATGCATATGTTTGGACAATGAAGGTTTTGGAGTAATCGGGACTCTTGAGAATAGGTGCAGTACACATGGCCTGCTTTAGGTCATCAAATGCCTTTTGACAGCTAACTGTCCACTGAACTTTCCTTGGCATTTTCTTGCTTGTCAAGTCATTAAGTGGTGTCACAATGGACCCATAATTTTTGACAAATTTCCTATAGTAACCAGACAGGCCCAAGAAAGCTCTGACCTGTGTCTGGGTGGTTGGAGGAGCCCAGTCCTTTATGGCCTGTATCTTGCTCTCCAATGGTTGAACCTGGCCTCCACCCACAAGGTGGCCCAGGTATACAACCTGACTCTGCCCTATCTGGCACTTAGTAGTCTTGATAGTGAGGCCTGCCTTTTGCAGGGCCTCCAAAACTTCCCTCAGGTGGATCAGGTGATCCTCCCAGGTGGAGCTAAAGACAGCAATATCATCTAGATATGCTGTACAGAAGTCATCCAACCCAGTGAGAACTTGGTTCACCAACCTTTGAAAAGTGACAGGTGCATTTTTCAAACCAAAGGGCATCACCATAAATTGGTAATGACCTCCTAGGGTAGAAAATGCTGTTTTGGCCTTGGCATCCTCAGCTAACCTGATCTGCCAATAACCAGCTGTTAGGTCAAATGTACTTAAGAAAGTTGCAGAAGCCAACTTATCTATCAGTTCATCTGCCCTAGGGATTGGATGGGCATCTGTCTTAGTGACAGCATTGAGACCCCTGTAGTCTACACAAAACCTCATCTCTCTCTTACCATCTTGGGTGTGAGGTTTAGGCACTAGAACTATAGGACTAGCCCAAGGGCTCTCTGAGGGTTCAATGACTCCCAATTCCAACATCTTTTGGACTTCTTTCTTAATGCAGTCCCTGACGTGGTCAGGTTGCCTGTAGATTTTACTCTTGACAGGCAGACTGTCACCAGTGTCCACCTCATGGGTGCACCAGTTTGTCTGACTGGCTGTCAGTGAAAACATTTGCCTGAAGGATTGAAGAACCTGTTTACAATCCTCTTGTTGATGAGCAGAGATGCTGTCAGAAAAGACTACACCATCTACTGACCCATCATCAGGGTTCTGAGTGAGCAGGTCTGGGAGAGGGTCACTCTCTTCCTCCTGCCCCTCATCTGTGGCCATGAGCAAGCCCATGTCCTCCCTGTTGGCAAATGCTTTGAGCCTGTTTACATGAAGCACCCTGTGGGGGCTCCTGGGAGTTCCCATGTCCACCAAGTAGGTGACTTCTCCCTTTTGCTCAATGATGGTATGGGGTCCAGACCATTTGTCTTGGAGAGCTGGGGGCACTGGCTCCAACACCCACACCTTCTGTCCTGCATGATACACAGTTAGGACAGCCTTTTGGTCATGCCAAGCTTTTTGAAGTTCCTGGCTGGCCTCAAGGTTTTTAGATGCCTTCTCCATGTACTCTGCCATCCTGGAGCGGAGACCAAGTACATAGTCCACTATGTCAAGCTTAGGCTTTTTGAGAGGTAACTCCCATCCTTCCTTCACAAGACATAGGGGTCCTCTTACAGGATGCCCAAACAGAAGCTCAAAAGGGCTATAACCAACCCCCTTCTGTGGGACCTCTCTGTAAGCAAACAGGAGGCAGGGTAAAAGGATGTCCCATCTTCGCCTGAGCTTTTCAGGTAACCCTTTTATCATCCCTTTGAGGGTCTTGTTGAATCTCTCAACAAGCCCATTGCATTGTGGGTGATAGGGTGTGGTGAATTTATAATTGACACCACACTCCTTCCACATAGCAGTCAAGTATCCTGACATGAAGTTTGCACCTCTGTCAGAGACAACCTCCTTAGGAAACCCCACTCTGGCGAAAACTCCAAGTAGGGCCCTGGCCACAACAGGAGCTGTAGTGGTCCTAAGGGGAATAGCTTCTGGATACCTGGTGGCATGATCCACTACCACCAGTATAAATCTGTGCCCAGATGCTGTTGGGGGGTCCATTGGTCCAACAATGTCAATCCCCACTTTTCAAAGGGAACCCCCACCATAGGTAGTGGTATAAGGGGGGCCTTTGTTGTGCCACCTGATTTGCCACTTGCTTGGCAGGTGATACATGAGCGACAAAACTCTTTAGTGTCTTCAGACATATGAGGCCAGTGAAAGTGTGGGGCAAGCCTGTCCCAAGTCTTGTTCTGGCCTAAGTGACCTGCAAGGGGAATCTCATGGGCTAAGGTGAGAAGAAAACCTCTAAGAGACAAGGGGATGACCAGCCTCCTGGTAGCACCAGGCTTGGGGTCTCTTGCCTCAGAGTATAGGAGTCCATCTTCCCAATATACCTTATGGGCACCTGTAGCATTCCCTGCAGCCTCAGCAGCAGCCTGCTGTCTGAGGGGTTCAAGAGAGGAACAGTCTAATTGGGCCTGCCTCAAGTCTGCCCTGGAAGGTCCCCCTGTCCCTAGAAACTCAACCTGATCAGGTTCAAGCTCTTCTAGGACAGTTCCTTCTGGGGTCTCTGGGTCAGCCTCCTGAGAGGGCTGATCCTCAACCTGAGGCAGGGGGGAAGGCTCTGCCTTAACCCTACCATTCCTTCTCTTGGGTAGTGTCTGGTCCATTCTTCCAGGATCCAGCACTTGTTCAGCTGGGCATTTCCTGGCCTGTGACCTAGTCACAGGAAGGACATGTGAGGAGAGACCTAGCAATTCTACATGAGTCCTGTACTCCACATCTGACCACAGTGAGGATTCCAAATCATTGCCCAAAAGACAATCTACTGGAAGGTCTTAACTAACTACAACCCTTTTGAGGCCAGTTACCCCTCCCCAGGAGAAATTAACAACTGCCATACTGTGATTGGTAGTGACATTGCTAGCATTGGTCACTAGGTAATCTGAACCTAGCATGATCTGGTCAGGGTCCACAAATGTTGGTGTCACCATGGTGACACTGGCACATGTGTCCCTGTAGGCCTGAGCCATCTTTCCATTAATCAAAGGCGTTTGTCTGTATTTGCCTAGAGTACTAGGACTTACAGTAGGGGTCATATCCATGTCCCCAGTACAAACAAGAACTGCCTGAGTAGGAATTCTAACTAAGTCAGAACCCACCTCAGTTCCCAGGGTTAACCCAACTATAGCCTTGGGAGGTGCACTACCACTACTAACTGTACTAGGGTGTGCAGGTGTCTTAGGGACAGTAGTGGTAGGAGTTTGGCCTTTCTTGGTGCACTCACTAAACCAGTGAGTCTTACTTTTACAGTATTGGCACCATGGTTTCTTAGGACCATCATTCTTCTTCTTTTGGGAAGTTTGGGACCCACCCTCCTTAGGTTGTTGGGGCCCTGTTGAAGACTTCTGGTCATTTTGCTTATTATCATTACCCTTCTGGTCTGCTTTCTTGTGGCCACCACCCTGGTTCTGCTGCTTGACCCTTGTCCTGACCCATCTGTCTGCCTTCTTTCCCAATTCTTGGGGAGAGGTCAGATCTGAGTCAATCAAGTGCTGATGCAACAACTGGTTCTGACAATTATTTAAGATTTGCTCTCTCATAATTAGATTATACAATCCTGTGTAATCAGTAACTTTACTTCCCAGTAACCAGCCCTCTAGAGCCTTAGTGGCACAATCAACAAAGTCAGTCCAATCTTGAGCCTGAGTTTTCTGGGTATCCCTGAACATCAACCTGTACTGTTCAGTGGTTAAGCCAAACCCATCAATCAGAGCAGTTTTCAAGACTTGGTAATCATTAGCATCCTCATCTCCAACAGTGAGGAGCTTGTCTCTACCTTTACCTTCAAAGGAGAGCCACAATATAGCTGCCCACTGACTCTGGGGTACCTGCTGTACTTTGCAGGCTCTCTCCAAAGCAGTCATCCACCGCTTCTGACCCTCACAACTCGACTCTCTCCCATCCCAACTCCCCCCCCACTATCCCCACCCCCACCATTCCCTGCACCCCCGCTTCTCCTAGCTCCCCCTCTTGCCTGGACCTCTCTCCCCCCACTCCCTCCTCTCTCGCTACTCATGGCCCCCACTCCTCCCGCAACATTTCCCCCTCCACTCTTTGCACTCAACACACTCCTGACATACACCCCTCCCTCAACATCTCCCCCCCATTCCCTGTACTCCCGCCACTCCTAGCCCCCACTTCTCCCTCAACAGCTCCCCTCTCATTCTCTGCTCTCAACCCATTCCTGACCTACACCACCCCCTCAACATCTCCCCCCCCACTCCCTGCACTCCAGCCATTCCTAGCCTTCACTCCTTCACTCCCTGCACTCCCGCCTCTCCTAGCCTTCACTCCTCTCTCAATCGTCCCCCCCCACTCTCTGCACTCCCGCCACTCCTGGCCCCCACTCCTCCCTCAACATCTCCCCCCCCCACTCTCACTCCCGTTCACTGGCACCACACTTGCACCCCCGCAACGACCAGTCTCCACAAGTCGCGCACTTGCCTCACCCCTCCTGTCATTGACTACCCTTCCAATAATACCAACTCCATTCCCAACTACACGCTGGACACAATCATGACCACCCTCCTCCAAGTGAAAGAAGAACTTCACACGCTCAAAGAGTCACTCCTCACGTACCCTAAACATCCCCCTCTCACCACCACCTCTCAACGAATGAACAACGCCCCCGCACATCCTATTCACCCCTTACATGTGACCTCTATCCCCTCTCGCAGTACCTCCATCCAGCGCACTATCAAGACACATCCTACTCACCCCCTACTGTGGTCCTCTATCCCCTCTCGCAATACCTCCAACCGCCCACAGCGCGCTATCAAGACTCTCTCGGACCGCGACATACATGCCCTACTCAGCACATATGTCCCGGCAACCCAAAACGTCTTAGCCTCCACACACCTGTCCATTCCTACGATTCTCTCCAACCCTATCAGGCACCCCACGCATAGCAACAGAGGCTCCGTTCCCAACAACCTCACTAAAGGTCCTCTCACTATCGACCCCTCCACCTCCCCTTGCACACCCAGACTCAAATGCACACTTCTTAACTGTAGATCGGCCCAAAAACATTCTTCGGAGGTCGCTGACCTCATCATGTCTATGAACCTTGACCTGGCCATACTAACTGAAACATGGTTAACTGAATCCTCCAATCCTATCATGGATATCCTAGTCCCCCCCAGCTACTGCATCACTAGACTTGACAGGTCCAACAAAACAGGTGGTGGAATAGCATGCATTTACAAGAGTAACCTCTCAATTAATAAAGTCACCGCCCCGTCCCTTACCTCATGTGAATACTTCTGCCTGGATGTCATCAGTGAGAACAAACCTGTATGTTCACTTCACATCATATACCACCCACCGGGGGACAACCTCGTCTTCTCCCAACAACTCATGGACACAATGTTAATCAACTCAGGACGGCAAAACACACAAATCTACCTTGGCGACTACAATCTCCACTGGAATGACTGGAGTGACGCAGTAGTTAATAGCCTCAAAAATTTCCTTAACGCTTCTGACCTCATTCAATTATGCAACAGCCCGACACATGACAAAGGCTCTATCCTCGACCTTGTCATCTCCAAAGAAGGCACCATTCAACTTGACTCTATCCAACCTTGTGACTGGTCAGACCACCATATTATCACATTCCTCATCAAGGAAAAAGTTAAACGCATCCCGGTGCAATACTCCATGCCCAAAGTTTGGAAAAGAGACTTGAGGAAACGTAATCCAAACTCTCTACCCCCTAACAGCTGCAATCTCCTACTCCCCCCTACCGACGTTACTGATGTTCAGTGCCTAACTGACCACTATCTCAACTCAATGGCCTCAATAATCAATGAGGCTGCTCCAATGCAACTGAAAAGAGTATCCACCAAGATATCCAACCCGTGGTACAACGGGAGTCTCAATGATGACAGACGGGCTATGCGAACGGCAGAGCGCACCTGGAGATCAGCGCCCTCGACACTGCACCTAAAAACTCTGAGGAAAAAGAGAAACGCGTACTTCAGGAAAATAAAACGCTCAAAGTCAGAGTTCTTCAGACTCCAGCTAGACCAAGCAAAAAACCGTCCAAGTAAACTGTTCGAGCTAATCCGATCTCAATCTAAGAAACAACCCCCAGCTGTCGACATTATGAGCACTACTCCTTCCTGTGAAGATTTCGCGGCTTTTTTTAACAAAAAAACTGACAATATAAGGAGCGACCTCCTCAATGACGCAAGCCTTTACTCAATACCCAATTGCATAACACCCAATAAACTAAAAAACAATGCGACATGGTCAGCCTTTGACACCTACTCTGAAGAAGAAATTGACAGAATACTTAGCACCCTAAAACCATCCAATCACCTCACTGACCCTCTTCCTGCTAACGCCGTAAAAGACTTCATCCCGTTGCTCCTCCCACTGTGGACTAAAATTATCAATAGCTCACTTCAGCAAGGAACCATCCTTGACTCCCTCAAAGTTGGTCAAGTCACACCTCTACTGAAGAAACCAACAGCCGACCACACTGATCTAAACAACTACCGTCCGATTACCAACATTCCCACTCTCGCCAAACTTTTAGAAAAATGCGTCCAACTACAACTGACAAAGCACATAGAACAGTTTGATCTCCTCAACCCTCATCAATCAGGCTTCCGAGCAGGGCACAGCACTGAAACAGCTATGACTCACATAATTGACGACGCCCTCCAAATTCTAGATCAAAATGATACCTGCCTCCTCATCCTCCTCGATCTCTCCTCAGCATTCGACACAGTGAAACATGAGAATTTACTCGAACTCTTAAACACAAGAATGGGCCTCTCTGGGACTGTTCTTCGTTGGTTCACTTCCTTTCTACACAACCGGTCTTAGAAATTCAAGAGCAAAAACATGATGTCCTCCCCAGTACCGGTATCGCTAGGTGTCCCACAAGGTTCCTGCCTATCCCCTACTCTGTTCAACCTAGTTATGGAACCTCTCACCACCCTGCTACAAGCATCCAATGTACACTTTCACATGTACGCCGATGATACTCAACTATATCTCAAGTTACAATCCCCCAAAGACATCTTGCGTCTGAACTCAACGATCAGAAGCACCCAATCTTGGCTGGCTGATAACCACCTCAAACTCTATGCTATGAAAACCGAGTTCCTCCTAATCTCACCCCCCACGAAAATATCTTCCGCACAAACATGGCTTAAGCCCCTAACAGCACTCAATGTACAACCGACCATCGTAGACTCAGCAAAATCGTTAGGCATAACACTTGACACCAACCTCAACATGCAGCAGCATATCAGCAAGGCAACTAAGGGGGCGAACTTCCAAATAAATACCTTGAGGAAACTTAAACCCTTCCTCCCAGCAAAAGACTTCCAAACCGCAGTACAAGCACTAGTCATCCCTCGCATAGACTACGGCAGCGTGGCCCTCTGCGGCCTCCCCCTAACTACAACTGCACCCCTCAGAGCATCACTAAACGCAGCAGCAAGACTCATCACTGGATCTAAAAAACATTCGCATATCTCCCCTGACTTTAAATCCTTGAACTGGCTGCCTCTCGAAGCCAGAATACACCTGAAAATTGCCTGCATGACGCACAAGGCTATACACCTGAAATCACCCGGCTACCTCACCCATAAGCTGACAATTTCCGGCGGTTCCAGAACCACCAGAAGTACAAACAATCTTCTGCTGAAACCTCGAAGATTCCGAAAGGAAAAAACTTACAAACGCTCCTTCTCAGGAATGGCGCCTAGGATCTGGAACGCACTCCCTCCTGAAACCAGACTCATCTCCTCCACTCTTCTTTTTAAGAAAGAAGTCAAAAATATCCTTATGGCTAAATACACTTGAACAATTACGTTTGAGATACAATGAGATCAGTATTACCGGTCCGATTCCTATCCACATGTGTTGTTATTTGTACTAGTCTAAAATGTTTAGGCTCCTGCTCCCTCATATCTGTATTATGTTCTATTTTTGTATTATCTACATTGTTGATGACCTACGTTCCAATTATGCCATGCTACCTCATACCTGTAATATATGTAATAGTTCTACTTTTTTACATTAACTTGTTGACCTGCCTTCCTACTATGCTCCCCTGTTTCCCCACCCTTCCACCTCCCTTTGTAAAGCGCTCTGTTATCTGCAAAGATCTTGTTCGCGCTATATAAAACTTTCAAAATAAAATAAAAATCCCCTGTCTTATAGGGGGGCACTATTTTACTCAGGTGTCTATTATCAAAACTCCTGTCTTTATCCTTAGGGATATTGCTGCCACCAGTGGGGACTACCCCACTCAACTGTTGCTCTCAAGTAAAGGCAAGCTTTTCTTTGGCAAGGGCAAGTTCTTCCCTCTGGATCCTCAGATTAGCTTGTCTCATTCTTGCTTCATGCTCTCTCCTCTGAGGGGAAGTCATTCTCCTCTGGGGAGAAGTCCTTCTCCCCTGAGCAGAGGCATGAGAGTGCACAGATCTATTGGAGTCCCTAGAATGAGATCTATCTCTCCTAGCTCCAAAGTTAGGCCTGCTTAGGGTTAGTACTGGGGGTCCCCCAGATCCTTCCCTATGTAGGTCTAAGTTGGCCCTGGTTAGTCTGCTGACTACCTCAAGACCTTTGTCTGCCTCATCCCCAGAGGTGTCCCCTTCTTCTTCTTCCTCCTCCTCCTCCTCTACATTCTCTGTGTCAGGGAGATGTGGATCACCAAGGGTACCTTCTAAGGCTGGCATGCTCCTATCTGTGTTAGAAGCTTTTCTAGCATCATATGTCTCTAAGAGACCTAACAGAAAAGGAGTGGTAGGGTTAGAACCCTGTTTCAATTTCCTGGAGGTACACAATTGTCTCATCTCCTGGAAACTGAGAGCTGCATATCTGGAAAGGACCTGTGGAGGGTCACTAACCACTAGGGGAGTCTCTGAAGACTCTCCATGGGTAGACATGCTTTCTAGTGAGGTGCAAGTGATGCACTTACCTACACTATGGGTTTTCCTACTGATCCCTTGCTAAGAGTTGTAGTCAGGGTGTGCTAGGCCCTTTCTACTACAACAGCTGGTTCAGTAGAACTCAGAGTATTTCTAAGTTTGTTATATGTACCTAGGTACCTTATGTGATCTTTCAAATGATATTTCAAGATTATATGTGGTAAAAACAACAGCAAGCTCAAATCCCAACCGCTGCACACCAATGTGAGAAGTTGGCCTGATATATGATGTTCACCAGTTCTAGTGATCACCTTGTATCAGTCCAAACAACCCTTATGGTGATTGGTTGCAAGTCAACCTTATAGACCAGCTATCCTAATGGTAGCATGGACAAAGCAGTCTTAGGCTAAACTCTTTTGGCATGTGAAGCAAGCTGTTTTACCACACTATAACCCCTTGAATACCAGATGAAAGGACACCACACAGGTTGTTATGAAAATAAACAGTATATTTATTAATAACAACACCTCTGAACTCTTTATGAGGTCAGAGGGCTAAGCACATGCCAATTTCTTACGAAAAATACTACAAGTTGCACAAAATTACAATGGTGCCCTAGGGGCACGACAAACCATATACTAAGTAAGTGGAATGTGAGAGTCGATACAAGGAATGGAGCTGTCCGGAGGCTGTAGGACCGATGGGACCACGCTACACTAACTTCAGGTAAGTAATAGGAGGCCCACGGAACGCGTGTGCAGAGTGTGAACTCACACGCGAGATGCGTAACCACGTCTATGGACAGTACAGTTCAAGTTAAAAGGTAAGTACGGACAATCCTGACTAGTTAGGACAACAACGACTGTGGAATTGAACACTAGGACAGTTAGACTACCCTTGAGCACCGAAATGCTCTCGTTACCTCACCCACGGGCTGCGGGTGCATAGGTGTCAAAGTGCGTCGGGTTCTCGCGTTGAAGTCTATGGAGCCTGAAAGAAAAGATGCTGCAGGCGACCAGGAGGAAGATGTCCGGTGCAATCCAAGGGTGGATTGGTGAAGAAGAGGACCTGAAAGCAGAGGGGACAATGTTCACAGTCACTAGCCAGTGACTGGAGTGGAACCAGGAAGGAACCAGATGTCGACGTCGCGATCAGGTGAAGAGTGGACACTTGACTCTGCAGCCACGTGGACCAGGAGGTGTCTTCGACGACCAGGATGGAGGCACGAGCTGTCCCACGCAGGCTCTCGCTGTCGGCGGTGTTGGATCCGGAATCGGCGTCAACAGGCCTTGGCAAAGGCAACCCACGCGGTGAGTGGAGAAAGCGTCTGGCGCGGACTAGGAGAGTCCGGGGTGCCCCTCTTTTGGAAGGGAGCAAGGGCCAGTCTGGAGCAACCAGACCAGCAGCAAAGATTCAAAGGTTCGTCGTCTAGGAGGCCACTAGCCAGCCGGCAAGTGACCAGACAACGCGTCGAGCAGCAAACAAGCAGAAGGGCCCCACGCAGATCTCGTGGATGCTGGAGGGCTGATCTTCGGTGCAGGGGCTGCTCGGGGCTGGGGCTTCTCAGTCCCCAAAGCACTTGGTCGAGTTTACCTCGGGAGTCGTGCTGGAAGCGAAGTGCAGGTTCATTCAAGATGGCCGGTCCCACGTGTCTCGTCGCACCCACGGGTCTCAGCTTTGCTGTAGATGTAGGTAGAGGTCGGAGAGGTCTGGCAATCCGGGTCTCGTCGGGCTCTGAAGTCTGAATCCTCGAGGGAAGACGACAAAGTGAAGCCGCTGGACGCTTGATGGTGCCTGCAGTTGCAGGGTGGACACTCCTTGCCCACAAGGGAGATTCTTCAGTCTTCTGTGGAGCAGAACGTCGAAGGCCAGAGTTTCTTCTTGTTGAATAGTTCAGGATAATCTAATTTGGAATGGGACCAGCTCCTACCTTTATTCTCCTAAAGGGGGCTGCACTACTGACTAGGTCCCTCCCCTGGGTGGGACCAGGAAGGGGGGTGGGTACACCCCCTATCCTTTGTCCGGTTTCCCGCCAGAGCTGGGGCTGGGATGCCCCAGCAACTGGTTTGAACCGGTGTATGCACAGGGCACCTTGTGTGCCCCAGGCATGTCTCATTCCTTTCAGGCCTCCCTACCTCAATACACAAAATCCTGTCTGGGGTGGTGCTAGCACCTCCCAAGGCAGGAAACCCTTTGTCCAAGCCATCCTTGCTGGAAGGACTCCCAGCAGCAGGAGGTCAGACTTGTGTCTGTGGTGGCAGCATCCATTTTGTGATGCTGAGGCTCGAGTTAACTTTAACCGGGGTTCACAGTTACACACATGTCGTGTACCTCTAGAAGGGTGGAATGCTACCCCCGTCGCCAGAATTGGCGAGGGGGTAGTATTCGAAATCGTATGACACCTTACTCGACATGTTTTGATAATGTTATACCAGAGTTAGCATTTAACCGCGAGGTTGATAATGCACTTAAGAGTATATGGTATAGCGTTATCATGGAACAGCTATTAGGACTTGGTTCCGCAAGCTGCAAACGGGCTCAGCTCATGCCAGAGCACCATCTCACATAATTCCAAGCACTCTGCCTTCAGGATTGATAAGGCCTTCCATAGGAGTGACTGATAGGAATATATGTGTCCATTTTAGGGTTAGATATAGGTATACTGTATCTACAGCAAAGGGTGTTTACACCACCTTGCCCCAGCTGTCGTGCAGCCAGTTGTGTCAGATTTAGATGGCCAGCCAGGGGTGGCATAATACATGCTTCAGCCCCTGGTAGGCCCTGGGTACACCTATGCCCTGGGTACAGGGACTGATAAGGTGGCCCGTACCAATTGGTAAATGCACCTAAAGTACATGCTTGTCAATTTAGAGAGAGAACAGCTAGGCTGTGGGTCTGATTAGCAGGCCCACAGCCAGGGAAGTCGTAAACCAGTGAAGCAAAAAGCAAAAATCTGGGGTGACCATAGGATTGCAGACCCCACTCTCCTACAGAGGTCGTCCACGTATAGGGAAACTCAGTGGACCGTGTCCGCTATGGGTATACCCCATATGGCCCCTTCTCGCCTCAGACTTATCGCCAGGGGCTCCACTGCCAGGGCAAAAATCAGGGGTGACAGGGGGCAGCCCTGTCTAGTGCCCTTCTCAACACGGAGTGGGGACGAGATGTAGCGACCCAGCCTGACACGAGATTTAAGGTTGGTGTAAAGTAGCCGCGTATATTGCAGAAGAGTGGGACCTATTCCTATCCTGCGCAGGACAGTAAAGAGGTAAGGCCACGTTAAAGTATCAAAGGCCTTTTCGAGATCTAATATTATGCAGGCCGCTCGGGGGAATAAGTCCCCTACCTGATCTTGGACGTGGAACAATCGCCGTATGTTTTGGGACGTGTTCCTGCCGGGGACGAACCCGCATTGGTCCGGATGGATCAAGGGGCGAAAAATTTGCTCGTATCGAGCTGCCAGGATTTTCCCGTCTACGGAGAGGAGGGTGATGGGACGGTAGGAGGACAGTTGTTGCGGGTCTCGGTGTGGTTTGAGAAACGTGACTATGACGGACTCGTGGAGAGTTCTCTCCTCTCAAGGGCATCCGCAAAAGTTTCCGTCAGCAGAGGGACCAAAAGAGTAGAGAAGGTACTGTAATATTCTGGGGGCAGACCGTCCAGTCCCGGTGCCTTGTTCCGGGCCAGCGTGCGGATTGCACTGGAGACGTCCGCCGTCGATATTTTAGCATCTAGCGCGGTCTTGTCTGCATCCGTGATATTTGGGATCGGCAGGGGATCAAGGAAGTGGTTCAACGCCTCCTGTCGGAGGTGAGTTGGGGTGTGATAAATCGCGGTGTAGTGTTGCTGGAAAGCGTGTAATATGTCTATCTGGGAGCGCACTAGGTTACCCGAGGGAGTAGTAATCTCGGGGATGGGTTTGGTGTCCGTGTCCTGTTTCGCTAGCCATGCCAAGAGTGTGCCTGTTTTATCTCGCTCCTTGTGCATCCGAGCGGCATAGGCCCTAAAATTATATTTGCGCATGTTAGCTAGGGCAGTAGAGTATTGTGTTTTGGCCTCTGCTACCTGGGCCACCGATGCGGTGTTTGCATCCTCTTGTTTTGTGAGTGTTGCTAGCTTGCATTCTGTGTCAACGAGTGTTTGTTCCTGTGTACGGCGCACCCCCACTATTTGTTTGATGCATGCCCCTCGCGCCACTATTTTAAAAGCGTCCCATTCCATCAGTCTAGAGGTGGCGGACCCCGCATTGTGTATGAAATAGTCTTGAATGCTTTGCGCGTGTTCGTGCCGGAACACCTGGTCTGTCACAGTCACGTGGGAGGCACCATGTGGGGACCGGGGGATGAGGAGGTTGCCATTGAATGCGCAGTATGTGTGCATCGTGGTTTGAGATTACCCGGCCAAGATAATCTGTGAATTGGACCTTAGAGATCAGTGACGGGGAGCATAAAACCTGTCTAAGCGGACCCGCAAGTTGTGGGGAATGGAATGAAACGAGTAAAGCCTCGTCTGGGGATGGTGAGCTCTCCATGCGTCCACTAACGCCCAGTGGCTGACGCGCTCTGATTGTGCGAGCGCGGTGGTGGTGGGTGTGATCTGTCGAGTGCAACATCAAGCTCGCAATTGTAGTCGCCCCCTAAGATCCATGGAAGAAATGCAAATTGGGCCAGAGTGTCTGTAAGGGAGTCCCAGAACTTATCCTGCTCTATATTCGGCGCGTATATGCTGCCCAGTAGTACGGATTGACCGTCCAGTATTCCTTCCAAATGGGCATATCTACCCTCCCTGTCCACTACTCTGCGTATTTCCTGGAATAGGTTGCCTGGGCGGACCCAAACCAGCGTGAATGCCGAGTATGACGTGGCACATATTGTTCCCCGCCATCGGGACCGTAGTTTGTCAATCTCTGGTGCTGTGAGATGTCTCCTGCAGGAACGTAATTTGTGCATGTTGGCGTTTGATATAGGTGTAGGCTGCATATCTCTTGCGCGGTGTGTGGAGGCCCCGTGCATTTAGGGTCAGAAAACTAACCTTTGCGCACTGCATTGGGGAGTCTGATTAGCGTTATCCGCGCCCAGCAGCGCGACCTCGAGTGTGGGCGTTGCTGGTGTGAGTGGCGCCCGAGCCGCCCGGTCCCCGTCGAAGGCCCATCTAACTCCCACCCAGATGTGCTGGTGGCCCTGATACTCGTGTCCCCCACGTGGTGTAGGGTGAAGAAAACTAGGGTGAGCAAAACATGTAATTGGGGAATTGGGGGGGGAACTGTCCCAATACCTGGGGCATATCGGTAGGCCCGATAAGTCCAAACCAGCGCTCATAGAACAAAAGAGCGAAAAAGTCAACATGTGGGGGTGGTGGCACGCGGCTGCGTGGCCTGGTCTTGCCAGGGCGTTGGAAGGATCAATGTTCGTCTTGTATGAGAGTAGAGTGCTGAATCCGTTGTGACGCTTAGTGGGGGCAGCTCCCTCTTCCTGGGGGCGCCCGCTTCCATGTGCCCACTGGAGCGGAATGTTTCTGGTCTGTCACTGTCTTTTCACTCAGTGCAGGGTGTCCGCAATTTGTGGAGTGACCGGGGGTAAGGTAATGGAGTTGGCTGCAGAATGGGCCTCATTCCTGTCTTCTTCACCTCCCGAAGAGAAGAGGTGGAGACTTCCTCAATGTCCTCCTCAGAGGGCGGCGCCCCGAGTTCAGTTACTGCCTGGAGGGCCTTGTGACGTTCCTGTATAATCTGCTCCAAGTCCAGGGAGTCCATCCCAAGGCGCCCGCGGATTCCCTCCTACCCTATCGTCCTTGCGTTTGCGTCGGTTGTGGGGCGCGCCTCCGATTGCGCGGTGCTCTTTGAGTGCGCCCTGGTGGTGCATCCATAGGGGGGTCTCGTGTGCAGTGGTGGTCCGCCCATTCACACGTATCTGCGGCAGTGGAGAAGAAGTGAGTGGTACCGGCATGAATGACTTTCAGGTGGGAAATAACAACGAATTCTGGATATTGTTCGCTCGCAAGCGACGTTTCACCTCCAGGAAGGATGTTCAAAGCCTCTGTACCGCTTTAGCGTAGTCGGGGAAGATCATGACGTGTTGATTTTCTACTTATAAGGGACCCGCGCGTCTGGCGGGCCGCAGCACCGCATCGCGATCCAGGAAATGTAGGAACTTTGCAAGAAGCGGGCGGGGTGTGTCCTCTAGGATCGCCCACCGCAGGACATCGCCTGGTGGGAGCGCCGTTGCAGGTCGGTCCGGGCTAGAGGTAGGCAGCCGCCATGTTTTTTTCCCCCCGGGCCCGGGGATTCGTCTCTCCGCCTTTTCACCCACAAGCGCCACTGATTTCTTTGGACCGGAGGCACCTTCCGGCGCTGTTGTGGTTCAGATGCCAGGGGGGACAATTTATCCCCCTGGCCGATGAGGTATTACTGTCTTCTAGGCCGCCCGGCTGCGGAGCCTCAGCAGACCGCGTCCGCCATCATGGCTTACTTAGCCACGCCCCGGTCACCTTTCAGCTGTAGATTGCCGTGTTCACTCATAATTAGTCTTTTTCTGCCACATAAAGGTCAAAACCTTGGCATATAACTTGCTTCTCCAGTACTACATAATTTAAGTCACCTTGTCTTACTCTTAGGTTTATTTTTTTTTAACTTTGAGTTTTCATAAAGGAAAAAAGCAAGAACAACATTGCAGCAGTAATTTCGGACTATACATTGTGCAGTTGCCATAGCATGTACGGTAAACAGTGCGACCTTAGAATAGTATTAGCATGTCATTTGTTACACATAGTCTGCCATCCAACAGCACAACAACAATAGAAAGGACTACACATCTCAGAAACATCAATATATTACTAAACGTGTAACGCAATAGTAGGCAAAGGAACCCCGCATCCATCTCATTGGAACCCTGCGTTTGGCCAGGACTAAACCAATTGCGGCCAGTCTACGCACGACTTTTGGTATCTCTTTATCCAACCCCAGTAAAACAACCTGGGCGTATTCTGGTAGTACCTGATCTAGCATGTTAGACAGGACAGTGAATACCTCACCCCAGAATGCACGTATTCCGGGACACTCCCAAGCTAAGTGTGTAAAGTGAGCAGCCGTTTCAGCGCATCTATCATCCTCCCTAAGCCCATATTAAAATAGCCACGCTGGTGTATAATAGGTTATATGGAGGTATTTAAAATGAAGCAGTATATGCCGACCATTCTGTGAGATCGATTTACTGAAGCACCAAGACCACTGTGCCATTGTAATTTTTATCCCAAGTTCTTCCTCCCATTCCAATTGAAATTTCAATTTAACCTGTGCATTCTGCTCTCTGGTAAGTGAAAAAAGTATTGTTCCAAACTACATCTCCAAAACGTGATATTACAAGTATGTCAGAGGTTTCATTTCTTGCGGTCCTTGCATATCCGAACCCAACTACGAGCGCAGTGCCCTACGGACCCTCTAATACTGAAAAACATCCAGTGCAGTGACCCCCCCCACCTCAGAGGTTACCTGATCCCATGTTTTAACAATTGTTTCTGGAAACATGTCTCCCATGTGCTTTATGTCCAGCTTAGCAAGAGTTTGCATTGCTGCTCCGTCATCCCTGATGGTAACCAATCACACCATTGCACTGGCAACTTGGGAGAGTATATTAACCTTAGCTGTTGCTTGCTAGCTATCTTGGACAACTGAAATCCGGGGCTGTTTGCAGGGTCTATCACACGCGTTATGTCCATGAAACACCGGTCAGCAGCTTAGGCAGTGGGACAGGGGAAACCATATTATGCTCTATGCGGAGATGCAGCAAATTATTAGGGCCTTGTATCCAGCCTTGTGCATGCAGCGCCTGAGCCGCTCTATAATACCTTTCCATATCGGGGACGTTCAACCCGCCTTCCGAATATGGCTTTATTAGAGTGTCCCACTTTACACAAACTGCGGAAAAAAGACTGGGGCAGACTAATGGGTATATTTGCGAAGAAAAATAGAAACTGAGGAAGCACCACCATTTTCCCCAGGGCGATACGACCTACCAGTGGGAACTTGATCCATTTATCTATGACCTCTGATAACCTTTGTAACACACATCCGTATTCTCAGACAGTATGACCTCTGGATCCGTGTGTATTTTTATGCCCCGGTACCTTACCGGTTCTGTAGTCCATTCCAAGGGGTAGGTGGTCTGCACTGGGGTGGTGACGGCAGTTAACAGGAAGCTGAAATGCCATCGCTAGAGGTCGGGGTTCCTCAAGGTTCCATTCTGAGCCCCACCATTTTTAACATCTATATGGCTCCTCTGGCGATGGTAGCTGAGGCTTTTGGGGCCCGGGTCATCTCATATGCTGATGACACCCAGCTCCTGTTCACGTGCAGCAAAGGAGAGGTCTTTGACGGCGACAGGATCAAAGACTGTCTGAGTGCAGTCTTTGCGTGGTTTCAGCGGCACAGCCTGAAGTGCAACTCGGATAAGTCTGAGCTGCTTTTCTTTGGTTGTGCCCCCGACCCGAGCTGGAAGTCATGGTGGCCTCAGGACATGTTCCCTCCTGAGAAGTCATCCTCCCAAGTGAAAAATCTTGGAGTGGTATTTGATGACGATCTATCGTTCCGTCCCCATATTATGGGGCTAGCAGGGAAATGCTTCGGCATTCTTAAAATGCTGAGGAAATTTCTGCCACTGCTTTCCCTGCAATATCGAAAGATTATAGTGCAGGCACTAGTAGGGTCACGGTTAGATTACGCAAACGCGCTCTTTGCAGGTCTGCCCAAGTATCTTCTGGCGAGACTGCAAATCGTTCAAAACTCGGCGGCCCGAGCCATATTTGGCCTGCCAAGGAGAGCCGGTGCTTCTCTGCTTTTAAATAGGTTGCATTGGTTACCTATTTCTAAAAGAATCAGGTTCAAAATTCTCACGCTGGCGTTCAAAGCCCTTCATCATGTAGGTCCCAACTACATTAGAAAGCGTACTGCTTTCTATGTGCCACGGAGGATGCTGCGGTCAGCCGACTTGGCTAAAATGGAGGTGCCTACTGTCAAACGAGTTCGGATGGGAGGACGGTCCTTCCAATATATGGCAGCGTGCCTCTGGAATGAGCTCCCTCTCTCCCTCCGTAAAGCTAACAGCCTCTTAGCTTTTAGGAAAGAGCTGAAGACCATGCTCTTTTCCGTGTAATCATTGTGACTGTAGCGTTTTCTGCCTTTGTATTCTAGGACTTCAGGCCTCTTTGCCAAAGCGCCGGGACACCTCCTGGGGTAGCCGTGCGCTCTAAAAATACGGCCTTAACATTTATGCCAGTTAATGTATAGCCCTGATTGTTGGGGGCGCTAGAGGGCGCACAACGGAATGGCTGGCTCTTGAGACCGCTCCGCCGGCCAGGTTGGAAATGCGACGTTTTCACTAGCATTACGGACTAATTATCACGATCAAAGTACAGGTATGGCTGTCGGAATGTAGCAGCATTGTTATGTGAACCTTGCTCTGCTGGCATCGTAACGCGACGACAACAAACTTTGCAAAACAACAGAAAGACGTGGATAGCCAAGTGTCCTGCTGGAACTAGAAGACCTCTGTGCCGGGTAGACCTGGCCCACGGGGAAGGAGCATAGCACACGTGTTGAAACCTGCTCTGCATCTAGCTGCTCTTCTGCTAGCGATTATTACTAGTGTTGTGCGACATCCACGGTGACACCTCTACGCAACGTGCACTTCCGTGGTGTGCTGTGTTTGGGAGATATCGTGTGTACACTATATTGTATGCTGTCTGGTTGCATTGGCCTCAGCGAGCCGCAGTGCACGGTGTGTCTTGCTCACCGCTTTTCCTGGAGATCTCTACCGTACCCATGCATGCTGTAGGGCGCACCCCAAGACCTAAGCGGTGCAGGCACGTCCCGGGGGATTTGTAATCTAAATAATACCTATCCCGCGCTTGGCTGTGCACTGCTGTACCACAACTGCGCGACAATGGGTAAGCCGGACAAGCAACAATCCAAGTTGCCCTTTGAATCGAAGAAGCAACCCAAGAACATGACGGCGACTTCGGACGTTGAAACGGAGGGCGAAGGGGGGCAATCTAGCGGTATGGAGCAGGTGTTACAGGCCATACAATAGAGCCTCCAGGATATTAACGGGAAGCTGGATACCAATATGGCGCTAAGTTGGACAAACACGGAGAACGCCTGGTGGATGCTGAAACCAGAATCGCTGCGGTGGAAGACGAGTCGCACACCACAACCAAGAAATGCTCTGACATTGAGAAGATTTTAGATGTCATAAAAAACAAAGCAGATGACTTGGAAGCGAACCCCCCCCCCCCCCCCCCCCGCAATAATGTCCGCATAACAGGTGTTCCCGAATCTACCAACACTGGGAAAATGGAAACATACGTGGAGGAAATGATCAAGAGCATATTTGGTACGGAACCATTCTCCACAGTACTCATAGTAGGGAGAGCGCACAGATCATTAGCCCCGAGACCAAAGCCTGGAGCGACTCCGAGACCAACAGTGGCCCGCATACTTAATTACAGAGACCGAGACACCATCCTACGGTTGGCAAGAGAAAAATGGGAAATAAATTACCAAGGCAACACACTGGAATTCTACCCGGACTTCACCATGGCAGGTCAGCTGGCGCGCAAAACAGAAGCTGCGGGAGATGGGAGTTGAATATGCCATGCTCTATCCTACACGTTTAAAGGTGATGCATGACGGTCACATCACAATCCTTCCAACACCAAGAGCGGCACAGGACTTTTTGAAGCAACTTCATCGCAGACGCAAGGAGAAAAGTCGAGACGAGCAGACTCACGACTCGGAAGGAACAGTCACTGACATTACTGTAGGCACGGTATTTCTGGAGTCCAACTCTGGTAAGATATATGGGTGGCACTAAACTGGGACAGTGACCTATTGATTTTTTAAAGCCATGCAGCGGGCCAAGGTTATCTGTGTATGGCAGGGGCGAGATGCTCTGTCGTGACATGCTGGGTGATGTAAGTTATTTACCTGTATCCTTTGCAAAACATTGCATCAGTCACGGGGATGGCCTGTGTGGACTGAAGGAGGGCGTACATCCAGGGATTGGGATAAATTGTGTTACATTTCCAATGTTCTTCTCATGATCACCTCTGTTGTGCATAAGTTACAGGTGTACTGATAGGTACCTCAACGGATTGTGGCATAACTGACATTGCCTGTTTGCATATCTGTGATTAGGGGGCTATTTGCCCATATTCCGATCCCACTAGCCTATTAATATTGTTAATTGGATGTTTATTGCAGGAGGGCTATCTATACATCTATATGCTCAGGTGCTGGCCGCGCTGATTATGGGGTGTTGCTGATCTCCCTCTTACTAGATTGGACAGCAGTTTGTACAGTCCGTATCTCTAACTTGGCGCCTGGCTACATCCACTATGTTGGATGCAGATACGTGCACCGGGCAGACCCCCGGCGTGGGCATTCCCTAACCAAAGTTTAGTTCTGCAATTGTATGTTGTATGGGTTTGTCTTTGGCATAATTGGGATGCTGAAGTGGATGGGGGGTGGGGGGGAACGAAGTTGGGTTTTGTTTCATGGTCCTATGCACTTGAGAAACATCGCAGACATCCAGTACTCTTCCATCATAAGTATTGTGGATACTTCACTTAAGGAAGGTATAAGTGACATGTATGCTTTAGCAACTATTCGACATGATCCCCAATGAAGAGATTCACTGATGTCTACTGATCAATTGCAGTCTAAACATCTGCATTTCTTAACCTGGAACGTCAGAGGTTTGAATAACCCACAGAAAATTTGACAAATATTAACTTATTTTGACAGGCTGAAGATCGATATAGCTCTTCTCCAGGAGACGCACTTAGCTTCCCACATGAACAACAATGTAGGACGTAGGTGGGCGCAATCCACACATAGCTGGTCACGTATTGAATACTGGTTGGGCACGGACGACTTGTCACTCTGGACGGAGTCGATCAAACACATGCCCCGGACACTATCCGATCATAATCCCGTGCTGATCTCCTTGGTCATACCGCATTATGTACCACCATCCATCAGTTGGAGATTTAATGCGAAGGCACTTTTAGACACGGTGTACACTGACACCATTCTTAACGCTATAACGGAATACTTTGCACTGAATGCTCCTACCACTGAGGACCCGGGGCTACTGTGGGAAGCTTTTAAGGCAACATTAAGGGGGGTCTGTATCAGCACTAACACTGGTATTCTTAAAGATGTAAGGCAACAGCTTGACACCAGAGAAGACAAATTGAGGTCACTAGAGCGCGAGTATGAACGTACACAAGACACTAGGTTACTAGGGAAAATCTGAGAAGTATGGCCGGAACACCAGACGTACGCTGTAGATGAATTAAAATATATCACGAAACGTCAAGTAGCAAGATCCTACGGAGAGGGGGGTAGACCCGGCAAAAGTTTGGCAGCTAAAATATGTACGGGTAGAGCCCCACAAATGGTACAGGCGATCAGGGATGATGGGGGCGTGTTGCGACATGACGCACAGGGGATACTACATGAATTCATATCCAACTTTGGTAACTTGTATACCTCTCGGGCAACTGCTACCGCAGACGAAATCATGGCATATCTCGAGGATGTATCGATAGCATGGCTGTCTGATGGGCAGAGGGAATATCTCTCATTACCCGTCACTGTAGAAGAGGTCACTACAATTCTAAAATCATTGCCAAATGGTAAAGCGCCGGCCCTGATGGCTTAACCTGCGAATTCTACAAGGCATTTTCGGAACAACTAGCCCCACATTTAGTAGCAATGTATGGAGATGCTCACGATAAACAGATACTTCCACCAAAGTTAAGGGAAGCCATGATAATTGCCCTTTTAAAGCCGGGCAAGGACCCCGTGAGCTGCGAGTCTTACAGACCCCTATCCCTTATGAATGAAATCACTAGAGGGACGAGACCGGGATGTCCTCTCTCTCTATTATTATTCGCATTAGCACTTGAACCGCTGGCGTGCAAAATAAGACAGGGGCATCACTACTCAGCGCTTCAATTTCCACAGCGGCCAGTGCATATTTCACTGTATGCAGACGACATGATGCTATACGTACGCCATCCCGCGCAAAATCTGAATCATCTATTGAGGGAATATATAAAATTCGGGCACCAATCAGGACTTACAATAAATTGGTCCAAATCCCTGATCATACCTTTAACTGATACTACATGCCTGCAGCCTATTGACTATCCATTAGAGTGGCAGGAGGAACCGGTAAAATACTTGGGAGTATGGTTTCATCGTGATCCGTAACTCGTAATCTGTACGAATTACGGTAGGGCGATCAGTGCCATAGAGGACAAAATAGTTAGGTGGAACCACTTGCCGCTGTCGTTGGCTGATCGGTTGGCCATAGTTAAAATGGTAATCCTGCCGAAGCTGCTTTATTTATTTAATAACATCCCAATAAAACCACCGATGGCAGTTTTTCGTATGATTTCCACCATGGTACTGAACCTAATTTGGGTGGGAAAACATGCAAGAATAAAACTACGAGCTATAACATTACCCTATTCACAAGGGGGGGGTTAAGGTGCCTGATTTTATGCTGTTTTATCTATGTGCGCAAGTGCAATACGCACATTTTTGGTACCATGAGATCCCTTACCACACGCATGTTGCCATAGAAGAAGGTGATGCTTCTCCTATACCACTGACAGCTATAATTACGCACCGCAGACCACCGCCGCATAACAGGGATATTAATACCATAGACACGACGAACAATGCTTGGCATATGATGGGGCGTAAAGCACATAAGCTACTACTTTACGCTGCCGCACTACCACTCCATCACCACCCGGAATTATCGGTCACTCAGGAGAAGGTGGGAATGGGCTTACTTAAACAGGTTGGTATAGATACGATGGGTGACTTGTATCAGGATGGCAAGTTTAGGACTTTGGACGATCTCTCCTTTATAAGCAATCCAACACTTCTGTTTCGATTCATATATCATAGACTGCAGGGGGCTGTTAAAAAAGTGTATACATCCTTTCCAGCTGAACCGCAGCAGCTGTCCTCTCTACAGCTAGTACTTACTACTCCCACAGCGAAACACTTAGTATCTAGGTTATATGCTCAACTCCAAGGGGACATAGCAGACAACACGCTGTATGCACTAGAAAAATGGAATGCCAGTTTAGCTACCCCACTAACGCAAGAAGAATGGGTAACCACTTGCACACTCACAGGATTACTGACGCCAAATGGAAACCTCCGTATCCTACATTACAAATACCTACACCAGACCTATCCTACACCAGCACGGCTCCATAGATATGGCCTGAGGGCAGATTCAAAATGTACTAGATGCCATGCTGAAGACGCTGACTTCATGCATTTAGCTTGGCATTGCCTCAAAGTGGCAGGATACTGGGTACAGGTGGTGGGAATATTAAGCCCCATAGTGGGTGTCCCCATTGAATGCTCAGTGCATACATTACTCTTGGGTCTGGTGCCACCAAGCGTAAATATTGTGTGATTGCACTGCTACTGGCTAAGAGGAGAATATCGCTCGGATGGAATAGCAGACGTGCTCCGAATACCAAGCAATGGATACTGCACCTTACATATTGTAAAGACACGCTACTAACTTATGAAGAAGAATTACCTGCAGGCCCCCGACTGAAAGATTATTGGACATATTTAATTGAATACTTAAAGACTGTAACAAACTAATGTAATACATGTCAGATCGATATTGACTGCGTGTAGAAACCTCCATTCTACCGAGTCGAACGCTTTCTCAATATCTATAAAAAGCGCTGCTGTTTTAACTTGTGGATGGATACGAGCTATGGTTCCGAATTGAGTGTGCAAATTACTGGTTAATGACCGTCCTGGGACTAATCCGGTCTATTCTGGCCCCACTAACTTGGGTAACAGGGGAGCCAACCTGTTTGCCAACACTTTTGCAAATAATTTGGTATCTGTGTTGAGCATGATGACGGTATGTAGGAAGAGCAATGTTCAGGAGGGTTCCTGCACTTAAGTAGGGTTACTAGGGTGGCTTTCCTCATAGAAGGTGGCATTTTGCCAAATTTGGCCAGCTCTTGAAATAAATTAACAATGTGGGGAATTAATTTATCTTGGTACATCTTGTAGAATGCAACTGTCAGCCCGTCTGCGCCAGGAGCTTTTTCGTTAAGCATTTCTTGTAGCAAGGCTATCATTTCTGTTGGTCTCAAGGGGCCTATAAATCTTTTCCTATCACTATTTTCAAACAATATCATTGCTATATGAGCTAGGTATTCCTCATCCAATTCATTACTAATGGCCCTCTTTGAGGCGTACAGACCTGTATAATAGTATGCAAAAGCCTACAAGACTTCAGGTGAGCTGTCTACCATCTCATTCTTAGCATGGTAAACACTTGTGATGTGCCTATCACCTCTAGGTGGTCTCACTGTCGCAGCCAGGGTAGCGCTGGATCGGTCAATCTCTGAGTAGGTCCTGGCAACAGCATATTTCCCTAGATGTTTAACTTCATTTTCTGCCAGTTTGTTAAATTCGTCTATTTGTGTTCTAATTTGTGCAAGGTCGCCGGTTTCTTTGAGTTGACCTTCCAGTATTTTAAGTGTATTTTCAACCTGTCGTAGTTTGGTGCGAATTGATTTGAGAACCCCTGCATGTTTAGAAATCGTAATTACCCTTATGTAAAGTTTAAAAGCTTCCCATATGGAGCCCATAGTGGAGACGCTGCCCAGGCTTGCAATGAAGAAGTCGTCAATCGCCGTTCCAAGCTCTGCACAAAAAACTGTATCTAATAAAGAGTATTGAGGAAAACGCCAAGCTTGCTTGTTGATGTGCGAGTCTGTCAGCCCTATCTGTAAGAGTACAGGGGAGTGGTCTGACATGGTACGTGCCATGAGTGAGCAGTCTTGTTATAGAGGAGAGTAACGTACTGGAAGCGTACCAATAGTCTATCCTGTTATGGATATCATGAACTGAGGAGTAGTGCATGTATTCCCTCCCCAGGTGGGCTTGATGACGCCAGACATCCTGCAACACCTCAATCTTGGCAATATCGACTATAGCTCTAGCAGCGTGCAATGGTGGTCTAGGGGCTCTCCTTGACCTGTCTAAGTCAGGGTTCTGAACACAATTAAAATCTGATAGAGACTACTAGTCGCAGATTCCTTAACGTAGAATCATCCCTAGGCGTGAGACTGGATCCGGAAAACTTTTTTGCCACAGCATCCCTGTGCGCCGGGGGGACGGCACCACGTGACTCCGCCCTGACGTTGTCTGCGTACGTGACGTCAGTGAGGATACATAAGTCCCACCCCGGCGCGCCTACGTCAGTTTTTCTCTTCAGCATGCAACGCGGATCCGGATTGTGTCCTGGCCTGTTTTCAGGACTTCTTCCATTTTTCACGCTTTGGCGTTAGTGGAACATTGTGCGAATGCGTTCGGGCGTCAAGAAGTGTACCTCTTGTGCACGTCTCATGTCGGCGAGGGACCCTCACCCGATTTGCATGTGGTGCCTGGGCGAGCACCACGACTCAACGGATTGCGAAGCCTGTCAGCACCTTAAACCTAAGTCACGGCGGGAGCGCCGGATGAAATTGCTGTCTGCCCGCTTGTCCAGGTTTGTGTCGTCCCAACGTCTGGCATCGTCCCTCGCCACGGCCCGAAGGGCGTTGATCGCCGGCTGATAGGTCCTTCAGCTTGTCTCCGAGGCCTTGTCCTCCTTCAGCGGTGGGCGCCAACTCCCCTAGTGACATGCGCCCCTGCCTGTTGCCTTCCTACCCGCTGTTTCCCGGCGTTGGAGCGACCAGGGCCCAAATGACAACCTATGTGGTGGTTCTGCAGGCTTCTTTGGCTCCTCCTCCACCTCCTGAGACTGCCGCGGATCACTTGCCTAGCACGAGGACTTCTGCGGAGTCGCCGGCTGCTCCGGCGCCGAAGGTTTTGGTTTCGGACTTCTGCGGAGTCGCCGGCTGCTCCGGCGCCGAAGGTTTTGGTTTCAGGTCGCAGAAGGGTAGTATCGTCGAGGTGTAGTCCTTCAGGGCTCCCCTCTTCAGTGCCTGGCGTCCCTGCCTTGCCGCAAGTCCCTACAGGTCTCCCTGTGGTGTCGCAGGAGATCGCCGGAACTCTGAGCTTGCCCCCGAGTCCCCCTCGTTCCTCTGAGCAGTCGGCTGCCTCACCAGAGGCCGTTTCGGCACCGGGAGCCTTCCTCCCCAGCTCCGGTGGAGTTCCTGGTGGACGCTGGGGCCTGGGGTCCTTTCCCGAGTCCCTCTCGGTTTTCGACGCAGGCGGCCGCCCCGTCTGAAGCCGAGCTGGTGCCTTTTCGGCGCCGTACCGGCGTCGACCCTGCCCCATTCTCCTGGGGAGCACGTTGTGGCAGAGGTCGACCCAGCGCCGCAAATACCCACTCCGGCACCGATCTACGTCGATCAGGCAACTGTGGTGGGCTCCACGGAGCCATGCTGGCGTCTGGTTCTTGATTCGTCTCCTGAGGCCCCTTCATCTCTAGAGGTCTGTCATCTGTTGGGGTCTTCTTCTCCAGAGACAGGGCACTGCATTGTTGCCTTTTCACCGGCATCTTCCAGGGAGGGCTCCTCGTCGTCCCCACGGCCTAAATCTTCAAACTCTTCTTTCCGTGGCTCGCTGCTGCTTTTCCACCGGCCTTCCCCTGGAGCCCCTCAGGTTCCCCATTCATCTGTGGATCCCCCACTATTCCGGGGTTGGCTGCTTCCCCCTGGACTGGGGGATGGACGGCTCAGTCTGCAGCCGTTGCCCGCGGAGGAATAGCTTTCTCCTCCGCGACGCCCTACTGAGGCCAGTGTTGCCTGTGTTCGGACTATTTCCACAACTGCTGGTATTCTGCGGATAGGTGAACCTGTCGCTCCATTTCCTACTGATAACCTTTTCGAAGTTCTCCTCCAGGGCTCTGGTGGGCGGGAGCTGTTCCTTTCTTTTCAAGCATCGCTCCATAATTCTCTTCTGTGGTCTTGGGGGCGCCCTGCTACGGGTGATACGGTGCCTCAGCCGCTCCTGCATCGCCACCATCCGGCACCGCACGACCCTGTCTGCCTTTCCTTCCACCCTTCTACTCAAGGTTCTCTTCTACAGGCGGCTTTTCCGTCCTTGCCTGTGGTGGTGTTTCCTCCATCTCGGGAGGCCCGGTGGCTGGATTCATGGGGGCGTAACATTTTCGCTTCTTCCAGTGCTGCCTTACGGGCACTTAACACTTTTGTGTGTATTGGCTAGGGCTACTTCCAGCCTGTGGGATTCTGTGGAGTCCCTTCTTTCTCATGTCTCCCTTGAGGGTGCCCCTGCTGATCTGCGGGGCCATGTGTTGGATAGTAGGGAGATGCCAGCGTTTATTCTTCGTGCGGCCTTGGATGTTGCTGATGCGCTCGGCTGTGCTATGGCCACTTCTGTGGCTCTCCGTCGCCATGCTTGTCTGTGGGATGCTGTCTTTCCTGAAAATATTAGGGAGCGTCTGGTTGGCCTGGCCTTTGATGGGGTCCTTCTGTTTAACACTCATGCGGACTCCTCCATTCAACGTATCCTTGCGGGGCTCCGTCCTCTTCCACCTCTGTAGGCTGGTTTCTTGTTACTCCGGGACTTGATGGGAGGTGTTATCCCACCTGCTCCTGGAATCTGGTGTTTGGATTGACCGTTACACTTTCTGTGAGGTTTGCTGTGCCCTTGGGGGTCCCTTGATTGGCCCCTCTCTTTGGTTGGCTGCTGGTTCAGACCTTTTCTGGCAAGTGTGTACTTTTTGGCTGATTACTAAGCCATCTGTGGTCTCTGCCGCAGGTCTTATGTTCTTGTTCTCTGATGCAGGATTTTTCCCCTAAGAGTGGTTCACATACTTCTTTGGGACGTGTCATACCCTAAGTGGGGTACTTGTAGCTATTGTATAGCTCTGCCTTCCGCTGGGAGGGTGTGGACTCCCCCTTGTGGGTTCCTCGACCTTTCTGGTGTCGTTGTATTCCGCTGGTGCGGTTTCTTGGTCTTTATCTGGGCGCCGCTCCAGTTCTGTCTCCTGTTCCATCTCCAGTACCAACAGAATTTCCTCCATCTTCACGTGATGATACCACTGGTGACGAAGGGGTTAATGAACCTCTAGAAGAGCCTATTCATTACATCCCATGGGAAAATGATGGCACACCAGATGTTCCTAATGTACCACAAGAGGATGTCTACCCATCTAGACCATCCCCTCCAAAGGACACTATACGTTTCACCCAGCTAATACACAGGGCTGCAGAATACCATGGGGTAAATTTACATACAGACCCCATAGAAGAAGACTTCCTCATGGACACCTTTGCAAAATCTCAAAGGTCCACCTCTATTTTACCTATGTTAAAAGGGGTAATTAAACACGTCCTGAAGACTTTAAAGACCCAGTAAGAGCTAGAGTCATTAACCCTAGAATAGAAAAAAATTATAAGGCCCCCTCAACTGACCCTGCATATATTAAGGGACAGCTTCACTTAGATTCCCTAGTTGTTTCAAACGCCAGAAAAAGGGCCAACTCTCAAACCTCAGGTGATGCTCCATCACCTGAAAAGAGTAAAAACTCTTGGACGCATCTGCCAAAAGAACAGCGTCACAAGCAGGATTGCCAACACACGATAGGGAGCACTATGACGAGCTAGAGGCCCTGCTACAACACCTTCCAGATCAATATAAAACAAGAGCCCATGTCCTTATACAAGAAGGTAAACTGGTAACAAATACTTCCATTCGATGTGCTCTAGATGCTGCAGATACAGCTTCCTGAGCCATAAATACCAGTGTCCTTTTACACAGACATGCCTGGCTGAGGATATCCCGGTTTAAACCTGAGGTTCAGACTACCATACTGAACCAACCCTGTGACCAAGAACACTTATGTGGACCTACGGAGGATTCATCTTTAGAAAAGATGAAAAATGACACTGACACCGCTAAATCAATGGGAGCCCAGAAGTTCCTTTTGTCGCTCCTCTTATAGGGACGCCTCTGAAGGCTTTAACACACATAACGTCTCCACTTCATATAAAAGTCCCACACAAACCTCCTCTACCAGAAGTTATTACAGAGCAGGCTACAGAGGAATAACCACACAGGTGGAGGCAAAACTACCAATACTTGTACTGCCACCACCTCCAAACAATGATTTCCCGTCATCCACCCCACAACCCCCCACCCCCCACCCCCCCGGACTATCATACTCCAGTCGGGGGAAGATTAACCCAGTTCCTACCTGTCTGGAACAATATCACCGCGGACAGGTGGGTGAGACAAATCATCCAATCTGGTTATTGCCTGGAGCTTACTGCCACTCCCCCCAACATACTACCCAACAGTGTCCAATGTCAACAGAACATTTAACGCTTCTAAAATTTGAGGTGCTTTCCCTACTGCACAAACATGCAATAGAACCAGTTCCCCTTCACCATCAAAACACAGGAGTTTACTCCCTGTACTTTCTGATTCCAAAGAAGGATGGAACCCTGAGGCCCATCTTAGACCTCAGACCCTTAAACCTATACATACAATCAGACCATTTGCACATGGTCACTCTTCAACAGGTCCTTCCCCTACTGAAACAAGGCAATTTCCTTGCCACTTTAGATCTCAAGGACACCTACTTCCACATTCCCATTCACTCTGCTCACAGGAAATATCTTTGGTTTGTAGTGGACGGTCTGTATTATCAATTCAAAGTTCTCCCATTCGGAGTTACCACAGCACCCAAAGTATTCACAAAATGTCTAGCAGTGGTAGCAGCCCATTTAAAAAGATTCATGTCTTCCTATACTTGGACGACTGGCTCATAAAAGCCAAGTCACATACTCAGTGTGTAAGTCAGACACACACCACAATCCAACTACTTCACAACTTAGGGTTTACAATAAATCTTCCTAAGTCTCACCTCCAACCATCCCGCATCCAACAAAATCTAGGTGCCACAACAGACACCTCAAAAGGTCTTGCATGCCCCAATCTAGCCAGGATAGCAAGTATGCAAGCCCTTATAACAAAGTTCCAACCTCAACACTCGCTACCAGCGTGAGTGTTTATGCAGCTAATAGGAATCATGGCCTTTTGCATATTCATAGTACTTCACGCAAGACTGTGCCCCTTACAGGAATGTTTAGCACGTCCGTGGAACCAGGCTCAAGGTCAGTTAACAGATCTGGTGTTGGTGGACGGCCGCACACATCGCTCTCTGCAGTGGTGGAACACCCAAAACTATTCCAAAGGGCGACCGTTCCTAGAGCCATTTCCACAAATCGTGTTAACAGCAGACGCATCGCTCACCAGCTGGTGAGCTCATCCACTGCATCACACCATACAAGGCAGGTGGACAACAGCAAAGGCTACTCCACAACAATCACTTAGAGTTGCTAGCAATATTTCTAGCATTAAAAGCATTCCAGAAACACATATCAAACAAAGCTGTTTTAGTCCGGACGGACAATATAACAGCAATATATTGCCTACAAAAACAAGGGAGGATGCACTCTCTGCAGCTCTCTCAACTAGCAAAGAGCATATGGAGATGGGCAATTCCTCAAAACATATTCCTTATGGCCCAAAATCTTCCAGGAATACAAAATCAGATTGCAGATCTGTTAAGTCGTCAGACACAACAGATCCACGAGTGGGAACTTCATCCACAAGTCCTCCAATCATTTTTCCAAATGTGGGGACATCCACAGATAGATCTCTTCACCACACATTTAAACACAAAATGCCCAAGCGTCGCCACCAGATATCCACACCCGTTGTCCAAAGGCAATGCGATATGGATGAATTGGTCAGGCAGATTTGTCTTCGCTTTTCCACCTCTCCCACTCATTCCACTAGTGGTACGCAAACTGCAACAAAAGTCACTAACACTGATCCTAGTTGCTCCAACATGGGCCAGACAACCCTGGTACACAACCTTGCTGGAACTATCAGTAGTCCTGCACCAAAAACGACATTTCTCTCCACAACTGTTAACACAGAACCGTGGAGAGATCAGACACCCAGATCCAGCAAAGCCCAACCTGGCGATCTGGCTCCTGAAGTCCTAGAATTTGGTTATCTGAATCTTCCACCTGATTGTATGAATATCAACGAAGCTAGACGCCTCACCACTAGAGCCTGCTATGCAGCCAAGTGGAAAAAATTTGTAATATATTGTACCAATAACACAATCAATCCTCTAGATCCTCTAGATGCATCTATTCAAAACATCATATGTTATCTACCACATCTTCAAAGATGTAATCTAGCATGCACATCAATCAGATTACATCTCGTGCCATAGCAGCATACCTGCAAAATAGACAACATCTGTCATTATTCAGACTACCTGCCATTAAAGCATTTATGGAAGGCCTCAAAAGAATAATTCCTCCCAGGGTACCACCCTCTCCAGTGTGGAATCTAAACATTGTCCTCACTAGGTTAATGGGTCCTCCATTTGAACCTTTACACAAATGTGAGCTACAATTTATTACATAGAAAGTCGCTTTCCTTGTGGCTATCACATCTCTCAGGAGAGTCAGTGAGCTACGGGCACTAACCATTCAAGAACCATTTTTACAACTTCGCAATAACAAAGTGGTTCTCAGAACAAATCCCAAATTCCTTCCAAAGGTTATTACTCTCTTTCATCTCAACCAGTCTGTAGAGTTGCCAGTCTTCTTCTCACAACCGCAGACAGTAGCAGAAAGAGCTCTGCATACATTAGATGTAAAAAGAGCACTTCTTTACTACATTGACGGAACAAAACCCTTTCGCAAAACAAAACAACTTTTTGTTTCCTTTTCACTACCACATAAAGGCAACCCCATATCAAAGTCTGGAATTGCAAGGTGGATTGTCAAATGTAAACAAATTTGCTATCACAAAGTAAAACGTACACACTCTATTCCCCCTAAAGCTCATTCCACTAGCAAAATAGGGGCTTCCGTGGCATTTTTTGGAAACATTCCCTTCGATGATATCTGCAAAGCAGCTACATGGTCTACACCGCACACATTCACAAAACACTATTTTGTAGATGCGCAAGCAAAACAACAAGCTAGTGTGGGCCAGGCTGTACTCAAAACACTATTTCAAACTACTGCAACAGATACTGGTGGTAGCCGCTAAAGGGACAGAACTGCTATGCACTCTATGCATAGTGTGTGATCTGCAGCTCATATGCCTGGAATGGAAAATGCTACTTACCAGTATGCAACTGTTCTTGGCATGTAGAGCTGCAGATTCACACACGCTCACCCACCTCTCTCGCTACTTTTATCTGTTCCAGTTTTATCTTATTTAGATACAACATACATGGACATCTCTTTCTGTTCTCACAAAACTCCATCATTTCCATTCTTGGCGAAAAAACAATCTGAAGATGGAGTCGATGCCCATGTGCACTATTGTCCAAAGGAGGAGTCACCTATCTTGTGACTTCCAAAGACCTTTCCAAGACCATAACAAACTGCAAACTTCCGGGCCCAACACCAGATGGCGATCTATGCATAGTGTGTGAATCTGCAGCTCTACATGCCAGGAGCAGATGCATACTGCTAAGTAGCATTTTCCTTTTGATGACATTGATTAAATGGTGCTGTCAAAGAAAGCCAAATCCTTGCCTCCGGTCCTGACATAGAATCAAACGTTATGTTGTAAAAGTTGAAAATGAGAAAATGTGGAGTGTGCATAGGCTTTTTATTTTTTTGTCCTCATTCGCAACTCCTCACCCCTTTCTCTCGCGATAGCACCCTAGGGCAATTTCATCTCATATGATAGAAATTATGCTCTCTTGGGAGGAAGTGCACCCCCTTGACCGGCCTTCCTTAAAGCATGTTTCCACCGAGATTTTGGAGAGGCTTAACCATAGGACTTTCTTCCACCATTACCTTCACCAATTTCCCCCTTGCCCATCACCCATAACAATTTAAGAACGGAGTCCAAAATCTGTATCTCTTCTTATGCTGACCGACCATATCCAGCTTTGCTATAGCCCTCGTAGCTCTTATCCAAGTCAGATCTGACGGAGGATCAGCAGAAACCCACATCCTGCACATTTCCCTCCGGGCCAACAGTATAGCATAGAACACCAACTTAGTGTGCATAGGCTTGCCAAATTCTATGGTAAGCCGCCTGTATTACAGGGAAAGGATCTAGTAAAACACATGACCAAATTGAGAGACGGTAAGAGAATGAATATTAAACATGATAACCCCTGCATGGCAAAAAGTTGGCATGATTTCAGCACTTGGTGTTTAAATTTTTTTTATTGGTTAGGAGATATGTTGTAATCTTATTGTACTGTATATTTTATGTACACCATCAAGTTTACCTGTTACACTGACCCAGAAGCTTCTTACACTGACGCAGAAGCCACTTTTATGGATCACCTGCACTGCAAGCTCCAGCTGGACAGTAAAACCACTATCAAAGGCACCCTCACTTACTGGCCCCCAGGTCCTTGCACTCGCTTCAGACACCTTCTCAACTGCCTCCCTGCAGTCCTTGCCATGGGCAATAAAGACTTTATATTTCTAGGTGATCTCAACTTTTATCTCAACAACGCCACAGACTCCAACTCTGCGGACTTGATAGAAAGTCTACACAACCACGGCCTCACCCAGCTTGTACAAGTCCCTACCCACATCGCCAGAGATACCCTGGACCTCATCTTCTCCTCAAGCGACAAGGTTAAAGTCAGCCACATCACTTCACTCACATGGACGGACCACATCATCATCCACTTCCACATAACAGAGCCACAAACCACCCCTATTGAAACTAGCAATACCCTAAACCGCTGCTAGAAGAAAGTTACAGAAGCTAAATTGCTCAACGCCATCTAACTAAACTACCCAGACTCCACCAACGGCCTCATCAATGTCACAAACAACTTTAAAAACTGAGTTACCACCTGCACCTATAGCCTGGTGCCCCTGAAAAACACCAACCCCAAAAGATCCAACAAACAAGCTAGCTGGTACAAGTCTGATATTTGAGAATCCAAGACAGTTTGCAAACAACTTGAAAGGAAATGGAGAACCACCTGTGGAGCCACATCTAGAAACACCTACAAGGCTGCGCTTAGACACTATCACCATCAAGTAAAAGAGACCAAGAAAAAGGCCCTGACCTTAAGAATGTAATCTAGCTCCAACATTGGCAAGTAACTTATTGCCATGGTCAGAGAATTTAGCAACCCAAGAGCCGCAAAGAAAATCATCACCCCTACACAAGAACTCTGTAACAACTTCTTTGACTATTTCCATGAAAAAATCACCAAGATCTAAAGCATCTTCAATCGCTAGCCACCACCTATCGACCTTCCCAGCCTGTTTACTTTATCAACCAAAGGATACATACTGACCGCATGAAACACTCTATCCTATGAGGACACTGCTGCAATAATGAAGTCAGTCAACTCTGGGGCGCTCCCACCATAACTTCAACCCTTGGAACAGCCACAATCAGCTCTGCACCATCACTTCCATCTTCCATACCTACCTCAAGACAGCCACCTTCCCGAATAGCTGGAAACACACCGAAGTCACTGCCCTGAAAACATCCTCACCTAACCCCAAAGTTGTCAGCAACTCCCAACCTGTCCCGCTGCTGGTGCCCTACCCAACCAAAGCCATAGAGAAGACCATCAACAGACAACTCTCTGACCACCTAGAACACCACAAACTCATGGATGACTCACAATCAGGATTCCAAAATAACATCTGCACTGAAACAGTCCTCATTACTGCCACAGACCTATGCACCATCCATGACCTTGGACAGACCACCGCCCTCATCCTTGTCCAACTCTCTGCCGTGTTAGACACTGGCTCCCACCACACACACATTGTCAGACTAAACACAGCAGGAATACAAAGACCAGCACTCAAATGGATAGCTTCCTTCCTCACCAAAAGAACACAACAGGTCGGACTCTCACCTTTCACATCAGAACCCAAGGACTTCTGCATAGTCTTTCAGGGATCCTCACTCCGCCCCACACTTTTCAACATACACATGACTCCTTTGGCAAACATCAACAGATCCCACAGAATCAACATCATCTCCTGCGCAGAGGACAACCAGCTAGTTTGTTCCCTCTCAGACAACTCTGTCACCACCAGGACAAACTTCAAACAATGCATAACAAGTGTTGCCTATTGGATGAGAGATAGTTGCTTAAAGCTCAACACCGGTACAAAAGGGGGTGGTGATGGACGGAGCATCTGAACCAATCAAACACTCACACCCAGTCAAAAGATCTGGGTTTTATCCATCACCGTTCTTTAGCCCACTCTGCCACCCCAGTTCAGACGTGGCTATATGCAAATCAGTCTGACCCTGTGCCTCATGGGAACAGTCCAGCCCGAACTGCCAAGCCATGCCTTCCCTGGACCGGAAACAAGCTTCCGAGGACCGGTTTCTGGCATTACAGTCGTCTTCAGTCCAGCTTGCTTGAATCCAGTGGCAAAGTGAGCAAGGGACTCACGTCTGAGCATACCCTGCCACACTTATGGCGGCCAAAGCGGTACAAAAGGGGGTGGTGATGGACGGAGCATCTGAACCAATCAAACACTTACACCCAGTCAAAAGATCTGGGTTTGATCCATCACCGTTCTTTAGCCCACTCTGCCACCCCAGTTCAGACATGGCTATATGCAAATCAGTCTGACCCTGTGCCTCATGGGAACAGTCCAGCCCGAACTGCCAAGCCATGCCTTCCCTGGACCGGAAACAAGCTTCCGAGGACCGGTTTCTGGCATTACAGCCGTCTTCAGCCCGGCTTGCTTGAATCCAGTGGCAAAGCTCAACACCGACAAATCTGAAGTGCTGATCTTCGGTAATAAGAGCTCACCTTGGGACTCCACCTGCTGATCTTGGATCCACATCCACCCCAACTGACCACGCTAGGAACCTAGGCCTCATCCTGGAGACCAACCTCACCATGAAGTGCCAGGACAACTTAGCATGCGAAGTAAAATCTTCAGGTGACACCCACTGGACACCAGATGTACCTCTACGCAGGTCTTAAGCCGCTTGAACTATGGCAGCGCACCCTATGCCAGCATCCTTTGCCATCTTCTTCACAGACTTCAAACCATCCAAAACGCCACCGTCCGACTGCTTCCGCGACCTCCCACACCAAACCAACACCACTCCACAGAGAGATCCATTGGCTCCCCATTCAGTAGTGCTGCCAGTTCAAACTTCTCAGACAAACATTCAGGTCACTACACAACACATAACACGCCTACCTCAATCAGTGGCTTCACTTCCACTGACTCACCAGACAACTTCGCTCAGCATCACTCTCACTCTCACTCATTTTTTTTTTTTTTTTTTTAAAAGACCTTTATTGTCCAACATACAGTATACACAGCATTGTAGCTTACAACCCAGCCGGGCTAGCTGCAGATAATGAACATTATGTTAGGTGGGATAAGTGAACACAGCTTCAAGGCCGACAACCCTGGGGTCCGGCAGCTTATATCAACACGTCACATAACACTGTAAGCATGCAATCATTTCGTGTCATGTAAGTGTGTGGTCTATAGATTTTCCTTATATAGTCAGTGGACCAGAGTAGCTGCGCCGAACCAACCCTCATCAACAGCAGTGGCGTCAGTCGAGCCCACTATATCTTTCGTGCGTCATTGGTAAGTATCTCATTGTGGGCCAACATTCAGACGGGTATGGTGTCATATGAATGAGTGATGAGGGTGTTCGGTGTTTAAGCGTGTTTGGGGCGCATAACCGCCTTGTTCGCCCATTTCGTTGGAAATAGCTGCTCCGTATCTTAGCGCCCAGGTGAGGTGCCTAAGCCCTAGCTGTCACGTCCGAGGGCGCCATGAGGTGCAAAATGATACGAAACGTGGAGTTGTATGTGTACGGACATGGTCTAAGAGGAGATGAAACCAAATCAGTAATGAACTATAAAACCGGAACATGAGGTATATAGGAGGTAGGTAGGGGTGAGTGTGGGCAGAGTTTGCCATATCGTGGAGAGGGGGGGGTCGGAATCAGCGTGTCAGCCGTGTCTCACGGGGTAGGTAGACCGGAGATCGGGGGGGGGGGGGCGTGGAAAAGTGTAGGCCGTCTGTGTGGCGGAACTGTTGGAGGGGGGAGGGTCCCCAAGTGTTCGTAGGGTGTGGTATTCCGGTGTAGCGCCCGGGCTCCTGTTGCAGCGCCGCATGTGGCGGCGCGCGTCCGGTAGTGGGGCAAGCAGTCGTCAGTGTGAAACAGTTAAGCACGTTTCAAACGGCGGGCAGATCATATTGGTCAGTTGGGTGGCGTATGTTGCATCGTGCGCGGTTCGCAGGAAGTTGTATCAGGGAGCGGAGGAGGCGGCACATAATTCTTTACGTAATTCCCTGTTCCACACATTTCTGCAGGAAAGAATGTAGTATGTCTTCCCATTGTTGTGCGATGGGGAACTTTCTGAGCCCTGCTGTCTCTTCCCGCTTCAGGACATCAGGACAGAGCTCTCAGCCCGTGCCCAGTTTGCCAGCGACAGACACCAGTGTCTGAGGTGCGGGGGTGTGGCTGCTTTCCACCGCTTGGTGAGTAGTCGTTTGGCTGTGATAAGTCCAAGATCCCAGTACCTAGTCTGGACCTTATTTTGGCTCGTACGCTTGTACAAGCCCAATATACAGGCTTCCCACGTGTGTGGTACTTGCTCCTTGGTGCAATGTCGGAGCATCATGGTCACTCCGGCCCAGTACTGCTGGAGGGCGGGACAGAGCCAGAGCATGTGGAGGAGATCCGCACCTAGAAGGGAGCAGCGGCCACAGGCAGTGGCTGTGACTGAAAAATACTTATTTATCTTGTCCGGGGTGAGGTATGCGCGGTGCAATATGTAAAATTGTATGATCTTGAAGCGAGGGCTGCAGGGGATGTTCACCGGGCCAGCTAGGATCATAGCCCACTCTTTGTCCGTCCAGTCCCTCCCCCTGTCTATCGCCCATTTTTCCCTCAGGTGTACAGTTGCCGGGTGTGTGTGTAGGAGGAGTGCTTGCGTTAACCAATGAATGATGTGAGTGCCGCTGCTCATGACATGAAGGTATTGTATGAAGTGATGTGTCGGTGACTCACTAGACATGTCTCCCCAAGCAGTAGTCAACGCGTGAACGAGGGACGCGTGAGTTAGGAACTGTCCAGCCGGGAGGGATGTATCTCTTACGAGGGCTGCAAAGGGCAGGAGGGCGTTGTCAGAGTAAAGGTCGCCCAACGTTTCCACCTCTGCGGTGATCCAGCTATCCAACCTTAGAGTGGTCAGGGTCCCCGCCGTTGTCGGAGTGCCTAACAGTGGCAATATCGGCGCATATGGTGTTGTCGCTCGTGTTAGACGCAAGCAGCGGAGGAAGCATCTGCGTGCCACTGCGAGCAGTAGTTGCGTCAGCCGGGGAGTCCGAGTCAGCGGATGAAACAGTACGTGAATTTGGAACAGGGACCAGGCAGTGGTATCCGTGGCCGTGTCGCCCAGGTTCCTACCACCTAGCCAGCCTGACACCCATCACTCTCACTCTCACTCATGCGCCCACATCCAGCAGCCACAGAAGCATAACAGGAGGTCGATAATTCTACTACCAAGCCACCAAATCCTGTAAAGACCTCCCACAACACATCAGGGCCTCCGCCTCACTTTGTGAATTCCCTTCCCCAAGCTGAAGACCTGGCTATTCCATTGGCTTTCTTGCTGGATCATCAAGACTGAGTATTTAGGCCAGGCCTCACCACACGCCTACCCTCATCTACTGAGCGCTTGGATCCCCTCACAGGTGACAAGCAGCGATCTACCTTACATTCCAATACATGTGTGGCTCTCGTAAAGAGCCTAGTTTTTCAGTTTCTGAATCACGTAATCCACTGCTATGATATAGCAACGGTTGATAACTACTCTTGTTTCTTGTTACCCACTGTTGTGATTTCATATAGTCCTTCCAGGCCTGGCTGATTTGTTTCCATGAGAGCCTGTCATAGCTGCTTGTCTGCTTTGACTGACAGCAGACAGTCCAGCTGCAAGAGGGGAAGGAAGAAAGGCAGGAAAGGTGGTAGGGGGGTGGTCAATGATAGCAGGTGAGTTGTGTTATTAATTACATTTTTTTTTTTTTTACTACCTTTGGAACCGGGATACATAACAGAGGCTATGTTATGTCTGGCTCCTCCATGACACCTCAGCCACTGCTTAGCAGTTGAAAGCATGTGCAGATGATTACAGGGTGGGGGGCATACATAACATAGAATTATAGATTGATTAAAAGGGAATTATAGAGATGTTTTTCACATCTGGGTTCTGAGTGACATCATAGACAACTCAAGCTTTGCTCTCCTTGTCTATTTGACGTCACTCAGGACTCCTTGCTGAAAACAATCACTGTAATTCACAGTTACCCACATCTAGAAGTCTATATATAATCGCTTCTGGTTATTCCCTTCCACCCCTATTCACCCCTACAAACTATTGTATGTTCCATAATAAGACTTAGAATATTGACTCTGTCAGATTTACTTTAGTATTGGAAGAGGTTCAAAGATGGAATAAAGCCTCTACTTGGTCTGTATGTCGTCTTAATCTTCTTTACAGCACATAATTTAGCTATCTTTTGTCAAAGACCTCTTCTGTACAGTACCAACACTTACAATGGACAATGGGTCAGCCAGTTGCACATCATTTGTTAGCGTTCTTGTCAATCTCATTTGCTTGCTTCTTATTTAATGGTTTTCTTTTATTGTGTTAGTCACTCTCATGGACCACAGCTTTTTTTCCCCATTTACACATGAGGGAACTATTGTTTCTTTGAGCTTTCCATTGAATTGCATGTGTTCTCTTACTCTCTCCCTCATGTACTGCTTCCTCATTTTATAACCCCGTCCTTACCCCAATGCTTTGTGTTGCTTCCCACCCTTCCCAGCTTTTCTGGATTTCACAGCAACTAGTTTATTTTTGATATAGCTTGACCTTAGAGCAGGCTTTATTGGGTAGTTGGTGGGTTGGTTTCAGGTCTTGGCACAGAAAGGCAGCATTCATGGTATCGTGGGAAAGGGGAACTGATACTAATGTGCTCCACAGGCTGATGTAGAGCAGCAAATAGCCAGAAAATTTGTTTCATTTCTGAGTGCTCTGAAAAGTAAATTGGACCTTGGCAAGCATTATCTTTAATTTTTAACACTTCTTATTCTTTTTATATTGTATTTAGTTCCCTATGTGATACGTTTTGATAAATCATTCCATTTATAAAGACTGACAATATTGAATTCATTGTAAAGTTTAGAGATTACTCAAGATTAGTTTGCTTTTTCTCCCATATGTTGAAGTGTTTTTTAAAACTTTTCTATTAACTATGCTTTACAAACAAGCATTGGCAAAGAAAACAGCTTAACACTTGCATATAAAGGTGACACCTGTTGGCCTTGACAATGTTTGTTTTAAGTTTGCATGCACCAGGTTCTTTTAAGATTTGTCTCCTCATTTTGAATGCAGTAGGCTGGTGTCAGCTACTTTTGAATGCCGGGTCCACGGGTCTCCGGCTTTTTGTACTTAAAAATTGCATAAAGTAATGGTCATTTGCAAAAATTTTAATTTTGGTTTTCCCCCCAGACTAGATCGGCTATTATGAGTAATAGTGCAATATCTTTCCTTGAAGATGGCTTATTACTGTACTTTTTGACTGCAAAAAGAAATGAAAAACATCTATTCCCTTACTGATATAAAGTACTTTCTAAATGACAGTTTTTGGGTTGTGCCAAATGTTTCCCTCTTGGCATACATAGATAATCAGGTAGCACTCTACATTTAAAGCACATGGTTTGGTGCTTTGCCTTACAAACACAATCTGATGGAAAATAAAGTTTGAGATACTGCGCGGAAAGAGTTCAATGTAAGGCTTCTTCAGATTGCAAACTGCTATAACCAGGGCTAACTGCCTCTTCCTGTGGCTTGGTTGACCTTTAGCTGAGGTGGTAAAGAACATGTAGTTATATGTATTGTATGGGTGTGTGCATGTATTCTTAAGGATATGTTTTAGATGCCCCTTTGTGCACGAGGAGGACACAAGTGACACAGAGGCCAGGTGCACTTTTGGGAAGGGACGCCCGAAAGGCCAAGAGATATTGCTAGGCTCCCTCTATGCTCCTAACTCAGACCCGGCCTCCTTTCTCGCACACATATCTGAGGTGGTAGCTCAATGGAGTGGGAACCCTGGCTGCTGGGGGTGGGGGGGGGGGAAGGGGGTGAATTTTAACTCTGTGCTCAATGTGGATCTAGATAGGTCATTCCCGCCCCTTAACAGAACCCCTTCTGCGTCCAACGCGCAGGCCCTCTGAAGCTGGCTTGCGCATTGAGCCCTACTTGATGGGTGGCGAATTCTTAATTCCACCGCTCGCATATACTCTCACTATTCGGCAGTGCACGGGCTACATGTACGCCTGGACAGACTGGTCGAATCGCAGGCTTTACTCCCATTCGTTCAAAATGTTGAATACCTAGGTCGGACCCACTCCGATCATAATTCCGTGTTGATGCAGCTCGGGTGGGAGGCACAGTGCGCCCCCGGTCCTCATGTGGCAACTCCAGCCCAGATCACTGGACAACCCGGCGTTTCGTTCATCACTGGGGACAGCAATATTAGCGTACTTTGAACTGAATGAAGGAACAGCTTGCGATGCGCTTATAGAATGGTAAGCGTTTAAAGTGTCAATCAGAGGCCATTGCATGGGAGCCACGTGGAATGTCCGTAAGCAGTGATCTGACTCCCTTGCAAAAATCGAAACCCAGCTGATTCGATACGAACATGAAGGGAAGGGGGCGGGTAGAGACTTGCGACGTCTAGACACACTACGCTCAGAGCACACGGACCACAGGGAACGGCTTTGCCCCCACAATTAGACTGCGCACACAGCCCAAGCACACACTGCAGCAGATCAAGCAGGCAGATTGCTAGCCTGGCTGATCTGGCAAGAACACGCTCACACCCCAATTGGGACGTTACGGGCAACCACAGGGCCGATATTAGTCACGCAACGTGAAATACATTAGGCCCGGACACAACACTATGCATGTCTTTATCAGTTCCGCAGTAGCTGTGATGAATGTGACCTGGCAAGGTTTCTTGGCAGCTTGCAGTTGCCCATAGTGACAGGGGAACATAGGGAGACGCTCAATGAACAGATCTCGCTGGAAGAGATCGGAGATGCCATACAATCCCTAGCTTCTGGGAAGACCCCAGGGCCGTGCGGGCTACCGGCAGAATGCTATGAATGCAAAAACAACAGTTGATGGACAGAATGCAGAACAATGTCATACATTCACCCCAGTACATATACCATACTGCGTACCGCGTCTCACTGGCGCAGCGCCTTAGTACTGTGCTCACTAATGCCCTAGAGATCTAGCAACGCCTTCCCTCTATGCCCGAAGGGCACCTGGTGTCGTTGTTAAAGCCTGGCAAAGATCCGGTGGAGATGGGCTCGTATAGGCCCTCTGCTCTGCTCAACACTGCTTATAAGAAACTCGCAAAGGTGCTAGCGGACAGGTTGGCACAAGTAGTTCCAACGTTGGTCCATACAGACCAGAATGGCTTTGTGCCAGCTTGCAGTACTTCACTCAACCTGCGGCATTTTTCAGGGTGGCAGCATATGTGGTAAGGGAATGGCCAAGGGTGGGGTGCCTTGTACTGGACCTGAAAAAGGCCTTTGGTTACCTGGAGTGGAACTACCTGTGTGCAGTACTTGAGAAATTTGATCTAGGCCCAATCTTCATTTAACTAACATGCCTTCTCCACACTGGCCCCACAGTCCGAGTCAAATTGGGCCTCTACATCTCGTATTCCCTTACTATACAGAGAGGTACACGGCAGGGGTGCCCTTTGCCCCCTTACTGTTTGCGCTCGCAATGGAGCCGCTGGCGGAGGCGCTGCACATCCAGATAGGAGATGGGATGCCCCTAGGGGATGCCACTCATCAGGTGTCTCTTTATGCAGATGAACTCATTTACATCAGAGATATTAACCAAGTCCCTGCCCAACTGGCCCAATTGCTGGAAGATTTTGCTGTACTCTCCAGGCTAAAAGTGAATGTAGACAAATCCTGCCGCTACCCATTCAAGGGGGGGCTCCGAGACCCAGGTCTCACCATGAGTTGCAAACAAATGTAGTGGAAGCCAGACACGTTCCGCTACCTGGGAATCCAGATCTACTGCTAGTCAGATGATCTCTTTGATGGGAACCTGGGGAGGGCGGAGACGTCCATCAAATCGCAGATGCGGTTTTGAAGCCGTTGCCACTGGCTGTAACGGGTAGGATATCACTCACTAAAATGGTGATCCTCCTGCAGCTTCTATACTACTTTTCATATTTGCTAATATATGTGCCAGCCTCCTTCTTCACCACCTTACAGAAACAGATCTGGGATTTCATCTGGAGCAACACCAGACATAGACTGGCACTGAAAAAGCTGTACTTACCCACGGACCAAGGTGGGCTGGCGGCTCCTTGTTTCGAACATTACTACCTAGCCTCTCAGCTGCAGTGGATCGCCCGGTGGCTGTCAGGTCATCACTGGGCAGACACTGCAACTACGCAGCCCCCCTACCTTCTGGAGCAAATAGTCAGGCTATCCCACCCAGGCTCACGACTGAGACCACTGGAACCCTTGCTGCTTGCTGTGGCCCATAAATGCTTTAGAAGGAATCTATACTTAACGCATAATGTGATCCCCTATGCGCCAGCGATACCCTTAGAGGGAACTCCCAGTGGGCTGGCGGCACTTACTGTGCCAGCAATCAGGGGATTGCAGGAGAAGGGCAGCCAAACACTTGGGGACCTATACCACGAGAGGGCGCTCACACCATACACAACGCTAGTAGAAAAAGAGGGACTGCCACCAGGGCAATTCCTCGCCCATTGCGCGCTGGTGGCCTCACTCACAACTAAATGGGGAAATGTCACTACAGAGAGGCGGATGCATCTCACCATGCACTACTTGCACATCATGGGACAGGGCAGGCATCTAACGCGCTGGTTTGCAGCCTCACTTGGAACTCATGCAGCGATCAGCCTCAATACACTTCGTCAAAATTGGGAGCGGGGGAGGAGCTTCGCCTGCAACTATGATGGCCGCCTAGACTCTCGGCTCCGCCGACCTTCGCGCTTTCCTTCACGATCCTGCAATTTATCCTGCCACTGAGCCCAGCTTGAGCCCAGCTTTGAAACGGGGAACCGATCCTGAGTATAATGGTGTGTTTCCCGGCTCGTTCCAGGCGGTAGCGGCGGTGATACACCCTCGCTTCTTCCCCGGCCCTGCGCAGCGGAAGGTCCGGGTCTTTGTCTGTGCGGCGCGGCCGGACCCGACCACGAACAACAGCTGACTTCGCAGATGAGGCAGAGTCGATCGGCCGGTAAGGGACTATCGCGCTGTGCCTCCCGCTGCAGCGATTCATCCCGCCCCGCGATCTTGCCCGCCTGGACACATTGTAACTAAGAGACGTACATTGTATTGTTTCCCGGCTTGGAAGCGACCTGTACAGCTCCCTCGTCTACCCCTGCTCTGTAGTGGACGCCATTTTATACACCGCACATACAGCGCTTGAAAGTGGAGACCCTAGAACACAGCCGTGAGTCCGGATAATTGCTGATTTCTTATCAGCCCTGTGGGAGGTACCGCAATGCAGTCCATTGCCCCTATGCCTCTGGCTCAGCTGTACTCTGCAGATTATCGACGGGGTGGTCTGCTGCTGACGAGTGAAGATGGCGACCGGATTCCGGAGCTGCTACACGTCCGTGAGCCCTGGATAAAGAGAACTGCTGCGTCCTCTCTTCCTGAGACACCCCTGGGGCTCCGCGATGTTCTGAGTGCTCTAGATGCTGTACGAGCTGCCTTGCAGGACAATGCCCGGGATCTGGGGAACCGGCTTGCTGCCATTACTCCAGTTGGCCGTGGTTGTCCTTCGGTGCTGGACATTGCGCCACACCCTGCACCAGACCACAGTGATCTGCTTACCCAGGTGCCTACGGAAGCGGTGGAGGATCATGGTTCAGGGGCGGCCGATGTACTGACCGCGGCAGCCCGGAGGGCTGGTGTTCATGGTTTCGTGCAGTGGTTGGGATATCGTCCCCGGACGCCATGTTTGGCACCTCCTTTGTGTTCTGATGGCGTGGCTCTTTATTCCTCTTTGGAGCTGGTGCTATCACTCAGGCCTGCTGCTTCCGGAGGTCTTCTGTACTACCGTGGTCCTTTTTGTATTGTTCTCGGACGCGCAGGGGTGGTCTGGGTGGACTCTGGTGGACGTCTCCCCATTCTGTATTGGCCATACTGGGCGCCTCTGCCGTCCTTGATAGCGGCTGGACTGCTGGACTCCATCGACCATCTTGATCGCAGGGGACAAGGTTGAGGCTGCTTTTGGACTTGCTCGAGCTCACAGTGCTGGGACTAGGGGGGAAAAGCGAGACATTGTTTGAAGTCGAAAGTTGGTATCTTCTCATCTTCAATTGATCGTGCGGGCCGGGGTGGAGGATGTTTGGGTGATTTCTGGTGTTTGTTTGGTCGGTGACAATGTGGGACACGCTTATAATAATATCACGATTAGCGTTATGTGGCATTGTATGACTTGCATTATCATATGTTAATTGTTTCTTATTCCCAAGCTTGATCCGTGTGGAAAATCGCGGCAACTCATTAGCACTTGAAGGGGTTTTAGTGGTGGAACGTGAGGGTTTGCGCTGAACTTCATTGGACATTGAAGCAAGGTTTCTTTGGTCTTTGGTGGGTTATATCTATGGGAGCGAGAGCCAGACGTGGTTCTGAGTGTTTGATTTCCTTGTCGGCTGTATGCGGGACGGGTTTGATGCTTCTGTGGGGCTGGGAGTCGGGCGGAATGTTCCCTTTTTTGACTACTACTCCCCTACGAAATGTCTTTTGATTTGCTATAACTCGCTTACCGTTCCGGTTCGGGGTGCTTGCCCTTGCCGGGGGATGGGAGTCAGGGAGCTCGTATTGCTTTGTTACATTCTCCTCCTCCATCTTTTTTCCCTTCCTTGGGGTGTAGTTTAGGGGGCGACAGGCACACTGCTAGTGGGGTTGGGTCGTAGCCATCGGCAGGGGTGTAGGGTGGGTTTTTTTTTTTTTTCTTTATTTTCTATGACCATTCTATTTCCCCTTTCCTTTCTTCACAAGAGCTGTGGCGTATTCTCCTGATTCTTATCTAAAGCGTATTCGGGTGCCCCATGTTGATCCATATATCCTGTACTTCTGGTGGGCGGGTGTCGTTGGGAGGAGATTGCTGTCATTGCTATCCAATTGCTTGCTTTTGGTTCACGCTGCATTTGAATTTCTGTGGATTATGGCTGTACATTATTTCGTCCCTCAATTTGCCCGTCCACGGTTCTGATGTAGTTCGTTTATTGCCACCCGATATGTCTATGTATATTTTCCTCTTGTGTTATAACAATAAAAAGTTTTCAAAAAAAAAAAAAATTGGGAGCTTTACCTGGGTCACCAGTTTACTGTCACGGAGTGGGCCCGGGTGCTTGAGAGCCCGACACGCATCCCCAGGAATATGCACTTCTGGCAGATACAGTTATACATAGTTCATATCTCCCTCCTGTGAAAATTAATCAATATTTTAGTCGTGGTGATGCCAAATGTCCAGGGTGCGCTGAGAATGGGGCTGACTTAATACATATGCTTTGGAGCTGCACCAGGGTAGGTACAGTGAAGTGAAGTGGCTGCACTACTGCACACTTTTACTGGTCGGCAGCTGCCTTTCGATTGCCCCACCTGTTTTTTGCACAAGTTCCGCAGGACACCCAACACAAAAGTCACGTCCATATTTTTAGACCTGGGAATGATAGTGGCCAAGAGGCTGATAAGTAAAAGGTGAAAAGCGCCAGACTCCTCCCATATACAGGCTTGGCGGAACTCCATCCTCGCGTGGGCCAAGGCGGAAAGCCTCACCATCAGATGTGAAAAAACCCTGGGACCGAGTATGGTTCCTATCGCAACATACTGGGACACACTACACTGAATTACAATGAAATGTAGGCGAGCCGACCGGGGACGACTCTGATGCACAGGCTGTAGGTAGCTAGCATGCATGCAAACTGAGACAGCGAATACACTACGTCGCCCTTTTACTGGCAAATATGTGGTGACTGTATCAATATACAACCTCACACTTTAGAAATGGGGGGTAGCTAGTAGCTGCCAGCAGTAAGAGTAACCTATAACACTGCACATGTGAACGGGGAGGGGTTGAGGGCTGAGCAATTGTTATACACGTTTTGTTTCGTCCCTTTTCTCTTTTGCAGTCAGTTTATGCAAATCTTTTCTTTTTTGCTCTCTTGTGAATCTATTACTGTCGCCTAGCTGTTTACGAGCACCAGTGCGACCGCTTTATCTTTATGTTTACACATGTAAAAGCGTGCAGAGGTAGGCATGTAATAACATATTTACTCCAGAGGACAAACAGGAATGTAAGCTATTATGTAACTGACATAACTTTTGTTCCGCTTCTCTTCCCTTCCCTTGCCCACCTTTCGGGTACGAATTGCAAATGAACCTACAAGTCTTGTTTTTACAGCATTTATCCTGCCGGATGTATGTCAGTACAACGCGATCTAAAAGATCGCTGTACTTGACAACGCTGTTTTTAAAACGCAAGTCGTTGCAACAACTTGCGTTGGAGGGCGCGGATTTTGGAATCTTATAATTTTATATTCCAACACCAGTCCACGTAACAGTTGGGAAGGTGTTGGAATATAAAATTACAACATTCCTTGCCCAACAGCGCCATCCAGCGCAAGTCGTAGTAACGACTTGCATTGTAATGGCAGCATTATAAAGGCACTGCGGTGCAAGCACCGCGTTGTAAACGATGTTTCCCATCCTGCCTTGGGAATGTAATAAGAACATACAAATGTACATGTACCGTACCTTATGTACCAACTGGAATGCCCAGCAGTGGCTGCATATATATATGTGCGTTATGTTGTAAAAATACAAAATCAATAAAATAGATTTACAAAAAAAGGTCATGTTTTAGATGTTGGCATATTTCAAGTGCCTATTAAGCAAAATTGACTTGGTGGGGTAACAACGGAACCTTTATCTCAACAAATTGTGAATCTAACTAAATTATACTACATTAGCATAAGAGATCAGCTTAATCTACAAAATACTAAGCTGAGTAAAGAGGAAAGAAATAAATACTCTCTTTTTATAGTTGCATGTTCACTGCTTTTGTTAGTAATGGGATACTTTGTAATTGCTTGTTTATTGTTTTCAAGAAGAAAGAAGATTGGATATGGACGAGAAGCCACTTGTTGTGCAGCTGAACTGGAACAAGGATGACCGAGAGGGAAGATTTGTCCTCAAGAACGAAAATGACATATTGCCGCCTAAGGTGAGGCTGTTTCATGACTGTGTTAATGTTGATTTACTGGGAGGAAAAAGTGGTCAACTCAATTCTATAACAATGGAAATCTGCATTTGTTAAGCACACCTTATATACTACATTTAAGTTGTACACCGCTGTATTTAAAATGGTAGACAATTCCCTTGTCGTGACAAAATAAGCCACTGGTTCTTTGCAACATAGTATAATAATAATAATGTTACTCTTAATATTAATCTTTCAACTGTAGTGGTACAAAACGTTAGGATATATAAATGTCGAAATAATGTTATATATACCCAATTGAATGATGCTTGGATTAATGTCCTCTTGTTAGCGTCGGCATGGTGGTTCGGTCCTTCTTCTTTATTCTTGTAGGTTCTTGTCTGAAGAAGCAAGGTTCAGGGGTGCCCCAAAATACTAGATATAGGGGCGTTACATGTAGGTAAAAAGGTTGAGTCCAATGGGTCCCTTCCCTGGGGTGTGTTGGCCTGGGGTGTGTTTCCCTGGGATGGGTACAACCCCCATTATACCATCCTCCAGGGGGCATGAGCTTATTATCCCTGGTTGGCTGCGTCCCCTCATCTGCAAGATGGTGGGGACTGAGAGTTATGCTTCACCTAGCGCCCCCCCCCCCACCTGAGGGGTGGAGTTGGCAGAGGTGGGCACACCTCTCTTGCTCACTTGTTTTTCCTGCCAGTTCTCCCGCCCAAAGTTTTTCATTTAAACCCACACTGGCATCAGTATGGGTTTAATGTGCTGAGAAGTTGTTGTGAATGTATCTAGGACCCTAATTAAATATTCCCGATTCATGCCCTTATGCGGTTATAACAAAACATATCCTTATAAAGGCATAAGAATCATATCCATATTTAGTCATAGCCAATGCAGTCCAAATACGGCAAGGCTACTCCCATAGACTCCTAGAAAGCACAACGTGTTCTTTAAACAAACCAAGCCTCCAGCAGCCCGGGAAATCCCCCTGCTTTTGTTTTGATTTGAACAAGAACTCCTGGAGTCCAGAAAGAACTGTAAGTTCTTAGTGACGTCTTATGTCCAACCTTACGTCAAACTCTGCACCTTTCAGGTATAAATATACCAACGTTGCCTTAAGCAAGCACACGGTGGTTTGGAGCAGAGCGGCTATCTACTTGCCCGAAGCCCAGCTGGTGCGAGAGCCGAAGGAAGACGACCCTCCCATTGACGCACTGAGAGAGACGCTGTCTTTTCTCCTGCCGAGAAATCCAGCCCCAGTGTTTCCAGTCACCCTCGCGGGTTTCTGGGAGATCGAGTCCTGAGAAACGAGATACAAGACCTCCTTCATTCTATAACCGAGGTACGGAGCGGATTAAATCCTTAAGAGAATTCTTGATTCAGATTCTTGGCAAAAACGAACTTAACTTAAACTGCAGCTCATATACTCCTTCCCACGTACTAGGCTTAGGTTAGGTACACCGGGGTAGGCGTATCGTAGAAGCACCAGTTGAGTAAGTTTAGTCAATGATTTTATGTATGTATATATTTTATCCGTTTTAATTATCATATGGCTCAGAAACCAAATCAATGGGGGAGAGGAGTTGGCCTAACGGCTAGGGCGCTCGACCTCGGACCTGGAGAAACTGGGTTCGAGTCTCGCTAACGACGCCAAACATCCTGTGATTCTGGGCAAATCACTTAATCTCCCCGTGCCTAAAATGAATGTGTGTCTGTCCTCATGTAACGTAAACTGGTGCTATGTAAAGCGCTCTGATAACTGATTCGGTTCGGGTCTAGTTCGCGCTATATAAAACTCTGCTAAAAAAAAAAAATGCTTTTACAGTATTATTTCATAATACTCCTTTTACTGTACACACTTTACTTTATGACAAGTATTGCAATTGTGGCAATTCACTTCTCTTGCACAAGAAAGAGGACTGCTCAATAAATAACTTTTATTGAAAACGCCCGTCACTGTATTTCTCTGCACTCTGGTGAAACTAAGCATGCACGATTGACTGAGTGAAATAGCTGTCTATTGTTTTCACACGACTCTGGAGATGTACTCCTCGTCCTGGAGGGAGTGAAGTTGTCACGTTTATGCGGTTGTCAGAAGCTAATCCCTTATTGTCTATTCAGGGAAGTTAACACCTCCTTGTTTACTCGACAAAGTTTCTAGTGACCTCTGAGCTAGCTGGCATTCATAATTAAGTCTAACGTATTCAATAGAGACCTAGATGACCTCAGTCCTACGTCTACACTATCGTTTATGTGGTTCCAATGCGCAGAGCCTATTGGGAATATAGGAACTACACTACAAAGTTTGATACCAAACGTCTCAGTTTTCAGTGTAGCCATTATGGTGCTGTGGAGTTCGAAATGATAAGCTCCCAGCACCATATACTCTTAATGGCAGCACTGAACTTACAATGTCTAAGAATGGAGTTAGACACTGTAGGGGTACAGGGCTAATGTATCTGTACTCAAACCACTTGTGTAGTGCACCCAGCTAGAAGGGTGACTGATTTATGCCAGGGCAGTGGGTTGTAGGCATGGCACACAAGGATGTGTGCTATGTCGACTCTTCACTTTGTTCTGCACCAAAACATGCTACTTGCTAAGGCAGTGTAATGGTAGAGGACCTCTAAGTGTGGCACAATAAGTTCTGCAGCCGTTAGAGGTCTTCTCCGGTAACAGTGCCCTGGTTACCTGTGGTACCATTGACCAGGGGCTGACCTCTGGCCAGAGATGCCAATTGGGTTTTGTTTTTAATGCAGTTTTAGGGAAAGAATATAGGCCCTGGGTACCTGATAAGCAGGTGCCCAGGGCACACTCAGCCGAAGCACATCAGCAAAAAGTGGGGGCAACCATGCAGAAAGAGGGCACTTCTCACACCAATGCATACCAGAGGCTTTTAAATGTATCCCACTCTGCTATATAATTAATACTGTGAGTCAAACCTGGGGATGAACCCCAGATTCTCATTTTCAATGTGTACATTATTTCCTATGTATTTTCTCGACAAATGCGTCCAGCCAATATTTGTCTCTTTTAGCCCTTGAGCAAATCAACTGACCTGTTTTGATCGGTGGTCTAGCAGTAGTCTAGCAATGGAGAGATGGTTTACCTGTTTCTAGTATCTAAAACTATGTTCCTTAAATCTGGCATTAAAAAAACTGTCCTTTAATTAAAACTTTGGCTTATTACCTCTCCTTTTTAGGTCCAGGTAATATCCAGACCGGAAGTCCGAGATTTATTGTCAGTAGGAGGGCTGCTTTATCCCTCCCTCTTTTTGGCTCTCCCTCCATTGGCTGGCTTCCTAAACGGAGGCCAGCCATTGGAGGAGAGAGCCGTCACTCCGATTTAGCCCCGTCTTTTTCGGATTCGGGGGCGTAAGTTTTGCTCTTCTTTAGACAGTGACGTCATCCGTCACTCAGAACAGCAAAACACTCCCCCGAATGCGAAAATTACCATGCTTTCTCCGAGGCATTTCTGTTTTGCCTCGGAGAAAGACGGTGGTGGTTTCCAGAGCTGCTCTGCTCGTCCCCCCTTCCCTCCGCTCTCCTTCGTCCCGCTCCCCCCCCTCCCTCAGCTCTCCTTCGTCCCGCAGAATGTTAGCTTTCCTAATCGTGTTCTGGCAAAAATAACTGAATGCTGCTCATTAAAAAGTGAAAATTCCGCCGCTCCTCGGCGTCCATATTAGTTTGTTTCCTGTGTTTTTGCATGAGCTGCGGGCTCGGGCCTTGACACCTGGTGTGATCTCACAGAACATTCTGCACGGCAGAGATCACTGTTTACATACAGCTGGGGAGGGCCGCATGTGAAAGATCGGTGTATTTTATGCGTTTTTTTTATATAGCGCGGACTTTACCCGAAGGTTTCAGAGCGCTTCACAAAAGGAACAGATCTGATACCTACTATATTAACAGCGTGGACGCCGTCTCCACTGCCAAGAAGTTTGTCCCTTTGGGAACATGCTTAACTTGTGCAGGAGACATTTTCCGACACAGATGGGGAGGGCCGCGGGCGCGCCCCTCCCCCACGCACGGGAGAAGAGAGGTCGGGAAACAACAGTGAGGGTAGCAAGAGGGGGTAGTGGCCAGGGAGAGCAGACCGACCACAGTGGGGGTCGGCTGGAGCAAGGAGGTCGAAGAAAAGCCAAATAGGAGAGCAGGATAGTCACCGGACGTATATGAGGAGGAGAAAAACATGTTGGGAGAGAAACTGCAGGGAACCCGAGACTGTAGCAGATAGGGGGTGGGGGGCGTTGCAGAGAGACAGAAGAGAGCGAGGCCACCGCGGGGGGGGGGGGCTAATTCTGACAGAAGGAAAGAGTCGGCCTAAAAATGCATGTCAGAAGTTACACTGAATTCGAGCAGGTGAACGAGAGACTGGCCGACTTGAAATACAGGAGGAGAGGTGAAAGGTCATGGAGAGGGAGCGTGAGACACCGAGTTCAGAGAAGAGACGTGAGAGCAAGCACAGAGCAAGAGACAGACGAGGGGTACCGTTAGAGAGGTGAAAAGCTGCAGATAGGAGGAGCGAGAGCCAAGACATTGGAGAAGAGAGACGTCAGAGTGGGCTTTGCACGAGAGACAGAACATTTAAGAATGTGTGGGGGGAGAGACGGGTGGCGAAATGACAAAAGAAGAAACCGCAGAGAGGGCAGTGAGAGGTGTGACGATGTGAAAGGTCGGTGTATTTTATTTTTATTTATTTTATGCGATTTTATATAGCGCGAACTTTACCTACTTCACTCTCTAGCTCACAACTTCACTCTCACTACCTCAATCACTCTCTATCTCACTAACTCACTTTCACTCTTTCACTACCTCTCTCTCTATCTCACTACATCACAACATCACTCTATGCTTATATCTCACTACCTCACAACATCCCTCTCCCTCACTACCTCACTCTTTCACTACCTCACTCTCTATCTCACTACCTCACTCTCTATCTACCCCACTCTCTCACTACCTCACTCTCTATTTCAATACCTCACTCTCTCTCTCTATCTCACTACCTCACTCTCTCTCTGCTAATGCAATAGGCATCACATATGCAAAAAAAGCTAATGCCAATAGAAATGACAATGCCATTTATTTAGGGATACAAAAAAGATTAAAAAAATAATGAGCAATACCAATAGCTCTACCTATAATATTGCCGAGACCATTGCATTGTAAATGCTTGTTTCTTCTCTCTTTCAAATGTCCTACCCCTTACCTTCCATCTTCTACATTCCTCCTCTGTCTGAGCACAACCTACTCTGACACATCCACCATTGACTTTTCTTTATTACAGCACATTTCCCAAGGCTCATTTACAAGATCACATTCTCTCCTCTCTCTGCTGAAAGTTATAACTATGGAAACTAACAATATCTAATCTCCACTAACTCCTGTATTAATCCCACCAACCATGTGTTTTAGTTCACCCCTCCAACTAATGATTCCGACCGACCACTTATACTTTAGTCCACCATAAAAAACCCAAATGACTGCATGGAATGGTTTGCTTTGAGTTTGCAAGACTCATCCCAATAAATAGCAAACATTGGCCAATAACACTGAACTAACCATCAACCTTGGGTCCTGGAGCAGCGTGCTGCCCGGCTTAAAGTGTTTTGATAGATCATCAGGGGTCGTAAGCGCTATAGAAATGCCATTACAATACAATTACAATAAAACCATGAGTTGACGATGGGCTACGCCTCTGAAAAGTCCCATCTCCCTACTTGCAAGGTAGGGTAGACATGATGCAAACGTGTGGGGGCACTCACGTTTCTCCTACCAATTGAAAGTAGGACTTCTCACCTATGGATCCAGCCCTCGAGGTTCTGCGCTTTAGCCTATGCATTATATATCTCCCCAGACGTGTACAGAACCCAAGACTTACCTGAGCTGTGCAGCAGCAAACATATATTGTAGTTACCAGACAGCCCAACGACTCTAGAACCAGCAGATTCTTTCCTCCGAGACTCTACAAAAGAACAGCACTGAGTTAGAGCAGACTGATTATTTTCGATATCATCCTACCCCCCCACCCTGCCACCTACCCTAAAACACTACCCTGTCTGCTTCTGCCAAAATGCTACCCTCTACTCTGCCACCCCTCCCCAACAAACTGACCACTACCATACCACCGTCCCTACTGCTAAACACCAGCCTCTACCACCACCATTGTATTTGGAAATAATCGGACCGCACACCCTTGCACTGGCACTTGGGCGGCAGACCCAGGGGGGCATTTATTTGTATCATATTGCCAGCCCAGGGAAATTTATTTTTCATCAAGTTTCGAGCCTGTACCGTGGGCCCGAATCCTGATAAAAATACATACCCCCATGGGCGGGGGGGGGGCCTGTTTTCTGTCCCCTTCATCCCTCTGATCTCATTCCACCCTCACACCCTAATATGGAGCTTCGAGACAGGGATTACCTACTTGTTGGTGTCCCTCCTGGTTTCCAAGATGCGGGCTCCTCTCGCCGTCTTCTGGTCTGGTTGTGGCAGCAGGTGGAAGTCATCGCAGAGATCCTTCAACACAACACGAAGAATGAAGAGCAGACAGTTTTTTTTTTGTTGAAGTATTATCATTTGCATTTTTATATGTTCTACATACGTAACATTAATGATGCCGAATCGTTATTAAAACAGTTACTCAATGGGCATATTGGAGCATCAGTGAGATACCCCCTTTAGTGTCCATAATCAACATCATGAAATGAGTCCAGCTTACATCACAGAGTCCATGGACACTGAAGGTCACATTCCAACCAAGCGCCGACATGTAACTGCCTCTTGCAGATGTTGTCCATAATCCCTAGTACGTGTTTGTTCTAAGTAATTGACAAAAGAGTGTCCACCAACGGATCAAGTTACATGTATAACAGTCTTAATCGTCTACATGCTACTTCATTTGTTTAAGAACAGTCATAATGGAAAAAAAACTGCAAACAACCTTCCCAACATAAACAATGAGGAAACAAAAGGGCCTTATGCAGAGAGGCAAAGCATATCCTAACAGATATAACTTGCGTGAGGGGGAGGCATAGCATAATGAAGTTTCCCAGAGGAAGGCTTGGAGCATTGGGGGGGGGGAAGAACCTCTAACCGCTGTCTAAGCCGCCTCTCCAAGACAGAGAGTGTACGGAGTACTTATTCCAATACCGTATTCAATATTATGCGGGCCAGCTCCCAGTGCTGTCTTGAAAGACACCGTGAACCTGACAGTTTAAGTCCCTTTGGGGTGAGGACCCTGCCCAGAATCCGATCCCTACCCACAAGTCGCAGGCCCCTCAGCGTTTTTCCAAGTCGCCATCACCTCCCTCTATTGACCAGCAATTGGGTGCTTTCTCATGCCTATAGATTCCTCCCAGCTGAGTGCCCTACCTTCCGCTCCAACCGACATGATGACGTCCCTGTTCCAGGTCTCAAATGCAGGTCCCTCTGAGATTTCCACTCCATCGCAATGCAACGTTGCGCCAGACCAGGCGTGAGATCCACTAGCCTTTTACCTATTTACGTTTTGGCGGCCTGGGAAAGAGACCCAAGAGACACGTCTGCATGGTGGAGGGCAGCACTCTGCCCAACACCGCAGCGAGCTTACCGAGCACGGCCCACCAGAAAGGCCGCAGGCCCAGACAGTCCCAGGTCATGTGGCCGAAGTCCGCATCTGGATATAAGCACCGAGGACAGCCACGGACCCCCCATAGGTCACAGTAAGGCGGTGAGGTGTCATGTAAGCATGTGCGTGTAATTGATCTGTATGTATTTGAGGCGTGTATTGTGAGAAATTTTCTTGTGATAGTACAGAATCCTTTGCCATTTCGCATCTGCCAGGATTCTGTCTCCGATCCTGTCCCATTTTGCCTGTAGCCTATGTAAGGGGCGTACAGACGCCGATTGCAGGGCCAAGTAAAAACCATTTCACTAGGTGCCCCGCCGTCCCAAGTGTGAACAAGGCATGCAATACTGCATACGACTTCGGCTCACCTCTCGCTTTGTTCCACAGCTGAGCAAACGTACGAGCCAGGGCCTCGTAGCGCAGGAACTGGCCTGGGGGCAGACCACATTCTTACATAAGCCCGTTAAATGGGAGCAAGGATTTGTCCAGAAAACAATTCCCAACATTATCGAGCCCAGCCTCTGTCCAGGGGGCCAATTGCTCATTAGTGAAAACAGACTGTGGATCGCCATGTGGCAGACCCACGAGGGCCAACATAGGCATGTACTTGACAAGTCGCCGTAATCTACTCTGGCAGCACCTCCAGGCTTGGAAGGCAGTGCACTGAAGTAAGGAGCTGTACGGGGTGGGTGTGGTTGGTATCAGTAATTTCGCCCCTATTAAGCTAGGGTGAGAAGCTGGGTGCGACAAGAACGTCCCATCCTCGTTCACGCCCTCTATTCATTGAGCCAGCCACTGTAACTGACCAGCCAACATATATTCAAAGTTTGGTACTCCCTGTCCACCTTCAGAGACGGGGCGTTGTAACGTTGTGAGAGACACCCTAGGGCGCCCATCGCCCCACACCAGGTCTCTCAGTAGGGTGTTCAGGGGACGAAACCAGGTGCCAGGCTTGAGAACCGGAAGATTGACAAAGAAGTACAATAGGTGGGGAAGCATGACCATTTTAGATAGTGAGATCCGGGACATCACAGGCAAATGCAGCGTACGCCAAAAGTGTATGCACGCGTGTAACGCTCTACCCAGGTTGCCTTCCTTCAGGTCATTGAGCGAATGGAATATATTTATGCCCAGGTATTTAAACGTATTCGGGGCCCATGATATGTCTGCCATCAACGTGTCTGGCCTGGGGGCAGGGCCCGCAACCGGGAGCAGGAACGTCTTCGCTTTGTTGACTCTTAGGCCCGATAGGCCTGCAAAATCTTCTAAAATACGTATAGCTGTTGAGGTACCCTCAACTAAATCTGACAGATATAACAAAAGGTCATCTGCGGAAAGGGAAATATGGTGCGTCCGCCCTCCAATATCAAGCCCGATCCCGTCCCCTCCCAGGCGAAGTCTCTCAGCAAGGGGTTCAATTGCCATGGCGAATAGAAGGGGGGAAAGGGGGCACACCTGCCTAGTCCCCCGAAACACCTTATACACTCTGGAGATTGTTCTGCCCGTTCTAACCCTTGCAGTAGGCGCCGCGTACAGGAGCCGCACCCATTGCACCCAAGCCTCTCCCAGGACCATGCGCATCATCACTTAGAATAGATAGTCCCACCCCACCGTGTCAAAAGCTTTTTTCAGGTCGACCGAGAGCACCGCGGCCTGAAATCTGGACGGGGTCTCGGAGTGGTAAATCACAGAGTAGAGCGTGAGAAGATTATAAGAGGTGTTACGGGAAGGGATAAACCCATTCTGATCAGTGTATTAACGTCCTCATGTGCGGTAACAGCCTACCTGCCAACACCTTGCTTAGAATCTTAAAAACCATGTTGAGCATGGAGAGGGGCCTAAATTCTTTAACTCCTGTCTCAGGAATCTTAGATTTCGGGAGGGAGGCCACCAGGGCTGCCCATGTGGAACTAGGCAAATTCCCAGCCTCGTACGAATCGGCGTACAGCCGAACCATGTGCGGCGCAAGTAGCTCTGCGAAACTTTGATAAAATTCGACCGGAAGGCCATCCGACCCCGGGGTCCTGCCAGGAGCCAACACATGGATGGCAGCCTTAATCTCCATCAGGGTTAAGGGTTCCCCAACCGTCTTAATTCTCTTTCTCTAACACTCGCAGGGACAGAGGCTCCAGGAATTCCCTCACCACCGATCGGGGAGCCGTAATCGGGCCCGCGTATAATTGTTCAAAAAATGTGAGAAAAGAGTCATTGTCCTCATCCTGGCTGTACCCCATCTCCCCGGTGTCTAGGCCAATTTGTGTGATGGGGATCCCCCTAGCTCCGGTCTAATTAACAGAGCTAACAAGCAGCCCGTCTTACCTTCCTCCCTCTGCACCTTGTCTAGGTAATCCTTGTGGTTATAGCAGCGCAGCCGCCCAAGTGCATCAGTATATTCCGCTCTTGCAGCCTGTAGTGCCACTCGGGTGGCATCCCCAGTACCCTGAGCGTTATCTAAGCCATTGATGGTCCCTTCCAAGTCCAATAGCTCCTGTCGGAGCTCTCTATAGGCTCCTGTCGCCTGTCCCATACAATGACCCCACACTACCACCTTGAATGCCTCCCATTCCACCTCAACGGAAGAGCCCGTGTTGGCGTAATGGGGAAATATGTATCTATGAGAGTGTGCAGTGACGTGCGTAAAGGTTTGTCCTCTAGTAGTGCCAGGTTAGGCCACCAAGTGGGGATCAGAGGGCGCCTTCTCAGGCATTGGTACGTCATTACCAACGGACTGTGATCGGACAGGGTATGTATTAAGTATTCATTATGGGTGACAGTGCTATTAAATGCGGGGGAACATTAGAATAAATCTAGACGTGTATGCCCCTGGTGTACAGGTGAAAAGAAAGAGAACTCCCTATGGTTATGATCTTTGAGACCCCAGTGTGTGACCCATGCACTAAACCCCAATGCTGTCCGGCGTGGCTGAGACCCATTTAAGGGAGGATTTGTCTGGTCTGCATCAAGTTCAAGTTCAGGCATTTGTATAGCGCACTACTCACCCAGAGGGTCTCAAGGCGCTAGGGGAAGGGGTTAAATTATTTGTCGAATAGCCAGGTCTTCAGTTCTTTTCTGAAGGAGATGTGGTTCTGATTAAGGCGGAGGTGAGTGGGGAGTGAGTTCCAGGTCTTGGCAGCAAGGAAGGAGAAGGATCTGCCACCCATGGTGGATTTCCGGATGCGCGGGACTACGACGAGGGCTTGATTGGACGATCTTAAATGGCGGGTGGGTTTGTAGAAGGATAATCGAGTGTTGAGGCATTCGGGTCCTAGATTGTAGAGGGCCTTGTGTGCGTGGGTGAGAAGGCGGAAAGTAATTCTTTTGTTGACGGGAAGCCAGTGGAGGTCTTTTAGATGTCCGGTGATGTGATCTTGGCGCGGGATGTCTAATATGAGTCTCGCTGACGCGTTTTGGATGCGCTGAAGTTTTTTCTGTAACTTTGTTGTGATTCCGGCGTAAAGTGTGTTACCATAATCCAGTCGACTTGTGACCAGTGCATGGGTGACAGTCTTTCTTGTCTCGAGGGGGATCCAGCGGAAGATCTTTTTGAGGATGCGAAGTACGTTGAAGCAGGAGGATGAGACTGCGTTGACATGTCAGGATTCCCCGGGCTGCACGTTGACATCTTTCCTCCAGCAGGGTGAGAATCGTCAGACGAGGGGACCTGCGGCAGCTGTCTTACCATTTGCTCCTTAGGACAGCTTGGGCTCCAGGTATAGGGACTCCTGTTTCCTTCTAGGTGCAGTTCAAACATCCCCACGTGTCGGCAGAAATGGCAGGCCCTTAGTGGCTGGTCCGGCACGTCCCGGTCACGTCAATAACCGCATCTGCAGCTGGTGCTCACGCTATGGGTATTTAAAACCCGCCTAGCAACACCCCAACTGCTTCTCATCACTACACAGCCCGAGCGGTCCTGGGGCACTTCTTTGCTCCCGTTGGTGCTCCGGTTCAGTGTTTCAGGACGAGAGCGAGACAGACTTCGGAAGTGAAGTGCTATTTACTTCCATACCCCCTTGATGCTTGTATTTATGGCCATACTATTTCTGCCCTGTTCCCTCGTGCAGTGATTGGGTTCAACGTCACCGGAAGGCTTTCCGGTTTAATACATTAAGACCATTTACGTTTTTCTTTTATTATTATTATTATTATTATTATTATTATTATTGTAGCATTTGAAGCACAAGACTTCGGCTGTGTATGGATGAATATGCAGGAGCTTGCCAAAAACTGTTGTTGTTTATAGAAAACGGTCATTGTTTACTTAAGTATTATGTTTCCTTGACGTATATATATATATATCTATCTATCTCCCTGTTTGGCTAAAGGATTTGGTACCGCTCCCAAACCTTTTGGGATTCCGCTTTTTGTATTAAAAATTCATAGGTTTAGAAGAAGTGTTTATCTATATATGGGTGCAAGAGTGTGAGTGATGTAATTATTCGTTTCTTTCGGTGTATAATTTTTCTGGAGCCTGTGTCTGACAAACAGTTCCTCCAGATATTTGAGAATCAGTTATGCCTTGATGTTGGGCACACGTAAGGTCAGCAGTTTTTCTGGTGCATTTGTGTAACTAGGAGCTGGTCTCCAGTTTTCCTCTGAAGGACTGCATCTTACAAAGAGGATTCCGTGACCCAGCGTTTGCATTCTCCATCAGCACGACGCGCACCAGTTGTTACTTTCTTTATTTTATCTTTTTATTTTAATTCTTTATTTTAGTTTGTGTGTTCCCAAACCACCTACCCTTGAGGTCATCTAAAGAGTACCAGTGTTTTCTGGTTCAGTACTCATTGGATGGTTTCTGGGGATCGTTGGGTTCCAGCTGCCTCTGCGAGTTTGAACAACAAATTTGTCTCGCCCAGGCAGCATGGCATCTGGTTCTTTTGATGCATCTGCCTTAAATGACACCTTGAGGGATCTCCAGCGACAGGGGCAGTTGGCGCGAGTGGAGAATCAAACGCTGCGGTCACATGTGATAGGGATGTACCAAAGATTAGATCTGATTCAGCTTGGGGGAACAGACACACAGACACGGGACCTCGCCCTTCCATGGGAGGCATGTATACTGTCCACACACAAGCATGTCAACAAGTAGCAGTCCCTTTAGCACCACCCGAGCTCTACCAAGGAGATCCACAAAAATTACATATATTTTAACACAATGTAAGTTACAATTTTTTATGTAGGCCTGCATCATTCCCCACTCCAGAGTCTAGGGTAGTTTTCGTACTGTCATACCTTTCTGGGGATGCTGCAGCATGGTCCACCACTTTGGTAGCCAGTGACGATCCCATTCTGTATTCTTTTGAGCATTTTGAACTGGATCTCAGACGCATTTTTGATAGAAGAACATCAACCCAGACGTGGCTAACGATCTCCTGGAACTACGACAAGGGAATAGAGACCTACTTGCATACTTAGCACAGTTCAATAGACTTGTAGTAGAAGCACACTGGCCTGAACACAAAAGAGCGTAATTGTTCTACCGTTGGTTGCGTGACAAACTGAAGGACATGCTGGCACAAGTCGTGGATCGTCCTCAAGACTGTGACGCCCTCATAACCCTGGTGTTACAATTAGACCACCAGCTGTATGAAAGAAAAGGGGAAAAGAAGCGTGCGGGAAACAGGTTACCACCCCATTTATTTCGCAACGACTCCCGACCATCGAAAAATTTGTGGGAAGCCGGAGAACCTATGCAGATTGGTTCAGTGCGACCTCCTCTTACCAAAAACAGAAAAAGACAAAAGACGACGAGACAACCTTTGCCTCTATTGTGGACTCAGTGGTCACTTTGTAAGAGACTGTAAAAAGAAACCAAGAAACTACCGGAATCCAACTACGTTCCGGAAGAGAGTTGGTGCCAACGCGAACCAAATTGCCACTACCCATGTCATCTTAGATGTATCCTTATCTGGTCCTACTTTTCACCTCCAACACGTGTCAGTCATGATTGACTCGGGGGCCACAGGGAATTTCTGTGACTGGGGGTTTGCTCGTAGGTATCACATTCCTATTCAAAAGAAAAATACTATTGAACAGGTTTGTGTGGTATATGGTTCCCCACTTTCCTCTGGGCCCCTGTCTCATAGAACTATCACTCTTAACATGGAGATAACCATGGGGCATAAAGAAAAATGCCAGTTCGACCTAATAGATGCTCCACAGTATGGACTAATTCTAGGTATTCCCTGGTTGGTAGAACACAACCCTACCATAGACTAGCAAAAACGGACTGTCCTCTTTCTGTCTGAGTAATGTTCTTGATTCTGTATGGGTCACACGTGTTCACATCCTGCTCCGATACCCTTTAATACCTTCCAGGCCCCAGGATTCCAAGCCGTCACCAGCACCCATGCGTGATTACCCAGTGCATACAAGGAATTTTTGGACGTTTTCGATGAGCAGAAAGCAGAGACCCTACCGCCTCATCGGGAGTTTAATTGCCGAATAGATATCAAACCTGGAGCACGAGTTCCGTGTAGCTGTATCTATTCCTTAACTGAGAAGGAGAACATCTTCTTGAAAACCTACTTGGATAAATACTTATCGAATGGATTCATCCGGCACTCTAAATCACCGGCTTCATCCCCACTTTTGTTGTCCCAAAAAAAGGGGGAGAACTTAGTCCCTGCATAGACTATCGCGCCCTGAACCAGGTGACCATTAAAAATAGGTACCCCTTGCCGCTCATTTCCAACATGATGGATCAAGTCCAGTCAGCTATCATCTTCACCAAACTTGATTTACGTGGTGCTTACCATCTTGTGTTGGCCCCATTACCTCTCTCCTTCATAAACATCAGACATTTGCTTGGAGTCCAGAAGCCGAGCAAGCCTTTCAACAGCTAAAAAAGGCTTTTACATCCGCTCTAATTCTCCTACACCCCGGCACCAGCCAACCGTTCTATCTGGAGGCCGATGCCTCTAATATCGCCCTAGGTGCGATTTTGTCACAGAGACACCTGGAGACAGGGCAATTACTCCTAGTGGCCTTTTATTCCCGTAAATTAGCCGAAGTGGAAAAGAATGACACCATTTTTGACAGAGAGCTGTTGGCGGTCAAGGCAGATTTTCAGGAGTGGAGGCACTTCCTTATGGGCACCAAACATCCTGTGACTGTGTATACAGATCACAGTTCCTGAAATCTATCAAGGCACTCACGCCCAGGCAATTGCGCTGGTCGTTGTTTTTTACAAATTTTTCCTTTGTGATCACCTTCTGACCAGGATGTAAAAACGGCAAAGCTGATGCTCTTTCCCGACCCACACTAGGGGCAGAACATACTAACGAACATCCCTTATTATTGGCCAGGACTAATTTCATCAACAATATCACTATCAAGGATACCACATGGACCACGCAAGCGCATCAAGCATCTGCTCAGGTGGACCAGGCACAATGGTTAAAAGAACATCCTGACCGACAAAAGATAGACGGTGCTCTCTACCATCTAAATCATCTGTTCCTTCGCACAAAAGATCTACAACAACAAGCCCTAGTATGGTGTCATGATTGACGTCTGTCAGGTCACCATGGTATCTCCAAAACATTGGAACTACTTCAAAGAGATTACTGTTGGCCAATTCTATGCACTGATTGTCAGCTGTTGAAAGGTGGATATATGACTATATGGTTACCCCCACTTTTTGCCTGGTGTTTTGCTGGTTTTCGACTTAGTTGGCCTGGGACCCTGCTATTCAGGGCCCCAGTCTATCTGCTTTCTCTATAAAATTGATACCATGTACTTTAGGTACATACCAGATTGGTTACTGGGTCACCCTTGTGAGCCCCTGTATAGTGTACCCTAGGTACCCAGGGCATTGGTGCACCCTAGGCCTACCAGGGGCTGCAGCATGTATTGTGACACCCCTGGTTTGCCTTCCAAACTGACACCACAGGTCTGTTCTTACAGCCTGGTTAAGGTGGTGTAATCACCCCGTACTTAGATTTAGTATATCTATATCTACCTTATATATAGACACATAGTAACCTATAAGTCACTCCTATGGCAGGCCTTAACAATCCTGGAGGCAGAGTGCTTGGTTTTATGTGAGAGGGTGCCCTAGCATGAGCTGAGTCCCTCTGCAGCTTTCGGAACCATCTCCTTATATCTGTTCTATGATATAGCCGTACCATATACTCTTAAGTGCATTATAGTCCTCGCGGTTAATGCTAACTTTGGTTTGGCTTTATCAAAACATGTCGTGTAAGGTGTCAAACACTTTGGAAATACTACTCCCCCACCAGTCCTGGTGGCGGGGGTAGCATTCCACCCTTCTGGAGGGAGAAGACATGTAGTTACTGGTAAACCCAGTTAAAGTTAAACAGCGCCTCAGCATCAGAAAATGAATGCTGCTGCCACAGACACGAGCCTGCCCTCCTGCTGCTGGACGAAACTCCGGCAGGGCAGGCCTGGACAATAGGTTTCCTGTCCAAGGAGGTGCTGGCACCTCCACAGACAGGCTTTTGTATATTGGGGCAGGGAGGGCTGCATTCAGTGAATGCTTTCCAGACACTGCCTGGGGCACATTAGATGCTCCATGCATTTCCCAGTTCAAACCGGTTGCTGGGGCACTCAGCCCCAGCTCTGGCGCGAAACTGGACAAAGGGAAAGGGGTGTAACCACCCCCTCCCCAGGTCCACCCATAGGAGGGACCTTTAACATAGTCCAACCCTTAAACTTAGTATAAGTATAGGATCTCAGTCCCTAGGACTTTAGATTACCCTGGATGAAACTCTGAAACATAAATCCTGGACCTTCGACATTCCATTTCGACTGGTAGACGGAAGACTTCTCCCTTGTGCTCAAGGAGTGACCACCCTGTTCAAACAGGCACCAACAGCAACTTTGCCGGTCTGCATTTTCGAGGCTCCCGCCGGATCCCGAAGAATCTGCGACACAGGACACGGACTTCCATACATCTCTGACCCCAACCTGCGCTCACAGCAAAGCTGAGACCCGTGGCGGACACGAGAGACGTTGGACCGGAACTCCTGGACATCCTGCATTTTGCTAACTGCATCGACTCCCGAGGTATCTCGCAGTTGTGCATTGGGGTACTTGAAGCCCCAGCCCCGAGCACCATTTGCACTGAAGCTCAGGCCCCGCTTTTGCATTTCAGCTTAACGCATCTTCCGGGTTCCTAGTCCGTCGGCTAGTGAGCCCCCTGAAGACTTACTTTTAAATCTTACTTGCTTTCCTGGTTGCTCCAGGCTTGCTACAGCTTCCCTACAAAGGAGAAGCACCACAGACCTTGCTGGTCTGCAACAAAGCCAATCTCGACATCCTGCGTGGATTGCGTTAGCCAAGGCTTGTTGGGTCCAATCTGGATACCGACACCTCAGTCAACTAGATCCTTCGTGGGACAGCTCAAATCCAGCTCCTGGTCGTCGTCGACACCTCCTGGACCCCGTGGCTGAAGAGACAAACTTCACCTTTTAACCTGAAATCACCCGACATTGGCCGGCAGCTTTCCATCGCCATCCTGGTCACTGGCAAGTGACCCAAGCTCTGTCCCTTCTGCTTTCAGGTTCTTTAGATCTTCGATCCACCCGCACTGGTCGCCTGCAGCACTTCTTTGCAGATCTCCATTGAAATCGACGACGAAACCTGACACCAAAAGACACCTATGCACCCGGCTTCCGTGGGTGAGGTAACACGAGTACTGGTAGTCTCGAGGGTATTGGCCCTTCTAGTGTCTAAGTCTAAAAGGGTTCCGTCGTAGTTCATTTAGAAGTGTCCTTAAATTGTACATTTTTAACTTGTTCGTTCTCCGCGGCTGTGTTTATACACTGCACGTGTCTCCCGTGGGCCTCCTACTTCCTAACCTTTGGTTGTTCCTAGAAGACCCAGCGATGCCCTAGGCCTGCTTTCTATCTCAGACGTGGTTCTTATACCACTATTTTAGTATATGGTTTGTGAGGCCCCTAGGGCAAAACGTATACTGTGTAACTTATCGTATGCTAATTAAGTTCCTTGTATTGTACTTTTACCTCTGACCTCACAAAGAGTACAGATGGGTTGTGTTTAGAATAAATACATATATATTTGATATATACCTTGTTTGGTGTACTTTCATTTGGAGCTAATTGGTAAAACAAGTTGCTTAATGCGCTCTCTGAAGTCTTAGCCTGATGACTGCTGGGCCATGCTACCATTAGGATAGCTTTCTATAAGGTTGTCTTTACAACTACCATCAATAAGGGTCGATTAGACTGGTGCAAGGTGCCCACTAGAACGAGTAGACATCATATGCCAGGCTAACTTCTCACATCAGCAATATGTCTAAACTTGTGATATATGTGCTTGTACCAAACCTGAGCGACGAAAGCCGGCTGGATTACTCAATCCACTCCCAACCCCACCTTCACCCTGGCATTCCATATCCATTGATCTGATTGTCGATTTACCTTCGGACCAAGGGTTTACATCCATTATGGTGGTGGTTGATCTACTGACTAAGATGTGCCATTGCTTCCCAGCAAAAGGAACACCCAATACCGCTCAGTTGACTAAATTATTTCTACAACACATTGTACGACTCCATGGGTTGCCTTCACACGTCATCTCTGACCGAGATCCCCAATTTGTGTCCTATTTTTGGGAAGCATTTTGTACCTTACTCAACATTTCGGTGGAACTCTCGTCCGCCTATCACCCGCAGTCTGATGGACAGACCGACCGAACGAACCAACCAGGAAATCGGGCAATTACTGCGAAATTATGTAACTGAACAAGAGTTATGGGTTGATCACCTATGGTTAGCTGAATTCACCCACAATAACGTGGCAAATGCATCCACTGGTTTCACTCCTTTCTACGCTCTCTATGGGTACCATCCTAGAATTTTGCCTTTACTAGCCAAATCCTGTTTCCTTGAAACCCACATCACAGGGTCATGCTCTCCAACATTAAGTGCTAAAAGAATTAAAAGAAAATATGACTCGTTCAAAACTCATGTACAAACGGTTTGCAGACAGAAAGAGGAGACTGGCCCCCCCATACCAAGTAGGTCAAAATGTGTGTCCGCAAAGCACTTGCTGCTAAAAGGGTCTCGCAAATTTCAGCCACGATACATTGGACCTTTTTCCATTTAAAAAATCTATAAAAACTCTGCAGTACGGTTGGCTTTACCATCCCGCTTTAAAAATTATCCCACCTTTCATGTGTCCCTCTTAAAACGCACACACCCTGACACTCGACACCCAGCCCCACCGTTACCTGTGGAAGTTGCAGGTCAGTTAGAACATGAAGTAAGCACTATAGTTGATTCTCGTCGTACTCGGGGAAACTTTATATTATCTAGTGGCCTGGAAGGGCTATGGTCCCCACGAACGTACCTGGGAACCCGCTTCCCATAGTCATGCTGCTCGTCTTCTGCAAATTTATCACCAGCGCAATCCCCACAAACCTGTCCCTGTCCCCGGGCCTTGGGTGGGAGGTACTGTCAGGATTCCCCGGGCTGCACGTAGACGTCTTCCCTCCAGCATGGTGAGAATCGTCAGATGAGGGGACCCGCAGCAGCTGTCTTACTGTTTGCCCCTTAGGACAGCTTGGGCTCCTGCTATAGGGACTCCTTTTTCCTTCTAGGTGCAGGTCACACATCCCCACGTGTCGCCTTAGGGTGTGGGGGGTCCATGTATACTTGTTCCTACATATGGGGGGGCTCTGAATATGTCTCTTATTATTGCCCATTGTTTTCTTCTTTAATTGATCGTTCCCTTGAGCCTGCTGCTGCTGCAGATGATCCTTGCCGGCCCAGTGCGGCTGGGGCTGCACGCTCAGCAGAAATGGCAGGCCCTTAGTTGCTGGACTTGCACGTCCCAGTCCCGTCGATGTCAGCATCTGCAGCTGGGGCTCACGCTACTGGTATTTAAACCCCGCTTAGCAACGCCCCAACTGCTTCTCATCACTGGGTATCGTTGACTTCCAGCTGCCTGCGCGACTTCGGCAGAGAGAAGAACACGTTCCAACGTTCATCACCCCAGCTTCATTTCCTGACAGTCCGCCACACTATTAAACCCCCCCTGAAAGCCAGATTGCCCCTCAAATTACCCGCTTGTACAGCAGAAAAGGAATCCAAATAGCCAACCTGATCCCGGTTAGGTGCATAAATGTTCCCTAGAGTTTTTTTTAGTTTTTTTTTAGCAGAATTTTATATAGCGCGAACTAGACCCGAACCGAATCAGGTATCAGAGCGCTTTACATAGCACCAGTTACGTTACATGAGGACAGACACACATTCATTTTAGGCACGGGGAGATTAAGTGATTTGCCCAGAATCACAGGATGTTTGGCGTCGTTACCGAGACTCGAACCCAGTTCCTCCGAGGTCGAGCGCCCTAGCCGTTAGGCCAACTCCTCTCCCCCATTGATATGGTTTCTGAGCCATATGATAATTAAAATTAACTCTTGTCCCGCCAACCTCCTAACTACCAGTGCATATCTGCCTCCCACATCCATCCACTACCGCTCTACGGCAAAAGGGACCCCTGGTTTGACCCAGATGAGCACCCTCCTGGCAAAGGCTGAGTATGTAGTTGTGAAGACCTGGCCCTTCCATCTCCGTTTAAGCCTCCTCGCTGCTCAGGTGTATTTCTTGCAGGAAAGCTATATGAATATCCTGTTGTCTCTGGTATGAGTAAATATTATGGCGCTTTGCGATAGACCCCATCCCCCTGATGTTCCACTTTCGAACTGTATAACACTTTGAGACCCTGCCAATCCCACTGGATGTCGTCTAGGGACTGCCCCCTCAACGCCCTCCCGTATCTCGTAACATCCCGTCCCTCTGCAAACATAAAGGACCAACAAACCAACAAAAGGACCCATAAGGTGGTCAACTCCCCAACGCCAGGTCCGTCCGACAACCGTCAGCCACCCAAACATCATGTGAAACGGTTAGTATTAAGTGAGGCCTTAACCTAGTACGGCTTTCAATGGGGGCAGCCAAACAAAATTGGAGAGGGACGCCCCAACCAGTGAGAGTGCACCAGCCCCATGGGTAGAACAGCAGCACGGGGCCTAGAACAGACAACCATCGGTCAGTGCCCTTCCTAAATGACACAGCCGCCTTAGCTTTCCAAATACAACAAATATCGTCCGCCCTATTGGGCGTCACCACCGGCAGCTTCACACTGTCGCTATGGGAAGGGTCAGTTCCATCGCCATCTGTCCCTCTTGAGGAGCTGGCCGCCGCCTCCAAATCAGGACTCCGACTCTGCATTAGCTCCGCTGCGGCCCGCAGCCCCTCAGCTCTCTCCTCCGTATGCTATGAGGATGGTTTTGTTGGTGTCCCCCCGCGAAGTCGATGTCGCTGACGGTTACGAAGTTCTGCAGCATTCCGTACGAGGACTCCAGCAACCCTATCCCTAGGAGTCTTGTACCCTCTCCAGAGTGTAGAAGGGGGACTCTTCCGGCGCTGCTGTACTCCTGAGCCAGCCCTCCAAGAAGGACACCATGTCGCCACCCTCTGTCCCTTCCGGCAGGCCCAGGATTCTGATGATGTTTCTTCTATTGCGGCATCCTCCTCTCTGCGTTCTAGCCAACACACCCTGTCCGTGAGGGCCCCCATCTGATGCTCCAAGGCCTTTTGGGCCGGTGCCAGTTCTGCAACGTTAGACTCAGTCTCTTTGACCCTCTCCGACAACTTCTTGTGTTCCTCGAGCAGCAGGCCAAGCACCATGCCCTGTGCTAATGTCCTGATGGAGGGTAGCCTTTGTGTCCGCTATAGCCTCCAATATTTTGTGGAGTTGTTGCTGTACTGGATCGTCGGGGGGGGGGGGGGCTGCGACTGTTCCAGGGCACTGTCTTCTGGGTCCTAGAGGGCCCTGGTCTGGCAACCCTTAGGTCCATACTGCCAGATTCTCACCTGTCCAAGGCAAGGGCCCCTACTAACAACACGTGTGGGGGCTCCGGGTGCTCTATAAACGAAGGTCAGCATAGGATTGTTCCACCACAGAGCAGTATATGCCACAGGCTCCTAGGCTGTTCCACTCAGGCCTCCCCCTCGTCACTCCAGAGGCCTCAGCACGCACCGCGGGTCCCACACGTTTTTCCTCCCAGGCCCTGCTAAATGTCTGTGTCCAGATTGGCCTAGGCAAGTGTGATTCACCAGTCCGGGAGCTCTGCTGGCGCAAGGGGACCCCAATCACTGCGTCGCCCGGGGACACAACACCAGAAAATCCGATTTAATGCCACAGCCACCTCTATTACAGCCCCAGCACGGCCTCCACCAGGTCGCGTCCCAGCTTCAACCAGGCACTGTTTCGCAGCACACAGGCACACCAGCAGGCGGGTGCCAAGCCCTCCTCAAGTTGTTCCGCTTCGCCACCAACAGCTCCAGGCCAATCGCTCTGGCCGCGTAGCAACCAAGAGGCTCCCTGTTGTCTGCCAGCCGCAAGCGTTCACCGCTCCAATCTACTTAAAAGGGCCAAGCGGCTACTGTTCAGAGCCCATTTAACCGGTCACCGCTGCAGCCTCAGCCGTAGGTTTCGCAGCACAATCTCAAGCGGCATCCAGACCCCACACGTGACTCTGCCCCACAAAGGCTGCAGTTCCAGGCCAGGGCCGGCGGGATCATCACTACACCCACTGGGGTATGCGGGCCCGTTCCCGCCGGACACCGCTCGTCCCTAGGCCCAATTGGGCCCTTCAATCAGCTGCAAACCGCTTTCGGACGGGATCCCGGACACAACTGCTCCGCCCCCGGTCAGAGGCACGAACCAGGTGGGCCCTCCAGGGTCAGGGGAGCTCACCGTAGGGTCACCCGACCAGGCGACACTCACGATCTCTTCAGGTCCCTCTCCCGGCTTCGCCCTTCGATGAGGGGAGGGGGGCCGTCCGGCGCTACCCAGCCACGTCTTTGGTGTCTTGGGCGCCGTCTGCAGGGGTTTTTGATTTGTTTTGTTAGGCGCCTTGATGCCTTCGGGTTTTAGTTGCGCAGTATAAATTTTATTTCATTCATTCATTCATTCCCACCGCTTCTCACGCCTCCTCACCGCACAACACTCGGCAGACCCCAGGGTCAGCAGCAGTCTCTCGCCTGGGGTTCAGCCCTACACCCGGGCGGCTCACCGGCTCTCCGCAGACTGCCCTCATCACCATTGCTGCGGCCTCCGCAACTTGCTCCACTCCGCAGGCCGCCGGTCCCGGCCTGTAGCACCGGCAGCCTTCAGTCGTTGCCTGGGCACACCCCTTAGCACAGGGACCCACACTAGGGTTCCGGGAATGTGTAGGTCGGCCCCGGCTGTACGATTTCCATGGATAAATTACGGGCTGATGCCGAGCTCTCTGCTCACGCTTCACCATTATCCTCGACCAATCCACGCTGAATGAACAGCAGACGGTTGAGGAGAAAATAAACAAACAACACCTTGCCTACCTGCGGTGAGACCCTCCTATTGTCCCAGTGGTGAGCCATTGGACCAATACACGGAGAGTCGCATCCTTCAAATTTTTTGGGCACTTTTGATAAAATGCACAGGCTATTTACAAAACTGCGGATTTTTTTTGTGTGCAAATCTCAAAATCCTGGACAGTCTGTCTGGGCCACTCTACATTACTCTACTCAATGCCACTCTACGCCACTCCACCCCACCCCACCATTCCACGCCACTCCAGTCCAAATCACTCCAGTGTGCTCCACTCCATTCTGTTCGACTCTGCGCCACTCACTCTATTCTGCCCTACGCCTCTCCACTGCCTTTGCCAGTGCTTATTTGTTTTTGTTGTCAGTCTCGTTTGCAATCTTCTCTTTCTTTTAAGTGTTCAATCCTCCTGGGAGCATGGACCAAGTACATGCGTTCTTCCTCGTATTTTTTCTACCTCGTCTTTGTCCAACGCACTATCTTTTTTATTTTATGAGTGTTAAATTATTATTATTGTGTATTTAAACGTGCACAAGCTTGATTCTTTTCTTAGTTGTGGCAGACATTACATGAAGGTCCTTAAATTAATATAAGATAGACAGACCACTGAAAAGCTGGACCTAAAATTAAAACATTAGACTTGGGAATTTTATGGAGCAGTATAAAGCTGTGTATTTTTTTCTGTGGTAAAACCACTGTTTCTTAAATAATAACCTTCTGTGGGGTTGCAATTTTGTTGCTTTCTTCAACTACTGAAAATATTATTTTAGTCTAATCTTTCAAGATTGATGGCTTTTGTTCTTCTAGACTGTACGATTATGGATGCTGAATGCCAATTCTCCCTCACATCTATTGAGATCTTACAAAGTTATGGTACTGTGTCTAGTTCTGGTTTAAATGCACAGTTAATTGTTGTAGTCTGATTCAGACTGTCGTTACAGAAACCTCTTGCTTTGTTACAGATGGCAAGATGTGATTGGCATTGTAAGGACAGACTTTTAAAAAAGAGACTTGGTGTAAATTCTTTGAAGCTCCACTAAGTGAAAAAGGCAATTTCTTACCCAAAGTCATGCGTGTCAAGAGTAATATTTATTATGTTTGTTAATCAGAGTTCTTCATATAGTGTTTGTGGTCTGGAAGGCATAGTAAGAGTCTGACTCTCAAGAAACACATGAATCTGATAGACTTCTAGCCACAGATTACTTGCCTTTGAATTTCCCTTGTGTCCGACTGCATCTGGAAGATTTTCTGTGAGCACTTCCCATGCACTACTGTAGGTGGCGTTGGTTGGCTCCACCTGTGTCGGTATGGTCATCCGTGCAGGAAGTGACATCTGTGGTACCCACATAGGTGGTATCCAGGCTTGCTGACATCAGTTCTATTCTTTCCGCGCCAACCAGCGCTGATCCGGAATAGAGCTAACCCCTTCAATCAAAGTTTGACTAGACGTTTTTGACTTTTGTCGACTCCTATGAGGTTTATTTCCTCCTGGTATGGCGGGAATGTCCTCCAGGTAAGCCTCCTTCAAGCCCAGCGGAGCCTGTCATCGACTGATGTCTTTAACGGATACGCATCTTGTATGCCTGTGGTGTCTTGGGCATGTCCTCGACTGAAGTAGTGTTGTGACCGCCACGCCATGAATCCTAAGGCCTTATAGGAGCGGTCCCTCAAGATCATGTTGCTTCAGTGGGCAATGCCTCGACACTCTAGGTCCTGGTTGAGGGTAAGGTCCCAGAAGCGGGTACGAAGTCCGAGATCCTCATCCATCTCCAAATCCTCAGGACATTTGGGTTAGTCTCGATGCAAGAAGAAGAACTCGAAGACATCTTCGACTTCTGCTCATGTCAGCTGACGAGGATTGTCGACACTGAAAGGCCTGAATACGCGGTAGAGCCGGCGCCTGGGTCCACTGTGCGCCTCCCCCATTTTCGAGGACCTGGATCTACCCGCACCCAACTTAAGGAGTTTTAGGAGGTCATGCGCCTCATATTCGGATGGCCTGACCCCACTGGTGCGTCTTTGGGCTCCGCAGGGTCAGAAGGGGCCTCATCTGGTTCTGCTCTGGCCACTCTGTCCCCGGTTCCAGTCGGTTCCCAAGGATCTGCTCCTGGACCTGCCGCCGGTCATACCATCCCGACTGTCCCCGATGCTTCCGACGCAGCTGGCACCATCCCTATTCTGATCCCCAACTCTAGTACGTAGCTGGAGGGGCATTGCGGACAGGAGCCTTGCCTTCTAGATCAGAGCCTGAGCCCTAATCTCCTGGGTTGTGACACTGGGAGTAATGGAAGCGGTCGCTAGACCCTGAGGAATACCATCCTTATGAAGAAAACTCGAACATGGACTGGTGTGAGGAACTGGGTGAAGTCAGCAGACTGGTTACTTCTTCATATGCTGGTATGCATTCCCTCCCTACCGTGGCTATGGAGGAGGGAGCTTCTTATGCAGTAGCGGTGCAGATTGCAGATGAGGACCTCGACCTTCAGTTGCCCTCAGTGGCACTCAAGACTAAGGTCATGACAGAGATGCTGCAACCTGGAGTCCTCCCCTCAGAACCACAATCCCCGTTCAATGATGCCCTCCCTGACGTTCTTGTGGGGACTTGGTCCAAACCCCACACAAGGACTCCTGGGAATAATATGATTGCCTGCCATTACTGCCCCGCCCCAGGGGACCTAAACTTCCTCACATAACACCCTGCCCTGGAGAGTTTGGTGGTCCAAGCCTCGACTTCCCTACTGTTCCTATGGATAAGGAATCCAAGAGGCTGGACTCTTTGCGGAAGAAGATGTTTTCTTCCGTCAGCCTGGCTTTGGGGCTGTGAACACCGCATGCCTTTTGAGCCGTTACTACCACGCTCTGTGGGAAACAGTTGCACAGGTGCTGCCAGTGGTCCCAGAGGAGGCCCAGGCCGTATTCTCTCAGGCTGTTGCCGATCAGAGAAATGCAGAATAGTTCACTATCCATTGAGGACTTGAAAGGACTAACTCTCTGAGCAGAGCGGTTTCATCGGCAGTGTCCTTGAGGTCCCACACCTGGTTGAGGAGACTGGCTTTTCGGAGAATGTCCAATCCTCTGTTATACACATTCCCTTTGATGGCTTCCGCCTCTTCGGACACAAGGCTGATTTGGTGCTGGAGTGTTTCAAGGCAAAAAGAACTATTGATGGACAGAATGCAGAACAATGTCATACATTCACCCTGGTACAGAGATCTGGGCCTAAATCCATCGTTTTTTTGCTCACCATGCCATTCGAGTTTGGACCCAGCCATATGCAAATCAGTCTTGACCCTGTGCCCAATGGGAACAGTCCAGCCCGAACTGCCAAGCCAGGTCCTCTCTGGACTGGAAACAAGAATCCTAGGACCGTTTCGGGCTTTCAGCCCTCATCAGCCAGGATAGCTTGATTCCAGTGGCATAGAGAGCACGGACTCACGTCTGAGCATACCCGTCCCACTCAGGATGACAAATGCTAAAAGAACTATTGATGGACCGAATGCAGAACAATGGCATACAGTCACCCCAGTACAGAGATCAGGGCCCAAATCCATAGTTTTTTTGCTCACCATGCCATTCCAGTTTGGACCCAGCCATATGCAAATCAGTCTTGACCCTGCGCCCAATGGGAACAGTCCAGCCTGAACTGCCAAGCCAGGTCCTCCCTGGACTGGAAACAAGCATCCTAGGGCCAGTTTCGAGGTTTCACCCCTCTTCAGCCAGGATAGCTTGATTCCAGTGGTATGGAGAGCACGGGACTCGCGTCTGAGCCAGAAACCGGTCCCAGGATGCTTGTTTCTGGTCCAGGGAAGACATGGCTTGGCAGTTCGGGCTGGACTGTTCCCATGAGGCACAGGGTCAGACTGATTTGCATATGGCTGTCTGAGCTAAAGAATTATGATTGATTAAACCCAGATCAGTTGACTGGGGGAGAGTGCTTGCAATGTTCAACACTCCATCCATCATCCCCTTTGGTTTTGCTTGGAGTGTTTCAAGGGCCATCGGGCTACGGCCAGGTCCTTGGGCCTTTTTATTGCCCCATGTCACCCTCAATCCACCTTTCACTTCTTTAGTGGCTATGGAAGAGGCTTCGGCTTCCAGTCGCGCCAATTCCCTTCCAGCCACAAAGCTGTGCATGCTCACCAGCATCTGCGTGGTTGAGGATGCAGTACCCACAGCCCTGGTGGGCCAAACAGCCAGCGGTATGGTCTGTCCACCCCTCCCTACCCCCTCCCAGGCTACCAGCAGCTGGAGCCTCCTCCCCTCCTAATCTGCTGCATTACCAGCATGGGCATCTAGCTGGCAGCAGGATTCGCCATCACCTGCCCCTTGCAGCCACCATCTCATGATCTGCTGATCGCCTATCCCTTCTCTGCAAAGAAGTCACTGCTCTTGTGACCAAAGGAGCCATAGAAAGTTTGCCGGTGCCAGAAGTTGGCTGCAGTTGCTATTCACGCTACTCTCTGGTCTTTAAAAAGGATGGAGACCTTCACTCTATCCTAGACCTGTGGACCCTCAAATACTTCCTCAAGTAGGAGACATTTTAAATGCTCATGTTAGCTCAGGACCTGTCTGCCCTGGGCCCAGGAGACTGGATGGTAGCGTTGGACTTGCAGGACGCCTGTTTCCACATTACTGTCCTACCTGCCCACCTTCTTTACTTGTGCTTCACAGTAAGCCACGAGCAATTTCAGTTCACTGTGCTCCCTGTTGGCCTTACCAGCGCCCCTCGGCTGGTGACCAAGATGATGGTGGTGGTTGCAGCTCATCTCTGGAAATGACTGGCCGTTGAAGCAGGGCTCGCCCCAGGCTCTTGGCTCCCAACACCAGGCTATGTAGAATCTCCGGCACTCGCTGACGTTCACTATCAACATGCCAAAGTTACACCTACTCCCTCTCAGAGGCTCTCATTCAATGGAGCTGGTCTGGACACAGTGCAGTTTCAGTCTTATCCTCCCGAGCAGCGGATTCAGAATAGTCAGGCTGTGATAGCGATGTTTAAGCCTCTGTCTTGGATTTCGATTAGGCAGTGCCTGAGGCTGTTGGTACTCATGGCCCCCTGCTGGTAACTGATGCCTGATGGGATATGCAGACTCTGCAGTGGAACCTGAAGTTTCAATGGGCACAGCATCACGGGAACCTTTCTGACATGGTCCAAATCTCTAAGGGAACTGAAAAAAGATTTGTAGTGGTGGCTCACAAATTGCGATTCGGTCAGAGGCAGACCCCGCTCTCTTGCCCAACCAGATCTCACAGTAATGACAGATACTTCACTCCTGGACTGGGGCAACCTTCTGGGAGAGGTGGAGATCAGAAGACCCTGGTCTCTGGTGTAATCTGAATTCCACATCAGACTCCTGGAGCTCAGTGCCATCCGACTGGCATTGAATGCCTCTCTACCCTCCATCAAGGGAAGGCTAGTGCAGGTGTTCACAGACAACACCACTGCCATGAGGTACTGTAACAAACAGAGCGGGGTGGGGGTCGTGGACCTTTTGTCAAGAGGCCTTGTTTCTCTGGACATAGCTGGAACAGCAGGGCATATCCATGGTGGTTTAACACCCGACAGGCTCTCTGAACACTATAGCGGACAAACCCACCATCAATGCCTAGCAGATCACTAATGGTGTCTCCTACAGGAGGTTGTGCAAGGTCTATTTCAACAATGGGGAGAGCAGAGCCTTCGTTAAATCTGTTCGCCTCAGACGAGAACGTGCAATGTCAGCGGTATTCCCCGTTGGCGTTTCCAAAGCGGCTCCAAGCTTGACGTCACTTTTCATCTCAAGTGGAGCACATGCCTCCTATACACATTTCCTCCATACTTTTCCTGCCCAGAGTTCTCAAGGAGCTTAAGAACAACTGTGCCCAAGCCATCCTTGTGGCTCCAAATTGGGCCCAGAGTCTAGTATCCAGAGCTATTGAGCATGGCCATCGATCCTCTATTCAGGCTGCCCCTTTGGGAGGATCTTCTGTCACAGCAGCAGGGTATGGTCCTCCATCTGAACCTATCCAGTCTTCAACGCCTTGCATGGAGATTAAGGGGCGCCAGTTGACAGCCTGCGACCTGACTCCCGAAGTCTGTAACATCATCTTGGCAGCCAGGCATCGCACCACTAAGACGATTTACGCCTTCCCTTGGAAAAAAATTGTGGCATTGTGTGCAGAAAAATACATTGATCCCCTTTCTGCAGTTCTACTCTTCATTATTTTTCTTGCTCAGCAGGGCTCTCCTGTGGCCACTCTTAAGGAATATCTGTCTGCTCTTTCTGACTTTTTGCAGCTGCCTAACCAACATTTTCTGCTCTAATCCTCTTTTGTATATCGGTTTCAAAAAGGTTGTTTTCACCTGTCGTCCTTCGTTTATCATGCCTCACTGGGACCTTAAACTTGTGTTAACTTTCTTGATGTGTGCTCTTTTCAAGCCTCTCCATAACTATCCACTCAGGCTTCTGACGTTTAAAACAGCTTTCCTTGTGGCTATTTAGTCTACCTGTAGAGTAAGTGAGCTGCAGGCCTTGTTATCCACTTATCAGTCTATCCTGACAAAGTGGTGCTTCACACAATGCCCTCCTTTCCACCGAAACTGGTTACCTCATTTCACGTAGGCCAATCCATCACATGCCTTCCTACTACATTCCACCACATCCCTCTAAGGAAGAAGAGATCCCCCTGAAGAAGAGGAGCGACTTCACCGTATGGACCCCAAAAGAGTGTTGCCGTTCTACCTTGACCGCCTACGAGAATTCCGGTTGGACGACCAACTGTTGGGGTATGTTGGTGTGAAGAAAGGCAGGGCTGTGCAGAAGTGGACAATGTCCAGACGAGTCATGCTCTGCAGTAAAATCTGCTGCGCATTGGCCTAGAAGCAACCTCTAGAAGGTTAGCGAGCTCGTTCCAACAGAGCTAAAGCTGCAACCACTGCATTAGCTCGCAGAGTTCTAGTCCTGGACATCTGCTAGGCAGCAAAGTGGGCTTCCCTGCACATGTTCACCAACCATTACTGTCTGGACGGTCATGTCCGTAGAGATGATCACTTTGCCTGTTTGGTCATGCAGGACTTTCTCGTGTTAAATTGGTCCACAGACTCGCCACCAAAGATGATTTTGGCTGGGTCTCTATTCAAAGGTAAGGAATCTGCGGCTAGAGTCTCTATCATATGAACATATTACTTACCTTCAGTAATGCCTTATCTGGCATAGACTTTATAGCCACAGATTCCTTACCGAACCACCCATCCTCCCTGCTCTTCGAACGGATTTCTCGGGATAGGGCTGATCCTGTGCATGATCCTAGTTTTCCCCACCATTGGTCAGTATTCTTCATGGCTCCGCACTTATGGTGTGGAAAGTCGTGAAAAGAAACTGACCTCAGCGTGCCTGGCTGACGCCTGTATAGGTCCTGAGGACATCACATCCGATGTGGACGCCGCCGACGCATGCAGAGACGAAATACACCACCTACTGGTGTGCAGTGGTAATGCTCACGCTGGATCTTCCAGATCCAGTCTTTTGCCAGGGAGCTTCAAAGGTAAGGAATCTGCATCTAGATTTAGTCTCTTCCAGACAAGGCATTACCGTTCTGCAGGAATATTTATTTGGGTGTTGTCATTTGCCTTTTGTTTCATCTTTTTGCACACACTTTTCTGGATGAGCACGCTCTACATCCTCTGTGTTAATTATCTTTTGAAAACCTATAAACATATCAATGTTGATTTTTTTTCTAATACTGTTTTCAGAAGGTTCAAAGCAATGGTCCAGAGAAACTGGAAAAAGAGGGTGTGATCCAGAACTTCAAGCGGACACTGTCAAAGAAGGAAAAGAAGGAAAAAAAGAGACGGGAGAAAGAGGCATTAAAACAAACCACAGATAATGAAGACCTATCTTCTCATGAGGAAGTGTAAGGATAGTTTGGACGACTTACTTTGTTTCATTGCCACCTTATCTTTTTATTTATTATTTGTGATCAGTCGCATGCATTTACTGTGGGTGTCTGATTAGTATAGTTGCTCTAGTTGTATTGTTTTCCAAATTCCTTATCACCCCAGGCAGTGTAATAGGACCACTACTGTAAATGGTCAGCTTTTTCATATATTTACATTAAACATCTTCAGCAGAAGCTGTAAAGGGACTCTTCGTTTACACCCAGGTTTGATTGAACAAATGCTTTGGGACTTAACATAGCTTGAGGAAGAATCTTTATGTGTGACTTAATGACATTGCATTTGAGCCCTACAACTATGTCAGTGAAAATGAGAGTGAAAATAGTAGATTGAAAAACAAGTGTATTTTCGGTTTGCATATTGAGAGGTTTTTCAATTTTTTTTCATCTCGCCTGGGAAAGCATGCCTGCGCTGTTGCTTGTGACTATCTTTTGTTTCTTAAAAAAATAATCTAAAAAGGAGCTTTTAGCCACACACTACTTACCATTGGTAGGCTTCATCGTCTTTGCCATTTCCTTGATTCACATTGGTCAGTGTGTGCTAGTTTCACATCCTCTTCCTGTGTTTATCCCTTCCCTGGAGCATGGACCAAGTACTGATCATTTCTTGGCTGCTGATGGTTGCACCCACCCCTCCCCTCGTTGCTTCCATCCCAGGGCTGTCTGGTTGCGGAAGAGTTCTTGGCGACATGCTGAAAGCTGAATTAGGAAAGTAGTCAGTCTATTGCTTATTGGTTTTTTTGTTGATATTGCTTTTTGTTTTGTCATTCACTTTTTATTTGCTGTCTTTATTTGCTTAGCTCATCCAGCTAGTATTTTCCCTCCCATGGATCATTGCTGGTTTACCACCTCTGACTGGCTGCTTCTGTTCCTCTTCTAGTGTCTAGTTTTCAGGAACTATTTTTTATGAAGTACTCAATTTTTTTGGGTTAAATCTGGTTTTATTGATTTTTTTGAAAGGCAACAGATGTTTGGTTAGCTGTCCAATCAGTAAAAGAGAAAAAAGGGACAAGAGGTTGGGCTGTGATACAGGTACAACCATCAATCATCAGTATGACATACATTGCTCTTTGCGTTTGTGTTAGGCGTACAGTTGATTACATACAATTCCTTCTGTGAGGGATCAAGATTATCCCCTGGTCTTCGACCAATGTTACATATTGTATAGAATTACAGCTAATTACATTGGAGTATCAGCGCGATCGTGATGATGTCCCACAAAAGTCCTTCCAGTTCATTCCCCGTGGGCTTCCGAACAGATGATACAACAATGAACGAAAACGAAAACATTGACCGGTTTATGTGTACTTATCCCCCCTCTACCCCCACACGCGTCTCCCTAGCAATTTCTGATGAACCTAACAGTTGTCCCCTCCTGTCAGCGGTGTCCGCTTCTATGTAGGCTGTCAATTAGCTCTCATGTGTTCATGAAATTTCACGACCTTTTCCTGGTGGTGCGCGTGTCTCCTGTTATTGGCTCGCACTCCTCCCGCTCGGGTCGCCCCTCAGGACCTCCTCCTTCTGCCTGCTGTAGTTATTGGAGGAAGCCCTCCCATTGGGTTGCAATGGGTTCTTTACGCATTCCCAGTTTTTCTTCCCGCTGAATGAGAATCCCCTCCGCTTTGGCCCATGCTAGCACCAAGCAAATGCCACACACGCGTGTGAGGTGGGTCCTTCCCTTTCCACCATTTAGTTAAAAGGCACTTAGCAACCACTATCCCCAGAAACCTGGATGTTACCTTTGTGGCAGGGGTCCTCCTAAAGTGGTTCAGTAGGTATACAGTCCATTCAAAGGGTATGTCGCGGCCTGTGCATGCATGTAGCAGTCCTCACTTAAAGTTTCCTGCCTGTCTTCCCGCCAGAGTGGGGGTCAGAACCGGTGGGGGCCAGTTGCTGAGTACAGCAATTGGCCTGGGGAAGCTCACAAAAGGCGGCATGCCTTTGAATCTTCCCCTGCCCATCCTGGAGGAGGAGGCTTGGCACCTCGTCCCAGGATGTGCATTGTTTCAGGTCCTCGAGAGCGGCAAGCTCTCGACCCAGGGGTCCAGAAACATGTCTGGTGGTGGCATCCTCGGTAGCCACGCAGTCAGGACACTGGGAGTTGGTTAGGTTTTAGGGGGCATCTCTAAGATGCCATCTGTAGTGCATTTTACATGAAATCCCACACTGGCATCTGTGTCAGGGTACAGGGCCCCTAAGGATGGCACAATAAGTGCTGTAGCCCTTGGGGATCTTCTCTGGTCACAGGGCCCTTGGTACCTAGGGTTCTATTTTCCAGGGGCTTACCTGTGGCCAGAGATGCCAATTGGGTTTAGGTTTCAATACAGTTTTAGGGAAGGAACACATGCCCTGGGCACCTGATTGGCAGGAGCCCAGGGCACACTCAGTCAAAGCACATCAGCAATTCAGCAAAAAGTGGGGGCATACCATGCAAGAAAGATGGCACTTTCTCACAGTTGGGTATTTAACAGAATACTGAACCGCTTTACCTTTTTTCCAAGTGGAGAGAGATTGGTTTATGCAGTGTCTGTTTTCCTATTTGAGGTGTCATTGTGCCACTGAAAGTGGTTGTCAAAAACCATATTGGCCTGTAAATGCACTTCACCATTTGCCAGCCCTTTATCGGCAGTCTTATGAGTGCGCTGATATCGTTCCCAGCAACCATTTTACCTCTCCAAAACCATTGTAGAGTATTCCCTAAATTTGTTTGGACTTCAAAAGCTAAAGTTGGGTCCTTTTCCCCAAGGGCTACTAATGATTGGTGTCTGTTGTGTTTAGAATACTACCAAGTATATTATTTTTACACACCTTGTGTACCGTTTAATCAGTGCTGCTCCACCAAAAGGAGAGCGTTGGCTAAAAAAGATGTCAATTGAAGATTTATTATTTGTGATAAAAAATTAGTGGCCAACTCATGAGTTTTTCTAAAGACAGTGCCTCGGAGTTATCTGTCATTTCAACATATAGTGGTTTCTCTCCTCTCGAGCAAATTGACTACACACACAGAGGCTAGTCCCTGTTGCAGGCAGTGCGAAAGAGCCCGGAGGTTACTACAACAGGTATGTAGGGCCTCCCTATTGCCCACTGCTTCCACATGTATGGCACAGTTACTGTAAATACAAGTAGCAAAGAAACTACTAACCAGGGCTCAACCAGTTGTGATCCAAGTGTTCCTCCCAGAGAGAGAGTGGTTAGCACGCAAAAGGGCAATAGGGCCCGTTGTCTGTTCTGGAATGTAGCCGGACTCGCGTCCATGGTTAGAAATTAGGTCTGGCTTTACTTTATAAATGGCCATGATATTATCTGTCTTCGAGAGGCCTGGGTTCGCGATGAGATATACATTGACGGCTTCATATCCATTGATACACCAGCTGTCAGGTCGCCCGGAGTTCATGATTGTGGTTGCCTTCTCACGTTAATTTAAAAAACCCTGGACAACAAAGTCTGCTCCTTCAACTGGGACTCCCCGCGTTTTCTATTTATTAAGGTCATATATCAAGTAAATGTCACACTTATTATTGTACATTTTTATAAAAATTTTATTTCTGCTAATACTGAAATAGCAGCTAGTCTTGAAACTTCATTAGGCAAACACATCATGGAGCTGGATACTAATTACATAATTGTATGGGGTGGGGATTTTAACTGTAGACCATGTACTTTGTCACAAGATTTTGCATGCACCTATGTGGAAGAATCACTGAGGTTCATTGTCATTTTGAACATACCCCCTGCGGTAAAAATAAAACCATTATAACCAATTTTATTGAATTTTATAGGCAACAAACAGAAAAAATTGACACTGTGACATGTTAGACATTTCAGCACAACCGCAGAGTTTCCCCGGTGAGTAAAAGGACTGATAGACTTGAACCTGCTCCCCCAACCATCGTCCGTGACTATTCAGTCCAGTAAGTTGAACCATTTGACTCATACCTGTCCGTGTTTGGCCAGGCAGCCTCACACCTCGTAAACAGATCTTTCTTGAACGGCGCACCAGTTGACCCCCTTGTGCCATTTGTCCAGAGAGGAACCCTCCAGTCTTTCCAGGCCACTGCAATGTCTCTCTTGCCACCAATGTGGCTGTCCCCAAGAATAGCTTACCATTACGGGAACCATCGAGCCCATCCATCACTCCCAGGAGAAGGGTAAGAGGACTAAGGTGGACAGTCCAACCTGGTACACCATTCAGTTCCGCTACAATCAACCCCAATAGCTGTAGAGGATAGTGCAAGACCAAACCACATGGTAGAAGTCAGCTGGTTCCACCCCACAATGAGGTACTTTAGAGGATGAGAGTAAGCCTGCTTTCTGAAGCCTATGGGCGGAAGATATTCACAGTGAAGATAGAAAATTTGAATGAGACGCAGCCTGGCTGACATGGTTAACACCTTGGGGGCCACCAGTGCATCCCTCCAGTCTTCCTCCTCTAACGGGCCAACCCCTTGTTCCCACCTGTGCCTAAGAAGCTCTAGAGTGGACTGGGTATTGTTTATCAGTGAACGGTAGGTTTGGGATATTCCCCCCCTTTCCCAGGTTCCCCATGAGAAGCTTAGCTTCCATAGGGCTAAATTCCGGGACTTTGGAGCTATCGGCAATGTGGGAAGTCAAGACATAACTGATGCTGTAAACAAACTAGCTTAAGAGATACAGTCAATCTGTGATCTAAACAAGATTTAATTAAATACATTTCCAGGTTGCTAAATTACAAACGTATGTGTGAAAAACACAGTATTAATTTTTTTTATATAAAAATAAATCATGCAATCTAAAAGGGAATGCTGTGTAAAAGATTTTTATTATTATTTGCAAAGACAATTTTTTATGCAAAAATATTGGACAATTTACCACAAACAATTAGCCAAATCACACTGTGCATATATTTAAAAACATTTGTCAATTTAGAAACATTTTGATAAAAAACACTATTATAAATGAAAGAACTGTTGACTCGGCGTTTCTGTGTTACGTCACCTTCTTCAGGACCATAGTTCAGTTTCAAAATCTAAACAAACAATATAAAAAACTATATTAGAGGCAAAAGTACGAACTAGAGAACATTCCCTTTTTACAAGATACCATTTTAGCAACGTAGAAACCCAATCCTGATATACTGATTCAGGGTTATTCACAATATCTGCTAATATTGCTAGTTTTTATTGGGGACAATCAATAAACTGCACCATACAACATTATGCCACACTGTAAACCTGATCCTTGTTTCCACTTAAAAGTGGACACAATTGTGGCATACCTTTAATCGTAATACTGAAGCCCCTTAATTGTATTATTGGACTTTCAGAGGTGATCAACCTCCCAAGTCGTCTTTTCTAATTTCGAGAACACTGTAGTTGATTCTGAAAAGGGAACATAATAACACTTGAATCAACACCACTAATCATTCCATGTTATTTTATATGTAATGGATAAACAAATTTCTAGATTTTATAAACCCACCTATACGGTCTGTAAAGACACGTATTGTTGAAGTATAGTTCACCTGCGCTGTATTAATGCTGCAAATGGTTCTGCAAGAGATATAGTAGAATTTTAGAAGTATGTTCACCCTATGTGTGATAAACCGCACCAAATAAAATCCATGGTCCCACCTGTGTAGTCTCCTGTCGCTATATAAGGACGTACTTTTGAAAACTCAGTCTGGCGGCTACACTGTAACAAAAAAACTTCGACTTCCTTCAAAAAATATTATGTAAGGGTTTTCTACACAGTTGACCTTAATGGAGCTATTTATAATCTCTCACCTGGATTGGAGTTTATAAGAGTGCAAAACGCAGTTGGTGTCGTTTCACAAAATCCGGGTGGGTAAGCTTTTTGTCTGATAAAAAATATATATAAATCAACTTTTACTGTAGAGAACATTTTTATTAAATATTCAGTATGGAAAATGCAAAGTTGATTTTGAAGTATACCTTATGATGCAGACATATTGGCTTCCCCGTCTTTATTTAGGAACTCTGCTACCTCTAACTAGTGAGCGGACCGCATAAATCTATTAGATTTAAAGGAAAATGAAGGGATGAGTGTTAATAAATCCTTTTCTTTCTCCTTTGTACTTCCCCATTTTATACAGAGGACCGTCCATTCTACCACATGGATTCGGTGATTACAAGTAATTGATGATTAAAATCATTGTAACCCTGGCTGGTGACAAATGCACCAATTTTAAATACTGTGCCATAATTTATCTCCTGTTTGAATATAGAGTACATCTATGAAATATCTTAAGGCTGCCTATCCCCTACCTGCATCTAGCAGGTAGCTTACTTTTAAAAGCAGAAAAGGCTGCGACCGTCCGTATGGCTATCCCTCCGTCAAGGTTTGACAACAGGACTTTATCTGGGCCTCTTTTTAAGCCCATATGCTAACGTCGCTACGTTCTGACGCCATTTCGTAACTGCGTGCACCTGTAGTAACATGCCACAATTCCATCCCTTGTATGGGTTGAAAACGGAGTCGCCATCTTATAATGGGGAAATTCTTAGTATTTAATTTTTTTAAAATACATTTTTTATTAAAACACAAAAGCAAAGCACATTCATCAATACAAGCACAATTAATGAAAAATATTCATAATATGACAGCAGGACGAATCAAAACAATGCAGAATAATCACGGACGCGATTGAAGACAGTCCACTTGCAGTCATACAAAACTGTAAAGGATAACATAAAACAATACATACACTAATACGGCAATCAATACTGATCAATTTGGGTCGTCGTGCACAATTCTCGACCTGTCCATGGCCATGTCCGTTGTGGGAGAACTACAGATTTCTCCCCTGTGTGCATTCCATTTACCCCACTTTTTATCCCACTTCTTGGGGCACACTCTGAGTTTGTAGACTGTTTTTCCAGCGATCATAGCCCTATCCATTTCTGCGGTCCAACCCACCACCAGAGGACAATAAGGAGAACCCCACTTCATTGCTATGGACAGTTTGATAAGGAGACAACCGAGGGCCAACCACTAATGTTCTATCTCTGTCAGATCCGTCGCCTCCCAGACATTAAGGAGCCCTCCCTTAGGTGTCAGTGGGATCGGCTTCCCCAGTGCCTCCGCCATTTTCTTAATTGCCCTAGTCCACAGGAGCTGAACCAAGGGGCAGTCCCACAGGGTGTGATAGAAAGTACCGGTTAAGCCGCATCCCCGCAGACATAAGTCGTTTGGGCGCCTGCCGAGTTTCGCCAGTAGGGGACCGGACATGTATGCCCTATGAAGGATTTTAAGTTGTATCAGGCGGAAACGGTGACTAACGGCTGACTCCCGCGGGGACATCAGCGCCGTTCGCCAGTCTTCCTCCTCTAGACGTTCCACATCCCCCTCCCATTTGTCACGCAGGGCCTGGAAAGAGTCAGGTAAGTTATTACAGAGCTTACGGTATGTGCAGGAGATAGCCTTCGCCAGGAGGGGTTCAGAGAGTAGCCTATCCTCGAGGGGTGAGGCCTCAGGAAGGGAAGGGAGGTCGGGTATGGTCGTGAGAATGACGTGTTTAATCTGAAGATACCGAAAGGCCTCCCCTTGTGTAAGTGCATGTTTCTTCTGAAGTTCAGGAAAGGAGAGGAGCATCCCTTTGTGTAACCTGTCCCCTAGGGTGGATATGCCTATGGTGTCCCACTTATCAAAACCCAGGTGGAAGCACAGGGAGCCTAGGGCCTGAGAGGACCAGAGGGGAGTGGCTTTAGTAAACCTATCCGACCATCCCAGACTTTTTGTGGCCCGGTGCCATAAGGCCGTCGTCTGACGCATCGGACCGAATTAACGGTTACAAATGGGTTTACTGTACAGGGCCCCTAAGTAGCCTTCACGTCCCGTCTGATAAGTCTCCAGATGAAAAGCTGGGTTTGTGGGTGGTCCATGAATCCAAGAATTGACAGCCACTAGCTCTGATGCCCAATAATACAAGCGGATATCGGGTAGGGCAATGCCACCGTCATAGCATCCCTTGTTGAGTTTACGGAGAGCAATGCGAGAAGCCTTTCCGTCCCACAATAGCAGGTGCATGTCTCCCTCCAGCGCGGTAAAAAATTATTCCGCGATGGGAAAGGGGCAGTCTGGAAAGCATATAAAAAGCGCGGGAGGGCTAACATTTTGAACAGGGCGGCCCTACCAGGGAGGGACAGAGGCAATGATCATCTCCGATGGGAGATGTCATCATGTAGTCTTTGCAGTGGAGCTTTTAAGTTCTGTTCATAGAATAGTTTCGGGTCCGGAGTGATAAAAATCCCTAGGTATTTAAAACCGTCGGTCGCCAAGGGAATGGGATAACCACTGGGCAAAACGGGTGGGGGGCCATGCAATAGATACAGGACCGACTTCGACCAGTTAATGGAATAACCAGAATATTTCCCGAAGTTTGTAACGACGTGAAATAATTTATTGATCGAGGATGTCGGGGACGCCATATAGACCAAAATGTCGTCGGCATAGAGGGAGATGTTGTCGGTAACTTCATCGTTCCACTTGAGGCCCCGTATGGAGACATCAGAGCGGACCCAGTGAGCCAGCGGTTCCAGAGTGAGGGCAAACAACAGCGGCGACAAGGGGCAGCCCTGTCTGGTCCCTCTATGTAGTGGAAATTGCCTGGAGGTGTGGTTGTTAACTCTCACCTGACCTAGTAGGTCGGTGTGCAGCAGCCTGACCCATTGTATGAATTTAGGGCCAAACCGCACCAGAACTGCGAAGAGGTACGGCCACTCGATCGAGTCGAAGGCCATCGTGGCGTCAAGGGAGAGGATAGCGGCCTCCTCTTGTATATACGGCATTTCTACTCAATACATTATTGACTCTACGGAGATTTAAGGCTGTATTACGATCTGGGAGAAATCCAGACTGATCTGCGTGTATTAGTGAGGGAAGGACCGTGAGGAGTCTGGTCGCAAGGAGTTTGGCCAAGACCATAGCTTCCGAGCTGATTAGCGAGATCGGTCTATAAGAGCCACAATCTATCGATTGTTTATTCTGTTTGGGAAGGACAACGCTGGAAGCCAGTCTCTGATCAAGTGGTAGAGAGCCTTTCTCGCGGCTCTCCTCAAACATTTGTTTTAGGTGGGGGGGTTATACCTAAAGCCGTGGCCTTCAGGAACTCAATAGGAATGCCGTTGGGACCCATGGCCTTACCGGATTTAATTTCGAATATGGCATTATTGACTTCTTCCACCGTGAGCTCCGCGTCTAGTACCTCTCTCTCCTCCTCCGAGATGGTGGGCAGGTGCATCTCTTCCAAGAGTTGCCGAGAGTCCTCTGCAGTATATTGTGCTCTGGCCGTATAGACCTGCTCGAGGTGATCGGCAAAGGTGTCGGCCACCTCCTGGGGGTCTGTAACCCGGGAGTTGTCTGACCGGAGAAGCAGGGGGACCCATCGCGATCCCTGTTCCTGACGCTCCAGCCACGCCAGCATTTTGCCCGCTTGATCCCCTAGTTCGTAAATTCTGTGGCGGGTATGGAGGAGCCGGGCATGCGACAGTTCCGAGGCCAGTGCCTTAAATTCCAGTTGCTTCGTCAGGAGCCGACGGGCCGTGTCCTCCGAGGGGTCGGCATTGTGGACAGATTCAAGGCGAAGCAGATCAGCCTCAGCCTGAGTTTCCTGGTCATTATATTTACGTACATAACCTAGTTTAAGGGATAGGGCTCTGCCTTTGAGGACAGCCTTGTAGGCCTCCCATATCATAATTGCTTACGATACCAAGCCAACGTTTTCAGAAAATTAGAGGTCCGTCTGCTCGATAAGGTCGTCTTTAATATCTGGAATCTTCAAAATCAGTGGGCTGATAACTATCGGCCTGCGGAAAAATTGCTGGTGGTATGTGAGGTCAATACTGAGGGGAGAGTGATCGGATATACCGCGGGGGAGTCCCCCTATATTTTGGGGGTATCCCACATCTGCCTCTGGTCAGAGATAATAGTCAATACGGGACATACTTTTATGGGCATTTGAATAATGAGTGTAGTGAGGAGTGGCCGGGTGTTGCAACCGCCAAAGATCTTCGAGTCCCATTGCTTGTGTGAAGAACAGGTCAGAGCCTGGCTTGTGGGAGCGTCTCGGTGGGTGTCTGTCCAGTTGATCATTCATAGTTAGATTAAAGTCACCCCCTATTACTAATGTCCCTTGGAGAGGTCCAGCATGATTTTACCTAAGACTTTCAGGGCCTCTCCACCTAGTGCCGACGGGAGGTAAGCGGAGATTATATTCGAGTTCCGAATCTCCCAAATCGCCTCAAGGACTGCGAACCTCCCCAGTGGGTCAGCCCATGTATTCATGAGTGTTAGCGCTAAGGCTTTTTTGACAAGAATCCCTGTCCCACGGGAGCCAGAGGTAAAGCCAGCATGAATCAATAATTTATACCCCCCCGCTGGAGTGCCCGACAACAGTTACCCACTAAGTGCGTCTCCTGTAAGAGGACCAGATCCGGAGCATGGCGTCTAATCAACTGGAGGACCACCCCTCTCTTTATTTTGTTACCCAAGCCGTTGACATTCCACGTCATTGTCAGTTTGCGACTAAGGAGGTCTGACATGTTATGGTGAGGGTGAAAGCGGAACGGAGAAGTGGGCTTTGCGTCTCCCACCCCCTCGGACTGTGCCAGGAACATTACTTGAGAAAGACAGCATGACCAATGTGCTTCAAAACTACAACGTGCTTCACACCTAAACAAAAAACCTACAAACAAACAACCCTGTACCAATAGCCCCCTTCCCCCCCCTTCCCACCCCCCACCCTGCTTCCCTGCCTGCGGATTCAAAACTATCCACACCCCAACCTGGCAGAGTGCCTGTCGCCCTCCCATCCATATACGGGGTACGCTATGGCCGCCTAGCCAATCGCCAACATATTACAATATATTGTGCATCAATAAATGTAAATGTATATGTATGTATGTATGTATAAACCGTTTTGTAACGCGCTCTGTTACTTGGGAGTATCCTGGCGCGATTGGGAAGAAGCAGAGGAGAACAGACGAGAAAATCAACTTATGTCACACTCCTGAACAGGTGGGTTTTCAGATTTTTCTTAAACTGGGCAATACCTTGCATGGAACGCAAGTGAAGAGGAAGAGCATTCCAGGCACGGGCAGCAACTACAGCTATAGACTGGCCCCCAAGTCTAGTTCGCTTAAAGCGAGGATGAGTTATTATGAACGAGGTGGATGATCTGAGGGCTCGTGTGGGGGTATAAAAGGTGAATCTCTTCTTCAAATAGGCAGGTCCTTGATCGTGGGTTGCTCTGAACGAGAGCACTAGAGATTTGAACAGGATGCGTTGAGATACTGGCAGCCAGTGAAGATTACACATATGTGAGCGAACACTCTTCCATCTCGGGACATTGAATATGAGACGGACCACAGCATTCTGAATGACCTGCAGGCGTTTAACCAAGTAAGCTGGGATACCGCTGAACAGGGCGTTTGCATAATCCAGCCTTGCCAGGATGAGTGCGCGAGCAACCGTCTCCCTTGCTTCTCTAGGAAGCAGAGGAAAGAATCTGCGTAACATTCTCAGCGTGGCAAAGCATGTCCCAGATAGCTTCTTTATGTGGTCCTCGAATCGTAGGTCCTCCCCGAACCAGATATACCAAACCAGGAGCGATGTAGTCCACAGGAGTGATGGAACTGATGGATAGCTCCCTCTATCTTAAATACAAGGGAGAACAATCGTGCATGACCAGTAGTAGAGCAAGGCCCCCCGCCACCAAATTCTAATGCAAAGTTCCACATGTTAGTCAACTGAAGGACAACCTTGAAAAAATACCGTCCACGAAGAAGGGAATTGCCGCGTGGGACCATCATCATTCTCCATTATCCGCTCCTCTGTGTTGGTCCTCCTGTCCCGGCGACCATTCACCATATGACTCCGCTCCAGAGGATCCACGATTGTTCCTAGATTTTCCCATCTGTCGCCAGCCTTCCATCCACTCCCACGCCTCCTCCGGGGAGAAAAAGAACAATGCCTTGCCTTCGGACTCCACCCGCAGCTTAGCAGGAAACATCATTGAATATTTAAGGCCTTTATCTCGCATCACCTTCTTCACTTCGACAAAGCTGCGCCGATTAGCCTGCACCTTCACAGTGAAGTCTGGGAAGAATGTTATGTTGGCATCCTCGAGCTTCAAGGTCCCAGTCGTCCTGGCTGTCTGGAGTATGACGTCCCTGTCGTGAAAATTGAACACCCGGGCAAGAATCGGACGCGGGTGGCCCCCGGATTCGGCCTGCCCCCAGGGACTCTGTGCGCTCGCTCATTGGAGAAATAGCTGGAGAGACGTTTGGGCTTCAGGTGTTGCAAGACCAGATTTTCCACGAAGAGGTCGGCTGTTGGCCCCTCAAACGCTCCGGAACGCCTATGATCCGGACGTTGTTGCGTCTCGCCCTTCCTTCGGAATCATCGAGTAAGTCACTCATCTGGTGTTGCTGTTTCTGAAGGAGAGCTACCTGTTGTAGTGTTGAGGTGTCCTCGATGAGAGCAGCAGTCTTCACCAGTGTACCCTCTAACCCGCGCGCCTGGGCGCCCGCGCACCTTTAAGGCACCGAGCGCGCAGTGCCTCTTGTGAAGCGCGCACACGTTCTGGCCGCCGCCCGCTTTCACAACGCTAGCGGCGAAAAACGGCAATTAACTGGTTGTCTGAGGCCTTACAAATGCCCTCAATGCCGCAGCCTCTCTCTATTCAGAAAAACCACACATCAATTAAAAAAGCATGACGTGTGCTTTACACGTCATGCATTTGGACTTGCTGCATTTCTTTTCTAAATAGAGCGCAGCTGGGTGCTGATTGTGGCCCATTGTAAAAATATTCCTGTTAATTGCAGCACATGACAGTGCTGCAATTAACAGCAATACTTTCACAACGGCCCGTAATCAGCACCCAGCCGTGGTCTATTTAGAAAAGAAATGCAGCAAGTCCAAAAGCATGACGTGTAAAGCACATGTCATGCTTTTGGAATTGATGCGTGGCTTTTCTGAATAGAGAGAGTCTGCGGGCTGATTGAGGGCATTTGTAAAGTATTCCTGTTACGCTGTGATTAACAGGAATGATTCCTGTCTAAATCTCCAAACAGGTCCAGCAATATATCGAACAACATGTGTACAGGTGATGCCAGGCCTTTCCTCGCACTTTGGAACGTGGCGCTTCAGCAACCATGAAGAAGTTAGAGACTTCTGGGCAGTACCAATTTACAAACCAAGCGTGCACAGACAGGAGTGCAACATTTTAATCTATGCTAGATGAACACTTCTGAGTTCCCATGCTACCATTTTGTGTGCTGGAGGCTTTTCTCCAAAAGGGGCTCGGGGATCGGGAAGCCAAAATGACTCAGTTTTCTGCTGGAGCACACTAGCATGAAGCATGTTTTCACATCATGACCAGCCTAAAGCGGTCCCAGACTTATAGAGCAGTTGCTAGTGTGGCACAGGCTATTGGTGCAGATGTATCTTCCAAAGCCCGCTCCGATGATTTTTATATGAGATGTTTCAGGTCACAGAATGGCACTTTAGGGTCTTCAGCAATGTCTCCTGTTGGGCCGCCACTTAGAGAAAGTTCCCATCATACTTCTGCCACCCCCGGTGTTCCCAAAATGGGAGTTCGGGCCAGGATTGCTGCCTGGCCACCTCGAAAGGATAAATAAGTAAATGCAAGCCGTAAGGCAGTCATTTACAGAAATTGCTTTGTCATCCCCATGAAGGCTAAGAATCATTCTGCCGTTAGACATGTTACCAAATTACACTGGCACAGAAGCTGTCCCTTCAAATTGAATTACTACCAGCAGTTTCCTTTTATGTCATATATTTTATTTGTACTGTATTGTTTTCTCTTGAAATTTATTTCATCTCTTGGTATCAGAGTACTTAAGGAACATGTTTTATATTTATTTGTAAAAGACAGTATATCCCATTAACCAATTCTAGAGGCAAAGCTCATCGTACTCAAAGATAGCGGTATTTGTCATACTCCAAGTAATTCTAGTAATTATTTTGAAAGAAGATGCAGCAGTTATTAATCAAAAATGTAACAAAAGTAGTCCAGTGTGAAACTTTATTGAGACCAGCCGAAATGTCTGAAGTTTTTTCATCTAACATTGTGCAAAATTTACTAAAGTTTTCAAAATGTCATATTATTCAAGTTTAGGTAAATTATGCATGCAAGGAGAAATCACTTGTGCTGCGCTCGCTGGTCTCTCACATAATTTTTTTATGCTAGATAAGCCCTCGAGTGAAAAAGTAATGAGAGATAACTGGGAGTATATTTATGAAGGGGTTTTGGGTTCTGTTTGCACCACACAACATGGAGAAAAGAAATGCAGCAAGTTTTTATATAGTGCAAACTCAACCGAAAAAGTATTGGAGCGCTTTACATGATTTATTATTATATATTTTTTTGTTTGCATGGGGTGTAGTGTAGTTCCTATTATCCCAATAGGCTCTGCGCATTGGAATAATATCTTCAATAGTATAGACCTAGGGCAGAGGTTAACTAGGTCTTCTACCGACGATATTAGACTTAAAGTTTTGTGTTTGCCAGCTAGCTCAGAGTTCACTAGAAACTTTCTCGAATAGGCAAGGAGGATTTTAACCTCCCTGGATAGACAAGAAGGGATTTAGTTTCTGACAACCATAGAACATGACAACTTTGCTCTCCCCTAATCAAGAGTGTATCTCTAGAGTCGTGTGAAAACAATAGACAACTTATTTTACTCAGTCAGTACGTGCATTCTTAGTTTCACCAGTTTGTAGAGAAATAAGAGATGGGCGTGGTTCAATAAAAGATGTTATTTATTGATCAGTCCCTTTTCTCATACAAGAGAAATGAATCGCTATTATTGCAATACTTGTAGTTAAGTAAAGTGCATACAGTAGAGACAGAATTATAAAATAATACTGTAAAAGCATTGATATGGTTTCTGAGCCATATGATACTTTAAAATGGATAAAATAGATACATACATATATACATTTGACTAATCATACTCAACTGGTGCTTCTAACCACGCCTACCCCAGTGTACCTGACCTAAGCCTAATACGTGGGCGGGAGTAGATAAGTAGCAGTTTTAGTTAAGTTTGTTTTGCCAAGGGACTGATTTGAGAATTCTCTGCAAGGGGTTATTCAGTTCTGTACCTGAGATCTAGAATGATGGAGGGCTGGTATCTCTTATCCCAGGTCTTGATATTCCAGCTGCCTGCGAGGGCTGCTTGGAAGCGCCGGAGCTGGATTTCTCGGCAGGAGAAAGGCAGCGTCTCGTTCTCAGCGCATCAGGAAGGCGGGGCAGCGTCTGTGGGCTTCGCTCTCTGCTGGGCTCCTCAGCACGTCTCGCTGCTCCGATCTCGTCACCACCGCATGTGTTTGCTTAAGGCAATGTCGGTAATATTTATACCTGAAAGGTGCCGAGATTGACGTAAGGATGGACATATATACGTCAATAAGGATGTCATATGAACGGGCTCGTTCGCACATTCTTTTGCTGAAGTTCTCGGTGAAATCAAAACAATGGCTATGGGAATTTCCCAGGTCGCTGTAGGTTTGATTTGTTTTGAGAACTCCGTATGCCTTATCAGGGGCTGGAGGAATATCGCTTGTCTAATTAGATGGCATGCGTTATGACCTAATCAGATAACGCGCTTCTGTGCCATGGTGTGGCTTAATCAGATAACGGTTTTTGCACCGTTGGATGGCTGCTAGTTAATTATTAACCAAACCAGGGTCAGGAATAGGGGAATCGATACAGTACCTATAGGAATACATCACACCCACTCCACGTAGACTATGTCCATATTTACAAATCTAGGCATAGTGATTATCAGTAGCGTTTGTGTATACCGTACCACCCCAAAATACATTTATATGCATTCCGAAAATTGGATTTTATAAAATATACGAAACACAATCACATGTACTGTCACGTATACTATAAGCACAAGCAGTCTAATAATGCTACTCGTATGTTAAAAATTCAGCATAATCTAAATGCGAAAACCACACATGAAATGGCTCTTAATACAGAAAAAAAAGTGTGAGACCATTTCATCACAATCATAAATTTATGTATAACAGTGCTAGCATAGCGAATGTCTTGTGACTACCTAAAAATAGAAATTTAGTTCTCTAAGAATAACGTCTACTTTAAGCAGAGGATAAGTGTCCCAAAAATCGTAAATATTGTGGAATTGGGGAAAAAGTTCTTGCAGTCTGAAAAAAAATTATGAGAATTTTTTTTTTCATATCGCTTTTCTTCAAAAAGTTGAAGGCCAAATTCAGCATGTAGGGAACTCCAAGTGCTAGTTTGCTCAAAGTTATTCCTGCTGCTCTGGTGAAAACATCATATCATTTAGACTGTTGAAAAAACTGTCAACAGCTTCTTGCGTAAGTTCCACTAATTCGGAAACGGTTGTTACCATGCATTCATGAGCCTGAGCATGATTGCCTCCATTGATGTTTGGATCAGCATAGCTGACTGAAGGTCGTACCTGATCGATGCTGCTTTCATCTTGTACTTCACTACCCCTCAATTGTAGTGGTGAAGACTCCACGAATGCCGTCATCAGGATTGGTAGCCGCTGGGGACAGCACAATGCATGAGCCGTTACCGGACCCAACAAGGTATCTGCGTCCATTGGCACATCCGATTGTAGTGCCAGACAGGTGTCCAACACGCATTCTTCGCCGCATAGCAAGCACCTTAATACAGGCATAACACAACTTTGCCACATTGGTCTAAATGAAAGAAACCAAGTCATGTTCAGGTCTCTGAGCCGGGATAGTCCAAGGATTTTAGTTACCCGGTCCCGGTAGCCAATGGCTAGGATCATTTCTTCCCTTGTCGCAGGTGTTTTGTCTGTGACATGGTTTGCCATAGCGAAATAACAGGATCAAAAATAGAATACCCGCTACTAGTCCTAAAAGGAGAGGAAGTCCGCCAAAAATGGAATGGACAAAGTCTGGAAAAATACCCAGGATGGCTTTGAATGGAGTTAAAGCACCCGAAAACACTGCTTTAAATACACTGGAGATACCAGTGGTATCAGAAATATTTAAGATTTCGTTCAGTATTTCTGCGAAATGTATGGGGGAATTAGTTGATAATAATGAATGAATCTCTTCTGTTGTCCTTGCAACTTGGAGATCATACGTTTCTTTTGATGACGTGAGCCTGGTCGGCGTCTGTAGGAGCACAGCCTTCATTCTGCTTAAAGTATCTATTCGAATAGAAGCAATTTTCAAATCGGGCCATAACCTTGCCTCCCTGTCTGCAGACTCGCTGGGGAACAATACATGTTCACAGCACATGACCTTCCTAGTCACAGTTATGAGATAAGGTTTTCCGGGCAGCAAACTACAACATCTGCGATCTACTATTAGAATGTAACTCCCGTTCGAGAGTCTCCTAAAGAATGGTTCTATTCGTGTTGCAGGTGTGCCTAGCTGGTAACATGAAAGGTTATTTGAAGTCCCTTCACAGGCTCCGTGCAAACTAATACCCTGACACAGAAGTGTACCGCTCAGTGATCTTGCACAATTATCGCCACTGAGAAACACTTTCTGGCCTTTATTGCTGACACATTCGTGTGTATAGGGCAAGTTCCATATTGACTTAATGTATCCTTTACCCAACCTTTCATACTGGCCTGCCTGTATATATTTTTGGCAGAATGGAAACTGGAAAGTAGTTATCGGAATATTTATTATTCCATGTATTATCCATTCAATGACAGGTCGTTCTGACATTGTCAATGGTAATCTCTCAAGTTTTTCAATGCTCAGAATTGTATAGTCAGCACCCTTCTGTGCCAAACTGATTTGTTTATCAGTGAGGTTAAAGATATTAAATAATGACGTTGTGTTGATTAAACGCCAAGGCACATAGCCAGAACGCAAATTTTGTAACGTCCAGCCAAGCTGTACAATAGAACGCAATTGGGACTGACCGTGTTGTAACATCAGTAAGTCTTGCGATATTATATCGATTGCTGAAGATACAATGCTGTCCAGAGAATATATTCTGGAGGACAGAGTCATTAACCCATTGTCCACCACAGAAAGTGATTTTTCCAAATTAATACGGTCAATTTCCCGTATTTTTCCTGCTGTCTCAATTTGAGTTACTTTCCAGACTTCGTTATAAGCTGCATATATAGAGGCCGCTATGAAACGTTTTTGACGCTGTTTGCGTGGTCCCAATATGAAATCACGCAAGTCAGCACCTTCTGTAAGTAAAGTTAGGTGTTGCTTAATTTCAGCCAGTGTGGACGTTTGTAGCCATTGAAGGCAGAGCTTGCCCACCCTGTAGGTGGTTACTATCCCTGGATGTTGTCTTTGGGAATATCTAGGGTCTGGCCTAGTCAATGTGAACCCCTGTTCTTTGTTCAGGAATCTGTCTTGACAGTTATTTGTATCTGTGGGCCAGATCAAGCATTTTTCCCATTCAGGATGTGTTCTGTTTTGGTTTAATATATGGTTTACGTCTATCTCAACATCTATAGAGCTATTACTGTTTACTGTTGGCTTTGGAATAGACGGTTTGTTCAAATCTTTGATTTTGGCTAAGCCAAGACAGGTAGTTTGTTGAATAGTGTCATAATTTGTTCTGGGATCATGCAGGCTCTAAACAATGATTCTATACCTTGTACTTGCCAATCTCTTGTACCCCAAACAGTTTTTGTTTCAATATTATTGTTCCAGAAATCAAACCCAAATGTATTCATTTGTTCAAAGAATGAATCGGAATATATCAATTTTGTGTTTGTAAGCATGGTCTTCATACCTGTCTTATTTGACAATTTGAAATAAAATGTTTCTGCATTACTTGTGTTAAACCCTGAAAAGTATGAATATTTATCATAAAATGTTTTCGAGCTATCTTTTGGAGGAGTAGCACAATGTTCCCATTGGTTATAATTTAAAACATTTCTAGGTTGAGCAGATTTATGTAGATAATGGTTACCATAATGGTTGTAGCAGAACATCTGATCATAATTAGACGAACCCTGCAAATAATCATGTTCTGTAAATTTAGCAGACATCACAAGATCAGACATCATATCATTAATACTTTCAAAGTCCCAATCATCCGCGAATGAGCTTGGTTTTACAAAGTCACTCAATGAGATCTTGAATTGGTGTGGATACTTCAGGATTTCAACCGGACCATAGATTTCATAATCAGTTTTGTCCCATGCTACACCGCCTGGTATAGGATTGGCTGTGAAGTTTACTGAAAAAAGTTCTCTTTTCTCGATGTGTGAAGATGTGTGTCGTTTAAGGACCAAGTTGATTTTCTGGCTTGCTGTGTCCATTTTAGCATATTTCCCTTCAATGAAATGTCCCAAACATAGTACTAAGATGAGCCAAAGAATGAGGATAAATGCACCGAAGGCCACCCAAAATTCAATCCATGGAGAGATCAGATAGGTTTCTTTCAGCTGTTGAAAAAGTTCCTTAGCTTTGTCTTTAAAAGTTTTTGTTGATGGCTGTTTCTTTGCTTCACTCAGGTCTTCAGATGAATCATCGAAGTTGATGAAGTAGCCGGATGCTGTTCTGTCAATTGTTCCAATTGTTTTTGGATTTTGCTTTGTTTCATTAGCAAAGTCTGCAGTTAAATCATCATAGGTTGTTGTTTCTTGATGAAAAGTTTTAATTTGGGTTTTAAGAGATTCAAGTTCCATTGCTTTGTTGCATAGTCCTTGTTGATTCACTGTAGATTTTCCAAATGTGATCAGTCTTCCAGTTTGAGCCTCTGTATTCGTAGCAAACATTGGTGTTCTGCTACTTCTTGGGAGTCCACTTGGCCTACTGTTTGTTATCGGCCACATGATTGTGGTTTAACCAGGTCGATGGATACAACTCGGTTCTCCTTTTTACCAGCAAGGGGCGGTAGTACTACTGATCTTGTCCCGTTGACAGACAAGACAGGAACTGCTTTTCTGTAAGAAGGCCCAAATTCCTTCTTTACCGCGATCTTCTCTCTGACTAGATCCTCGACTTTTGGAATCCAGACAGGCCTTGCTGGGACAGGTGGTTTCTCTTCAGTGGTTGTTGGCTGTTGTTTCAGTTTTATGTTGCTCAGGTCTTTTCTTGTTTCATTTAAGTCCTGTAAAATAGCCAAACGATCTTTGATATCAAAGCTTTTGTCTTTAACCACTAAAGTCTGACTATCAAGATCTTGGATCATCATTCTAGTCCCGAACAATAGTTCGTACGGACTGAACCCTTTCAGAGAATTCCTTGGCAGGTTATTTAGACTACGTGGGACACTTATTAGATGTTTGACCCACCCAGCACCCGAACCTAATACCTTTTCCGTTATAGATTGCTTTATGTCTTGGTTTTTTCTTTACACCATCCCGTATCCCTCAGGAAGGAAGTGAGAAGAGTCCCGCTATGCTATGCTCATTTGGCCATGCTTCCCCATAAGCTTGAAGGCTAAAAGGAATACATTAGTCAAAACGTAGCATGCTCCTAGCGTATATGCCATTATAGACTCGCAAATCCTTTTATAACAGTCCAGACGTCAGCCGAGCGCTGGGGTCTACATTCTAAGTGAAAATTAATCTTTTTATGTTAATATAACGCTTTTTTTTTTTTTTTTTATGATGGGGGCTTTCTTATTGTTGTTGTTCATCTGGAATGAAATGCCATGGCAATAGTCCTCCCCGCTCGCCACTGCGATCTCTATTGCAGTCTGGGCAGTTTTTTACAAAAATGTGATGATGCAGGCTCATGCCTGGCCACCAGTACACTGATTGTAATTCTTCCAGAGAATCTTTTAGCTTAAGGTGTCTGAGACCCTCACCCATATGTGCGTCTGCTATTAACAAGCCTCTCCTGTCCGTGTTTGGAATTACTCTATCCCCCACTCCAGGGATTCGAGCAAAAGGGACTGAGTTTGCATCGATTATGTATGTATAATTGAGTGGATAATTGATCGGTAGTGCTGATCAGTAGCCTTTTGATGACGTTTTCACCGCCAGCACAGTTTCACCGTCAATGTATTTTACTGCACGCTTTTTTGTAGCTACGGAAGCCGGTTTAGTTGTTACCGCTGTGGCTGTCTCAGCCAATGAATTCCCTGCAACGTGAACGCCATCACGCTGATGACTCAGTGAATGTATCACGTGAGTTTTTGGTAGTTCTTTCTGTAAAAGAACTACTTGTTCCCAAAGCACTTTTTGCTTTATTGTTGCACCTGTGTCATCTTTATAACCGTTTTGAATCCATTTCTGTAAATCGTTATTGTATGATTTGACTCAGTAATACGAATCGCACACAATAAGTGTCGGGAATTCGCGATCGGCATTATCTAGCGCCATTTTTAACGCTATTATTTCAGTTTGTTGTTCTGAATTATTTTCCACTGAGTGTGTTTTTGTAAGTAGAGGTCTTAATTTACCTCCGCGCCACACTTCTTTTACAATTTCGCATGTGGCCTTGTAAGCCAGCTCTCCCCAAACTGAGGGTTGAGCATGCCCGTCTGTATGTATTACACAGGCGTACTGTCGTAAAGGCAGAATGTCGATTGGCAGAGGGTATTCTTTCTCATATTCTAGATATTTTAATTCTTTCATTTCCGGGTCAAAATAGTATTTTACTTTGTCTGTAGCAACAGAATTTACCCATTGTATCCATTCTGGATTTAGTGCAGTTGTCGGTAAATTACATGGTGTTGTTAATGCCTCAAAAGCTGATTCTGCTGTTATGACTGTAACCTGTCTACCGTCTGCTTGGTATTTTTCTTTTTCTACAGCTGTTTGAACCGCATGAACAATGTTTTCCTTAATGCTGAACCTTTTTTCAGCTTCTGTGTACAAATGTGATTTGTATGCTATTGGTACCTTCTCTCCCTCATTAGAAGTCAGGTATGTGAATCCGCATCTTCCTGGGATGACTCGAATCACAAGGTTGCGTGTTTTGTCACGTGTTTGTAATTTTGTTTTAATTAACATGTCTGTTTGTAAGATCTCAAAATTTCTGTGTGTTTTTGAGTCCAATTGATTATTTTAAAATCTGGTTTTATTAGATCATAAAGGGGTTTGACCCTTTCTGCATAATTTATAATACAAGTTCTTCCGAAATTCAGGAAGCCTAGAATTGATTGTAGGTTTTTTAGTGTTCTGGGTGCTTGGATTACAGCACATTTCTTTAGGAAATTGTCAGCCAGGCTTTTGCCTTCACTTGATAGTTCATATCCTAAAAACAGGACTGTTAGATGGGCAATTCTTGACTTTTTAAAGTTAAATTTGTAACCCTCTGCTGCGAACCCAAGTATTATGGTGTTCACTCTCTTCAAGTGAGTATCCAAGTCATCGTCTGTTAGATAGATGTCGTCGACATAAGATAATGCCTCGTCATCATAGGTTTGTAGTAACTCTGTTACCCTCGCTGAGAATAACCCTGGGCTGTTCTTGAACCCCTGGGGCAAACGACAGAAATTCTTTTGCGTGCCATTTATTGAGAACGCCGTCAAATATCTGCTCTCTGGTGCTATATTTTGACAAAAGAAACCATTAAAAATGTCTAAGGTTGTTTTGTATTTTTTGCGCACTATGTTATTCATTAGTGCAGCACTGTGCGAGTTTTGTACTGCAAATGTTTTGCAACATGAGTTAAGGTGTCTGTAGTCCAAAACAAGACGATATGAATTGTCTGGCTTGGAGACAGGAAACAAAGGGTTGTTCATTTGTGAGGTGCAGGTTTCAATCACCCCCTGGTATTCAAGTTGATCTAGGATTTCTTTTACCTGTTTTTTAGCTTCTTGCTTAATCGGGTACTGCCTCTGTGCAGTAGGTTGTGATTTTAACTGGATTTTGTGAGGAGGAGAGTCCTCATCCCATCCCACATGATTTTTATATAAGGCAGGGGCTTGAGCTACTGCCCACTTTCTTGCAAGTGTATATTTTTTATGAATTGGAATATGGTTTGAGAAGGCAGGCATAATTATTTCTTCGCCATGTGGGCACTCCCTGACAAACTCTGGAGGCCAGTCTTGTTCAGCTAGAAGGATGTCATAGCCCTTGGACAGATTATCCCAAAATAGTCCCCTTATTTTTCTAGTCTTATCCCCCTCTATACGCAATGTTATTTCATATATTTTATGAGGTTTGCTAACTCTGGTATCTGCAGTTTCCACCTGAATGTATTCATTCGTGTCCACTGTCTCCAGATGATTCATAAGGACTTTGCGAGCTATGCTCACTTCTGCTGCGCTGTCTAGCATTGTCTGAGCCCATTCTCCGTTTTTCAGCTGTGTCCTCAGTATTCTCGGCATTGTTGATTACTTTAATACTGGCTACCTTCTTTTTTGGAAATTGTAATTTTTTATTCAGATGAGCAGGTTCTTTGTCTTTGGACTTGACGTGCTCTTCCCTTTGTTCTGATCGTCCTCTTCTTTCCGATTTCTGCGAGGAAGTCTGAAAAGATTGAGAGGGACGTGTATCAATATCTTGATATCTATCAGGTTTCTTTATATTATCCCTATTTCTAAGGTTGTATTTTTTCACAGAGGGCTCCCGTTGGGGAGACTTGCGTCCTTGGTCGGGAGATCTTTCTCTCCGCCAAGGAGACCTTCCTCTGGACTGGAATCTTTTTTCTTTAGGATTGGATTGCTTATTTCCATCCCAGCTCTTTTTTTGAGTGTTTAAATTATTTTTTATAAATACCTTTTCAGGACTTTCAACTAGTTGGGGTTTCACTAGTATTCCACCCAAACTATCTCTTCCTAGTTCTTCATAGGATTATTCTATGATTCTGGCAATTTCCGATGGTTGGTCTGCTATATTTGTCTCTTTTAACCTCTGGCGAATCGCCACATTTGCTGCTTCTCCCTTTATGTTGGCTAATAATATTGCAGAGACCTGCTTGAAGTCTTTCAGTAGTTTCATACCGAGAGTTAAAGCGGGTTCTGGACCGTATTCATCTTGAATCTGTTTTAGCACATCTGGTATTACTGACATGGATGTTACACCATGTGTTTTTGTGTAAATGGAAGCAAAGACTGTTCCCCAAGTGTCACAATCCTCCACATGTGGTGCGATTCCCATTGGAAGACAGATAGTCAGAATCCTATGTTTCTCAACAGGGGTGGTATCTGGAAACACCGCCTCTATTTGAGTTATTTTTTGTGCTAGCCAGAAAGGAATTTGTTCCCGTTTTGCGGGTACCTTACCTAGACAGGACTGTATGTTCTGTGGTGTAATTTTATTTGTGTTCCCCTGATGACTGGTCAGCTGTGGAATTTTAATTGCTGGTTGGATTGTTGAAGTCCGCATTACATATTGGACTAATTGTCTATGTATTTTTATTAATTGTTTTAGCTGTGCTAAAAGTTCTGGTGCAGGCATTTCTTCAATGTCTGGATGTGGTGTGTATCCGGCTAGGACCGGCCACGTTGCTCCTGGTCTACCTAGTGGACCGAGCCTGGTGATGTGATTATTATGTTTTAGGGCGCCATTAAACAAGAGCAGATGCTCTTGGAATTTGAGTGGTATTTCCACCTCCTCGAAAGGAGTGTACTCACTAGGAGGTTCCTCTATTTTGTAATAGTGGAAGTCCTTTGTTACAGCGTTTGCTGCTGGAAAGTTTATCCATGAATAGAATACCTCTGTCTGCCGATATTCGTGTGCCTCAATTACGAATATGACTGTACCACCTCTTGGTGTCAGTCCATTTTCTATAAGTTTTAGGGTTATAGATTTCCTTATGTTGACCGGGATGAGTATTGCATCTGGGTCATTTTCCAGCAGAGTATTATCTGCTACTAGTAGTTCAGCTGCTAGTCTGTCTCCCTTTCTTCTTCACTTTCTGTCATTTTACTGACAGGAAGGTTATTCTGTTTGTTTGCAGATCAGGTTTCTATGGAAACAAAGATTAGATGCACAATATTTTGGAACAGTGTATCCTTCAACGTTGAATAAACCAAGAACCATACATAGGAGTCTCCTCCTGCGAGGTTTGGCGGATATGACCTTTCACCCACTCCAGACGTCTTTGGAGTATTATGGGAAAAAAGGGGTTCTGTGTGAAAAAGCACGACTGAGTTACTCTAATGTCTTGCGTTAGTTTTATCGCCTATCCAAACGTTGGGCGCCATGTAGTGTAGTTCCTATTATCCCAATAGGCTCTGCGCATTGGAATAATATCTTCAATAGTATAGACCTAGGGCAGAGGTTAACTAGGTCTTCTACCGACGATATTAGACTTAAAGTTTTGTGTTTGCCAGCTAGCTCAGAGTTCACTAGAAACTTTCTCGAATAGGCAAGGAGGATTTTAACCTCCCTGGATAGACAAGAAGGGATTTAGTTTCTGACAACCATAGAACATGACAACTTTGCTCTCCCCTAATCAAGAGTGTATCTCTAGAGTCGTGTGAAAACAATAGACAACTTATTTTACTCAGTCAGTACGTGCATTCTTAGTTTCACCAGTTTGTAGAGAAATAAGAGATGGGCGTGGTTCAATAAAAGATGTTATTTATTGATCAGTCTCTTTTCTCATACAAGAGAAATGAATCGCTATTATTGCAATACTTGTAGTTAAGTAAAGTGCATACAGTAGAGACAGAATTATAAAATAATACTGTAAAAGCATTGATATGGTTTCTGAGCCATATGATACTTTAAAATGGATAAAATAGATACATACATATATACATTTGACTAATCATACTCAACTGGTGCTTCTAACCACGCCTACCCCAGTGTACCTGACCTAAGCCTAATACGTGGGCGGGAGTAGATAAGTAGCAGTTTTAGTTAAGTTTGTTTTGCCAAGGGACTGATTCGAGAATTCTCTGCAAGGGGTTATTCAGTTCTGTACCTGAGATCTAGAATGATGGCGGGCTGGTATCTCTTATCCCAGGTCTTGATATTCCAGCTGCCTGTGAGGGCTGCTTGGAAGCGCCGGAGCTGGATTTCTCGGCAGGAGAAAGGCAGCGTCTCGTTCTCAGCGCGTCAGGAAGGCGGGGCAGCGTCTGTGGGCTTCGCTCTCTGCTGGGCTCCTCAGCACGTCTCGCTGCTCCGATCTCGTCACCACCGCATGTGTTTGCTTAAGGCAATGTCGGTAATATTTATACCTGAAAGGTGCCGAGATTGACGTAAGGATGGACATATATACGTCAATAAGGATGTCATATGAACGGGCTCGTTCGCACATTCTTTTGCTGAAGTTCTCGGTGAAATCAAAACAATGGCTATGGGAATTTCCCAGGTCGCTGTAGGTTTGATTTGTTTTGAGAACTCCGTATGCCTTATCAGGGGCTGGAGGAATATCGCTTGTCTAATTAGATGGCATGCGTTATGACCTAATCAGATAACGCGCTTCTGTGCCGTGGTGTGGCTTAATCAGATAACGGTTTTTGCACCGTTGGATGGCTCCTAGTTAATTATTAACCAAACCAGGGTCAGGAATAGGGGAATCGATACAGTACTTATAGGAATACATCACAGGGGAGATTAATTGATTTGCCCAGAATCACAGGATTTTATTCTGACCTGAGACTAAAAACCCATCTCCAAAATCGACAGCTTGAGCATTAAGCCACAACCCCAACCACAAGCGCGGAAGCATTTTAATTATTATATACAACTTGATGCCAAAAAAAACTATTGATAAAGCCAATAGTCTTGGCCAGGGCTCAAGTCGGGGTACCACGCGGGTGGACGGCGTCCCCCCATTTATTTTACCGGGAGCTCGATAACTGGAGCAAATGGAGCCACACGTTCACTCTTTGGCCTCTCTGTGGCGAGATCGAAGCCCATTCAGAACGCTGCTCACGCACTGGCTTCTCTGATGCAATCGCATTTAAGGGGTGAGTGAGGGGAGGCAATGAGTCTGATAGTGCAAGCCACCTTTGGTGACATCACTTCCTGTTGTGACGTCAGCGTCCCCCCACTTCTTTTTTTAGGACTTGTGCCCTGGTCTTGGCTTCTTGTAGGTGTAATGTTACTTGTATTATATATCTGGACGCAATGACAGAAGCAGCAAAGTATCAGTAGTGTGGCACACTATACGATGCACTCATTTTTAGCTTAATTGCTTTGAAGCCACACCCTTAATTGCATTGGTTACGCCCCTTTTAAATATCCCTGAGTATTTTCATCCCACTCAAAGCCCTGGTCTACAAACGCGGTCAGGTTCTTGGCGCACATAGCCTTAGCTGCAGCGCACAGAGACTTTACTCTGCCGCACACAGAGGAAAATAATTAGAGGGAACATTGGTCTTCACCTCCACATCCTTGACCTTAGCGTCCATCTTGCGGCGGTCAGTCCGCTGCAAGGTGACCTCGATGTTAACTGAGTCGATACGTGTCTCCAGGGAAGTGCTCACCCCCGCTATGGCTTCCATGACGTCCTCCAGGGTCAGAGTTTTCGCGGCCGGCGGTGCCGAAGCCGTCTTCGGATCTCCTTCAGGCGCCATCTCTTTAAACTCCCCTTTGGCGTTCCAGGAGAATTTGGTAATGGATTTTTGTTGCGTCGACCTGTTACCTCTGTTGGACGACATCGGGGCAGTTAGCCGGTCGTTGCAACGCCAAAGAGGCCCAATCCGCGGCACCGTGGGTCTAGAGTGAGCAGGCCGGGCAGGGCAGCGGGTCCTCAATGCAGGCACAGCTTCCCACAGAAGAGGGAACCCCCTGTCGGACCCCGGCGAGCCGGCTGAATAATAGGCCTGGTGTGGGCAGCAGGGGCGATGCAGGTGACCCCCCGGGTCACACCCCCACCACAAAGTCACAGTGTCTCAAACGCCAGAGCAGGAGCAGAGGGGGCCGTCCGCAGCCCTTAGAGGTAGCATGAGGCAGGTGTGGACAGGGGGGAGCTCCAGGCCACCACAAGCAGGAGGCCACCACGCGCCACAAACCCACCCCGAGGCACGGTTCTCTCAGCAACAGGGGGCACACGCAGGCCCTGATCTCCAGGTGGAAGGGACAGCAAACGTGCAAGCCACAGTCTGGGTCACCACCTCACAGGCCCCGAGTCCGCTCCGGTGTATGTGGACCTCACCGGCGTCGATTGGCCGCAGATGGCACCCTCCCCTCTCCCCGTGCCAGAAGCGTGTGTTGATATCTGGGGGGGAGCGCGAACAACAGTGCCAGGTTCGGTGGAGCGCGTCGGCGCCCGAGAGTACTGTAAGGCCCACAGACCACTGCAATTACATTAGGTAGGCCCCGCATAGATGCGTCCCCGACCCGGGCCACCTCACCTGCTGCTACTCGGCGGCACCCGCCCTCTCAAAATCGGCGTGGGCGCAATCTCCGGTCACCCGCCGGGTTCTCCGCACTCCCCTTCAGGCCCCCTCCGGCCTCGATCGTGGGCCCAGGCAGTCCGGTGGCCGCAAGCAGCGGCTCAGCCCCTGGAGAGCCAGCCGCCATCTTATGCTCGGGGCGGCCTCCGCCGCGGATCGTGCGCTCCGGCCCGGGGCTCGCAGTGGCAGTGTGGCGCACCTGGATCACGGGCAGCGGATCCCCAGTACAACGGGGGATCTAATTTTGCACCAGACGGAGATTTGAGGCGGATTTGCTGGCTATGGTCGGGAGAGCCGCTCTAGTCTGCGACCATTCCGTTCCGCAGTTGGCCACGCCCCGGAATTCTTAGTATTAGTGGAAATTGACACATAGAGAAACCGTTTTTTGACACCAAATTTGCTGATCTCTTTTTTTATCAATATCTTGGATTGGTCCGCGTCATTGTATAAAATCATTTCCAAAGTTTGCGAAGTGCCACCAGCATTTATTTAACAAAAACCGTGGCAGCCATTTTATAGAGGGGACACAATATATTTTTCCACTACATAATTAATTCTGTACCCTCTAGGTATATCCCTTCAAACTTAATTTTTATAATGATCCTCAAATATTTCAATTGGGAGGCATAAGCAATGCTGTATATGTCAAAGGTCAGCTAATTCAATTTTCTTACATTATTACAAAAATAGGGCCACCATCCCTGATATATGGTTATCAATTTTATTGATATGGTTCTCTATCAGAAGTCGCATCACCTCAATTCTATACTTAACTGTATTTACCCTCCTTATATTACTGCTGAAAATATTGCAAATATTTATCCAGAGAACTATACGGGAACAGTGGAGCAGACCAATAATAAGCTTAAATAATTCTTTCCCATTCTTCCCTGCTATTAAGTCCGCATTTGTACGTATGGAATTTGCACATATAAAATTGTTCCCTCTTCTTTCTTTTAGCTGCTAAATCTCCCCTTCTTGTTTTATGGTGCAGTTTATTGAATGTCCCCAATAAAAGATGCAATATTACCAGATATTGTGAATAACCATGAATCAGTATATCAGGGTTGGGTTTCTACGTTGCTAAAATGGTATCTTGTAAAAAGATAATGTTCTCTAGTTTGTAATTTTGTCTCTAACATAGTTTTTTAGGTCTCGCTGAAAGCTAATTGTTTGGCGAGATTATAGTAAGGCTTTCAAAAGTCTACCCAAACTGCGGATTAGGTACAGTTCATGTGAGCCAGGCTCGTGCACATCACATCACACACCATTTGTTATCAGCTTGTGAGCCTCGCATCAGACGTCAAAGGAATCCGCTCCCCCGCATCAGACTTCAAAGGAATGCGCTCCCCCGCCCCCGCAATGCCCAGAGCTTGTTTCATTAGAAGGTTTTAAACAAAGACCAGTTCTGTTAAAAGCTGTGAAGTGCTTCTGGGGTGATTCACAAAACTACAAAACCCAGCACGAGACTTCTCATACAGTAAGGGCCTTGTTTTAGTTTGATATAGTGTGCATCTTAAATATTTTGTAGGCAGTTGTCTAGCCTCCATTTTCACCCTGTTCCTTATAATTATTGGCAGTTTTCTGTAGTAGATTCCTGCAGAGGAGTTTTGATGCAGACATGTACTGCACTCGACAAGTGCTTATCTCCACTACTCAAACTTGCAGGTAGTTGGTGGGCACACGGTGCACTGGTGTTACACCAGGCCACCGTATATCCAGTGCACCATGTGTCCACCCTTTACCTGCGTGATGTTTCTTTCAGGTCATGTGTGTGCTGCTCATGTCTCCTTCTTTCGCACACAGACTCTTTCCCAGCAAACGTTCCCCCGTACTTCCTGCTTCGGCTTCCCTCAGTTCTGTGACAGCCTCACAAGTCCCCTCGGACATTCCACGCGATTTTCAATGGCGCTGCTACAAATCACATGCCACTGTAGGAAACTATATGCCTCTCAATCACAGAGATGCTTATGGGAGACAGGACAGTAATTGAGTTTGTACCCGCCATCCGCCTGATTTCAAATGAGCACTGAGACAACTGTTAATAGACACTTTCTGATCAATCAGGCAGTTGCGTGACCCGCCGCACCCTGGAAATGGACACTGCACCCTAACACTCTTTAGACCACCCACACTGCTCCCTCACACTACTTTAGGCCACACACACTGCACCCTAACACTACTTTAGGCCACACACACTGCACCCTCACACTACTTTAGCCACGCACACTGCGCCCTCACACTACTTTGGGCCATGCACCCTCCGCCCTCACACTACTTTAGACCACGCACAATGTGCCCTCACTCTGCACCCTCACGCACTCTGCACCCTCACACACACTGCACCCTCACACACTCTGCACCCTCACACACTCTGCACCCTCACACGCACACTGCGCCCTCACACTACTTTAGGCCACACACACTGCACCCTCACACTACTTTACGCCACACACACTGCGCCCTCACACTCCTTTAGGCCACACACACTGTGCCCTCACACTACTTTAGGCCACACACTGCACCCTCACACACTCTGCACCCTCACACTCTGCACCCTCACACTCTGCACCCTCGCACTCTGCACTCTCACACTCTGCACTCTCACACACCCTGCACCCTCACACTACTTTAGGCCACACACACACTGCGCCCTCACACTACTTTAGGCCACGCACACTGCGCCCTCACACTACTTTAGGCCACGCACACTGCGCCCTCACACTACTTTAGGCCACACACACTGCGCCCTCACACTACTTTAGGCCACACACACTGCACCCACACACATTCTGCACCCTCACACATTCTGCACCCTCACACATTCTGCACCCTCACACATTCTGCACCCTCACACATTCTGCACCCTCACACATTCTGCACCCTCACACATTCTGCACCCTCACATTCTGCACCCTCACACACTCTGCACCCTCAATGCAACATACACTCCAAATACCACTCAGTGCCACATAATTACACTCCACATAATTACACTGCACTCAATGCAACATAAACTCCAAATACGACTCAATGCCATATAATTACACGCCACATAATTACACTCTACTGAATGCAACACACACTCCACACAATACCACTCAGTGCCACATAATTATATGCTGCATAATTACACTGCACTCAATGTAACATACACTCCAAACAATACCACTCATTGACCACATAATTACACACCACATAATTACACTCTACTGAATACAACAAACACTCCAGACAATACCACTCAGTGCCACATAATTATATGCTACATAATTACACTGCGCTTAACGCAACATACACTCCAAATACCACTCAGTGCCACATAATTACACTGCACTCAATGCAACATACACTCCAAATACCACTCAGTGCCACATAATTACACTCTATCTATCTATCGCCCTCACTCTGTCTATCGCCCTCACTGTCTATCGCCCTCACTCTGTCTATCGCCTCACTCTGTCTATCGCCCTCACTCTGTCTATCGCCCTCACTCTGTCTATCGCCCTCACTCTGTCTATCGCCCTCACTCTGTCTATCGCCCTCACTCTGTCTATCGCCCTCACTCTGTCTATCGCCCTCACTCTGTCTATCGCATCACCACAGCATCACTGAACGCCACAGCATCACTCAGGGGAACCAGAACATCACTGAACGCCACAGCATCACTCAGGGGCACCAGAACATCACTGAACGCCACATCATCACTCAGGGGCACCACAACATCACTGAACGCCACAGCATCACTCAGGGGCACCACAACATCCCTGAACGCTACAGCATCACTCAGCGCCACCACAGCATTAATCTGTGCAACCATTCAACAACAACTGGTTCAAATATGTTCTCTCAATGTTTCAAGCTTTATTACAAATGTCACAAAAAGATGTTAATATTTCACTTCTGTTCTTGGATTTTCGTCACAATAAAATACACTGAACATAATCTTCACAAAAGTTATTTACAAAAGTTTAAGCTATTGCTATTATAAATTACAATAACATTTTATTTAAGTATTAATTATTAAAAATTATTAAAAGCCATTGTTATTTGTATTGTCAATACATCTAAGTCATATAAATACAACACATATTGCATTACAAATGCTATATGTGTCACATTTGCGAAAGTTAAAACTATTGGCATTGTAAATGACAAAGCTATTAATTTCGCTATTTTCAAAACCAACACATAAATAAAAAATGTGTCATTTACAATACCAATAGCTCAAACGTTCCTAATGCGAGACCTATTGCATGGGAGCCCGTTGAAGATTGTCCTCAGCATCTTCAGGGTGTGGAGTAGGAAGCATTGACAACGTTGGCCTGTGCGATTATTCTGAAGTTTGAATATGAGCAAAGGAACAATTTGTCAACACAATAAATGAATCTAATAGAATGAAATATTGACTGTATTATTTAACACAATATTGCTCTGTGTGTTAGGTTCATGGCTATACATTTCTCCTTTGTACTTTGCCTTCTATTTTGTGTGGTTATGAGTGAATGCTGATGCACAAGCTGTATATATGAATTATTGCGGCATTTCGAAATATTGGTTGAAACATTTTTTAGATTGTGTTGTGTGATACATACATTTTTGAAAGTTATTTAATATTAACTAATAATTAAAAGATGTTGTCTCACACACTGTAAACTTTCTCTTTTATGCCCTTCTGTATGTTTTTCTTATAACAGAATGTAATTGTGGTTGCTTAAGGTTTTTAGGTCTCGCCTACGCAGCAAGCAAGCGCTGCTTAGGAGATGACCTCTTGGAATCGCACATGACTTTTTGGGAAACTCGTGCATGTACTGCACTGTTCCCAATGAGCCCTTGTGCATGTGTGGCGTTTACCTTGTGGGAGCGAGCAGCGGCGCCATCTGTTTGCAATTATCACGCTCGTTCTCGCAAGGTAAACGCCACACATGGTTTGAGCCCTGAAGCAGCGCCCCGTTCCCCACCGTAGCGTTGGCGATATCTGATGCAGACACCAGTCTTTTATTGGGATGTATGTGCCCCTGGTAAAAGATGCTCGATTTCAGACGGGACATTACTTTTCCACAGGCAGCATTTCACCCTCGGAATCTGTTTCCACGGATTACATGGTGCTAATGCCAACGATAACCGCTGTGTGCACAATGTTACTAGGCGCACACAGCAGCAGTCGCCTGTCCAAGATCAGCAGAGAGCCTGCGTGACACATTTCTTTGAAAGCCTCTGCCTGGCAAAGGAAATGTCTCAGGATGTACCGCCGTGGTAAGAATAGCAGAGTGCGGCGTCCATGTCAAGCGACTGTTCACAGTAGCCACAGCGGAATCCCTGCCTGGCGATGACTCACTCGCCCCTGCTTCTCTCTTGCGCATTGCCCCTGCCAGCATGCTCAGTTTCCTGCTGGTTTACTTTGATTCAGAGCGCGGCGCCGCTTACTGGTCACCCCGCTCGCACGGAGACACAAGGTAATTGTGTGCGTAGGCTCACCCCGCAGCTATAATCCACATCCGAATACATGTTTTCCTATTGGAGTTCTGCAAGCGAAAAGGAGAAATACTTTTAATTTCCTTCTAAATGATGTGCAACATGAAAAGGGCATTTTGTGCCCATTCCTGGCAATTTGGGAGTCTCTATGGGGGACTATCTCTCGCAATGTGACCCTCAGACCGCCATGCGCTCAGCTACCGGTGCTCTGTGTAGGGGCCGGATCATGGCCCAAACAACAATTTTAATCCAAGGATGCGGCACTCCAGACTGGGATTGGTTTTTAAGCTTAGTTTATTCACACTTCAGCTCGACCAACGCGTTTCAGCCTACCGCGGCTTTGTTTTACGGTAAGTGAGCCGTCATTTGTTTTCACATTATATCTCATTTCTGCCATAAGGGGGCATTATGGGATATGTAGTATTCTTATGTTCATACAATAGACTTTGAGCAGTTTTTAACTTAGTCATTGCAGTGGAATAGCAGTTATTTTACGCGCCTTTTATGGAGTATAGTACCCATGTCTTTACAAGTTTGCCAGTTTAAATTGGAAATCAACCTTTTTTTCAGCCCTTATATTGCATGCTGGGATGTGTAGTACAGCGTTTAACAACCAATTACCAAGCCAGTCGTTATGTGTATTGTCCTGGTGAAATTGTAACTCCTTGCATTTCAGCGCTATTTCTCATGATTAAGTTAGTACTTCCAATCATGGCTTTGTTCCGATATAGTATCTCTTTTGATATTAATAATCTGTACTTCATAGACCAGTCCCAGATTCGCTTGTCTTTTGAGGATATAGTACCTTGAAATCTAGGACCAGGTTGGGTTGTTTTATTTTCTTTGAGAAAGTTTGTGTAATTCTGTACTTACACATTTTCTAGTATTGCTGTTCAATTATCACTCCAGATGCACATAGAGCTCCTAGTCGTTGTTCATCCCTTTTGGCGCTTTAGTTTTGAGTCTAATGATTAGACGTGATTCTGTCGGTCTTAGTTTTCTTCGACTGGTTTTCTTCGACTCTTCTCTTCCTCTTTCATCTGGTGTTACCATGACGATTCCGTAGTATGTCATAGCCTTCCAGTTGCTGTTTTGGCAGGATGCTATGTGTTTGGCTGTGGCATAGGACATGTCTTTATTTTTCACTGCCCTAATGTGTTCCAATATTCTCTTTTTCAGCATGCATGTGGTGCTTCCGATGCACTGCATTTTACATTCACATTCAATGATGTACACCACATATGTGGACGTGCATGTTATTATCTCGTGTATTGTTGTTGTCTTGCCATTTCGTTCTTTATAGCTGTTTTTGTTTTGTCCGAGCTTACATGCCTTACAGATATTGCATTTTTTAAAACACCTTTGCTGATCAGTCAACCAGTTGCTTCTTTCTTTTTGGTATTTTCCTTTGAAATGGCTTTTCACTAGTTGATCTTGCAATGACTCCGTTTTTCTGTAGCTGATCAAAACAAAATAACAAAATATATATATATATATGACCGTCCTCCTTGTTTGCACTATGGTGTTGTAAAAAAATTTCAAATACCTTAATCCTGAAGAAATTGCGTTTGGATTCCGTTTGTGCTGTGGTGTACTCGAACTGCTGGGCTACGGACAGGAGCTCGGCTGGGTTCGTTCCTTATATATATGTGTATATATATATATATATATATATCAACCATCAAAGTTTCAACCAACAGCCCAAACATTAAAATAAAAATACACAGATGTATATATATATACAATAGTAGCAGCAATACGTCCATATTTAAAATGCAGAATGCTTCAGAATTAGATCCAATAATAGCTGCAATGTATAATATCTGCTCTCATTAGTAAAAGACCCTGATGTAAAGTGCCGGGTGCTTTACAACTGTATATAAAACTAGGCTGCAAACAGTACCATAAAATCACACCAAATAGAACAATACAAGAAGAAAAAACAGTTCATTGATATAGGTAAACGGTAAAGTGCAACTCATGATCTTTACACTGGTCTAATTTTTAAAATTGCATTGCGCTTGTACCAAACTGCCTCTAAAAATTTGCTAACAGCTACAACAGTTCTAGGGGAGAGATCAGTTTTTAGAATCCTTAGTGCTATTTTATATTGTGCTATGGGGGTCTTGTTTGGGGAAAAAAAAGCCAGTTCGGGCTTTCGGCCTATCAGTCAATATAAATTGCGTTGTTTTTGAACGCGCCTTTCAATATGGCACATAAATAGGTTTAACAAATGAGAAAATTCCGTCTGCAAAGGCCTATTAATTCAGAGCAAGACATCAAGAGAGCTTCCTGGATTTACGCCCAGATTTTATGCCTGTTGATCGCGAAACAATATTATTTTCATAAGCAGCTAATTTACCTGTCATCTTTGAGTGTTTACATGAATATGCAGCAGGACGTCCGTACGATTGGGGTAAGGATATCCATATGTCACCCGGGAGGTTCAGCTCTGCATAATGGATCTGCCACCAGGCAGTGGGATAGGCTGAGGGCGGGGCATAATAATGCATCACTTGCGTATGACAAGGGCAGGCTCACACACATTGCACCTGGGTTCAGGGCGCAATTAGACCCGAACTTCGGGTGGGGTGTATGGGTTCACAGGCCAGCCAATGGAGGCAGGCTAACACTTCAAGGAATGGGGCAGACCTATCCTTGGAGCCAATACAAGACAGAGCGATACATTGTGCATTGTAAACTTTGGTCCAACCCTATGCGATGACAACAAACACGTTTCAGTGCATTTGACAGTGTTTATAGGCTACAGACAGATGTTTAACAAGTTGGAAATTATAGTCCTAATGATGTGCAGAGTTGAGCCCGCGAGCTGGTTGTGTATATTTAAACTAGGTGCGTGATTGATTTGGCACATTACACGTGCACGGACTTCACGCACCCGCTGCATTTAATACTTCAAGTTCCTTCCCTATCGATGCGTTTCACTGCCCTGCTATGTTGCTTTCCTTCTTTGCAGTAGGCTGTCTTTGCTTGTGATTTTTTCTTTTAAGGAAATGCACAAGGGAGGTGGAAAACGGACACTATCTTTACTCGTGTGCAACATGTCCATTATTAGGCCTCAAAAGCCGGGCCAGGCTTCAGGGGAAACAACCGTTACAACGCATGCTTTATAACGCATGCTTTTACCCTGCATGCCATTACAACGAAATGGCTTGCTGTAGGGGGGTAGAAGGTGTTGGATTTAACTCCAACACCTTCCCTACTGTTGCACAGATTGGAGTTGGAATAGTAAATTATACTGTTCCTAACTACAGTGCACCCAGACAGCAAGCCGTTGTAACGACTTGCGTTGTAGTGGCTTGTGAAGTAAAACATGCGTTGTAACGTCATACAACCATTCTCATGTTTTATGTGTTTACGTTTGCACAGCAGCAACTAAACTAATCATGGACTGCTCTGGGAGATGCACAGAAAACTTATGTAAGGCCCGCTCCCTGTTTGTGCCCCCCCCCCTGCTGTGTTAGCACACTCCATTGAGTTAGGGCCAACCATAGGGCGGTGGGATTTGATTTTCATAGCGGTATGATGACTGTATTGCAATTTGTTAATGATCTTCTGACTCTGATGGGCCATGATTTTGTTCTGCATGTTGAGATCCGACTCGCGTGCTGTACTTAAGGAAGGAAGCCACAAAGCTGTCACACCTTCTTCCTATAAGTCTGCCTCCTTCTGTACCCTAGTCACTATGCATTCAAGCGGTTGCGTCTTATTTTATCTGAGGCAGTTTTTAGGTCTCGCCTGTCGATGCGCATGCGCATCGAGCAAGCGAGACTATGGGGGCTTATCCACTCTTTGTCCAACTTGCAAGGAATCGTGGCGATTCCTTGCAGTGCCCGTGACTTTTAAGCTCAATGCGCATGCGCATTGAGCTTAAAAGCGCGTGCACATGCCCCCAGCCGCCTGCCTTGCCTACTCTCCCGCCCCCTCACTTCTTGATTGCACGGCCGCTAGGCCGTGCCTCCCCTACTCTCCTCCTCCTACTCTCCTCCCCTCGCCGTCTGTTCCCGCACTCCTCCCACACCCCGGCTCCGTCCCCTCCCCTGCCCGCCGTGTCGTGCTTTACATTTCGCACATTCTCTCTGCCCGCAGTTTGCAGACATTGCCTCAAACCCCCTGGAAATGTGTTTTTTTTAAAGTTCTGGACAGATTGGGTTGTTTTGATTCAGCCAATCCTTTCAAAGCTTTTTGAAATATAATAATGCATAACACCGCAGTAGCACAAGCGCTAAACGTTACCTACGGAATCTGTACAGTCTCATCGCACTCCCAATGATGGGGCCAGTGCAGTTTCACACGGTGTTCTGTCGCCTCGCCGCATCCACTAAATCCTTTTCCATTCTCCTCTTAGGGCGTTCCTCCAAAGCAGCCGTCCCGGTCCCGGAGTGCATGCAGGTCAGATAGGGACTCCAGGGTACCCGGCAGAGCGCTCTACGTGCCGGCAGGGCGTCGTTCACTTTTACGCACTACCGATGTTTGGCAGCGAGTGTTATCGGCCCTGGGGGACTTCAAATACAGTCCGCTAGCTGTTCTGGTTATCGCCCCCGGGTCTCCGGCCCAGCTCCGCAGTGCCTGCCTACCTCTTCATCGGCTCGCAGCTCCAAACCGCACGTCTCACGGTAAAAGTTCCTGCCGCGAGCGGGACCAGCAGACTCTCTTCCGCAGTCAGTAGCAGGGCTTGCTGTACATTCGGGCCCCCCGGGCAGCACAAAACAGAGGGTGAGTCGTCCCTAGCGATCTCCACGGCGACGCACAGTTCCCCGCCTCAGGTCCGCAGCGCCACCATTTTGTACATTCACGGCTTCGGAGGTCAGCAGCAGATTCCTCAGTCCCGTCAAGAGGTAAAAGCAATGATCACAGCGAAATATACCGCCTCCAAGTTCCGATGCTTACATTTATACGTTTGGTATTTAGAGGAGCACAATAACCAGGATAAATTACGGGGTGAATCGCCCGAACTGCAAGAGCCTCACTCGAGTGTGGCCATCTTGCTTGGCGCCCTCTAGCGCCCCCCCAAGATGCACTGTAAACTTCTAGAGACAATGGTAGAGCAATTACAACATTGTGTTCAAAAGGACTTATAAGGCAGCATTAGAAAAAATATTATTCAGAAGTACAACTAGCCAAAAAAGCAAATTTTAAGGCGAGGATAGCAGAGTCTGGCAATAAGTCCAATAAAACCCTATATGGGCCCAGAGGCCGCCATTAGAGACTATCAACCCTCGGCTGATTGTTGTAATCAACTGGCTCCATACTTTTAAAGTAAAACCAAAACCATTTAAGCTAGCCTTTTATTAGATCCTCTGGGCAACTATCCCTAAAAATAAATTTGAACTATATAGGGATCTCCACACAGGACTGCATGCACTATCTGAAACATACACCCCTCACCCTCACTCACTCACCCTCAACCCCTCACCCTCAACCCCTCACCCTCACTTACCCCCACCCTCACTCACCCTCAACCCCTCACCCTCACTCACCCTCTCACCCTCACTCACCCTCAACCCCTCACCCTCACTCACCCTCAACCCCTCACCCTCACTCACCCTCAACCCCTCACCCTCACTCACCCTCACCACCCTCAACCCCTCACCCTCACTCACCCTCACTCACCCTCACTCACCCTCACTCACCCTCACTCACCCTCACTCACCCTCACTCACCCTCACTCACCCTCACTCACCCTCACTCACCCTCACCCTCACTCACCCTCACTCACCCTCAACCCCTCACCCTCACTCACCCTCAACCCCTCACCCTCACTCACCCTCAACCCCTCACCCTCACCCTCACCCTCACCCTCACTCACCCTCACCCTCACCCTCACTCACCCTCAACCCCTCACCCTCACACAGTGCAATAGGTCTCAGACCATTTCAGTTAGAGCTTTTAGAAATGTTTATGGCTTTTTTTATTTGTAATACTTTAGCATTGGCTACAGGAAACAAAAATGCTAAACATTTACAAAAAAAACCCATAAACAATTCTAAAAGCACTAACTCTAATGGTGCGAGACCTATTGCATTTCCAATGCTTGTTGCAGTATTCCACGCTTGAGTTCTTTTTTTAATAACTCCAAGTAATATGTTTCTGAATAGCTTGACTTTAACAGAAACGCAGTTAAAGGATCTACTATGAGCCGATCTAAAATGGGCTGTAAAAAACAGATGAAAATTGTGTGCCCTGTAATTTCTAGTTCGTGGAGTGAAAACAAATAGCAGCTACACAATATGTGCACAATCACCACATGCATTCCCCAGAATGAGGGATAACTTCCCAATTGCAGATGCGTAATTCCCCATCCCACAGCGTGCAAACAACACCTAGCCACTGTTTACTACCATTATAGGTGAGAGGTACCATCAGCCGCAAATCACTGGAGCAGACACCTTCAATCCATGACATATTATAAATCAGTTTTGAATGCAAAGTGGTGTTTGGCCATAACAGAGTTTGTGCCATATCGTGATTGAGCCCTCTGTCTGAATCTGAAAATATGCACACTTTAACAGAGACCAGATCAATTGATGGTCAGTGTTCAAAAAGGATTTCCTGTGACCCTCCAAATTTATGGAAAATCAAGAACCTAGTAACGAGTGAGAAAATGCATGCCTGTAATCAGTGAGGAGCCACATTTTTTTCTTTTTTTATTCAAGGCTTCATATCTATACCACTTATTTACTATGGTCTGATGAGCCTTTAGCAGTCTGGAGCATATAAAACAGGAGATGGTCAGCCCTACTCCCTAAGATCTAGTTGAAAAACACAAGGATGAGTAAATAATAAACCAGCATTAGTATAGCCAATGGGGCTCGCTTTTGGGACCTTATAAGTATTTAGTAATGCAGCACAATATCCTTGGTGCAACAACATCAACTTACGAGGTCCCAAAGGCGAGACCTATTGGCTATGCCAATGCATGTTTGTACACTGATATTTCCCCTGCCTTAGGAACCTGAAGGAGTAGCGGGGATCCCTTTTACTTTGCATTATTCCGAGGATTTTAGCATCGGTTCTGGGTCTGAGTTCTCCCGACCATCATTTGGTGTCCCATGATGAGGTGTTCTTGCCGAAGATTCCTACTGCTATCTTGGCAGGGTATGCCCAGATGTGGGTCCCTTGCTCACTTTGCCACTGGATTCAAGCTAGCCTGGATGATGATGGCTGATTAGCCAGAAACCTGTCCCAGGATGCTTGTTTCCGGTCCAGGGAAGGCATGGCTTGGCTTTTCGGGCTGGACTGTTCCCATGAGGCACAGGGTCAGACTGATTTGCATATGGTCATGTCTGAAAAGGCGTGGTGGAGTGAGCTAAAGAATGATGATGGATTAAACCCAGATCAGTTGACTGGGGGTGAGTACTTGCATTGTTCAATACTCCGTCCATCATCCCCTTTGGTTTTGCTTTGTTCGCCCTAAGTTGGCAGGGTATGCCCAGACGTGGGTTCCTTGCTCACTTTGCCACTGGATTCAAGCTAGCCTGGCTGATGACTGCTGATTAGCCAGAAACCGGTCCCAGGAGGCTTGTTTCCGGTCCAGGGAAGACATGGCTTGGCAGTTCGGGCTGGACTGTTCCCATGAGGCACACGGTCAGACTGATTTGCATATGGCCATGTCTGAACTGAGGTGGCGGAGTGAGCTAAAGAATGCTGCTGGATTAAACCCAGATCAGTTGACTGGGGGTGAGTGCTTGCATTGTTCAACACTCCGTCCATCATCCCCTTTGGTTTTGGTGTTGAGCTTCAGACAGTTAGTTGGCTTTTATCCTATTAGCTACTTTGGTCATGGATAATGTGATCTTGTTTCTTGTGTTGGGTGTTCTTGTCCAAAAGGGGAGGGTGTGAATACCTGTCATTGGCGTAGGAGAGGCTGCTGTCATGTATACGGCTGACACTGGGCCGGAGATGGATATCCACTTCCATTGTCCTTCTTAAACTTTGAGTGCGGCTGGTTGATGTTTTTGCCATCTTTAATTATGTACATATTTGTACTTTTATAACTGTATGAATGATGGTTGCCTTCTTCGCAAAAATTGTGTCAGATTCCATCAGTTTAATTTCTTTCATGAAAATGTATGACAAAACTATTAGGCCAGACTTAATTATTGTGAAATGCAAGTGTTAAAGGCACTAGACTTGAGGTTGCATTGTTATAACTACCCTGTGCTATAGCCTGGTGGCAGGTATTTTGTCACATAGAATCTCGTAGATGGCTATGGTTTTGGTGCTGAAAAACCAGTGGAACAACTCTTGTGGGGAGAAAATATGCATGCTAATGCTTATTAGGCCCTCTTAAGAGGGATTTTATGTTGTTTTGACACCGGTGATTATTAACATTGAGTACTTTTATTACGATGTATCTAAAGTTTGGCTTGTGGGAAAGCTTATGCACAACACAGTAGGGCTGAGTTGGTTGTGGAGATGCATAAATGATAAAGACCAGGTTGGTCAATTTGGAAACGTTTTTTCAAATACCATGGTTCTGATCTTTTTTTTTTTTAACGAAAAATTGACATTGAATGTAGGCCCCATTTATTATGAAACACATGTACATGTCAGTAGGCTTAAACGCTGATTTATTATTGCCCCCTGCTCAAGACTGCAGACATTTATCTTGTTACATGACATCTCGCAGATAACCTTTTTGGGCAAAGATTTTGCTGTTCATTTCTCCCTCTTTAACCATCCCAGTGGGAAAATAATTTGTAAGCGACTTGGTAGAATGGTATTAGCAGTAGTATTTCATTCTTTTCAAATTGTAAGATTACTAACACATTCGTTCTAAATGCAGTGGCCGTGCTGGAGCTTAAAACAACTGTACACATTTGTTTTTGCAAGCATATGTCCCACATGTTTCTGCAGCAGCATGTTTTCTTCTTTTATTGTAATTTATACTGCTTATGTTGCTGAGTTTGTGTGTGCGTTGTGGTTGAGTATGTGGGTGAATGCGAGGATACGTCGGTGGGTGGATGAATAGATGCATGAGTCCAAGGATGAGCGATAGAGGGCATGTATGATGGATGGTTTATTGTGTGACTAAGACATCGTTATCTTAAAAGGCACTTTAATTTATAAGCGTGACCTGTTGAAATGTCCATTGTTTGTTCTAGTAGCTACAACCTTTAGGACGGTATGGAATTTTGTCGATAATTATTAGATGGTTTACACCACTAAAAGATTGGCTAATAGCGGCCTTACAAAACAGGCCTGCACCCTTTTCCCCCACGAATTGCTGAGGAGAGTGCTTGGAAATCAAGTAATGGTGCATATTTGAAGGTGTGCGCATTAAAATATTCAGTGTTCCTTTAAACGAATTTTCTCCCAGTGACACAATTGCGTTGTTAATACTAGCACGTTTTTTTCTGCAAATGTATCTTCTCTGTGCATATGACAACCTTTCCCATTCTATGTTGGCTGAATTTGGTATGCAGTATGAATTACTTTAAATGTAGGGCAGCATTCATAATTTTTTAACGAATGATTGTCTAATGTAGGCAGCCTGCTTGTGCATGGTCATCCAACTTTTGTTAAAAATACATTTGCACACTGAAATAATTTCGGAGATATTCAAATTTAAACATAAGTTTCGCTTGCGGTGACTTCCTTTACATCTTTGTCTAAATTCCCTTTTAGTAATGCTGTTCCCTGTTGATTTTTAGTGTTTTGATGAACATCAGTTGCGTGAAATCTAAAATAAATGACAGCAAGTATTAAACATGTTTCCATTGCCATTTGTTTTGCCAGAGAGAATTCGCGGCTTGCAGCAGACGTATACAAGGATATGCCAGAAACTAGTTTCACCCGCACAATTTCGAACCCTGAGGTGGTGATGAAAAGACGGAGACAAAAGAAACTTGAGCAGAGAATGCAAGAGTTTCGGAGCTCTGACGGCCGACCTGACTCTGGTATGAGGTCACCCTCTAGTTCCCATTTTCACAGTCTGTGAAGTCTATTGTATGGGGCTTTAAGATGGGATACTGTTCATGAAAAGGGTATAGTCTGAGTGTACCATGTCTGTTACAGAGAGCATGCAGCCTAATAGTTTGAGGGTGCAGTGAAACTTGTGTTTGGTTGCTTGTATATTACAAATGTTCTGTCTTATACTACCTGGTACAGCTTTACACTGATGCCCTATTTGTTACCGCTTTTTATGTGGTGATCTGTAGTAGAGAATGTGGGAACAGTATGGTGCAAAATTTGAGTGGGGCATCAGCCGGACTAGCTTGTCTGAAATGCGAGCTGCAAAACATTCTCAGAAGGTCTGTCACTGCTTAGAAATGTAAATATTATTACCAGATTAATTAAGTGTATATAAATAAACAGGCAAATTTGAAAATCATAAATTTCAAAACATCCTGTGTGGTGGAATTTTAAATTGAAGGCTAAAAATGAAGTTGGTATCCTCAGACTTGTTGGTGGGATAGTGCAAGTGCGTAAAACTATATAGTATGAATGATTGGTTCCATTAATTGAATATAGAAAAGCTTCAACCTTTCCATTGAAATTATGATTTTTGTAAGTTTGTTTGTGAATTAAATAAAATATTTAATCACTTGTATATTGTTTTGTGGTTCAAATCCTCTAAATCACTTAGGCCGGGATCCCAGGTTTTCAGTAATGACTCAATGGGGATCTCCATACTCCAATAATTATTCATTGGGGGGGTCTCTGGATTCCAGTAATTGTTAAGTGGGGGTCCACAGAAGTTAAAAGTTAAGAACCACTGCTTTAGACCTCTCAATGCAATAAAGGACGCTACTGGATGATGATAATCATCATGACTCTGCCCTGTGTCCAGTCCCGCTGATACTGACTTCATATTAGCTAGGGCCTGAATATATTATAGTTTTTCATCTTAGATAAATTGAAAGCAAGTCGCTTTCCTGTCTGTTCATTTTTAGGTCTTAACTGAGACCTTGCATGCGCTGTCGCTTGCATGGCATTTCGTTTGCTAAATGGGGGCTTAGAGCCCATACCATTGGTTGGTCTTGTTATTCATTTTCTTGCTTCTCTTTGGGCAGCGCATGCTTCTCCCGAGCATGGCCCAAGTACTGCTTTCTTGTCCAATGCAGTTATCCAGTATTGGGGTATCTTCCATAGATTCACATGCCTGAATCATTCCCCGTCGTTGTAGTGGGAGTCCCACGGTACATAAATAACAAAGTAGTAGGTAAAAATTAGTAACTTTCAATGGGCTATTATGGTAGTATCCATATATTATATAGCCTATTAGTCTCCTTTTACAAAAAGGACCAAAGTAAAAACTCAGCCAATCAGCAACCAGCACCCTCTAGAACCTTCCCCAGAGAGGGTGAGTCCCTCAGATTTTCACCGCACTTCGTTGTGTAAGGGAGTCTCCCTGAGCTCTGCTCAGTTTTCTTCATTTTTTCAGATAAGTTAATTTCAGCTTTCTTTACAAAGAATGTCTGATACAATAGGATTATTTAGAGCCTGTAAATCCTGGGGGAAAAAGAGAGTGCATGTGGATGATGCACATAAGGACTGTCTCTATTGTCTCGGAGACAAAACAATGCAAGATCTGCCGCACCTGCTCTACTAAAACCCTGAGGGATAGAGAAGGAAGACTTCTAATCTGGCTAAAGAAGAAGCAGTCTGCTGCCTATGATGTGGATAGTGACACGTCTTCTTTGTCAACCAAGAGGCCCACGTTGCCTGCGGGTCAGCCTGAAGAGAGAAGGAAACAATCTAAAGTCTCTCAAATGGCCAAAGAATCTCGAAAAAAGAAGAAACAGCCAAAGGTCTCCTCAGAGATTGGTTCCCCATAGTCCGCAGGAGCCCCAGTGGAAAAATCAGGATATTCTGGCCTTGCCAAAGGTAAATCGGGCCAGAAATCTTCTTCAGCGTCAAGTTCACAGTCGACTCCTCTGACCGGAGGATATCTGAGGGTCTCACAACATTATGGATAGGGCCGCTAGTAGATTTCAACTTTCTACAGTGGTGCACCAGTTGGACTGTTTCCTTCATGATTTTAAGGACCAGGCAAGAATAACTGTCAGATCAATACCCATCATTGATCATATTTGGCAAGAAGGAATCAAGGTCATGAAGACTCCCAGCTTCTGTGGTTCCTGTGCTTTCAAGATAGAGCACCAGAGGGTTCTCCTGCGTGTCTTATAAGTCAACCTAAACCGGACTTGGTGATCTTGCAGGCTGCTCAGGCAAGGTCAAAAAATCCATCTACGCCTAAAATGTCTCCGCCAGACAAAGAAGGTCGACGCCTTTATTCAACTGGAAAAGAAGCTCTCATCAATGGTGGCAGTCTCAGTTCGGGCGGCTAATGGTTTGGCCATTTTAGCCCGTTATGATAGACAAATCTGACATAGGTTCACTAAAAGAAGTCATCCCTGAAGATAGCAAGGAGGAGTTTCTCAAAATTCTCACGGAAGGAGAGAGAGCAGCGTCAGAAATCATTGACATTGCTATGGACATTGCCACAATAGGTTTCAGGCAATTAGCTGACGCTGACGTTTTACGGCGTCAAGGGTGGTTGAAGGCAACAAATTTCCGCCCTGAAGTTCAAACAAAAATTTGGGATATGTCCTATGAAGGGACAGTCTGTTCGGCAGCCATATTGATGAGGCACTGACCTCCATCAATAAAAATACGGACACTGCTAAAGTGCTTTGAACCCTACAATACCGCAAAGCGTCCTTTCGGGGAGCCCGAGGCAGGGGCTTTCCCAATTATTGAGGGAATTACCAAGGTTCTCAATCCTATCAAACCTATCAACTGCAATACCGTCAAGGTTACCAGCAGCAATCTTACCGCCAGGCAAATACAGCTGGTTTCTCCAGACAGGGCTCCAAAAAAAAGCCAGGATCCCAAGGCCGTGACACCGGCCGCAAGCAGTGATTGCACCATGGTGCCAGCTGCTTCCCTTTCCTTCCAGACTGGTGCTACAATCCCAGAACACATCGATCAGTGGTGAGACATCACTTCGGACAAGTGGGTCTTGGATCTCATCTCTTATGGCCACACATTGGAATTCATCAAAAAACCACCCAATAGCCCTCCCAGGGGATCACATCCCCCTCACCTTCACTTACTCACGAAAGAAGCACAGGCCATGCTTCAGAAAGGGGCTATAGTAAGGTCCTCTTCCTAAAGGAGGAAAGGCTTTTACTCCACTTTCTTTCTCATTCGCAAAAAGTCGGGAGAGTGGAGGCCTATCCTAGATCTTAGAAAATTGAACAAATTCTTAAAGAGCCAGATTTTCAGAATGTTCACTCTTTCGGACATCCTACGACACCTCAACAAGGGCAATTTTATGACTTCATTGTATCTCGAGGATGCATACTTCCATGTCCCTATTCACCCAAAACACAGAAAATTCCTAAGGTTCACAGTGGCTGGTACCCACTATCAATTCCGAGTTCTTCCATTTGGCCTCAAATCGGCTCCACGGACGTTCACAAAATTCCTCGCTCCAGTGGCAGCAGCCTTGCGAGGCAAAGGTCATCAGGTATTCCCTTACCTCGATGACTGGCAGCTAAAGGCGCCGTCTTCTCGCCTAGTGGAGAATGCAACGAAAGATTGCCTATCTCTTTTCCACAAGCTGGGTCTCTCAGTCAATTATCAGAAATCCTCAATCTTCCCAAACCAGATAACATTTCTGGGAGCCAAACTGAACACCATCCAGATCAAAGCTTTCCTTTCCGAAGAAAGACGGCACAGATTACTGGCATTAGCACTCAAGCTGTGCAGAAAAAAAGTGCGTTTCTGTGACAGCGTTCAGATCTCTACTGAAAATGATCTCTTCCGCAATAGATCTTGTGCCACTAACTCGTTTGCACATGAGACCTCTTCAAGAGGAACTGCAATGTCAATAGATTCAGACCTCAGGCTCCTTCGACAACGTAATCATTGTCACTTCTCGGATTAAGGAGGCCCTGAGATGGTGGACCTAGACTTCACATCTGTCCCAAGGTCAGTCTCTTCTTCCAGTCATCCAAGTTCCGTAGTAACAACGCATGCTTCTATGGAAGGTTGGGGAGGACACTTGCAGGGCCTAGCTCAAGGGAAGTGGTCCTTGGTCCAACAGCAGATGCACATAAACAGACTGGAGCTGAAAGCCATTTTCCTATCTCTTCGGGCTTTCCTTCCTCGAATTCAAGGGTCTTCGGTGTTGATCCGGACAGCCAACACCACAAGCATGTTCACTCTGTCACAAGATGTGCAGCAGTTGTGGAACCGGCTGGCGCTCCAACACATCTAACTGACAGCGGAGCATTTCCCGGGTCTCCGGAATACCTTAGCGGATACCTTGAGCAGGACGAGCAACAGCTGTCACAAATGGGAGCTGGAACAAGCACAGCTGGACATGATATTTGCAATCTGGGGGAAACCGGCACTGGAACTATTTGCGACCCACCTCAACTCCAAATGCCGATTCTATGCAAGCAGATTCCCACTCCCAAACTCTCGAGGGAATGCCCTTTTGATGAGATGGTCAGGGATATATGCATATGCTTTTACCCTAATTTCTCTAATACCAAGGATCCTCACGAAGATGAAAGGGGAGAGTTGCTGCATCATTCTGATAGCCCCCTGGTGGCCCAGGCAACATTGGTACACAGAACTCCTCCTTCTCTCAGAATCGCGTAAAGCCAACGCTGTTGACACAGAACAAGGGCCAAGTGTGTCACCCGGAACCAGTTTCTCTGCAGCTGCATGCGTGGCTCGTGAGTTCTTGGAATTTAGATGCTTGAACATTGACCAAGACCGCAAAGACATTATTGGCAAAACTAGAGATGAAAGTACCAACAAGACTTACAAGCTTAAGTGGAAGCGCTTCTGTATATGGTGCAAACGTACAGAGATAGATCCATTTCTCTCTGCTCCGGAAGACATCCTGCCTTACTTGCTTTCTCTAGCAAGATCAGGCATTTCTCACTCGTCAGTGCGAGTTCACCTGGTGGCCATTTCACGATACAGACGATCGCCACATACTCCGACTTTATGGTCATCAAGAGTGGTAAAACAATTCATGAAGGGACTATTTAGAGGTTTTCCGCCCGTCAAAGCTCCACCTCCGGAATGGCAGCTTAATGTAGTGTTGTCTCAGTTGCTAAAACAACCATTCAAGCCCATTCACAAGGCAGAATTGAAGTATTTGACTTGGAAAGTCGCTCTTCTTCTAGCTCTGACTTCGACAAGGAGGGTTAGTGTGATATAGGCCTTCACTATTTCCCATCGATTTCTGCGATTCACTGATCAGATGGTCATTCTAAGAACGAACCCCAAGTTAATTCCTACGGTCCGTACTCACTTCCATTTGAATGAACCAGTCATTCTAAGGACGCTCTTCTCTAACCCATCCACGCCTGCTGAAAGAGCACTACACACGTTAGACCTCAAGAGATGTCTTAAAATGTATTTGCAAAGGACTAAGGACATAAGGAAATCGAATCAGCTATTTATAGCTTATGGTCAAACCTCTCAAGGAACTGCAGTCTCTAAAGTTACCATAGCCAGGTGGATTACGAATGCTATTCAATTTTGTCATGACAAAGCTGGCAAGCCTTTATCAAGGACTGTGAGAGCGCTCTCCACTAGATCAGTTTCTGCATCAACTGCTCTTTTGTAATGTAATGTAAAGTATATTTATAGAGCGAACTGCAAACCATCGGGCTCCTGGCACTGAAGGAGAAAGGAAAAAGACATCTATGACAGAAGCATGTAGGTATTAAACTCTGGGAAAGAGCCAGGTTTTAATTTGTTTACGAAACGGCAAAAGATCTTTCATCTGTTGCAGCTCCTTGGGTAGCTTATTCCAGAGTCTTGCAGCAGCAACACTGAAAGTTTGCCCCCCAGCTTAGCTCTTATGATCAGGGCTACTTTCACCCAATTAGCTGAGGAGGACCGAAGGCAACGGGTGGGGACATACCAGCAAAATTTACTCTGCAATGGTAAAGGCTCCAAACCGTGCAGTGCCTTAAACACAACTCAGAGGGATTTGAAGTGAATCCTCTGCACTATAGGGGAGCCAGTGCAACTCCGCAAGGGCCTGAGAGGAGGAAGATTGGCGAGGACGTATTAAAGCCAGCTAGGCTGCTATATTCTGAATCCTCTGCAGTCTCCCAATTAAATACTTGGGAGACTCTAGCAGTAGAGAATTACAGAAATCCAGCCTGCTTAAAACCACGCTCCTGACTACCAGGGAGATGAGGGAGGATTTTCCTCAAGATCCTAATATGGGAGAAGCAGCTCCCCACGGTTTTATTAACGTGAGTTTCCAAAGTCAGCTTCTCATTAAAAGAAACTCCCAAATTGCGAACCGACTTGGATGGTACCAATGGGGGATCAGCAGGAATAGGCGAGAAGTCAACCGGAAGGGAATAGGGCACTCTCCCACCCTCAATACAGATGATTTCAGTTTTATCTGCATTACATTGCAGAGAGTTGTTTCTTAGCCAATGTACCACATTCTGCATATAGGCATGGAAGTTCTCCAATGTGGATGACTGTTCTCCCTCCAGTGATAGAATCAGCTGGATGTCATCCGCATAGTTTATCAGGCCAATGCCGTGAGATTTAATGACATCCACCAGGGGACGCATATAGACGTTAAATAGAATGGGACTAATTTCAGAGTCCTGTGGCACACCATGGTGGATCTTGGTAAACTTTGACTGAAAAGGGGGGAGAGCCACCGCCTGACATCTATCAGATAGATAGGAATGGAGCCATTTCTGTGCCTGCTACTCCCACTTCTTCCAATCGTTCCAGGAGAACCTTGTGATTGACCGTGTCGAATGCGGCAGACAGGTCTAACAGGATCAAGATGGCATGTTGACTCTTGTCTGCACGCAAGCGAAGATCATCCAACACAGTCTACAGGGCAGTCTCCTTCCCATGTCCTGGGCGGAATCCAAACTGAACGTCATCCAGTAGATCATTTACCTCCAAAAACTGGGAGAGTGCCCTGCTCACAAGGTGCTCAATGATCTTCACTGGCTATGGAAGGAGTGAGATATGCCTGTAGTTCTTAAGGCAGGCTGGGTCAAGTGAGGTTTTTTTCATTAAGGGGGAAACAACCGCTTGCTTCCAACACGAGGGAACCACCGCACTGCACAAGGATTGATTACACAACTGCCTTAGTGGAGGAAACAGTTCAGAACCTACCACTTTCCAGACCCTGTGGGTAAAAGGGTCTGAAGATGAGCCAGAAGAAACCCCAAGAGCAGTTTGATCAAAAATCTCTACAGAAGGAATATCAAAGTGATCTAGAAAAGGCATCTGAGCCGAGGCCTTCATCACTCTCAGGTCCTCCTGCCTATCCTTCGGGGGGGCCAGTATCCTCATCAACTGTACTCTCCCCTTCTAGCCCTTCAATAATTTTACTGATCTTATTTAAAAAAAAAAAAGCAACTAGGCTATCAGAAAGTTCCGGCGTGGGGGAGAACCTTATTTTTAATGCAGGCGGGGCTAGCAATATCATTCAGTATTTTAAAAACGCTTTTGGAGCGGAGTGCTACTTGAAAAAATCTGCAGAGCTGCTACATGGCAGACGACGCACACGTTTGCAAAGCATTATTGCCTGGAATCATCACAGCGTGCTGACCCATCAGTGGGACAGGCAGTGTTAGGAAACCTATTCTCTTAAGGTAAGCCTCTTTGATGAGAGGTTTGATTGTTATATATGTGTTTTAAATGTATAAAATGTTTCATATTTGAATATTTGATCTTTTGACTAGTATTGCATGTCACGTTATTGTAGCACTACCCACAGTCCACAAGGGTGCTTCTCTTTGGCTACATTATACGCATATTCATGCATATGTTTCCATGTATGTATGTATATATATATATATATATATATATGTGTGTATATATATATATGTATATATGTGTGTATATATATATATATGTATATATATGTGTATATATATATATGTATATATATATGTATATATATGTGTGTATATATATATATATGTGTATATATATGTATATATATATATATATATATGTGTATATATATGTGTGTATATATGTGTATATATATGTGTATATATATGTGTATATATATGTGTATATATATGTGTATATATATATATCAATGCTCGAAGGTGTCCACCTTTGAGTAGCACGCGAACAGCAGCTTGGTTTATGTATAGGTGAGGACGGGGATCCACTCGTAGACGCCACTCCGTACGGGATCTGCCCGACGCGTTTCGAAGCTCCATTTGCTTCTCTTCAGGGGCTTTAACGGAAGCGGTGTGCGCAACCGCCGACCCACTTCCCCATTTTATATATAACACACCCAACGATGGGAGGCTCAAATGAGACTGTGCATTCTGGGAAGTGTGGTCCGGGAAGCACACAATCAAGTCCTGTATGGACTCCACAAGTGGGCCCGTCCTCGATTCCAAGTACGACTGCTGCTTCACTTTAGTGACCCCCAGGGTGCCGGGGTGGTGCATACTCCGCGGCTGGACGGCCGCGTATAAATCAATGCTCGAAGGTGTCCACCTTTGAGTAGCACGCGAACAGCATATATAATATGTGAACAAGGGCTTTCGAGCCCGAAACGCGTCATGCGCTGAAAAACAATGGTCAAGAAATGAACATCTCGCCTAAGATTCCTGTGGTCCGTCTCCTTCTTCGCCATTTGGAGGTCGTAGGAGAATACGTGGGGGGGGGGGTTAATGAATTGATACACAGGGCTACACAATATCACGGGGTAGACATACACACAGGCCCTATAGACAAAGACTTCTTGATGGATACCTTTGATAACACACAAAGGTCTACATCCATTTTACCAATGCTTAAGGGAGTAATTAAACACGCTTCTGAAGTCTTCAAAGACCCAGTCAGAACTCGAATCATTAACCCTCGTATAGAGAAGAAATATAAAGCCGCCCCTTCAGACCCGGCATATATTAAAGGGCCAGTACCACTAGACTCACTTGTAGTTTCCAACGCAGGCAAGAGAGCAAACTCGCAAACATCAGGTGATGCTGCCCCATCAGATAAAGAGTCTAAGTTACTGGACGCATCAGGGAAGAGAACTGCGTCTCAAGCAGCAAACATGTGGCGTATTGCCAACACACAGACATTGCTAGCCAGATATGATAGAGCACATTATGACGAGTTAGAGTCACTAATGAAACACCTCCCTGACAAGTACAAGGATAGAGCACACAAACTCATCCAAGAGGGTAAAAACATTACAAACACCTCCATCAGGTGTGCCCTTGACGCAGCGGATACTGCGTCTAGAGAAGTTAACACCAGCGTCTTCCTACGCAGCCACGCCTGGCTTCGTATATCAGGATTCAAACCTGAGGTACAAAGTGCCATTCTTAATCAACCTTTTGATGAGCAACACCTATTTGGACCCAATGTGGATGTATCTCTTGAAAAAATGAAGAAAGATACAGACACCGCCAAATCTATCGGAGCCCTGCAGTCGCAGGCTCCCAGACGTTCTTTCCGTCGCTCATCCTATAGAGGTGCCACCAGAGGATATTCCTCAGACACAGCTTCTGCCTCATACAAAGCCCCCACACAGTCCACTTACGGCAAGGGCTACCAAAGGGGTGGGTACAGAGGTAACAATATCAAGGGCAGAGGTAAAAATGAACAACTCCCGCTCTGCCTCTACCCCTGCCCAATGACTCCCTTCCCCTTCCCCCGTCCTATTCCACTCCTGTCGGGGGAAGACTCCAACAATACCTGCCAGCCTGGGAAAATATCACATCAGACAGGTGGGTGTTACAAATTATTCAATCAGGTTACGGTCTGGAACTAAAATCTACCACCCCCCCCACCCCCAACATACCACCCAAGCAGCGTCCAATGTTACAGGAACATTTACCATTGCTCAGACAAGAGGTAATATCCCTCCTGCAGAAAAATGCAATAGGATAGTTTCAGAGCACCAGAAAAACAAAGGAGTATACTCACTATATTTCCTAATACCAAAAAATAACTGATCTCTAAGACCCATCCTAGACCTCAGACCTCTAAACGTTTACATTCAGTCGGACCATTTCCATATGGTCACACTTCAACAGGTCCTTCCACTACTGGTACTAAACGACTTCCTTGCCACTCTAGATGTCAAGGACGCCTACTTCCATATTCCCATCCACGCAGCGCACAGAAAATATCTCAGATTTGTGCTAGACGGGCAGCACTACCAGTTCAAAGTGCTCCCATTCGGAGTCACAACAGTGCCACGGGTGTTTACCAAATGCCTAGCAGTAGTAGCAGCACACGTAGGAAGACAGCATATTCATGTCTTCCCATATCTAGATGACTGGCTCATAAAAGCCAGCTCATACAGCCAGTGTGTACAACACACTCACGCTACCATTCAACTGCTTCACGGCTTGGGATTCACAGTAAATGACACCAAGTCGCATCTACAACCCTCACACATGCAACAGTGTCTCGGCGCTACAATAAACACCCAACTAACACTAGCATATCCCTCTCCAGCAAGGATAACAAGCGTACAAACTCTCCTAACAACATTCAAGCCGCAACACTCGCTACCAGCTCGAGTGTTCATGCAGCTCATAGTAATGATGGAATCTTGCATATTTGTAGTACCTCACGCAAGATTGCAAATGCGTCCACTTCAAGAGTGCCTAGCACACCAATGGAACCAGGCTCAAGATCAACTGACAGACCTAGTGTTGGTAGACGGTTGGACTCATCGTTCTCTGCAATTGTGGAACACCAAAAACCTTTTAAAGGGCGACCGTTTCTAGAGCCAGTTCCTCAAATAGTCATGACAGCGGATGCATCGCTCTCCGGCTGGGGAGCCCACCTCCTGCATCACACCATGCAAGGCAGGTGGACACCGCAACAAAAGCTACTCAACATCAACCACCTAGAGTTACTAGCTGTGTTTCTAGCCCTAAAAGCTTTTCAAACTCAAGTGTCAGGCAAAGCTGTCTTAGGCCGCACAGACAATATGACCGCTATGTACTACATAAACCAACAAGGAGGGACTCACTCTCTGCAGCTCTGTTAGCACAGCAGATATGGAGATGGGCTATACCACTAAAGATCTACCTATTAGCCAAAACACGTCCCAGGAGTACAAAACACTATGGCAGATCTGCTATGTCGACAAACTCAGCAAATCCACAAATGGGAACTTCATCCACAAGTTCTTCATCCGTTCTTTCAAATGTGGGGACAACCTCAAATAGACCTCTTTGCCACCCACGAAAACGCAAAATGCCCAAACTTTGCCGCCAGATACCCACACCCATTGTCCAAAGGCAATGCGATATGGATGAACTGGTCAAAACTATTTGCGTACGCTTTTCCTCCTCTCCCACTACTTCCATTAGTGGTACGCAAACTACAGCAACATTCCCTAACGCTCATCCTAATTGCTCCAACTTGGGCCAGACAACCGTGGTACACCACGCTATTACAAATGTCTGTTGTACCACACCAAAAACTAAACCTATCTCCACGCCTATTAACGCAGAACCATGGAGAGATCAGACACCCGGACCCAGCTCAGCTCAACCTAGCGATCTGGCTCCTGAGGTCATAGAGTTTTTTTTACCTCAACCTTCCCCCAGAATGTATGAACGTTATCAAAGAAGCTAGACGCCCCACCACTAGAGCATGTTACGCTGCTAAGTGGAAAAGGTTTGTCATATACTGCCATAACAACCAAATTAATCCTTTAGACGTGTCTATTCAACACATCATCTGATATTTATTGCACCTTCAAAAGTGTAACTTAGCCTACACGTCTATCAGGTTACACCTTGCGGCCATTGCGGCATACTTGCAAAATAGACAACATCTATCTCTTTTTAGAGTGCCAGCTATTAAAGCTTTCATGGAAGGACTCAAAAGAATAATTCCTCCCAAAACACCACCTGCACCAGTGTGGAATCTAAATGTGGTTCTCACAAGGTTAATGGGACCTCCCTTTGAACCATTACATAAATGTGAATTGCAATTTCTAACCTGGAAAGTAGCTTTCCTAGTAGCCATTACGTCTCTCAGAAGGGTAGTGAACTACAAGCATTTACCATTCAGTAACCCTTTCTGCAAATGCATCATAACAAAGTGGTTCTTCGTGTAATCCAAAATTCCTTCCAAAAGTCATTTCCCCTTTTCATCTAAATCAATCTGTTGAGCTGCCGGTATTTTTCTCGCAGCCTCAGTCGCAGAAAGAGCTCTACACACTTTAGACGTCAAGAGAGCATTACTGTACTACATTGAAAGGACACAAACTTTTCGTAAGACAAAATAACTTTTTGTGTCTTTCTCACCACCACATAAAGGCAATCCCATTTCAAAGTCAGGGATCGCTAGGTGGATTGTTATATGTATACAAATATGTTATCAAAAAGCCAAACGCACATTAACAATCCCACCAAAAGCCCATTCTACCAGGAAGATAGGGGCTTCAATGGCATTCTTAGGGAACATTCCCCTAGATGACATATGCAAAGCAGCTACATGGTCTACACCGCACACATTCACAACGCATTACTGTGTAGATGTGCAAACTAAACAACAAGCCACTGTGGGCCAGGCTGTACTAAAAACTCTGTTTCAAACAACAGCAACAGATACCGGGGGCGCCGCTAGGTGTGGGAACTGCTATGTAATCTATGCATAGTGTGCAATCTGCAGCTCATATGCCTCGAACGGATAATGCTACTTACCAGTATGCATCTGTTCTTGGCATGTAGAGCTGCAGAGTTGCTTACGCCCACCCGCCTCCCCGGCTACCTTTATCTGTTCCAGTATTATCTTAATTAGATACATATCACATGGGCATCACGATCTCTTAAACAGCTCCATCACTTCCCTAATGGCGAAAAACAATCTGGGGATGGAGCCGATGACCATGTGCAGTATCATCCAAAGGAGGAGTCACCTTTCCCGTGACTTCCAAAGACTTTTTTACAACAAAACAAACTGCAAACATCCGGGCCCAACACTAGGTGGCAATCTATGCATAGTGTGCAACTCTGCAGCTCTACATGCCAAGAACTGATGCATACTGGTAAGTAGTATTTTCCTTTTGAGAAACTATTAGATCGCAAATCTGTCCTGCACAGCCAGAGTTGATCCCTTTACAAAAGCTAGTATTTATCTAAACAGGCCTGTCCTCTCCCCATCCTCTGCTCCTCATCCTCTGCTCCCCCATTAATGCTTGCCCCGTCCTACTGCCCTTACCCCTATTTTTGCTTGCACTGTCGTTACCTGCCCTGTCCCCCCGCTGTCCTCCCCACTCTCCTTCTGTTTCTTCCCCTGTCCTCTGTTGTGGCTTGTCCCTTGGGCAGTGCTGGCTGTGTCCTAGACCTTATTTTTTCTATGCAGCTGTGCTGCTGTACAGCATGGCTAAAACACATCAACAAAGTGAATAGCTTGCGCATAGGTACGGCCAATTGGCTTTGCCAGTGATTGTTGTGAAGTGACTGGGCCTTTTCTCTCTTCGCTTTATTATCCAACCAATTTTTTCAGCAGCCAGAAAAGCATCAAACTTCAATCATTTCCCCAAAAAGTGGGAAAGAAACACCAATTTACAGAAGAAACCAACAGAAAATCTCGAACGGGACTACAAATCCCATAGTTCCAAGAGGTATTGTCCCATAAGTCTATCAACAGTTTTCATGCCATCTAAATAGACCGTCCATCTTGGCTGTCCTTCCTCTTTGTTTGCGCGAAGCACGCAACATCGTTATTGGCCGTGTTTTGCGCCATCATTTCCTAAAAGAGACAGACAGCGTAGGCTCACTATGGAAACTTTTCTGTGCCAACATTATAAGCACAACCAAACCACCAGTCTGCAACACTAGCAATACTATCCGGAACTACTGTGAATATTACAGAAAAAGATTACTTACCCATATACGGGCAAGCTCACACGAGATCGTGCTACGGGTGGGATAATCCTTGCATCTGATAGACACTACTAGCCGCAGATTCCTAAATGTAGAATTATCCCCAGGCGTGAGACTGGACCCGGAAAAGTTTCTTGCCCAGTATTTCTGCATGCCAGGGGTGGGGAGGGCACCACGCGAATCCGCCCCGACGTCCTCCGCGGGTGTGACGTCAGTGAGGTCACATAAGCCCCACCCCGACACGCTAACGTCAATTTTCTTCTTTTCCGCTTGCAATGCAGACCCAAATCGTGTTCCTGGCCTGTTTTAGGCCTCTTTTTCCCCGCTTTCCAGCATTTTCTTGGGTACAGTGTCTGAATGCCTTCGGGATTTAAGTCTTGCTCGTCTTGCGCGCGCCAGATGTCGGTGACAGATCTTCATCCCATCTGCATGTGGTGTTTGGGAGAACACCATGACTTCATGGACTGTGAGGCGTGTCAGCAAATGAAAACGAAGTCCCTGCGGGAGCGCCGGACAAAACTCCTTTCGGCACACATGTCCAGGTCGGCGTCATCGCCGCGTCGGTCTCCCGTGGACGGCTTCAAGAACCGCTGCCTCCGACGTTGTCCTTCTCCCATGACCCAAGAGAGTCACTCACCTGTTGGTAAGTGTCGCAGTTTGTCCCCGAGAGCTGGATTCCGGGCCAGTTGGGGGCTTGGGTTCTCCGCGGGTGGTGCTGCCCCGCGCGTTGCCACCCTATCCGCCGTTTTCTGGTGCGGGGCCAACTAGAGCCCAGATGGAGGCCTATGCGGTGGCCTTGCAGGACTCGTTGGCTCTTCCTTGTCCTCCTCTTCCTGGGACGTCAGCGGATCCCTTGCCACGTGCAGGGACTTCTGGGGCGTCGCCAGCTAGGAGTCGGGGCATGTCCCCGGGCCCCCCTCGTCCCTCCACGCAGGCGGCTGCCTCGTCGGAGGTGGAGTTGACGCCTTTCCAGTGCCGTTCCCTAGCCGCCCCGGCTCCGACCCAGCTTCGGTCTCCTGCGCCACACGTTGTGGCGGAGGTATTTCCGGCATCTACTTCAGCACCGGTCGACGTTGACCTGATGCCGGTCGCGGACTCTACAGCTCTGGGCCGGCGTCGGGTCTTTGATTCGTCTTTAGACGCCTCCTCTTCTCCAGAGGTTTGGCGGTTGTTGGTTTAATCTTCTCCGGAGACAGGTCGCCGTGTCGCGGCTTTTTCCCCAGCGTCTTCTAAGGACGGCTCTTCACCGTCGCCGCGGCCGCAGTCTTCGCCGGAGGCACCTCAGGTTCCCCATTCCTCGGTTCGCCTCTTGCTGGGCTTGGCCTTTCCTTCCTCCGGTTGGGCTAGGGGGGCGGCCGCCTTAGTTTGCAGCCGTCGCCCAATGAGGAACTGCTTTCACCATTGCGGGGCCCTACGGAGGCGGGTGTGCCTTCGCTTGAGCAGTTTCCACAGCTGCGGGAATCTTGCGCATGGGCGATCCAGCTGCTCATTTCCCCATGGACCATCTTCTGGAGGTCCTCCATCAGGGTTCTGGTGGTCGGGTGCTGCTTCTTCTCTTTGAGGCTTCGCTCCATACTTCTCTGTTGGGGGCGGCCCACCACAGGGGACCCGGTGCCCCAACAACTTCTGCACCGTCCTGCGCCGCATGACCCTGTCTGTCTTTCCCTCCACCCCTCTATCAGGGATCCTCTTTTACATACTGCCTTTCCCTCCCTGACATCGGTGTTGTCTCCCCCGTCACGAGAGGCACGCTGGTTAGATTCTTGGGGGCGCAATATCTTCGCCTCCACCAGTGTGGCTTTCTGGGCCCTTAACACTCTTTGTGTATAGGCTAGGGCCACTTCTTGCTTGTGGGATTCGGCGGAGTCCCTTATGTCTGCCGCTTCCCATGAGGGTGCCTGTCTTGATCTGCGGCACCATGTGTTCGACGGACGGGAGCTGGCGGCGTTTATTCTTCGTTCCGCTCTAGACATTTCGGAGGTGCTTGGTCGTGACTTGATTTCTTCTGTGGCCCTTAGTCGACATACCTGGCTATGGGATAGTGTGTTCCTGGAGAACGTTAGGGAACGGCTGGTGGACCTTCCATTTGATGGCACTCTTTTGTTCCACACCCCTGCGGACTCTGCCATTCAGATGTTTCTTGCGGGGCTACGTCGTCCTCCTCCTCCTCCTCCTCCTCCTCCTCCCCCTCCCGACCTGTAAGTCGGTCTGGTTTTTGGGAGTGTTCTTCCATTGAATTTCAGGGGCCTGGTAGAGGGTAGCCCCGGTTGTGTGTTTGATGTGCCCTCAAGTCCTTTTGTTAGGGCTTTGGTGCTGTTGACTGCTGGTCCGGCCCCTTTTTAGGTCTCGGCCTAGAGACGCGCGAAACGCGTTCTCGGCTGAGAACTATAGCAATCGTTTCTGCCGACAAACGAGACCAGAGCTGTGCACACGCCCAGCATTCTGAATGGAGTGGTAGCGACATGAGCTGGCCACGCGCATATTTGGTCGCGCGCACGCTCACGGCGCCAGCGTCTCCGCCGCGCGCCGATGACTGCTCTCTTCCTGGTTCTACCATCAGTTGCTTCAGACACACAAGGAAAAGTTGAAGTTGCACTGCGCGTCTGCCGGTACTGGTCAGTATATGGCTCGTATTTCAGTCGCCGACCCCTCATACCCCCGCGAGCCTGTCTGCACTCCCTCTCCAAGAGCTTCAGTGGTGCTCCGAATTCGCTCATGAACCAGCAGCACCAGGGTCCGACCTCCATACTCATCCCTCTGTGCCTCTGTAACCGCACCATCGTCACTCTCGCGCCCTCTCTGCGCTCCACGGATCCACCCAGCCTCAGTCCTCCTCACCGTTGCGCAGCTCTGCAGCCCTAGGTCCGTTGAGCCTGCTCCAGCCTGGGGAACATTCCTCGGCCCTGCTCTCCTCCTCCAAAGTCTTGCGCGACCTCTGCAGCCCCAGAGCTTCTGTGAGACCCCTCTATACTCTGTGACGTCAATTATGTTATGTGGCCCTTTATTGCTACTTGGGAAATGCTCCTTTTGCATCAGGTTCCACCTGTGAACTCTTGGTATCTCTTTACACGGCTTCTTGCTGCTCTGCGCAGTTTTATTTTATTTTGTGTTTGACTGCTATTTCTGAATATATTTGCCAGTGTATTTAAGTGGTGCCTCCGATTGTGTCACTCTGCGCATGCTGCTTCCTATTACTAGTACTATTTATTCATGCAAGTCATTTCTGATGGGCCGATCATTCCAGTTACTGAGCACATCGAAACTAATGGGCTACCTTATAGACAGTTTTAAAGTCTATTTAAATGAACAAAAAACTTCAAGAACCAGTGCCTGAATTACAAATATATTTTGCTGGTTACTTTCTCTAAAAAAAGTTACCTCTGGATGGAGGAAATACTCTAGAAAACATGAAAAAGTTCAATGCGGAATTAGGCTATAGCTTATTGTTGGAAAACCAGAGCCAGAGGGCACTTGTTATATTTATGGACGTCATTTAGGTGTTACAGAAGACCTCTGATCATCCTCTTGCGACCCTTGACACATTGTCCGCGACCCCAGTAAACCAAAATAAGTGGTTAACAAGCAGTGTTGGAATGGCTTGGGCACCTGGGCTTCTTGATTTTTACTGCTCAGTTAGCTAAGCTACTTTTCTATCAGAACCTACTCAATTTTGGGGCGATGCGTGCCATAATAAGCCTCACTTCACGTCTTTTTCCTCCCTGCGATTGCCAGTCTAGGTAGTGTAGGGACATGGAAAAGAGGTGCACAGACAGTACCAGAAGACTAAATCAAGCAGCATGTGTTAGAGGGAAACTTCCAATCTGTTTTGAAATGTTTAACAGGATTGCAGGTGGGGCAGGAGAAGGCAAATGGGAGGTGTGTGCAAACTGCAAGCAACGTGCAGATCTTGGCATCTCCGAGCCACACCAGTTTCGAGGGTTGCACTTTTTAAGATGCCCATGACTTCAGCTCACACATAACTATGAAAATGAATATACTGTCTGTCGAAATATCATAAGCTGCATGCACATCACTGGGATACAGTAGTTCAGACAGCGGTTACTTGGAGTCTCTGACAATATTCGGGAGCTGACTGATTTAATGTCTTATATACACATTGCATGAAAGCTGCATTTTGAGTCCACTAAATTTAGATTGAAAAGGGCAAATGTGTGAAATCACGTAAGTAAACACTTTCATGCATAGCATGCCAGTGCCCATGCCTGAGGAATATTTGCAACCCCATGGTCTCAGATAAATGCTAAGCTCCAATGTGGTCTTGTATTTTAGAGCAGTCACTTCACGTTAAAAAATGAATGCATTTCTCAGTCTAACCCTAACCATTTCAGAAATTAGACATAGCTCCCTGGAGTAGTAATATCGCACTTTTTATTGCTTTATAACCCATGGAATGAGGCCTTTCCATTTCTGTACAATTCTGAAGGGGCATTTACCTGCTAATTATATTAGCAAACTCATATTTCATGCTTCGGCTGTATTGTTGTTCTACAAAATTAATTTTACCACATCTCAGGGTAGAGCACTGTCTATTGTCCTTGCTTTGTAGAGAAGTCAAATAAAGAAAGTATTTTACAGAGTCACTATTTACCGCTGTCTGATTTATAGCTGTCCATTCAAAGCTGCAACAAGTCCCCCCGAGCCTTCCTTTGGACGACAGAACCTGCTCTCTTTTTCTGCTGCATGTTGTGATAGTTGACAGTGGTCACCAGAATCAACCCTTTCCGTGTCCGAATCTGTCTTACGTGAAAACCTACATCATCCTGACAGCTCATTACGTAACATGCCACTTTACATTTCTGAGTGTCATTGGTAGAGTTTTTACCAGTCCTCACAGCATGTAAAATTAGGAAGCCTGTTTCTCCCTGCAGTGCATGTTGTCTGCTTCTGAGTGCATTCATAGGTGAAGGTAAAGTGGGATTTGTGGCATTATTTGTGTGTTAAAAGTGTTTAATGTATCGGTGCTATAGTGAGATCTTCTGGTAGTAATTTCCCATCCTCTTACATGATGGCACTTGCTGTGATTTAGTTTTGTTACAATGTCCAACAGTGCCACTTCCAATTCTGTAATCAGCTCGCAGAGCCATATGATGTCACTTTCTGTCATGTCATTCCAGGGGTCGAAGGGCACATGCCAGTTTAGCTACCTCTGGCATTTTGGTGAATCGAGGTCCATAGTTATATTCTTAAACCTTAAGAACAATGGCCTCAAAGCTAAGGCTTCACCATATGGAAAAAAGTTGTGCCTGCTATCAAGATCCCCAAAAACATACAAGGCCAAACTCAAAAGCTTTTTCTGTGGTTGCGTATTACTCCTGCCTAATCATGCATAGGACAGGAGTAAGACACAACTCCTGAAGGAAATAACGCTTTTAGAAACACGTCCTTGAGGAAGAGATGCAACCTAGTGCTTACTGGCTATGAGGAAATGTTAGATTCAATTCGGTCTTTCCCCCTTAATCACTAAGGTCCTCCTTCCTAGTATTTCTGTGTGGGTGGCTCTGTATGGGTGTGTGGGTGACTTTGTGTGTGTGACTCTGTGTGGGTGTAAATGCAATCGGTCATGCATTTCCGAGCCATTAAGCTATTGGCAATGTAAATGATAATGCCATTTATTTATGATTTAAAAAAATAAAAATGTCATGGATACCCTCTGGGTGACAGCACGCGTGGTACAAATAGGCGATACATACATACATACATACATGAGCAATGCCAATAGCTCTACCTTTAATAATGCCGAGACCATTGCATTGTAAATGCTTGTTTGATTGTGGTTTTGGCTGTTGGTATGCGGTGTAGGCCCTGAGATTAGGCCTTCTGTGTATTCTTTATTGGCTGATTCCTCCGCAGGTCTTTCTGTTTGTCCTCTGCTACGGAAACTTTTTTCCTAAGAGGGTTCCCGTGTTCTTGGTACGTGACATGCCCAATGTGGGGTAGTGGTAGCTATTATATAGCTCTATTGTGTGCTGGGGAGGTGTGGTCGTCCTTCGGGCCTCTGCTCTCCGTGGCAATCCTCTTGTTGTTGGGTTTGGAGCGGCTTGCGTTGCGCCCCGGTATGTCCTTCTCCTGGATCGGCCTCTCGCTAGCCTGGCCTGGCGTCTGCGGCATTATGTTGTACCGGTTTTTGCACTTCTGTCCGCCCTGGTCCTCTGTCTGGCTCTGGGTTCTGGTGGACGGCTTGGTCCGTCCCCGTCTTTCTTTTTTTCTTCCTTTCTTTATTTCTATCTGGTACCGCTTCATTCGTGGGTTAGTGTGCGCCGGCCCCTCCCTTGGGGCGTGTTCTAGCCCTTCTGGGCCTTCCTGGCCTCTACCTTCGGTTGGCATCTAGCTTGTCCTGGGTGCACCGTCCGTGGTGTTGTCTTCTGCTGGCTGTGCATGCCAGTACAGGCCAGTTGTTCTACTACACCATTGTGGCTGGGGTGTGTTTGGCTCTTTCTGCCTCTGTGTAGGGGCTTCTTCCGGTGGGCCCTTACTCCGGTTCTACCTCTCCTCCCTAAGGGTTAGGGTGGGATTTGTGTTCCTTGAGACTTTGGCGAGCGCTGTCTGCCCCTGCTGGGTGTTGGGCAGTTCTCCCTTGGTGGGGCTTAAGATATCCTGGGCTTCCCTTGTTCCTGTGGCATGCCCCCTGTTTGGACCCTTTGTCTCTCCTGGTGGGGAGGCTCTCTCACAGGCCCTCCTCTCTTTTGGGTATGGCTAGGGTATCTATTCTACGTTAAAGAATCAGCAGCTTGTAGTCTCTATCGATGTACAAGTTACCTACCTTCGGTAACGATGTATCTGGTAGAGACGATTCTAGCCGCAGAATCCTTCACGACTCACCCTTCCTTCCCGTTCTGCGAGGACCCTCTGCTTGGGTTTCTGGGTCGCCTACCTCTGGGTGACTTGTCATTGTGGGTGTCCTCTTTGTGTTCTTTGGTCAGGCATCCCTCCAGCTGGTTTTTCTCCAGCGTGAGGGCCTACTTTTGCCCTTTCCTTCTGTTGTCAGAGTTTCTGATCCCCACCTGGTCTTCTCGTTGGGGGTTCTTTTTACCTGCCCTTGGCCTCCTGTTGTTTTCAGATGGCATCGTAGTCTGCGAATGGCTTGCCTGTCCTTGACCTCCTCCTCCTTTCAGGAGATATAGCCATCCTTGGCAGTGTAGTCCGGGGTTGGATTGCTGTTGCTCCTCTGTTCCGGGCTGGGGCCCTTACCATTGTGGTTGGAGATGCAGGCTCTATCTCTCTTTTTTTTCTGTCACGGCGCTTGTGCCTCCAGGAGGGCTCTCGCCTTGGCTTGCAAGGTGGCTCCACTGAATGGCGCTTTGCGCTTTTCTTGCTATGGCTTCACTGCCCTGGTTTGTTGGAGCCTTTCTGCCACCTGGTGCTTTTACCTTGGCTTGCACAAGTTGTGTCTCTGGGTGGTGCTCTGCTTCTTTCCTGCTCTGGCCTGCTGCTGTCGCCTTATGGTGTCGTGGCGCCACTTGGTGAAAGGAGAACCAGACCTTTTGTTTCTCTCTCTAATGTGTCTCTCTGGTTGTTTCGCACTCTGTTAACATGCTCTCTTCAGTTTTGTAGTGATGGCTCCGTGTTGTGGCGCGGAAAAGTTCTCCGAAGCAAACTGACGTCAGCGCACTAGGGTGGGGCTTATGTGACCTCGCTGACATCACGCCCGCGAAGGACGTCGGCGCAGAGTCGTGTGCTGCCCGTCCCACCCCTGGCATGCCGAGATGCTGGGCAAGAAAGTTTTCCGGGTCCAGTCTCCCGTCTGGGGATAATTCTACGTTAAGAAATCTGTGGCTAGAATCGTCTCTACCAGATACAAAGTTACCGAAGGTAAGTAACTTGTACCTCCGTGTCCTTAATAGAATTGAAACTTACTGTTACTATGCTAGGCAAATTTCGATTCTAAGTCAGGACTGGAGGCTCCGATTATGCTAGTTCAAAGCATACTTACCACCAACTGAGCGACCTTCAGGACCGGCTTGAAATAAAACCTTTTGACGGTGGAATCCGAGGACCAGTCCACGGCACGCATCAGGTTCTCCAAACGGGCTCCCAGAGAAAAAACCTTAGCAGCTATTGCACCTCTGGCTGAATGAGCACTGAACTGTTTAGTGTCGATACCCGCCTCTTGCATAACCCAATGCACCCACCGAGCTATAGTGGGTGAGAAAAGACTGCTTTGTGCGGTTTCCTCAAGGCATTAAGATGTTGGCGTTCGCCTGGAGGGCGGAATTCTTGAGTTAAATCCTCATATGCCTTGAGACAATTCACAACACACAATGTAAGCGTATCTGAAAAAGTTGAGTATGAAATTGTATGAGACAACGATTTAGTACGACGGCCCACCGTAAATGTCACCCCGTTGGGAGGGAAAACTCTTGCTGAAATGTCCAATGCATGGACATCCGAAATCCTCCAACAGCAGACCAGGCACAGGAGCATGGCTAACTTGGCCGAGAGTTCCTTCACAGAGAGATATTTATTGGGCTGCCAAGACGGGAAGAGATTCAAAACCAAATTGATGTCCCACAGGAGGAGTAACGCGGTTCCGTGAGCAACGAAAGACGGATGCCCCGCAGGATCTTACAAACAAAAGGATGCTCCCCTAACGGAGCCCCTTCCACCGGGCAATGAGCCACCTAAATCGTGGAATGAATAGTATTAATAGAACAATACGCTAAACGGGCTGTTGCCATTTGAGCCAGAAAATGTAAGATGGGAACGACACCCGCGACCATGGGATCCAACGCATCCACTTCGTCCAGGCGAAACGATAACGTTTTGAGATGCTGTCTGCCCAGGCCTTGGATAAGAGTTCCTCAGCTGATCTCGAAAGGCCAGGGAGCGACTAATGCTGCCTGAAAGCCGCCATGCCACGAGGCGGAGAGACCCCTCTGTGACTAGGTGATGTTGCTCCTCGTTTGGACTCGGAAGGAGCTGAGGAAACGGGGGGAGTAGGATTGGAAAATCCCAAGAAAGTTCCAGAAGAACCAGAAACTAAACTTGGGACCTCCAATACGGCGTCACCATCACCACCTCCACTCTCTGACGGCAGATCTGGGCGGCCGATTGTACGATAATTGAGAACGGGGGGAATGCGTAACCCTTCTCCCGACTCGAATCTTTAAGGAACGCATCGGTGGCTACTGCGAGAGAGTTCGGCCTCCAGCTGAAGAAGAGCAGGAGTCAGGCGGGACGCTAAAAGCTCCACTTTAAACTGTCCCCAAAGACCCGCCAGCCAACGGAAGACCGGGACATCCAGTTGCCATTGACTGGAATAGACTAGATGTCTCGAATGCCAATCCGCCACCCGATTGGCCTGACGCGGGAGATTCTCCACCCTCAGGGAAATATGATGAGCTAGGCAGTATTCCCAAAAATGTTTCGCTAGATTCGCCAAAGCCCAAGATCAAGGACCCTCCAGGTGATTGACATACCGGACCGCAGAGACATTGTCCATTTTTAACTGGACACAAGACTGAACGCGGTCCCTGGTCCAACATTGGACACCGAAGGACCCCGCCAGGAGCTCCAGACAATTGATGTGTAACGCCTGCTCTTCTAAAGACCAAGCACCTCTTGTGGAAAACTCCCCGCAGCAGGCGCCCCATACCGACCTGCTGGCGTCGGACTCTATGACTAGGTCCGGAGCCGACCCGAAAATCACTCGGCCATTCCACGCTTCTATGTGGGTGAGCCACCACGACATCGCGTCCTTCACTTCTGCTGAAAGTCGAACCGATTGGTCGTAGGACAACCCTCTCCGAAGGTGATACGCCTTTAGGGGTTGCATGGCCCGATAGTGTAACGAACACTGGAAGATTGCCTGGATGGAAGAGGACAGAAGCCCCACCACCCAGGCAATCTGCCGGAGCGAGGTATGAGTCCTGGAGATGGTCTGCCGGAGCTCGTGCCGAATTGTGGCCATCTTCTGGGATGGCAGGCTCAAGGAAGCGCTGACCGAATCCACGACGAAACCGAGAAAAAACACACTCTGAGCCGGGCTGTGGATGGACTTGTCTACGTTGATCACGAAACCCAAGTCCTGCAAAAGCGACACTGCCAGATGCAGCTGCACCGACAACTTCCTGGGACACTGCGCCATAATCAGGATGTCGTCCCGGTAAACAATCATACGGACACCCTGAGCCCTGAGTAACTCCACCACTGGATGGAGCACCTTTGTGAAGCACCAGGGTGCCGAAGAAAGACCGAACAAAAGGGCGGTGAACTCGTAAATCTGATCCCTCCAGCAAAATTGCAGAAACCGCCGATGCGGTGGGTGAATGGGGACCACCAAGTACGCGTCCCTGAGGTCCAACCGCACCATCCAGTCAGACGGAAGAAGAACATCCCGGAGGAGGTGAATCCCCTCCATCTTGAAATGCCGGTACACCAACCTTCCATTGAACTCCTCTAGGTTTATGACCAGACGGCGCCCCCAACGGGATTATCCACCAAGCAGATGTTGCTTAAAAAGCCGTTGGGGCGCAGAGCGAAATGACAAACTGCCCCTGTGAGAAGCATCGCAGAGACCTCTTCGTCGACCAGCTGCGCATCTGCGACGGAAAAAGAGATGGGTCGGGGGAGGCACTGCTGGCGTGGGGTTTCGTAGAACTCTATATGAAACCCTCGGATGGTCTGCAAGACCGAAGCATCCGTTGTGATACTCACCCAAGCCCATCGAAAGAGCGCCGAACGACCCCCAAGACAGGCGTGGGCCGCCGGCAAGGCACTTACCATTTGAACCTCCGCCACCGGCGTTGTTCCTAAAGTTTCCACGGTCTCTGACCCGTTGCCCTCTTGTGGGATAAAAGTCGAGTAATTGGCGTTGGAACTATATTGTCCCCGCCCGGAGCCTTTTCCCCTGTTGGGAGTGTGTTGTGCACCACGGCCTATCATGCGGCCCCTGCCACGACCGTCCCGGGGCTGGAAAACCCTCTTCATACTGGACTGGGCCTTGTCCAATGAAGTAAACGTGCCCAAGAATTTGCCTAATTCCTTTACAAATGGATCCCCAAAGAGACCCCCTTGTGCCACTTCTCCGAAGAGGCCAGCTCTCCTAACTTAGGGTCAAACGTTATTAACAGGGAACTACGGCGTTCCGTCGAAAGGGCACAGTTAGCGTTGCCCAGAAATATTATAGCACGCTTCGTCCAATCGGAAAGGATGTCAGGGGAGATGGCAGAGCCTGACACTTTAGCCTCCTCCGCCATGTCCAATATCTTGGTCAAAGGTCCTATAGCATTCAACAGCTTGTCTTGGCAGGAACGCCAAGACCGATCAATACCTTTTCAAGAGTCCTTAATATACTTGACCAAGAAGGTGACTATCTTGGAGTCGAGCTCTGGCGTGCAGGCGACATTCCCTTCTAAAGAGGACCTTGGGCACTCAAACCTCAAACAGCCCTAGCCTCCTTCTCTAGGGGTTTGCGGAGGTGGCCGGCCACGAACTTAGCCACCTTATCTCCAGGGGTCCAGGCCGCTGACAGTGGATGAATTATTTTATCCAGGTCCAGCATACCCGAATTGTCCTGCGGCAGAAAGGCAGAAGAGCCAGCCGGGCGCCAAGACCGTGAGGACCCCACATCATCGTCCGAGTCCCCCGGGGAATCCCCATCCATGTTCGGGGAAGCCGGCGCAGAGGGCAGGACGGAATCTGGGACAGGAGGCGGGGCAGGAGTGGGAGGAACCTTAGCTAAAAAGGCGCTCTTCAAGCGCTCAAACACACCCTTGTCCACCCCCTGTGCTTCCTCAGGGCCACCCTCCAGACAACTCTTCTTGGGTGGTGGGGGCCCCTCCCCAGGGATGGGAGTACTGGCGGGATCCAGGGCTTGTAAATGGCCTTGCGCCAACTTGGCGCACTCCTGTACAATCCTCTCAGAGAGACAACACAACCTCATTCACACAGCGGTAAGTTGAGGAGTCTACCGCGTCAAAGAAAGCATTATCATAGGGGAGGTACTCCTCTTGGACCTCCTCCTCCACATAGACATCATCTTGTTCCATTGGTACCAACGGCCAGGGTAACGAGCAACCAAACTGGAAATGAATCTAAGTGGCACAGAGGAAAAAACCTTGATGTATTGTCCTGGGGAACCCAGACGTGATGTGGGCAGACAAAAGGACTGCAAGGCTTTTGAACACGCAGCTCACAGAATTGCATTGAGGCTTGCACCGGCCCCAGGCGCGTGCAGGCCCTCAGATAACTGACCAGGCTGAAGAAAACGCCTCCTAGTGCACCTGCACCTTTCTGAAGAGTGCACACAAACCTGACCACAGGCGATTAAACGCAGTATCACCGCAATACAGAACCCCACCGGGGCGTGAAATACTGATGCTGAATGCTGGAAATACAGACCCTGCTTGGGGTGTAAAGGTGAGGCAGTGAGGGGACAAGGCTCCCACGTCCGACTCTCGCCCCATGTCTCCTCAACTGAGGGGACTGGGCCGCGGGAGCAACGAGACGTAGGAGCGCCCCTAGCAGTCCAAGCGAGCACCGCAAGACAATAGGCAGCGGCCGCGTAAGGAGCTCTCACGCGGCTGATAGGGGATCTGTGAAAGCAGAGAAAGCCAACCAACAGTAATAAAATATCAGGAAAACATCAGGAAAATGTCGTACAGTCCCCCGGGTGCTTCCTGATTCCAGACAAGCACCTAGGGCAACAAAGCATGCAATAAGAGGAAAAGAGCACTTAGCTGCGAACTTGTGCTGGTCCGTCGGCGGGAGGGAGGAGTGTTCCGAACTGACTGTAACACCCCAAGAGAATACATTTCTGATCGCCCCGGAGGGTGATGGACTTTGGACCTTTGAATTTTTGGGGTTGGGGGGGGGGAGTTTTTGGGGGAGTTGGGGAAAGGGGGAGGGAAGGGTGTCTGTATTCGACTTCAGCTCCCAGATTCTACACTCGCGCGGGGCTGTGGGTACCCTTCTCGTCATGCAAACACTCCCACCTATGACACGCCGAGCCGAGCCTCTGACACTGGCATGACCAAATCCTTCGCAGGCTATGCCTCCCCCACCCTTAAGATCTTGACCCTCAATGTGAGGGGACTTAACAACCCTGTTAAACTGCAAGCGATTTTATCCTGTCTAGAAAACGTGCAAGCGGACATAGGCTTATTACAGGAGACTCATTTATTGTCGCGGGATTGCCATCGGCTGCGCTCTCGTAAATTTCCAGCGCAGTTCTTCTCTTCTAACCCCACTAAGACAGCTGGAGTAGCGATTTTAGTGGCACGACACTTCAAGGGGGAGGTCTTACATAAAAGCGCAGAACTTAGAGGGAGGCTGCTTGCATATCGCTTCGCCTTGGGAGGCCTCACGTTTACTGTTGGGTCCCTTTACGCCCCAAATGAGGGCCAAGAACAGTTCCTGCACTCGGCCATCACGGGAGCCACAGCCACGCCAGACAGACACATTATCCTAGGGGGCGATCTAAACCTAGTCTTTGATAATATCCTAGATAGGTCGGGCCAACGCACTCACCAGGCAGGGGCGCTCTCAACTAGCAGCATAGATCGACTGAGGGACCTAGATCTCCACCATCTCTGGCGCAGAAGCCACCCTCAAGATAAGGAATACTCCTACTATTCTAATGCACACAAAACATACGCCAGACTAGATCACCTTTTAGCCTCAGGCCCGGTGTGCACATTAATGACCTCAACAGAGATAGGAGTTATCTCACTCTCAGACCATGCACCAGTCACTACCACGCTAACCCTGTCAACTACATCATACCCCCCTAGAGTATGGCGCCTTAGAGACACGTTATTGCATAGAGGGGACGTGGTGAAACACATTCAAGACGCAATCAAAGACTACCTTCCCCACAATGCCAATTCCGGCACAACCCTTGCGACGCAATGGGCAGCTCTAAAGGCGGTCCTCCGTGGGGAATTTATAGCCCTCTCCTCTGCCGAAAACAGGGACAGACAGCGTAAATGTGACGAACTCACGCAGCGCGTCCATGAACTGGAGCAAATGCACCAGAGAACAGGTGCCCCAAGAATTTGGAAGCAACTCAAGGCCATGCAACACCAGTTATCGGCCTTAGACATGGACCGAGCGGAATTTGCGGCATTGCGGCTGAGGCATGCCTATTATACCGGAGGCGATAGATGTGGCCGCCTGTTGGCTAACAGGTTACGACTAACACGTCAACAGCAAAAGGTCAAAGAGATTGCCCGATCCGACGGGACCTGTGTCTCGGAGGATGCAGAGATTGCGGACGCCTTCCGCGATTTTTACGCCACCCTCGGCCCAGAGGCTACGGCTTTTCTAGATTAGGTTACGCTCCCCTCTTTATCTGCGCCTCAAATGGAATATCTTGAGAGAGACATTCGCGTAGAAGAGGTAATTGCCGCTATCTCTAGGCTCAAACTGGGGAAGGCACCGGGGCCGGATGGCTTTCCAGCCATCTTTTATAAGAAATTTTGCGCTACACTCACCCCGATTCTCACCCGCCTATTCAACACGTTTGCCGAACCCGGAGCGATACCGCCTGACCTCCTACGAGCTTCAATAACGGTCATTCCCAAACCCGGGAAAGAAAGGACTAGATGTGGAACCTACTGGCCGATATCGTTGTTAAACGTGGATCTCAAACTGTACACAGGGATCCTAGCAGCCTGACTAGCCCCCCAATAACCCGGCCGCATAGACCCGGACCAGGCAGGCTTTATCCCCGAACGCTAGACGGTAGATAATACCAAACACATCGTCCACCTGATAGAAAAAGCTACCCGAGTGCAGGGAGAGAGAATGATGCTGGCAGTAGATGCCGAAAAGGCATTTGACCGAGTCCATTGGCCCTATTTAGAACTGGTTATGGCAAAGGTGGGGATTGGAGAGAAATTCCGCAACCTCATTTTTAACTGTTACAAGTCCCCCACTGCAGTAGTCCGGGTGAATGGATATAGTTCGGCCAGTTTTACTATTGAGAGAGGCACGAGGCAAGGGTGCCCACTCTCGCGCCTCTTATTCACCCTGTATATGGAGCCACTCGCCCAGAGAATACGCCAAAATCAGGCAGCTACAGGGATAAAGTTTGGCGGCTTCAAGCATACCATCAGTCTCTATGCAGACGACATACTGATCTATTTAGAAAACCCACAAACCTCCCTTCCAGCCTGTATAGCGGAGCTGGATGCCTTCGCCAAAGTGACCGGGTTCAAAATGAACACAGACAAGTCGATTGCCTTAGACTTATCGTTGTCTTCCCCCACAAGAGTTTATTTACAAGGACTCTTTCCCATTCAGTGGGCATCGGACATGGTTCCGTATCTGGGGATCCAACTGGCCCCTCACTTACCACCATGGCTGTGGCTAACTACACGACACTCCACGGGAGGATTCGGGAGGAGATAGGCCGGTGGAGACATTTCCCGCTCTCCTGGTTGGGCAGGATTGCAGCAGTCAAGATGACCATCTTACCCCAAATTCTCTATCTTTTCTGGGCTCTACTGTTCCGACCACCCGCCGGATGGATCCGACAAACACAAGCTTGACTAGCCCAATTTATCTGGCAGGGCCGGAAGCCTAGAATGCGGAGGGCATTGATCACGCTAGCCCCGGAATCGGGGGGCCTGGGGGTACCTGACTTGCACAAATACTACCAGGTGGTGCAATTACGCTACCTGGTAGAATAGAGTAAATGGGAATCGGAGAAACACTGGCTCTTCCAGGACCAGGCTGTGGCAGGCCGCCCACTACAGGAAATCCCCTTTTCCCGGAAGGCACACAGGCCTGCTAACCTCTACGCCTCGTACATCACACGGGTTCCCTTAGAAGTGTGGGACGCCACCAGTATTACCCATGACCTTACAACTCTCCCATCCCCGCTTACCCCGCTGGTGGATAACCCAGACTTCACCCTGGGCACAGGGGGATTGACTTTCACACATTGGAGACTTGCGGGTTGCCGCTTCTTATACCACATCTATAGCCCAGAGGGGGTGATCCCCTTCCCACATTTTAAACAAGAGTATGGCTTCCCGGAGACGGAACGGATGAGATACCTTCAAGTCCGACACTGGGCACTCCAACCACAGTTGAGGACGAGGGCAGATAAACGGTTCCTACCGTATGAACGATGGCTCCTATCCCGCACCTCAGACGCTAAACTCATATCTGACCTTTATAAGATGCTGCAGACAACACAGACGCATATTTATATCCCAGGCAGGGAACGATGGGAAAAAGAACTGGGCAGGGTCCTTAGTCACAAAGAATGGGAGAGGATATCCTATAGAGCATGTCACTCCGCATACCACTTTGGGCTCACAGAGACACTCACAAAAATAACAACATATTGGTACTACACCCCAGAACGGTTACACGAGATGGATCATAGTAAAGAGAGATTCTGTTGGCGGGGCTGTGGCCAAGTTGGCAACCTGGTGCACCTGTTGTGGGATTGTGACCATCTCCAATCTTACTGGACACAGGTGCTTGACGACGTGGACAAACACTTTCAAACAGAGCTTCCACGCTTTCCAGTGTATGTCTTATTAGGGCTTCCTAACCCACTAACATACCCCTTACGCTCCCGCTGATGACGTCAAATAGCCATTGCACTGGGTTCCGCGGTGCAAAACATCCTCGCACACTGGCGCACCACCACTACTCCCTCCATTACTGGCTGGCTGGACAGGTTGTGGCATGTACTGGGTATGGAAAAATGATTGCTCACCATGGCTGGGGAAGGAGATAAATATGAGGAGCTCTGGCAACCATTTCGATCACTGTTGATCACAGAATTCAGAGAAATCACTTGTCCTAGGTACCTTCGACTGTTGAGGCTCACGGAGCCAAAGGAGGCCGACCCTTAAGGCAGATATAGATGGGGAGACATAGTGGACGGGAGCGGCAGGGAAGTTGAGGCTGGTAATGACACTGGACGGGAGGGAAGGGGGGGGGGGGAAGGATGGGGGGGCGGGAGGTTCTTAATTTTGTTGTTACACCTTATCTCTGCATTTTAGTGGCCTGTTTTTATCAGGCTGTATTTTGTATATCTGAAAGAGACACGTTAGTATTAGATTCCTTACCTTCGAATATCCCCAGGCGTCAGACTGGATCCGGAATTTTTTTGCGTAGCAGTACCCTTGCGCGTTGGTAGGCGTCGTCTGCGGCTCCGCGTCCGTCGTCGGTGTCGTGGGCCCTGTGATGACGTCGTCGGAGTACTTAGACACCGCCTCCGCGTGCTGACGTCAGTTCTTCTTTTTTCCGCGCAGCGCAGATCCAGAAAAAGTGGTACCTTAGTCACTTTTTGACTAACTCTTTTTTGATCTTTTGATCTCCTTTTTCGAGTCTTCGACTCCGAAACGGTGCCGGTAGGGATGCCTGGTTTTAAACCCTGTGAGGATTGCGACCGGCTGATGTCGGTCACGGACCCTCACCGTCGGTGTCTCCACTGTCTCGGCGTCGACCACGACGACAAGGCCTGTTCCGACTGCCGGGCCTTGACTTCAAAGGCTAGATGGGAGCGGTCCCGTAAGCGGCTCGAACTCCGGCAGTCGGCCCCGCGCCAAGAGAGGTCCCGGTCCGGACGGAGGTCGAGGGACCGGTCGCGGGAGCGGAGCCATCATAGCTTCGGGAGTCGACATCACTCCTCCGGGTCGAAGTCGTCAGGTAAGCACAAGAAGTCGAAGAGACGTCATCGCTCTTCCGACTCCCCCCGACGCGGCCGGGGGTTCAGGTGACACCGCCCAAGCGGCTCCGTCGGAGTCGCAGGCGCCGCGTCCGGCTTCATACCCTCCGGTCCCTGGGCCTAACGCGACGCCGGAGGAGATCGAGCGGTTCCTCATGGCCATGAGGTCCCTCTCTCCTCCGACCGGCTCCGCGGCGCCTTCGGGCCCAGCGGTCCGGTCTGGGGGCCCCAGTGGGTCGGGGGCTTCGGCCCCGACGCCGTCGGGTGCTTCGGCTCCTTTGGGCCCGGCGCCGCAGGGCCCCGCTGGATCCGGATCCGGGTCGTCGCCAGTGGATTTGATGACCTCCCCGGCGCCGACCCCTCAGGTGTCACCGTCCCGTCCCCGACGCCCCCCTCGACCCGGTTCCGGCGCCGGTGCGGCGCCGCTGGGCGCTGCACATGATGCCGTTCGGAGAATTCATTTCCCATGAACCGGCCCCATCTTTTCCTACCCCTGTGTACCAGGAGATGGGTGATGAGGAGGATTGGGAGGGGTCTGAGGACCCTCTTGCACGTGAATGCCAGTCTCAAGAGGACTGGGCAGATGAACTTGGGGAGGCCAGTGGTATAGACACTTCGCCTGACACTGGCTCTGTCTCACCTCCTACCGTGGCTACGGAGGAGGGGGCAACCTATAGTGTGGTGTTGATGAGGGCGGTCAAGGCCTTGAGCCTTGAGCTCCCCGTCGCAGCCGTGAGGACTAACCTCCTCACCGAGGTCCTTAAGCCGCAGTCATGCTCAGCCGAGCCTCTGCTGCCGTTTAATGAGGCCTTAACCGACGTTCTTTTGGGCACTTGGTCCAAGCCCGCTACGGGTTCGCCCGTAGATAGGAACGTGGCCAGACGCCACCGCCCGGCCCCGGGCGACCCATGTTTCCTGTCCACCCACCCCACCCCCGAAAGCCTGGTTATCCAGGCCTCCAATTCCCAAACCGCGTTCCCGTCGGCTCCGCCGGACAGGGAATCCAAGAGGTATGAGCAGTATGGTAAAAAGATCTTCTCATCCCTTAGTCTGGAACTGCGGTCTTCCAACACCGCGTGCCTCTTGGGCCGTTACACCCACTCTCTGTGGGATACGGTTGCGGAAGTGCTGCCAGAGTGTCCGTTGGAGGTACGGGCCAAACTCGGCCAAGCCCTTGTGGAGGGCCGGGATGCAGCCAAATATTCTATCCGGTGTGGGCTGGATACCACCGACTCACTAGGTAGAGCGATGGCAACGACAGTGGCGGTCAGACGTAACGCCTAGTTGAGCTCCGCCAACTTTTCGGCCGATGTCCAAAACACACTGATGGACATGCCGTTTGATGGCCGTCGCCTTTTTGGCGACAAGGCAGACCATGCGCTTGAGCGCTTTAAGGACTCCAGGGCTACGGCCAAGTCCTTGGGCCTCTCGGCCCCGCGCCAGCAATCGTCTGCCTTTCATTCCTTTCGTGGCCACGGAAGGGGTGTACCCACACGTGCTGCCAGCCACGCTCCGCAGGGTAATACCCAACGCGGTGGCGGCCGTGGAAACCGCCGTGGCGGCGGTCGGGGACAACGGCGAGGTCAGTCCACACCTTCCCCCGCGGCATCCGCCCCAAAACCCTCCTAGTCCGTGCTTTCAGGCCCATGTGACGCCAGTGGGGGGCAGGGTTCGCCATCACCTCCTCCACTGGCGCACCGTCACGTCGGACAGGTGGGTGCTGCAGATCGTCCGAAGGGGCTACTCCCTCCTCTTCGAGGGGACTCCTCCAGCCATGCCACCGCAGAACCACCGTGTATCGGGGGATCATTTGCGACTTCTGCAGGAGGAAGTTACGGCCCTCTTGGCCAAGGGGGCCATCGAGCGTGTTCCTGGGCCAGAAGTAGGATGTGGTTGCTACTCCCACTACTTTCTGGTACCCAAGAAGGGCAAAGGGGGCCTACGCCCTATCTTGGACCTACGAAACGTCAACGCCTTCCTCCGGAAGGAGAAGTTCAAAATGCTGACACTGGCTCAGGTTTTAGCTGCCCTGGACCCAGGAGACTGGATGGTAGCGTTGGACTTGCAGGATGCTTATTTCCACATCCCCGTCCTGCCGGCCCACCGGTGCTACCTGCGGTTCACGGTTGGCCACGAGCACTTTCAGTATACCGTGCTCCCCTTCGGCCTTAACAGCGCCCCACGGGTGTTCACAAAGGGGATGGCGGTGGTCGCAGCTCATCTGCGCAGGTTAGGGGTTTCAGTCTTCCCCTACCTCGACGACTGGTTGTTGAAGGCGGGCTCGCCCCAGACAGTTGTCAGCCACCTCCAGACAACGGCAGACCTCCTGCACCAACTGGGGTTCTCCCTCAATGTGCCGAAGTCACACCTGTGCCCCTCCCGAAAGCTCCTCTTCATCGGAGCGGTTCTGGACTCAGCGCAGTTTCGGTTTTATCCTCCCGAACAGCGGGTCCGGGATATTCAGGCTCTGATTCCACTATTTCAGCCTTTATCCCGGGTCTCGGTCAGGTTGACGCTGCGGCTTCTGGGGCTGATGGCCTCCTGCATCCTACTGGTGCATCACGCCAGGTGGTGGATGCGGGCTCTGCAGTGGGACCTGAAGTTTCAGTGGGCCCAGCATCGGGGAAACCTGTCCGACCACGTCCTGATCTCGGAGGGCACTGCGAGACAGCTGCAGTGGTGGCTCACGGACCGCGATTGGGTCAGCGGCAGATCCCTCTCCCTTCCCCAACCGGAGCACGTAGTTGTGACGGATGCGTCCCTCCAGGGCTGGGGAGGCCACATGGGAGAGGCGGAGATCAGAGGCATCTGGTCTCCGGCGGAGGCCCAGCCCCACATCAACCTTTTGGAGTTACGGGCGATTCGCCTAGCACTGAAAGCATTCCTCCCCTCTGTCCGGGGGAGTGTAGTGCAGGTGTTCACGGACAACACCACCGCCATGTGGTACTGCAACAAACAGGGCGGGGTGGGGTCGTGGACCCATTGCCAGGAGGCTCTGCGCCTCTGGCAGTGGCTGGAACGCCAGGGTGTGACCCTGGTGGCTCAACACCTGGCAGGTTCTCTGAACGCCAGGGCGGACGAGCTCAGCCGTCGGTGCATGATGGATCAAGAATGGCGTCTGAACTCGGACGTGGCGCAAGGCCTCTTTCAGCGATGGGGAGAGCCTTGGTTAGATCTATTCGCCACCGAAGAGAACGCGCAATGTCATCAGTTCTGCGCGTTGGAATTTCCAAGGCGGCACTCGCTCGGAGACGCTTTTCGTCGCGAGTGGAGTTGCGGTCTATTGTACGCCTTTCCGCCTATACCACTTCTGCCCAGAGTGCTGAAGAAGATCAAGCGCGACCGGGCCCAAGTCATCCTTGTGGCTCCGGACTGGGCACGAAGGTACTGGTATCCAGAGCTACTCAGTATGTCAGTCGATCCCCCGGTTTGTCTGCCTCTTCAGGAGGACCTTCTGTCGCAGCAGCAGGGGACGGTCCTCCACCCGAACCTGTCCTGTCTCCACCTCCATGCTTGGAGATTGAGCGGCGACAGTTGAGGCCATTTGACTTGCCTCCTGAAGTCTGTAATGTCATTCTGGCAGCCAGGCGTCCCTCCACAAAGTCGGTATACGCCTGCAGGTGGAACAGATTTGTGGCATGGTGCACAGCAAAGGCTGTGGATCCTCTTGATGCCCCTCTCTCTGAGGTTCTTCTCTTCCTTCTTTCTCTTGCCCAGCAGGGCTCTGCTCTGGGCACTATCAAGGGCTACCTTTCTGCCCTTTCAGCCTTTCTGAGGCTGCCTGATCAACCTTCTTTGTTCAAGTCCCCTATTGTAAACAGATTTCTAAAGGGCATCACACACACGTTCCCTCCTGTTCCGTTTGTGATGCCTCAGTGGGACTTGAACCTGTTTCTTACGTTTCTGATGTGCGCTCCCTTTGAGCCACTTCACAACTGTCCTCTCCGCCTTCTTACTATGAAGACTGCTTTCCTGGTTGCCATCACCTCTGCCCGGAGAGTGAGTGAGCTCCAGGCTCTTTCTTGTAATCCACCTTTCCTTTCTGTCCATCCGGACAAAGTGGTGTTGCGTACTAAGCCATCTTTCCTGCCCAAGGTTGTCACGGCCTTCCACATCGGGCAGTCCATCACCTTGCCAACCTTCTTCCCGCCTCCGCATCCCTCTAAAGAGGAAGAGCGGCTCCACCGTCTGGACCCAAAACGTGCGCTCTCATTCTACTTGTATCGCACACGCCTGTTCCGGGTGGATGACCAACTCTTTGTTGGGAACGTGGGCGCTAAGAAGGGGAAAGCGGTGCACAAGAGGACCATCTCCCGGTGGATCATCTTGTGTATCCAGGCATGTTACTCCTTGGCTAACAAGGAGCCCCACTGTTGGATTGCGGGCTCATTCCACCCGAGCCACGGCGACTACAACTGCCCTGGGCCGGGGAGTGCCCTTACAAGACATCTGTCAGGCAGCTACCTGGGCCTCGCTGCACATGTTTGCAAGACACTACTGCCTGGACAGCCAAGTCCGGAGGGATGGCTTCTTTGGCCGTTCCGTCCTCCAGGAGTTTCTGGTGTGATTATTGGTTCGCAGACCCACCACCGGGGTTGGTATTGCTGGGGTATCTATTCTAAGGTAAGGAATCTAATACTAACGTGTCTCTTTCAGATGCACAAGATACTACTTGTGTAACGATATATCTGTAAGAGACATTAGTTAGTATTAGATTCCTTACCGACCAACCCATCCTCCCCGTTCTGCGAACCGATATCTAGGGTTAGGGTTATCCCCTTTCAGGGCCCTAGTTTCAATGGCACCAGTGTTGGTTTTTAACATGGCTCAGCGCTTCTGGCGCGGAAAAGCTGTGTCTAAGAACTGACGTCAGCACGCGGAGGCGGCGTCTAAGTACTCCGACGACGTCATCACGGCGCCCACGATGCCGACGACTGACGCGGAGCCGCAGACGACGCCTACCGACGCGCAAGGGTACTGTTACGCAAACAAATTCCGGATCCAGTCTGACGCCTATTCTAAGGTAAGGAATCTAATACTAACTAATGTCTTTTATAGCTATATCGTTACACAAGTAGTAACTTGTGCGTTGCAACATGCCTACACTGAGCCCCTTTTGCTTTTATGTCACTTATTAACAGCACACAACCAGGATGTACATGTTGTGAATTTTTCCTTTCTTTGTACTGACTTCAATAAAAAGAGTTAAACCATAACTGGCTGCGAAGCAGCGAAGAAAGAGGCATAATCGGAGCCTCCGGTCCTGATATAGAATCTATTTTTGCAATGAATTCCGTTTCAAATTAAGCCTCAGCGTGGCAGAACAAAGCAAGTTTGTGGGTCACCGAAGGACAACGTGCCCCAAATCTAATAATAAAGAGAAGTCAAGTCATCAGGATATGGCAGCAGTGATGTTTGTGTTTGTTTATTTTTCCAAAGAAAATTAAAAAGATTACAGCATAAAACAATGTTTTTGGCAAATAGGCATAATGTAGAATACAAAATGTGAATGCTTATATCCTCCTTACACTTCACTATTTAAAAATCAGTACTATATTAGCGTGGTGTCTGAATCATGGGCGTAATTCTGGACGACTGGTGCTGTGGCTGTGAATTATCCAATATTAACATTTTTTTTAAATAAAGCTCAGATGTGTAAAATTGAGGTGGTATTTATTTCTAAGCATTTCTGAAAATGTCAGATATTTGTAATGAAAAATATTGATTTTTACTTGGTTGCAAGAGCAAAATCGCTGTAAACTGGAGTGGCTTGTAAAATCAGTTTTTGACGAAACACTGGAAAGGTAAACAACATATTATGTTTGTTGTTTGCACCAGCACCTTTGTAGTTCTAAGTGTACATAGTCATTAGCGACGCATTGAAATTTTTTTGGGGTGATTTAGGCTCGCTACCCACCCTTTTTTAGGTCTCGCCTGGCGTTAGCAGCGCGCATGCACTACTCTCTCCATGCGAGGGCTTCTTGGAATCAGTACGGTTCCAGATGTCTTGTGTCTGCGCCGCCTGCAATTGTAATTGGCGTGCGTTGGTTTTCATCTCTAATTATGCTGAAAATGCTTTGTTGATTGCACAGGAGGGTTTTTAGTCCCTCCTGGTTGCCACCCTGTCCTCTTTAGACCACACCCACAGGGATTGGATGTTTTACTGGCGGGGTGAGACAGCAGCTTCAATCTTTACTCATGGCACTTCTTTTTTTACTATGTTGCAGAGTGCATGTGCAGACTTCTCGTGTTGCGCTGTCTGCGCTCACCTATACACTTCCCACTCAGTTTGTTCCACCCCCTCCTTGGCTTCTCTCCCGCCCTGCTTTCACACCCACTCTGTTTATTCCGACCCATCCCTGGCCTCTCTTCTGCCGGGATTTCACATGGGCTGCATTTTGTTACTTGCAACATTGTGTTCTAGCATTTTAACAAGAAGAGGTTGCGGTACACTGAAACAGGCTGATGTCATTATGTCCATACTAGGCAAAGCACCCAGCATCCATGTTTTTTAAAATTATTTTTCCATCCGCACAGTGATCTCGAACGCTAGACTGCACCTGAAAGTCTGCTTCCTTGCTTTGAGGTGGTCTCACCCGGTTGTTTAAATCTTCTCGGTTTATCGCTTTGCTTTTGTTTACTTTTTTTTAACAAATGCAGACACTTCGTGTAAAACCCCACCACCCTGGCGACAGACACTAATGGCTATCCCGGGTGAAGACATTACCCCAGCAGCCAGCATTCATACGATTGGAAGCCCGGTGTTTGAAGCCTAAAAAAACCCCCTGCGGTGAATGATAACTTTGACAGAACTCTGGTATCTCACAGACTCGTTTAAAATGCTTAAGGAACTGAGAAAATATTGCAGTAAATTAGTCATGCTAACCGCGTGAACTGTTTGAACAACATAGGCAGGACTCAAGCCTTTACTGCTGAAGTACACTGCACTGTGTGTGACATCATGATGAGGAAGAGCCGCCTGATCGAAACCGGGGAGGCACCTGGCAAGGGCAACGAGTTGGGGGTCTGGTGGGGAGGCCAGTGGGACAGAGCCCGAGAGATGGGCACAGCAGGGATTGAGGGGGGGCGGGGGGGGGGGGGGGGGAAATTACACTAACACGTCAGAGGGATAAAGCAGATTGGCTTTCCGGTTCAGACGGAAAGGGCGGGGAAGGCTATATGATAACAACAAAACTGTGATAAGAAATGTAGTCATGCAATGCTTTGTACATGGTGATACTTTTATAGACCTGATAAACACTAACAGGGTTTATTTACTAAACACAGCTTTGCAGGGAGAAAGAATCATGTGGAGGCACAACAGTATGTGTGAGGTTCCTCAGATTGTGTGAGGTTTTCATGCACCAGGGGGCCCTGAATTACGACTTGTGGCGTCGACAGAAGTGAATTTTAAGGAGGGCACATATTGAACCGTACATAGCGATAGACAGCGTTTATTGTCACACTGGCTGCTAAGAAAAGAAATCTAAACAGCCTTCCCTTTTTTTAATCTAATTGACTTCTTTAATTGAATTGCTGTCTGTTGCACAATGCATGCCCTAACAAGCCTGTGCGTGGCTCCATGGAGCGGGCCGAAGAGCACTTTCGTGTTTGCTCCTTGCAGGAGTAGGTTGTGACAAGCGATGTCCACGCTTCTTCTTTGTAGCAAGGGATCGGTTCTTCCTGCAGGTATGAATGCAAGCCTGACAGCAAGATGTGAACTTCCACCAGCCACCCTTGCTAAATTTTGTCGGGAGGACTCGTACCCGCCTCTTATCTGTGCAGCATTCCTTGGTGAGTTACTGGGATGTGCTGCACAGATAAAATAAATACGTGTATTTATCATTCATGAGCAGTTCACCGATTTGGGAGCAGTGGTGAAAGTATATAAAAGTTATGGCATCTATCTATCTATCGCACTCACTCTGTCTATCTGTCTATCGCCATCACTCTATCTATCTGTCTATCGCACTCACTCTGTCTATCTATCGCCCTCACTCTATCTATCGCACTCACTCTATCTGTCTATCGCCCTCACTCTATCTATCTATCTATCGCCCTCACTCTATCTATCTATCGCCCTCACTCTATCTATCTATCGCCCTCACTCTATCTATCTATCTCTCTCACTCTAACTGTTTATCTATTGCCCTCGCTCTGTCTATCGCACTCTCTATCTGTCTATCGCACTCACTCTATCTGTCTATCGCACTCACTCTATCTGTCTATCTATTGCCCTCACTCTATCTATCGCCCTCACTCTATCTATCGCCCTCACTCTGTCTATCTATCTCCCTCACTCTATCTATCTCTATCTATCTATCTATCTATCTTTCTATCTATCTATCTATCTATCGCCCTCACTCTATCGATCGCCCTCACTCTATCGATCGCCCTCACTCTATCGATTGCCCTCACTCTATCGATCGCCCTCACTCTATCGATCGCCCTCACTCTATCGATCGCCCTCACTCTATCTATCTATCGCCCTCACTCTATCTATCACCCTCACTCTATCTATCTATCGCCCTCACTCTATCTATCTATCGCCCTCACTCTATCTATCTATCGCCCTCACTCTATCTATCGCCCTCTATCTATCTATCGCCCTCTATCTATCGCCCTCTATCTATCTATCGCCCTCACTCTATCTATCTATCGCCCTCACTCTATCTATCTATCGCCCTCACTCTATCTATCTATCGCCCTCACTCTATCTATCTATCGCCCTCACTCTATCTATCTATCGCCCTCACTCTATCTATCTATCGCCCTCACTCTATCTATCTATCGCCCTCACTCTATCTATCTATCGCCCTCACTCTATCTATCTATCGCCCTCACTCTATCTATCTATCGCCCTCACTCTATCACATCACCACAGCATCACTCAGCACCACCACAGCATCACTCAGGTGCACCACAACATCACTCAGGGGCACCACAACATCACTATGCGCTACCACAGCATCATTGAACGCCACAGCATCACTCGTCGCCACCACATCTCTCAGCTCCACCACAGCATCAATCTGTGCAACCATTCAACAATAACTGGTTCAAATTTGTTCTCTCAATGTTTCAAGCTTCATTACAAATGTCACAAAAAGAGTTAATATTTCACTTCTGTTCTTGGATTTTTGTCACAATAAAATACACTGAACATAATCTTCACAAAAATTATTTACAAAAGTTTAAGCTATTGCCATTATAAATGACAATAACTTTTATTTAAGTATTAATTATTTAAAAAAATTAAAAGCCATTGTAATTTGTAATATCAATACATCGAAGTCACTTAAATACAACACATATTGCATTACAAATGCTATAGGTGTCACAGTTGCGAAAGTTAAAACTATTGGCATTGTAAATGACAAAGCTATTAATGTAGCTATTTTCAAAACCATCACATAATTAAAAAATGTGTAATTTACAATACCAATAGCTCAAACTTTCCTAATGCGAGACCTATTGCATTGCAAATGCTTGTTTTTTTAAAGAGTTTTTATATAGCGCAAACTTGTTCTGCAGGACAAGAGACTATGCCTGACCTGGTTGGTTCATACTTCTGTATGTTCACAGGCTGGTAGTGTTGGGGTAGAGCTTTCCTTTTAGCTCTCCGAAGGTAACATTGTGGGACAAGGTGCAAAATGTCTCTTTAAGATAAGCTTGCACCTTTGTCCTATCGCTGAAGGTTGGTAGGGTGGGGAAGTAGTGTCTGGGGCGTCCTTTAAACAAGCATTTGCAATGCAGTAGGTCTCACTTTTGCGAGAGTTTAAGGTATTAGCATTGTAAATGACAATTCCTTTTTATTTATGTTTTAAAAACCAAAACATAAATAAAAGGCATTACCATTTACAATGCCAATAGCTCAAACTTGCGTAAATGCAAGACCTATTGCATTGCAAATGCTTGTTAAGTGTTGTCAGCCATACGTTATTTACGGAGAAGCACTGCATTGTCACTCAAACCTAATCATCAGGAATGGGGAAAGAAAGACTTTGAACTGGCTGTGCGGAGTTACTGTTTTGATGTGGGTACGATTTATAACGTCCATAGTGTGAATGCGATTTCCCAAGTTGCTGCAGATTTGGTGCCTTTGTTTGTGGGAGGGCTATAAATATATTGAATTAAAGCTGGGCAACTGTCAATAACAGATGATTTTCACCTAGGTGTTCTCAGCGACAGCAGATAAACAATGAGAAGGAAGTTTGAGTTGTCTAAGATGTCACTCAGAACCCCGAAGTTAAAAACTTGCCTTTAATTCTGCTACCAATATACAGTAGTATGTGGTGTATGGATCCCTTACTCATCCAATAGAAATAATTGAGTGCAATGATGGAAATAGGGGACCATAGTTGTATCACACCAGTGGAAAACAATATTTAATTTTAACGTCTGTGACCTAATTGCGGTCAACAACATTTAGATAAATCTGTTCAAATATAGTGGATGGGTGTGGGACCCATATATAATCATCACTATTATTAATAGACGTTCTTTGTTTTGTGTTTCAAGGAGGGACGCTGAGGATTTATGCAGACAGCCTAAAACCAAACATACCATACAAGACAATCTTGCTGTCCACTACTGACACGTCAGACTTTGCTGTCATTGCTGCTCTTGAGAAGTATGGATTTGAAAAGGAAAACCACACAGAGTTCTGTATCGCATGTGTAAGTAGCTGCAAACATTTTGGGATTTTTATAATGTGCAATACTAATACTGCGTTTCATACTACATCATGAGTCACCGCACCAAAGGTTGCTTTTTTCTGATGCACTTAACTAACACCACAACTTAACTCTAGAAAACTGCAACGTTAGAACATGACTTTTGGAGTCCAAACTTAGCACTCTTAATATGGGAGTAGTGGGTAGCTGAAATTGAGATGTGGATTTTTGAGTATTTGCTTATCAATTTATATTTTGTCTAAAGCCCGGACCAGGTGAGAATACACACGAGAGTGCTGTAAAGTTATACAATAAATCCAAAAGAAATTGCATTAAAATATTTGGATTTACAAACTGCCAGACTGAAAGTTAGATATTTAAAAAAAAAAAGAACAAAACTAATGGAAAGTGTAGTCATTTAATAGGTGCAATTACATAACATTTTTATCACTTAAAGATTGATGTTTTGCGACTTAGCCAGGAATACCGAGCTTACATTGTTTATCCGATAAAAGCAAAGACCAACTTCACATATCTTTGAAAATCACTGCAGCTTTTTGCAACGGTCCTTTTTTTGTAGGGTGTCGAACCTGTGTGTTGAAACTCTGCAACAGACACCATAAGTGGTCTTCCGGCGACTTCTAGTCTTTTAATGCAGTGTGCTAAGGAACGATGTCTCAACTGTCAGCAGAAGTTCCGTTATCTTTTTGGGTCTGATCCTGACCCTGTGCCAGAGCAGGGTGCACCCCAAGATGATGATGATGATGATGGTGAGGGGAGTGGCTTGCTTCCCCATTATTACACTGATGATGCCTTGTACTTTAATTTACATAACACCAGTGGACTTGACGCTTCTCCTGAGACATAACTTGACATGCCACATGGGCCACCAATGAAGAAGAGCGCCTCATTCGCAGTGGTGGGTTGGAGGGCAGCCACATTTTTAGAGTTAAAACTGCTCTTCACTAAGACAAATCCTTTAACAGAACTCCTGCAGCCTGGCCAACAACTTCTGATCCTCTTGATTTAATGATGCCCTCGTAGGGGTTTGTAATCCGCGTTTGTCAGAGGAAGAAGGACTTACCAGTTGTTTCAGAGTATTGTGACTGGTCCTGTGGATTGTATCCTGGTTTCCCCCCGCCGCCGCCGCAGTTTGACATCGCGTGCGGCCGCCGAGTGGGGGAAACTACACTGCCCAGAAGCCCTGTGGACCACGCCCCATTACATCACACGGCCGTCAGAGGTCGACAGAGGTTGGGTTGGGCCACCCCTCCTTCAAGTGAGATCCGGAGTACCCTGTATCATTACAGGTTACTGTGGAGTTTGTTGTAATTCCCCTATATAGATTGTGGTATTTGCATAGGGCTATCAGCTTGCACCCAACTTTGTTCTGCCCCAACAACTATAATGACTCTGCGATCTGGCAAAGAGAGACTGGTACAGGTCACTACATCGAACGGGGTGTTTAAAGGTACTATAGACCATTTTTTCAAACGGACTACCTGTATTCTTGAGAAAGAGATTGCCCTTGCCGAAAAACGTCTTTCCATTGATCTGGTCACTGGGAAACGGTCCTCGCTTGGGAAAATAGGGCAGGTTGAATCCCCAGTACCACTGTTCCAATTAGACTCTAGTGATATTAACGGCAGCATTTTAGATACGATGCTTGTAGACTCACTATCCCAACCGCACTCTATTGACAATAATGGTATCACCATAGATACGGTGCTTGTAGATCAGGAGCCAGATGACACTGCAATACCTTCAGATACATCTTCAAGTAGCTCCCTTTACAATAACCTAGTGAATATCGATATCGATGATAATGAAACATCTGGATCTATATCCAGTCCTGAGATTAAAAACCCACCCCAAAAAGATCCTCATAAATCAGGACCTAGTAAAAGGAAACGGAAAGAGAAAACCCAGAAGGGGGGTATCGCAAAGGCTTCAAAAGGTAACGGCAATATAGCACCTACAGTACACATAACAGCACCCCTGGCCATCTCCCCTACAAACACTATTAATCATCTCCCGTCAAATAATGTTGACGATCTTCTTTTGGGCAAGATAGAATTTGTGGTAAAATCCCTACTGTTACCATTACTTGAACGGACGAGGTTGCTTAATGATAAAATGGACCAGATGGAGGCGTTATTGAGAGATAACATGGAGACTGTGAAAAATTTAACTAATCCCCCTACACTTACAGGTGACGCCATTCCTGGGACCCAGAGACAACCTAAAAATAATACAGGAGGGTCACAGCAGTTGGCCAAAGCTGCACCATTATCACCAGTAATGCCATCCCGAGAAGTGCAGTCAAAACAGGCGAAAAATAAGAATGAACCAAAACTAGCTAAAGATAAACCTCCCAAAGAAGGTGTACAACCAAAACCACAGCCCGCTTCCAGCAGGCCAGTTAAAACTGCCCGCATAATGGAACAAGAGAACTTAACTAGGAACAATGTTTATCGCAAACCACCCTATGTTAATCTGCCACCAGAGTCCGTACCATATACCATCATTCTAACAGGAGTGGTCCCTCTAGAGGAGGGGAAAGCAGAATCACATCGGGATCTATATAACAAAGTAAATTTTTGGCTCAATAAGAACAGGCCACTTCCACCCATGTCCAAAACAGAGATCCTCAATGTAAGAAGAGTAGACTGGTTGGGCCACGGACAAAAGGATCTAGATGGGGACTGTATTATCGTTAGTTTTAGGGACCCTTGGGTGGTAGACCTTATTTGCAGAAAACCAAAGTTTGGTAAAGTGGGGGATGTCCAAACGATAACATTGCATTATTTTTACCCCAATTAGGAATTCCCAGAAACCCTCCCTTTCAAACACCATCTTATCACAATAACGGACCCAGAGGGAGACATCCACATGCCTTGGCTACATATCCCCTGTTCTACCCCCAACTTTCGAATCGGTACGCCCCACTTAGTGGTTTGGAAGGGGTTGATTGACTCTCCTGTGATCCAAAAAACAACGATAGTGTCTAATTCAGCTAGCTGTTCGGAGGATTTGATCTCTTCTCACACACAAAGGGAAGATAGTTGCATCAAAAAATTGGATAGCCAAGAGATTGCAACTAAAGCGGGACAAAATGTGAATGGATTCGAAATTGGGCTGTTGTCTGGTGAAATAGGAAGGGGGCATATAGACCCTCACATAAACAACCCTACGAACCAGGCAAATATTATAAAGTTAGCCTCATGGAACATTGCTGGGCTGAAGGGGAAATTAGATGGAGCAGAATGGGGGGCTTTTATAGACCAGCATGACATTTTCTTATTCCAAGAAAGCTGGGCACTTGATGCTGTTTATCGTATTGGTTATCTCACCTTCCACAAACCTGCAATTAAGGGGAAAAAGGGAAGACCATCAGGTGGGCTCGTAATATGGATTAGACAATCCTTAGGCTACAGGATATTGGAATTGATAGTCCATAATAATGACATCCTGGGTTTAAAAGTCCTGAGAGATAATCATCAGGAACTGTTTATAATCAACATCTATGCTAGAGGCTTACCAGGAGGGAAGAGTCCTGTAATCATAGACGAATTAGACCGTCTATTGGATTGTATTGGGAGGGACAAGTGTATCGTGGTAGCAGGAGACCTAAACTGCACTTTTGAACCCCTGCCTAGCGAGGGAGATGATAGTTATGGAGAGGTTGACCAATTATGGGATGTACCAAACCTTGCCATAAAACCTATCAAAAAGGTCACTGACGCAGCTCTCCATTGGTTGGGTCTGTGCTTGGAGTGGGGCTTAAGAGCTGTTAATGGTCGTGCTAAGTCGGATAGGTTAGGACAGGTTACTTTTGATAATGGTTCTACCAGAAGCAGAATCGATTATTTCCTAATCAAGCTAGAGTTTTGGTCACTGGTAGAGGACATGGTAATCATACAGAGGCCAGAGAGTGATCACAATCCCTTGGTGTTAAATTTGAAAGTAGAAGAGGGAACAGTTAACTCCAAAGCTACAAATTGTATTACAGCAGAGACCGTTTTAACCAATGACTGTCGAAGGGTTCGTTGGTGTAGAGTTTTGGATGACCCAGACACCCTGAATAAAATTTCAAACGAAGTGTCAAAATCGGTAAAACAGGTCAAGTTAGTAACTGGTGACATAGGTTTAGTTGACCAGATTAGCTCTATACATGAGCTTCTGTTTGATAAAATAAAAACCTTCTTAACAAAGTCGGGGACTTCAGGGAAAAAGGGTGGAGATCCTCCCGGTTCCAAATGGTACGATAAAACCTGCCGCAAAGCCCATAGCTCTCTGATTGGTGCCATTAAAACCAGGAATACATCATTGATTGGAGTAGAGAGGTTGAACTACAAGAGGGCCTAAAAGCTTGAAAAGCAATCATGGGATGACCGCCGCTGGCAGGACCTGTATGAGGCCAGCTTGTCCTCTAACCAAATTAAATTTTGGCAGGTCGTGAAATGGGGTGGACCCAGGGACTCACAAACACCAGCAAATCATGTCTCTGTAGAGGATTGGGTGGAGCACTATTCATCCCAGTTCTGCGGGTTGGTGAGGGCATTGAATGAAGAGGAGAGAGTTTTGCCCTCTACACCCAAACCCATAAGTACGCCCATAGTGTTTCAAAATATTGAGGTGGAGAAGGCATTAAACTTGGTCCAAGCGGGTAGAGCGCCTGGGATGGATTGCATTCCAGCCGATCTTTTCAAATATGACCAATGTAACTGGGTTCCTTATATAACAACCCTAACAAATGCAATTGCCAATGGTGCCATGATACCTGAGTCTTGGAAAGGGGCAGAAATCCTACCTATTTATAAAAAAAGGAGATAAGTCACTACCGGAGAACTATCGCCCCATCAGCCTCATAGACGCTTTGCAAAGAGTTATAGCTAGAATGCTCCTGGGTAAAATACAAGCTTGGATTAATGAGGAAAATATCCTATCCCCGATGCAAGCTGGCTTTAGGAAAAGCACTAGCACAATCGACCAAATATTCAGATTTGTTCTGATTTATTGGAAGATTGTGTATCTAGGTGGGGGCACCATTTATGCAGCATTCGTGGACCTTAAATCCGCATTCGATCTTGTCTCGAGAGAGAAGCTGTGGGTTGCTCTAAGAACAATGGGAATGCCACCGGAACTACTTGAGCTCACCATAAGACTACATGAGAATAATTTTGCCAGAGTAAGATGGAGTAGGCAGGGACAGGTGACAGACCGATTCCCTGTGACTCGTGGGGTAAGGCAGGGTTGTGTCTTGGCACCAACCCTGTTCCTTTTATTTATAAACCAAGTTGTGCAATTGTTAGAAAATACCCCAACAGATGCACCAACACTAGGTGGGAGAAAGTTTCCCCTTCTTATTTTTGCTGACGACACGCTGATTTTGGCAAAATCTCAAGTGGGGCTACAGACTGCAATTAATAAATGTGTTGACTTTTGTAAAATTAATGATTTAGAGATCAACGTGTCCAAAACAAAATACATGGTCTTAACGAAAAACAAACCACAACGCAGTGAAGTTAGCATGAATGGTACCAAATTAGAACAGGTCGGTGTCATGACTTACTTAGGGGTGGTATTAGATTATCGTTTAAGATGGAAGGCACAGATCGAAGCCCTCTGTTTAAAATTTGGACGCCTAACGGGGTGTCTGATAAAGGAGCAACGATGCTCGCAAACTAAAAGGATCTTGCCAGCTCTAAAAATCTATAACGCTAAAATAAGTTCCGCCATCCTCTATGGGGCTGATTTATGGAGTTATGTGGACTTAGCACCATTGATAAAAATCCAAAACAAGTTTCTACGCAGCCTGGCTGGTCTACCACAATCTACCCCTACCCTCCCCCTATTATTAGATATGGGTTGTCACTCCATTAGAGATTTGGCACGATATAGGATGGTTGCCCTGTGGAGACGTATATGGTGCACTCCACAACTGGCCCTATTTGCTAGTGAAATCATGGATTTGAGATCAATTATAGGGTCAGGAAATCTTCCGTGGTTTCGAGATGTCAAGGCCATTTTGTCAAACATGGGCTTGACTTCACAGTGGGCTGACCCTGGGAACAGTGTTTTTCCGCCCAAAAAAGAATTAAAATTATTATATTGGGCGACAGTGAAAGAACAACATATTTTGTCATCTCAGCCCTCAAATCTGACACGTCTCTTTTTGCTCCACAAGGTTGAGATCCATGTAGAGCCCTATTGGGACTGTATTACCAAATGTTTAGATAGAAAACTCTATCATCAATTCAGAGTTGACACTCTACCAGTAAGGGCATATACTTACAAATGGCGAGGGCAGCAAAATGAGTTCTGTCCATGGTGCACTGGGGTGAAGGAATCCATTAGCCACCTTTTTATTTGTATGCCCAGCATATTCTGCCCCGCGCCGCAAATGGATTAAGCCCATCTGTAGGAAGATCAACACGAGGGTGTGTATGGAAGCCCTCTGGGTTTTAAAATCCAATACCTCTGAGTGCGTTACCATTTGCGTGGCCAAATTTCTGGGGTGGCCATGGATTCTAAGAGCTAGGCACTCACTTGTTTTGTAATATGAGGAACTTTTTTAAAGTTTTATATTGGAAATGATTGTCTGAACGTCTTTGTGAATATATTTAATTCAGTTTTACTGATTTTAAGATGTTTTAGCTTGTTAAATTATTAATTGTGATGAACTGATCTTGTACTTACGTTGGATTTGTGATGTAATTGAGGATATTATGTAAAAACTTTTAACATTGTTAAATCAATTATGTCACAAACTGGAATTTTAGAATTAAGGAAGTATTTTATCTGTTGTCTTTTATGATATAAAATTCGAAATAAAGACGTATGAAATCTGATGCCCTCGTAGATATGCTGATGGCTACCTGATCAAAACCTTGTTCTGGCTCTTGACCAGGCATCATAGACCTCCGCCTGGTGACTGGATTTTCTCACAAAACACTTTACTCCAGAGAGACCCTTATTGTACAGGCCTCAACCAGTTCTGTGTTTTTGTGTTGACCGCGTTGATCGCCGGCCACAGTGTGGGAGTGTGCGAGGAGGACGCTGCATTCCTGCCTCGCTGTCTCCCGCGGTCACTTCAGCTCCCACGGCTCCTGTAAATCTTGTCAAGCTTCTGCACCATCGAGATGCCGAATTGTTGCCTAGGTCCCCCGTGGCCCCCACTTAACTTTGCCTTTTTGATCCTGTACAGAGTCTACCAATGAGTTGCTAACGGCCTGGCGTTAAGTGCGACCGAGCACGACCAACCCCTCTACAGTGCTCCTGTCAGCTGTATTTCATCAGGCAGCCTCTGCACTCATTCATCTGGCACCGGAGGAGCTGATGGCTAAGAGCATAAATGGCAGTGCAGTAGGCAGCAGAGAATGGTGCACAGAGAACGGTGGGCTGCAAGTACAGCAGTAGGTGGTGGTTTGACTTGGGGGGGTTATGGGCGGCGAGCGTGGCCGTCAGCGAACGGCTACCGGGAGCGAGGCCAGGTCGAGGTAGGTTGGGTGCGGCTTGCGGCTCCATCCTGAGTGGCCTGCTCGCTTAGCCCCTATGATCTACCATTTCAGCCATTCCAGCCATATTCCCCCGGTCTTAGGGAGTACAGCATCCACGGAGGCCTCATATTGTTGTGGCACATTGTTGTGGCTCTCAAGGAATGCGTGCAGTCCTTCCAGCACCCATACGGGTGGGGTGGATTGTACTCATAAACAGAGAATCCAAGCAATATGCAATTACATTTTTTTTTAATCATTATTTGGCATTCATTCACAGCCAGGTGGAAGAGCCAGGAAAGTCAGTGACTGGCAAACAGTCAGACCACCTTATTATTCAACTACCATTTAGTCAACGCAAAATGAAATCAGGCATGGTCAGAAAGCAACCAAAGCTGAAGCAAAAATCAAGAACCACCAAGATACCACTGGGAAACTCGACAGAATTATCTCCAACCCCCGGAGCTACACTAATATCATCGTACCCAATCTTTGGATCAATGAATCCTACCGAAAAATTTACATTCTTAAAAGATCCAATAGCAGTTATTTATTCTACACAAGGTAAAATTACAGGTCTTCCTAAGCCTCTGACGCCGTACAAATTAAAACCTACACAGGATGAGGTTTCAAAGGGTAGTGCAGGTACAACACTGATAGTAATGGAAGAAAAAGCAGATTGAAGCCATCACCACCAGTTAATCCAAACGACCGGCGTGGATAAAATTCAACAGTGTGTCAGTAATAAGCATATCATCCATGCACAAGTGCATACAACCAGTACAGCTCAGTCCACGCCTTGGTTTGAACCAGCAATAGATAAAACTGTGGAAGTCGCTTGTAACATCTGCAATACTGGTAAACTCAATCGCCACTCTACTCCCAAACAACAACCAGTTAAAATCAACACATAGGCCGTCACCAGTCCTGTACAAAATCCTAGTGATTCCTGGATTGAGTCTCTCTAAATAACAAATAACACAGATTTAATGCAGGCAATTGGAACCATCACTACAAATCCATGTCAGACACAACTTACACTTCAATTGGAAGAGCAACAGCAATCAGTAATAGAAATTTCAAGTCTTCATGAGCACATTGAAAAGGTTGCAATAAGTCCTGCAAATAATAATCATATTAGTCATAAAATAAATAATGAGCAAAAGCACAATCAGGAGCACACATCTGACAAAGATAACAAAGATCAACGCACAATTTTAAAGAACACAGAAGTATCCCAGTTATATGGAATTACCATTACGAATCATGCAGTAAATGTAGAAGTTAGTAATAAACCAATTTCCCTAAATGGAAACCAACAACAGTCATTAATAGAAATATTGAGCTCACTTGAACACCCAATAAAGGCGTCATTAGCCGAGTAAATAACGGTAACGGAAACAAAATACAATAGTAAACATGATGACACACCTGTGAAAGGCTGCACACCCAATCCTGCTGGGTCCACACTAGAGCCTAATGTTTAAAGGTATTCCAACATCAGTCAATGGGAAGGAGTCATAAAATTGATGGAAAGATAGAAGCTCTTAAAATCTTGCATACCTCTCTAATAAAAACGTTACAGACATCAATAAATGTGCTCAATATGTAGTCGGACAAGCTTGGTAATGAAATTAACCTGATGAACATTATAGCAGATTATATTGTTGGAATAAACATCAAATTAGATTCACTGACCAGATTATTGCTAAAAGTAGCACACCAATCCCAGCTCCAGTAACTAATTGTGTGTGCTGCAATATAGTTGAAATCTACGTGAACCTTAAAGCATCTTAATGAACATTCAAAGGGAATGCTAACAGCCCGCTCAGCCATCAGAGTTACAACGTGCAGTTGTTACAGACACACCAAATGGCAATAAGACACAAACAACAGTATCGCACAATATAGCGGTGGCGGCTCCACCGAACAGGCAAACGATTCCCATACCTTCATTTTCGTCAAAAAATAACAACTTCCCATCAACGGACAAAGGGACTCAGTCAAGGAATGAATGACAAGGTTTTAACTATAGAACCACAACCATTACCATCCGTTGCCTTTGACAATGTGCACAGAAACTTAGTGGATGGGCCAACAAACTCCCGCAATGACGATTTAAATAAACCTCCAGCCGCTCTAATGAAAAGATAGACAAAGCGTGCTAGGAAAGCCAGAATGCACCTCCATAATAGCAAGGAAATAGACCATCAAGTGATCGGCCTCTATCCAATTTTCAACTTTGAGGAAAAAAATCAGTCCTTAACCGTCATTACAGCAGACAGCGGCCACAATGAAGTAGGGGTGAAGCATCTTAAAGATCAACAGGTGTCATCGAAAACGTTAAGCCTAACAGTTGGATAATCTTTTATTTCAAACAAATCATCCAATCTAAAAAGGGTACACAAGATTTACAAGGGAGGTGGACCCAGGTCAAATGCAATACACTTAGCAACAAGGAATCCTATAGACAGTAAAAAGTCGCCCTCCACGAATAACACGAGTAATTGATGGCATATCAAATAGAATCAGCAGTGGTGCTACCAACTTACACAGGTTAACTGCTAAAAAAAAACGTAAAAGAGGCAGGCCCCAAATCTAACAGTCTAGTTCATGATTTACGTCCTCGCTTGGCGACAAATACCCCCGCGGGGGAGAGTGAGAATTCATATTACAGAAAGGGTTCCAGCCTGGTAGAGAAACGAGTGACTGGGTCTTGATAAGATTTAATCCTCAGCATGCTAAAGAGCAAGGTCATGGCCCGAGCAGGCAACCTGGCAATCAAAGCAGTGGCCCAGCCCTCATGTTTCAACTAAGAGCCTATGATCGAACACAACACTCAAGAATACTTAAATATAGGAAACACCCTGAGCCTAATGGCAGCTATTCGAACATTAAAGCACCTACCTTCTAATGCCTTCTGTCAATAGAGTTCATCCAACTGGAGGGCAACAAAGGAATGGATAACACCCTGTCGACTTGGAAGTCCGAGGAGACTGGTTTAGCCATTTTAAATCACGCTCCTCAATTTCAGTGTTGGGGTATATCTTTGTCTATTCAGACTTTAAAAAAAAGGGTGCCCCACACCCTTGCTACAGCAGCAAAGAATCATGTCCAACGATTCCAGCATAAGGCCTGTTCATTCGGTATTACACGGCGCAAGAGGTGAAGAAGACATTAAAGACCCTTTACTGCCAGCGCAAAGAGAATGACCTAGATGGATGAACAGCAGAGATGACCATAGGCCGATAAACATCTTGTCGTGAAATATAGCAGGGGCAAAGCGTGACCTGCAGGATAATGTACCCCCAGAGTACTGGAATAACTACGAAATAGGAATGCTCCAAGAAACATCGCTAATAGCTCCAGTCCAGATCGCAGGCGCATTCTTCATCATGTAAAGGCTACAAGGACCCAGCAATATGGGAGACCAAAGGTTGGCCTAGTAGTCTACATCTCGACGATTCTAAACTTTACATCTGCCCAACTGCCCACCACAACAACAGACATGCAAATTATAAAAATGGATATGGGATTCAACAAAAACGTAAGGACAATTATTCTTATCAACAAGTATAAGAATAAAAAATAATTATTTAAGACCTTAATTGCAATCACATCGGAACTCCGGTTTGAGCATCCCGCATGGGAAATAATTCTAACCAGAGATTTCAATTCAAACTTGATATACACTCCAGACAAAGACAACTATTTCATCGCAGCTAATGCAATATGGGCAGTACAAAATCAAGTGCACCCCAACTCCCTACAAACTGATCCAATTGGGCAACAACTAGTGACAGACCTAGAGCATCTGGGGATGCGAGTACTAAACAGCAGAGTGGCTCAGGATAGATCATCAAGCTGCACTTATCACGGCCCCAATTTTAGCTCAATTTTAGATTACAATTGTCACATTACCTCTGCTGGAACAAAGGCATTTTCGATTATATACTCTACAGAAAGCGATCATTCTAGTCAACACCTCAAACTACTAATCTCATTTCCAAGGCACATGGAAGCAGTACCCGAGATCGGAACCACAACAATGGTAAATTTTAAAAGATTACGATGGACTAGTAGCACACTTCCCCAAATTGCAGAGTGCGCAAAGGGTCTGTGGGCATCTCAAGACCCACAACATGGCTCGATGATAGAAACTTGGGTTACCTTTTTAACATATCTCCCCAAGGATGCTAAAACAACAAGTCTACATGGAAGCATGATGCCCACCGAACGCAGATTCTTGAGTCTGACAGCTAAAAACGTAAGGAAAAACTTACGAGCTGCTATTGGATCTACAAGGGGTAATAACGCATCAAAAATGAAACGGTAGCAAATACAGCAACTTGAAAAGCAGTTCTAAAAACAATTCTGGAAGGATAACAAAATGCAGCAGGACAAATTTTGGTTGAAACTTTTGTGTAACGCTAGAAGATCAAACCCTTTGGGATCAAGTGAATTCCCTGGTAAGAACGCCAAAAGTGATAACCTTGACGTGTGACAAAACAATCCTGGGCAGATCATCTAACCGCTACATTCTCAATAACATCTGAGACGCGCATTTGAGCCCAGCAACCCACAGAGCACAAGCACAAATAATAGAGGTTCTTGGAACAAATATAAAGGAGGATAAATCGTATATCACAATCAATACCTCTATGGACTCAGAAAGCCTAAATCATTCATTTATGCACTACTCCCAAGATGAAATTGTAAAAGTTATAGCCAAGGGCAGGTCAGATTGCGCCCCAGGCCCGAACGCCATACCACAGGCAATATATAATAGCACCATTATCTATCTTGTTTGAGGTGAGCACTTTACACCACCTGCCAGCTACCTGGAGAGGCTCAATAATAATTCCAATTTTTAAGGGTGGTGAGCGACCTGACCCAGCCAACTGCCATCTGATAGCCCAAATTGATGCAAATGCGAAGTATTACTCCTCATTAATCCTTGCAGATCTAATAAGCTGGTCTGAAAGTAATAAAATAATTCCCATCAACCAGTCTGGCTTCCGAAGTGGCACTGGCACCATTACGAATGCGCTGGGTCTAATGGCAGAAAAAAGCTTACGACAACGAAAGAACCTGTTTCTATGCTTTATCGATTTTAAAGCTGCATTTGATTGAATCAATAGAGGCATTCTATGGCATAAGCTAAAACAGTGGGGCTTGCCAGAACGAATACTAAAACCGATAATGGAATTATACTCTGATACGTGGATGCAAGTGAAAATAGCTGACAGGACGAGGCTCTCAAGAACATTTTATACAAAGGAGGGCTTAAAGCTAGGATGTGTCCTAGCGCCACACTTATTTAATCTATTCATGGCAGACTTGTCACCAAAGCTGGATGAAATCAACTCGCATCACCCTGGGAATGCTACAGATTACACATTTATCTTATGCCGACGATATAGTCCTAGCAAGCCACACTAGAATTGACCTCAAAGAGCAATAGATGAGTTGGGGAACTTTGCCAGGAAGAACTTGCTGGAGATAAACGTTACAAAAACCAAAGCTATGATTATAAGTCGAGACATCCATAAACAGTCATCATTTAAACTTAACAACGTGAACCTGGAAGTAGTAGGTAGCTACAAATATCTAGGGATACATTTGGATAAAAGACTAACCTTTCAAAAACAGAATGAGCCAACGCAAAAAAAGCAAAATGGACTTACGTTTGCATTTTGCTCAATATCAAAAAGTCTAAAAGGCCCCTCTTTCACCCCACTACTAGCTATCATGAAAGCAAAACCTCTACCCACTCTACCATATGGAAGTGAAGTTCAGCATGGGAAAGATGCTGCGCCGCTGGATAGTCCCCAAACGCGAGCATATAAAATAGTATTCTTGCTCCCACATAATGCCTCACCGGTGCAGGTTCGGTTAGAATTTGGCCTACAACAGCAACAGCTGCACAGAAGATATGTCACAGTAAAAGCCTGGTACAAAGTCTGGCGTAACAGAGAAAACGAGATCAACAATATGCTCTGGAATGCGTTGGAAGGCGACCCACAGTCTGCCTACTCAGAATATCTTCAATCATCTTTACAGTCCTTTAATATGATGGATCTTTGGCAGCAAAGCTCCCATTTACCACCTTCCAGCAAATCCTGAAGAAGGAAGCAAAGCCTTACATTACTGGAGGATAAGGCCATCCTGAGCAAGCCGGCCCACGCATGGATGGTCCTGCAATCCTATATGAAATTGCAACCCACATCATATCTGGGTCAGCCTTTTTCTTCCTATTTAAAGTCCAAGTGTATAGCAATACGCTTTGGTAAATTGCCATTGAATGCAGACCGGCCAAGTTGGAAATATCAGGGCCCTAAGTCATGTAGTCTTTGTGGATCACCAATACAGGATTTTATTCACTTAGTTTGCATCTGCCCAGCTCTAAGTGAGGATCGCCGGAAATTGTTAAAGGGACCATTCAACGCAAGAGGCATTCATTCCTGTAGAATTGCAATATTAAAGTTTCTCGATCTGGAAGAACCACAGCTCAACTGTTTAATAAAAGTTTTAACCAATCACGAGGAAGAATTAAAACAAGGCTAATGGCTAGGCAAAATGGCCAGTTTCTTCTGTCCACCAAGCTAGAGCTGTGCAAATGTAACCAATAAATTAACTTTTACTGAACATGCTATCATATAATGTAAAAAGAGCAGCACAATGGCACTTTAGATACCATGTTGTTATGTACTAGTCAAATGTCTCTTTTATTTGTAACAAGTTGTAGTGCAATCTTTTGTGATCATAAATAGTTTTTTCTCTTTTAATAAGCATTAAAATAAATAAATAATTCATGGCCATTTTAATGGTGCTGTGCATCGCGACGCATCAGCACATTTTTATGGTTTTAATTAACTAAACAATAAACTTATTCTGAATCTGAATCAGTAAAGGAACGCTACTTTGCCACTAGCCCTCCAGTTGGGAATCAAAACGGATCAAAGTTTGGCTCTGGGGTCTGTAAACGCAGTCTGCCTGTTGCCACGCTACACACTTTGGGGCATGGCCAGTGAAAGCTCGAAGGCTGTCCTGGAAGATCCTTGGCCTAGATGATACATAATGGGCAGGAAGTGACCAAATATGTTTATTCATGCAGGTTTGTATACCACGGATTGCCTTGACAGTGCAGTTAGTACCATTGTGGTTCTTCTTTGAATTGCCTTAATGAAGTCTACTGGGCTTTCTGGCAATGCTCAAGCTTTGCTGATGGAGGACATAATACCATCTGCTGTGTTTCATCTCCAATGAGAAGGCAGATTCCACTTTGGAATGTTTTAAGGACAGTAGTGCTGCAGCACTTTCTTTGGGAAAACCTGTGTGTTTGCCTCTACCGAATAAATGCTGCAGCCATTATGGAAATTAGGGGCTACTCCTGAATTATGGCATATAGACAGCACTCGCCTTCCCAGCGAGTGATGGAACAGATAGCTCTGTCCCTTTGGATCTACGTAAGCTGATCTGGCAGACAATTTGCAGTCTAGCAGAGGCACCAGTCTTCCAACTCCCCGTCCCTGCTACAATAGGTGACAAACTGCTTTAGTTTACCCTTAGCGGTGCATGTCCTCCCGGTTGGGTGCAGAATCTGGCACTTCCTTCTACTTTGGCGATCTTTCACATCTGACAGGTGGGTCATGTAAATTATTCAAAATGGTTATGCCATACTTTTTCTTTTCTCCTCTCCCAATATCTCTTCCACACCAGAGTGGATTTCAGAAGAGCATCTGTCTATCCTGTTATGGGAGGGGTGCCGCTTGCTCTCAAAAGTTGCCACAGAATTGGTATTGGCCTCTGAGATAGGCAGAGGCTGTTGCTATCATCATTTCCTGGTCCCGAAAAAGATCGATGCCTGAAGCCAATCTTGTACTTCTGTCCCTTCAGCAGCTTCCTACGGAAGGGCAGATTCGAAAGGCTCACACAGATCCTGATCCTGTCTGCTCTGGGCCTGGGCGACTGAATGGTACCTTTGCACTTGTAGAATGCGTAATGAAAAACTTCCTAGCTATCGTAACAAAGTTATGATGCTGGTTCAAAGCTTGTCCACCACCAGAGCCGCAATGGAGGAGACTGGTTTGAAATAAAACTTGTTAAAGGTCGAATCGGAAGACCATTCCGCTGCATTCAAGAGATCCTCCAAATGGTCTCCTAGAACAAAAGCCTTGGAGGCCATTGCTCCCGGAGCGGAGTGCCCACCGAACATTTTGGTGTCAAATCCCGGCTTCTGCATGATCCGTCGCACCCACATTGCAGTGTTCGGAGAGAAGACTGCTCGTAAAGGCTTCCTCAGCACTATCAACAGCTGCTTGTCCCCGTTAGGCCGAAGCTCCGATGCCATACATATGCCTTGATACATCTGACCACAGACAGCTTTGGTACCTCCGAAAAAGCCGGAGAGGAAATTACTCGAGAGTTACATTTGTTGCGCCTGGACACGTGGAAGGTAACTCCCTCCGTTGTGAAGAACCTCCCTGTGATATCTAAGGCTCTGACATCGGACACACTTCTGCAGGAGATAACACAGCAGAATGGCTAACTTAGCCGACAACTGCTTCCGGGATAGGTATCTGTTACTCTGTCATGAGAGTAGGAAATGTAAGCCCTTATTCACGTCCTAGAAGACCGAGTACCTGGGTTCAGGCAGTAAAGAGAGCCTAATGCTGTGAAGTAACTTACCCTACTGGTGTGCCCACGATCGTTACGTGGCCTGCTGGAATCTGGGATCTGAATGTATTCACGGATCTGTAGGCTATACATCCTGTTTTCAAGGAGGCCAAAAAATTCAGGATATGAACAGCGTCTATCCCCACTGGATCCAGACTCGGCTGCAGACACCAACCCCGCCCCTCAGAACCAAGCGGTACGGTACCTCTTAACGGTGCCTCCCGCCCAAGCCCGCGAGAGAAGGTCTGCAGCCTCTCTCGATAAGCCAGTGACTTGCCATCTTGCCTTACTCCACGCCATGAGCTGAAGGTTGCCGTCCGTCACCAGAGGGTGAGGATTCCCTGGCGGATCAGTGAGATTGTGAGGAGTTTGGGGCAAACAAATTGGAGGAGCCCAAGAAAGTTACATCAGAACTGGAAACCACACGTGCAACGTCCACAAGGGGGGATTAACACCACATCCGCCCGTACCTGCTCACCTGGGCGGTCAAGCGCATGATCATGGCGAACAGTGGAAAGGCATAACTCTGCTCCCAAGACCAATCTTGGAGAAATGCATTGGTTGCCACTTCCCCCGAATCTGGCTTCCAGCTGACGTACCAGGAGTAGCTGGCGGTTGAGCCAGGCTGCAAACAAATAGATTATGAACGAGCCCCAATTGGAGTACAGGGGCTGGAACATTGTTTAAATAGATTGCCACATGCTGGTGGCACGAGTGCCGATCCCCCACTGGGTTGGCTGAGCCTGGAAAGTGTTACTCCGTCACTGAGAAATGGTGTTCGAGGCAGTACTCTCAAAAGTCCTCTGCCAAATTGGACAGAGATCATGGCCGAGTGCCACCTAGATGGTTGATGTAATAGACTGTTGCCACGTTGTCCATCTTTAGCAAGACACATGACTGGATCTGGTCTCTGGTCCAACATTTGACCACTAAGAAATCTGCCATTGATTGCAGGCAGTTGATGTGAAGGGATTGTTCGTTGGTGGACCATACTCCGCCTATAGTGAACCGACCACAACAAGCCCCCATCCGGAAGTGAACTGACCACAGCGAGCCCCCTTTGAACCGCTGGCCTCTGACTATCACCAAGTCTGGGTGGGAATCAAATATGGTGGTCCCATTCCACACCACCATGTGGGAAAGCCGCCACCAAAGATCCTCTTTATCCTCCTCTGATAGGGGAACAAATTGGGAGTATATGAGGCCCTGACAAAGGTGAGGCGCCTTCGGTCTCTGCAAGGCTCGAAAGTGGAGGGGCCCCGGAAAAAGGCTTGGTTCAAGGACAAGCGACCTACCAATCTGGCAGTCTGACGGAAGAAAGCCATCTGTTTTGCCAACTTTCTCCTGACCATGTGTCCGATCTCTGCCATCTTCTTGGAAGGAAGACTCAGGGTGGTCGCTACCGAATCTATCACAAACCCCTGAAAGGTAATGGAGGGCCAGGACTCAGGGTGAACTTTGTTTGATTTATTACAGATCCCAAAAATTGCAGGAGCGTCACTGCCATATGAAGGTGTTAACATAGCTCCTTTTTGCATGGATCCATCAGCAGGTCTAGGTAAACGATCATGCATATACCAGACACCCTCAAGTTCTTGATGACCAGCTTCAGAATCTTAGTGAAACACCAAGGGGCAGAGGACAGTCAGAAGGGGCGAGAGGGGAACTCAAAAGGTTGACCCGCCAGTGGAATATGAGAAAATGCCGATGCGGCGGTAAAATGTGTACCGTGAGGTAAGCATCTTTGAGGTCCAACTGTACCATCCAGTCGGTGGGATGTAGGAGATCTCGTAGAAAGTGGATGCCCTCCATCTTGAAGTGGCAGTATACAAGCCACTTGTTAAATTCCCAGGGATTGATCACCTCCATGTAACAAAGAAAGCACAAATCAGCAAACAATAAAATAAATGGCACCTGAGAGGCTGCCACATGTGAGAAAAACGAAAAAGAGACTGAAGTCCCACATAATAATGGACTATTTCGTATGAACTTCAGTATTTTTCCCTGTTGTTATGGGAAATTAAGATTGTTATTATTGTGTGTACTGGACTGGTTAACATGGCTCCTGTAATAAAAATGAAGAAAGGACAGCATAATCCTAACCTTCGTGTCTTGCTTAGAATTTCATACACCTGTCCTGCATTCCCACATGTTTTACCTGCACTTCAAGATGGGCCAAAGGCATTTGACTGTTAAATTTGCAGACTGAGGTGGTGTATATCCTCTTTGCCACAAGTTCTCTTCCACATGATTAATTTATACTAGGTGTTGGAACAACCTTGTGACTTGGTGCAGTGCCCAAAATACCGACCCCCGTACAGGAAACTGGTACAAAACATAACCATTTATAAAACTTTTTTTAAAACATACTATGTCTGAAACAGAGAGGAACGGTTAAAGTGATTATGAATGTTCAGTAGTCATGTGTGCAGATTCAATTATTAAAAAATTAAGTTAAACTTTCTAAATAATTTTGTTTTGTGAATTTATTGTATGACTCATAAAGAATAGCTGCTTTGCTCGAAAGTGCCAGAATAGAATAATCCTTTGTGCATAAAGTTCATGTAAGATCCGTTTTTAAAGAAGATTTTACGACTTGTTTTGATTATAGTTTCGGCCAGTGTAAAAGGATACGTTTGTAGCATATTTGGTTGTAGATACACATGCTTAGCATAGTTTTGACTCCTAGTTTTGAGTTCGGATTTTTGAAAATTTTGTTCGAAGTAATCTCTCAAACCGTGAGATGCGGAATGACTCCTCCTCTTGGTGTACATTACGTATGGGCACTGATTCCATAATTGATCGATTTTATGTTTTTTCCTCATCATTGTGCTAAAATGTACACTTTCATAGTTCACCATGTTCTAACACTTTTTTCTGTTGGCCTCTTTTGGTTGCTTTGATCCCATTGAATACGTTTTGAACTTTGGTAATTACACCCTGAGGCATGAGCAGCTTCAGCCAATAAAGACTGTCACAGATGCCCCTGAGTGGTGAGGGCCCTGTAGCCCTTTTAAGGTCTGGACCTGCCTTTGAGTATTAGTTTCCAGAGAATGCTGTTTGGGTGATGGGGCAGGTCCCTTTCAGAACTTTCCGTTCTGTGCTCAAAATCTCAATGGACAGAACACTGTGAGGTGCGGAACGTGTGTACCTGTCTCCCAACCATGATGTACCATCCTGGCTGTCGTTCCTCACCTTCAGTTAAAGGATATCCTCCGATACCAAAGGTAAATCCCATTGGGTACACAGGAAAATGGACTAACATAGCACCTCAAACACTCTGGAAATCTTCAGTGAGGAAGATTCCTTCTATGCCGAAGAACGAGAGGATGGAGCATTGGACCTCCAACATGGGCAGCCAACACAAAGCCTCAAAACTGTGTTTTCCAGTGAATCTGACCACCAGGAAATAGAGGATGTCAAACTGGTGCTGAAGACTGTCCCTCGCACTTCAACTATGCTCAGGGTTGTGATTTTACCTATTGCTCCTGAGGTCCACATCACGTGGAGCACCAAGCTCAAGAGAGTCTGGTGTTGAGTCCTGATCAGGGATGTCAAGAAAAACCAAGCCAAGTGCCCCGGCTGAATTTAGGCGCTGGCAGAGGGCTTAGAAGCCAAGCAAGGCTCCACCCAAAGGTGTTGGACCCCAAAAGCTGTCAGGGCTGGGTCACTCTAATGCTGCCGACCACCATTACTCTAATGCAAAGCCGGTACCCAAGGTTCTATTGGCGTCTATGCCTATTCCAACCTTGAGGCCCCAACACTCTAGATGCTCCAGCAGGAATTTGATGCTAGATAGAAGCGCTTATTTGTCCATTCACTTAGACAAAATCTTGGCTAAACCACCTTCACTGCCACTTAGAGAAATTCTTCATCAAAAGAGGAGAATAGCCTTTGAGGGTCACCCTCTTCCAGGCCACCTTTCTCCAAGCTGCACTGAATAAATCAAGATTACGTGTCACCAGTCCTCTTCCCCATGCACACAGCCCACCTGCACCACCACTCCCACATTCCTCACCTCCACCATGCACATATACATCACCCCTCTGCCAGAGTCGCCAGCGATCTCCCACATTTCATTCTCTGTACCAGGTAGCTCCGATTGGCTGTTCCGCCCCTATGATTAGCCCTCAGAATAGGTCCCCATGTAGAGTGAAAAAAATGTATGTTGCAGAATGGAGGGAGCTGAAGGAGCAGCAATCCATTGGCGGTTAGCCAATTCGTTAGCACTCCTTTCCCATTATAACAGGGCACAGAGGAGATGCACGAGCTCCTTGAACATCTGCCTGCACAGTAGAGGGAACTGGGACGGAGATAGTGTTTGAGGGCAAGATGATCTCTAACACCAGCATTCAGAGCATGTTGGACCTTGCCGACGGTCTCTAGAGGCACCAATACTAAGTCATAGTGTGGTGCCGCTCCTGGCTCCCTATCTCTGGTTCAAGCTCGAGGTCCAGCTGCATCTCTTCAACCCTCTTTTGGTAGATAGCACCTTTTAGGACCCTAGGTTGACGAGTTGCTTTAGAAAATCAAGAAAGATGCGTAGACTTTCAAGTCCTTCGAGGTGCACCAGACTACCACCTACAGAGGCTCCTTCCAGAAATAGCAACCCAGAGAGTAGACAAAAAACCACATCGACCGGACAACCACACTCCTACCAAAGACAGCTGCAGGCCTTCCACCAACAAGCAGGGTGACGGCAAAATAGCAGTTCTTACACGGGTAACAAAATCAATCAATCAATCAATCAATCAATCAATCATGCCATTTGTATAGCGCACTACTCACCCGGGAGGGTCTCAAGGCGCTTGGGGGGAGGGGTATGCTACTGCTCGAACAGCCAGGTCTTGAGTTGTTTCCTGAAGTCGAGATAGTCCTGGGTCAGCCGAAGGTGGATGGGGAGGGAGTTCCAAGTTTTGGCAGCCAGGTAAGAGAAGGATCTTCCTCCGGCGGTGGCTCTTCGGATGCGTGGTACGGCTGCGAGGGCGAGGCTGGTGGACCGTAGCTGGCGGGTGGGCGTGTAGAAGGTCAGGCGGTCGTTGAGGTACTTGGGGCCCAGGTCGTGGAGAGACTTGTGTGCGTGGGTGAGGAGCCGGAATGTGATCCTCTTGTCGACGGGGAGCCAGTGCAGGTTCCTCAGGTGGCTGGAGATGTGGCTCCGTCGGGGGACATCCAGGATGAGTCGGGCGGAGGCGTTCTGGATGCGCTGGAGTCTTTTCTGTAGCTTGGCTGTGGTTCCGGTGTAGAGGGCGTTTCCGTAGTCCAGTCGGCTGGTGACGAGTGCCTGGGTGACAGTCTTCCTGGTCTCGGTCGGGATCCAGCGGAAGATCTTGCGAAGCATACGCAGGGTGTTGAAGCACGAAGAGGAGACGGCGTTGACTTGTCTGGTCATCGAGAGGGAGGGGTCCAGGATGAAGCCCAGGTTGCGTGCGTGGTCGGTTGGCTTGGGTGCGGTGCCCAGGGCTGGGGGCCACCAGGAGTCGTCCCAGGCGGAGGGCGAAGATCCCAGGATGAGGACTTCCGTCTTGTCCGAGTTCAGTTTCAGACGGCTGTCCTTCATCCACTCGGTGACGTCTTTCATCCCTTCGTGTAGGCAGGTTCTCGCGGTGTCGGGGTCTCTGGTGAGGGAGAGGATCAGCTGGGTGTCGTCGGCGTAAGAGATGATGTTGAGGTTGTGCTGGCGTGCGATGGCTGCGAGAGGTTTCATGTAGATGTTGAAGAGGGTGGGGCTGAGTGAAGATCCTTGCGGGACGCCGCAGACGACTTCGGTGGCCTCGGAGCGAAACGGGGGGAGGCGGACTCTTTGTGTTCTTCCGGCGAGCAACGAGATGATCCACTCCAGTGCCTTCTCTTGGATACCGATGTTGCTGAGGCGCTGGACTAGGGTGCGGTGGCAGACCGTGTCGAACGCAGCGGAGAGGTCCAGGAGGATGAGGGCCACTGTTTCCCCCTTGTCGAGCAGGGTCCGGATGTCGTCGGTGGCTGCGATGAGAGCGGTCTCGGTGCTGTGGTTGGCTCTGAAGCCGGACTGCGAGGGGTCGAGGGATCCGTACGTCTCGAGGAAGGCGGTCAGCTGTCTGTTGACGATCTTCTCGATGACTTTAGCAGGAAAAGGGAGGAGCGAGATGGGGCGGAAGTTTTTGAGATCGGTGGGGTCCGCTGTAGGTTTCTTCAGGAGGGCGCTGATCTCGGCATGCTTCCAGCTTTCCGGGAAGGTGGCGGTGTTGAAGGAGGCGTTGATGATGTTCCGGAGTTGGGGTGCGATGGTGGAGTCGGCCTTGTTGAAGACGTGGTGTGGACAGGGGTCGGTCGGTGATCCGGAGTGGATGTTGTTCATCGTGCGGGCTGGGCAAAGATGGCTCCAGTAAAGCAGCTGCTACCCCCTAACAATGATTTTCCCCATCTCCCCACTGATCACATGGCACCTGTCGGGATACGCAATTTCCTTTCAGCCTGGGAGGAAGTCATGTCCACCAAGTGGGTTTTAGCCATCCTCCAACAGAGCTATTTTCTCAAATTCCACACAGTCCCATTGTCCTACACACACCTTCAACATAAATACCTCTCCTTCCTTGGGGAAGTAGTATATGCTCTCCTTTTGAAGAGAGGCTGCCCCATCAATGCCAGGATAGTGGCATCTACTCTCAAGCCCATCCTCGACCGGAGGCCTCCCAGCTGCTACATCCTATGAGAACACTTCACAATAGCTCTGTAGAATATGATGAGCTACTTCATTCAGTACTTGATGACACTCTACCTCAAGGATGACTACTTCCACATCCCTATTCACCCCAACACGACCTTCTGTTTGTTATAAATGGCTATACCTTAGCGAACGGAGGGCATTCATGTCTTTCCATAGCTCCATGACTGGCTGATTAAGATCAGTAGCATGGTACAATGTTTAGCACACACTCAAACAATGGCCTGCTCCACAGCTGCTTGGGATTCACCATAAATGTGACCATGTCCCACCTGCAATCCCTACAAACCTAAGCTTGCCTGGGGTGGGTCTTAGACAAAGACATAGGCAAAGCATAGACCAATCAGGAAAGTGGCATTGCTTTGCAACAGCTGGTACCTCTTTCAGTCCAGTCATCAGCTCACTGTGCTTACTGTTGTGCACCTTCTAGGGATGGTTGATTCCTCCGTCTCTATTGTTCCCCATGCAAGGTTTCGTCTGCACCCCCTCTAAGAGTACCTCGTGGATCATTGGTCACAGGCAAATGGTAATCAGGAAGATCTAGTATTGGTACATGCCAAGGGTGCAATGGTGTAAAAGCAACAACATGTTGCTAGGTAGGCCTTTTCCCAGGAGACAGTTACTGCAGAAACCTACCTCACAGGGTGGGGTGAACAATCTCCACAACAGGGTCACTACATCAGCTACCTGGAACTGCTAGCCATTCACTTCATTCTCAAAGAAGAGCAACAACATGTTGCTAGGTAGGCCTTTCGCAGACCCAATTTCCCAGGAGACAATTACCGCAGAAACCTCCCTCACAGGGTGGGGTAAACAATCTCCACAACAGGGTCGCTACATCAGCTACCTGGAACTGCTAGCCATTCACTTCATTCTCGAAGCCTTCGTACAGTTCATTAAGAGCAAGATGGAGCTCATCAAAACAGACAACATGCCCGCAGAAACATGGAAAGATGTGGATCAGGTGGGCTAAATACAGGGGTATCGACCTGTCCTTCCTTTTACAGCCAGCAAACCCGGACCCTATTGAACGACTGGTCATAAATGACTCCCCATTTTAATGTGTTAATTGGTTGTAGCTGTGGATCTATTCTTTTTATTGTGCATGTACTTATTGAACCTTATGTGTGGTGCAGGGGGAGGGGGTGGGTGGGATGTTGAAGCAAATGTTTTGCAGACCTCCTGGTGAGGCTCTCTTCAGTATTTCATGCACATACATACTGTCATTTGTTTATATGCTTAGTACTGGGTTTCGCCCACTTGATGTTATAAACTCAAAAAAATCTGTTGTTAAGAAAAGAAAAGACAAGACAACATGAGTGCTGTGTACAACCTACTGAAGTAAGGCGGCACTAATACCCCATAGCTTTCTCAACTGGCACTGGGCTTTCCACCACAGTTTTGGCATCCATGCACAAGTTTCCAAGACACTACTGCCTAGACAGCCAAGTCTGGAGGGACAGGTACTTTGACCGTTCGGTCGTCCAGGACTTTTTGTGTGATCTTGGTTCGCAGACCATCCTCCGGGGCTGGTTTTGCTGGAATATGTATTCTAAGGTAAGGAATCTACAACTAGAAGTCTCTATCAGATGAACAAGTTACTTATCTTCGGTAACAATGTATCTGGTAGAGACATATTCTAGTTGTAGATTCCTTACCGCCCCATCCATCCTCCCCTCTCAGCAAATTATTTCTAGGGATATGAACTCTCCTAGGGGTCCTAGTTTTGGCTTCTATGAGGGTCCCGCAATGTCATTCCAGCACGCACGACACCGACGACAGACGGGGATCCAACCAACGCCACCTACAAACTGCAGAGGTACTGTTGATGAAAAATCCAAGGTTCCAGATTGACGCCTTAGGGAAAATCTAAGGTAAGGTATCTACAACTAGAATATGTCTCTATCAGATACATTGTTACCGAAGTTAAATAACTTGTTATTCTGGCACCTGAGCATTATTCATGATGTTAAGAATCTGCAGGAAGACATTGTTACTGAAGGCAATTAACTTTTTATTCGCTAAGAAGCCCCAAAATGACAGGTAGATGGGACCTTCCTGAAAATCTAGCTTTTCTCTTGTGAGGACTTTTGCTAAAACTCTGTGCTCCTGCAGGCAAAGGAAACTGCTTTGGTAACCTTGGAGAAGTCCTGCCCAGTACAAGAATCAGATAATAAAAAACCCAGACTGGTACTAAAACCTTCACAAACGGCTCATTCATGATCAATCATTGAAAAGGTTTTCATCCCCAAGCCCTCTTATTATTTAACTTCCCTGCTGATGACCAGCACAGACTAATGGATATTTTCAGCTTCGTCCATGGCTCCCAAATTCCAAAATGCCCTTATCAATGCTTCTTCAAAGGAGCCAATTAACAATGCTTTCTATGATGGATCTGTTTTTAGAATTGGCTCTGGATACTAAATCCCTTTCTCCTAAACCCACATCTTTTTAGGTCTTAGTTCCAGTTAACTAGGAGAGTGAGATTTGATCCAATGTGATTTGTGAAAGCTCCATTCCTCCCCCTGCTATGTTCTGAAATGAACGAGAATTACAGAGAACTATTATGCGGAAAAATCCCATGAAGAACTATCCTATTTTACTTAATCCGTTAGTGGCACAAATTCCCTCTGGAATTCATGTCCTGCCTACAATAAACATATAGATGACTTTTAGACATAGGTTGCCTGAACCTTGTGTAAAACTCAACATCCTCTGCCTTTTTTATGCAGTTTATATTAGGGAAATCTTAGTATCCACGATTAAATTGAGAGAATTTCCATGGTTCTTTTCCTCTTCCTTTAATAGAATGCCTTAATAAGTCACCTCCAGTCGCATTCCCTACCTTTGCAGTGCAATCCTAGAACCCTAGTCTACAAGAATGAAATCTTTCCCATTGCGAAATAGGAGCAAGTTGCACAGAGAGCAGATGACTATGCTTATAATAGCACATGTGAGAAGACTGTCTATTTGCACCGAAGGCACAATGCTCCGTACCTTACATCTTGTATGTCAAGAGAGACTTTGGACATTGTATTCAGCCGAGGGAAGGCTCTCTGTTCCTAACCAAAGGCAAGCATTACTGCTCCATCAAAGGGAAGGTCTTTGCAAACAGTGGCCCGAGGAGGCAGGCATGCCCCCTGGGACTCTTTCCTCTACGTTTACTAATTAAAAAAATACCCTAACACCCGAAAGTTTGTATCACAATGACTTCCGCCAGTTGCGAGAAACCATTTTTAGAGACTATCATAGTCTCACACTTGTTACGAATAAAAACACACTTTGTCAGTTTGTTGATTTAATCAGGGAGAGTTTTACATTTAAATGGCACATGAAAGAATCTTTATTAATTTGCAAAACAGAAATTAGCATTGATGGGCATGTTAACTTTGGTGTGTGCCCCAAAACAATATAGGCTTGGTTGCCGCATTCATGACTGGCAACGGATGTAGAAGCTTAATTTCGATTGAGGAACTATATATTTTAGTAGTGAAGCACACTTTACTGATGTCTGGTGAGAGATGCAGTTCAAGGAGAAGATCCACTGTTTTTTTGTTCTCAACTACCCATTCCTCTGGGCTTTCTGAAGATGTAACTCAAATTAAGGGACCAGCAAATAAGAGACCCCTGTGATGATACTGAAACGCAATAATTTCTCCTCTAAACGGTTGAATGACTTACTGTTAAGTGACAGGATGCATGAAAGTAGGCTGAGAGCATATGGATTTTAGGAATATTATTTGTACTGAACTAGCATCATGAGGCTTGGAGCTAACCGTTAAACCTGAACATATATGTATCCTACATTTGTATAAATAAAAAGGATTTAATCCTGGAGGCGGAGCTTGCCCGGCTGGAAGATGGCTGCCTTGATCTAGTGCTTCGCCACACGCCGCTGCTATCCGTCAGAAATCCGCGCTCCATCTAGCTGTCAGTCGCGGCAGCAACGGATTTGCATTCCTGAGACCTCGGGCCTTAGAAGACTGTGATTGTTTTCAGCAAATTCCTGCTGGGGGACTGGGTGAGCGAGTGAGCGGTCGCGGCGTGGTGCGGCCTACTGCCTGCGCCGCTGAGTTTCCTGCGCTCCGGACCGGGGTCGCTTTGCCGGAGCCGACGGCTGCCCCGACTGTGTCTGCTGCCGCTGCTGGCGTCCTGGGCTAACTGGCGATCCTCGAGAGGAGCCTCGGCGCTGCGGCGGTTGTGGTGCCCCTGTTGCCAAGGCGCGGCCTTGATCCGTGCGGGGGGCTGCTGGATCTGTGCCTGTGAGGCGGTGTGGCTGGTGGGAGGACAGCGCGGCCGCAGGCGGCCCTGCGTGCCCTGGACCTGACCGCGTACACCTGTGGCTGCGGTGGACTGGAGCTGCTGCCTTGCGGAGATCCCTGAGGAGGTGAGGGATTCCTAGACTGGGCTGCAGGGGGGCCGGCTCTGTGTCTGTTCCCCTGGGCGCTGCACGGCCTCCCTTGCGGCCTAGTCTTACAACTTGCTCCTTGCTCTGTGCCAGTAGTTCCCTGAGGTGTGGTCTCTGCCCCCCCGTGGGCACAACTTTGCAACGTGCTGGAAGTGACCTTGTGCCCGATGGTGTACAACCTTGCGCTCCGCAGGGGGCTCCTGATTTGGCCCTTAGACTCGCAACGCGGACTGCTGGTCCCGGCTTGGGGCTCACTGCTGAATGGTTCTGCCTGGCCTTTTCTAGTGGCTATCATCGCCTTTGTGCTGGCACACGTTCTGCGAGGCCCCCTCTCTCCTTGCTGGATCGGCGGACGGGTGTGTGGTGGCCGTCTCCCCATTGCTACTGTGTCTGCCTCATCCCTTTGTTCTGGCTCTGTCAACTTGGCCTCTCCTCCTTCCCGGTGACAACCTTGCAGCCAGATCTGGAGAGTGTGCTTTTGGGCTGCCCTCTGTGTGAAGGATTTGGCGATGGGGCAGCCTGACAAGTCCCAACCCAAGCTCAACTTTGAGCAGCTCAAGTCTCGGCGCTGTGAAGAGGTGGCGGACAATGCACTCTCCGAGTCGGAGGCCCCTGCTGACGATCCAGTTGGCAACATCAAACAGATCATCGCAGCCATGCAGAAGGGCCTCACTGCCATTGACTCGAAAATAGACACGTTGGCCTACAGGATGGATAGGATGTCCGAGAGGGTCGATAGACACTCAGAGCGCATAGACATGGCAGAGCGCCGCATCACAGAAATAGAGGAGGCACAATCTGACGCTGTTGGCACACAGAAGCGCGTTGAGTGCACATTGACTGCCCTGCAAGATAGAGCGGAGTATCTGGAGGCCCGGACGCGACGTAGTAGCCTCCGTATTACGGGCCTGGCGGAGTCTATAGCGATAGATAATATGGAGACATTTGTGGAAAAAATGCTGATTTCTCTTCTAGGTGCAGACACTTTTTCTCACGTATTTGTCGTGGAGAGGGCGCACCGCTCGCTTGGCCCTCGCCCCCAGTCTGGAGCCCCGCCTAGGCCGATAATAGCAAAACTTTTAAATTACTGGGACAGAGATGCTGCGCTGCGCAAGGCAAGAGAACTGGGAACTTTGCACTATGAGGGCGCTTCCATCTCTCTGTTCCCGGATTTCACCCTGAAGGCACAGGAGGCTAGGCGGCAGTTCATTCCCCTGAAATGTAAACTGCGTGATCAACATATTGAGTACGCTATTTTATATATGGCATGTCTCAAGGTCCTATTTGACAGTACCCCCAGGATATATTCGGACCCCCAGTCCCTACAGAAAGCATTCCAGGATTGGGAGAAGGCAGGCAAGCGTGGAAAAGGTCAGAATGACGCTCCTGTTCTGAATGATGTTCCTGGTAGCCTCAATGACAATGACTGAGAAGATGTGAAATTGCCATCAGTGTAGTGCTGCTTTGTTGTAATTTTTGTAATGATACTGCAAAGTTTTATAAAGTTATATATGCATTGTTAGCCTGATTAGCGGGCTGGGTAACCTGTTTCGCTGGATAAAGTATGTTGTGCTTGCACTAGGCCCGCTTCGCCTTCACTACACTACTCCCCCCTCCAGTTTTTCTTTGGATTGAGGTGGCACTGCTCTATACGACTCCTCATGGGGGTAGACCCCTAGTGATTTTACTGGTATCAACATGACACATATTTACTTGCTGTTTGTCACTGCTTTATTGCTGCATGTCGCTTCTTATGGAGCTTTATAATCAGCATGCTGTGTTGTGGCGGTGGGTAATGCTGGGTAACATCTGCTCCACTGCGTTAACTGCTGTATCACTTCTTCTTTCTATTTTTTTTTTATTATTCATGATGTGATTGAGTCATGGCTGTTATTCTTTGTGGTATGTGGGTGGGTTGATCGCCTTTGCAAAGTTGGGGTGTACAAGGCATGAATGGGGGGATGCTCATTTGGGTTGATTTTTCCTTTCTTTTTCCTTTTATAGATCACATGTTCACCCCCTTTTTTTCATGGTGGGAGGTGTGGGTGGTGGGTCTTCAAGTGGGGATCACACTTTGTGCATTTGTGGGCTTCATGACTGAGTCTCAAGCTAGGGCTAGTTTGCTCAAAAGAATGACCTTCATCACATGAAATGTCTGGGGGTTAAACGACCACCGCAAGGTGCGGCAAATCATTGCCTATCTGAAAGGTAAAGAGATGGTGTGGCATTGCTTCAGGAGACGCATCTGCAGCCGGGTGTGCTCTTATTGCAGGTAGCAGATTGGCGGGTGCCTCTCATTCGGCTTGTTTCGCTTCCGATTCTAGAGGTGTGTTGACATGGCTCAACCCCAAGGCAGGTCTCAAGTTAGAACAATTGGCGACGGACCCGACAGGCAGATATGTTGTGTTTAGATACTCTAACCCGGAGTGGGAATTTTTGATTTTCAACTTCTATGGTACGGACTATGACGATCCGGGGTTCTAACGTTCCCTGTTTGCATTACTCAAGGATCGCTGTTCCCTTCCGGTGTTTTGGGGGTGGGATTTTAATTCTATAATGGATACGACTCTTGATTGCTCGAAGGGTCCAGCATGTCCCCTTTCTGCCTCAGCGAAGGCAGTGGCGGATATTGCTTTACAACTACAGTTGGCTGATGTATGGAGGTCTCGTTCAAGCGCCCGTGGAGGTTATACACATTATTCGGCGCAACACGATATCCATACGCGCATTGACTATTGGCTTATTTCACAACCACCGATGCATAATGTACTGGATTGTTCCGTCCTGGCCTGCTCCTTTTCGGACCATTCACCAGTCACGATCACTATCGCAGTGCCCCCTCGCACACTCCCCTTTTTGGCACTTTCCTCCTTATTCATTATTGGATTCTGTTTCTCACTCTGAGCTGAGTGACGCAATCTCTGAATTCTTCGATATTAATATGGGCTCGGTCGACTCCTTCACTACAGTTTGGGCGGCGTTTAAGGTTTTTATTAGAGGCGTTGCCATTAGTAAGCATGCGGGCATTCTCCGGGCCATTCGCAGTCGCCTTACTTTGCTGAAGACCCGTCTGTCGGACCTTGAGGCATGTCTTTCTCTCACTAATGATCCCGATCTGCTTGAACAACTCCAGGCCACACTGGCTGAATTCCATGAGGAGGCTGACAGTGAGGTCAAACATATGGGCAAGTATGAGTCAGCCAGAGCCTATGGTGAGTCTGACCGGCCGGGCTCAGTGCTGGCGGCAATGGCCTGCCACCGTCTAGACTCTGGGGCATTGTCGAACTGGAGGGCGAGGATGGGTCGATCCTGACGGAACACCCCAGAATCGGTGCTCAGTTCCGCTCCTATTATCAGGAGCTCTATTGTTCTAAATTACCCCTAGCGATGATGACATTTCTCACTATTTAGAATACATACAGCTCCCCTGGCTGCAGAACTGGCAGCGTGAGGTTTTGATGCGCCCCATTGAGGCAGCGGAGGTTCGGCTCGCTCTGGGGTTGATGCGTGAGGGCAGTGCCCTCGGGCTGGATGGCCTTACGGTACCTTTCTGTAAGGGCTTCAGTGATCTTCTGATTCCACATCTCATATCTTTATTTCACGAGATAGCCACAGATGGTATAATGCCCTTCTCCATGCACGAGGCGTTGATCATTACTCCGTTGAAGCCGGATAAAGACCCACGTACATGCCTCTCTTATCGTCGGCTCTCACTACTTAACATGGACACTAAACTTTACGCGAAAGTAACAGTATTATGCCTGCCGTGTAACTCAATTATGGGTTTTTCTTATCTTGCTGTGATGTCACCCACGCCTCATCTGCCCCCCGCAATCCCCCCCCACCTCCCCCACTCGCCACCATGCTTTGTATCGACCCAGTTAAATCTCGTACTTGCTTTGGGTTTATTTGATCTACATTTGTATCATTTCATTTTCCTTTGCATTATTGTATGTGTTTTTTTGTGAGTTAAAATGCAATAAAATACAATAATAAAAAAAAAGGATTCAATCCTTTGAGATGAGATTAGAATAGCAATGCACAGTATTTCAGCTGGTAAACCGCTGGTAGGGTAGCATGGTTTTAGAGTGGAAAGGTACAGCATTGATGGAGTCCGTTACCACTGCGGTAGCTGAGGAAGTGAAGCCACATTGGCCAGTTTTAATATTGAATATTGACATAAACATACAGCAGATAATTTGGATATGCTGTTGCAGGCATTAGTGTATTTAATAAAATATGCTTTGTACAGGCTTCCAGTGGGCAGATGACTTCAGTAAAAAGCTGGACTGCATTAATCTAGTACAGTCAGTAGGGGTGGAGAAATTACTATTTTCCTTGACATAGAGATTACATTTGACTATATGACCTAGCCTGTCTCAGAGACCTGAAGTTGTGGGCACTGCCTCAGCATCTAAATGACAATCTTGTGATACATAGATATCAACTAGTACTACTCAGTTCAGTTTCAATCACAAAAATCACAAACGGAGACCTACTTTGATGTCACAAAGAGTGGTAAATCTCCTGATGCTGATAGGAATTTGTGGATTTTGGAGAGAGACTTGTGGAAAACTCATTCCTCTCTTAATAGCACTTAATAATATTTCAGGGATGCCATCATTTTGCTTTCTAGGGATGAGACCAAATCAAATTTAAGAGTGGTTTCTTGCTGTTTGAGTGAAGACTGGCAGTGATTTGGAGTGGCTATATTTATGTAATTTGAAGCCTAGTTAAGAAGTAGGAGAGTTTATCCAGATCAACTGTTAACTGAGAACTTTGGGTGTACATATAAGAACATGATGTTGTGAGGCATAATGTTATCGTTGTGGGAAATCTGCCTTTTCTGTATGGCCAGCCTGGATTTGTTTTTATACTTTTGCTGGACCCCATATTTTGTTGACTTTAGAACTCTTTGGACTTTGACAATGCTAGCCAGTAGTAAAGTGCCTGTGCTCCCCCTTTAAACATGGTTGAATCGACATACCCCTAATCAGTATATTTATCTTACCTATAAGTCCTAGTATATGGTAGAATATACCCATGGCCTGGAAGTTAATCGCGGTTTGTGGACTGAAGCATTTTTTGTGCCATCCATTACAGCAGTAGTGCAAACATGGCTTCAGACCTGTCCTGTATAGACCAATGTAGCAGTATAAAAACTGCAATTCGACCTGTCAAAATAAACCCTTTTGACATGCGAAAACATCCCTTTTAAATATTTGTAAGTTACCCTTATGTAGTCATTGTCACCCACATGGCAGGCAGCATGGTATTTAAAAGTAGGTCATGTAGAAATGTAAACATAACCTTTCCTTACAGTGACTAGGACCTAAAATCTAATTTTTACTACGGCAGGCTTAAGTAGAAAAAAATCAGATTAATAATCCTTATACTGTATCTTACAAATTGTACTAGCTGGAAAAATAATTAAACTATGTTTAACCCCTTCTACGCTCATGACGAGCTCAGCTCGTCATGAGCGTAACCTGCGCTACGCGGATGACGAGCTGAGCTCGTCACGTAACGCGTTTTTTTTAAAATCGCAGCGCGCAGCACGAAAACCGCTAGCGCGCATGCGGTTAATAGTTGTAGGGAGGTAGGACCCTTTTAGCATGGCGTCAGTCAAGATGAAAAAGGTACGTTCGTTTTTCGTTTTATTATCACCTTTTTCGCCCACTTTCAGGAACTGTGAGAAACTTGCATTGCCTTCAGCCTTAATTCCAGCGCTCTGTCATGACCCGTTATAAAATCTGTTAACGAGCCTTGATTGAGAGCTTTTAAATTTGAGCCTAAAGGCATTGTTGCTTTATTTCACTGCCTGCCACTGGGTTTGGCGCTCAGCTCGACAACGCTCCACTGTTGAGGGTCACCACCCACCACTGCACTTATGTTGCTCCTTGATTTTCATCTAGCACATTACCAATGTTTAATGAAGAAATACATAACTAACAATGCAGAGACAGCAACATCAAAACATTTGAATAGTTTTTGCACTGGAAATGGCTGGTAGGTTACTAAATCCAGAGATTAAAAAACAACACAGATAATGTTTTGCCTATCTAGTTTAAATACATTGTTAACATTGTGTGATATTGTAGAGACTGGAAATTTAATATGACTTTCAACATAGTAACTCTAGTTACTGTAGTAGCAATGAAGTTTTTGCTACAGCTGGGAGTTTAAAAAGCAAAACAAAATAATTTTGGCATCTCAAGTAAGTTTAACGAAATGTGAAGTTTGCCAGTCCAAATCTGCCTTACTTTTTTTTAGCTAGTGGGTGATTTGAACTTTCCAGACGCTTGAGTAGTTTTGTGTAATCTGGTAGGCTAGAATAACTCACCTGGCCAAACATGCTGCAGTGACTAGGCTACCTAAAAATGTTTTATGTTGTTGACCATTATTTCCTTATATCAGCCTTTTTCAGATTTTTGCAGTTTCAAGGTCATGTAAGCACTGCCATCTTTGTATTAATCTCTCAGTGATAGGCACGTTGGCTGTCTTGGCAAACAGAAAACGTACTGTGTCCCAAATTAAAGTCCATTTAGAAGGCTATTTAGACTAACTTAAATGGCCTTCATTGATGGGAGGTTGGTTGAGCGGCTTGAAAATCCAGTAACTCTTGAATATCCGGATGCTTGGCATCTCCAACCTTAATTAAAATGAGGACCATTCCCAGGGCAGGCTTGCCTTCTGTATCCCGTTTTCTCAAACTAGCTAAAGTTGTGCCACGGCAATCGTTGCAGGGCTGTTCCCCTGAACTGACTTGTAACTTAGAGCTAGGAATAATGTAGATGCTTACGTCCTTTAACTTAAGGTCCTCACTGATCACTTACAAAAGAGTTATGCTATTTAACAGAACTAACACGCTCATTCAGATACTTTCGTCATTCTGCCATTCCTATTTTATGTATAATCTCCATGTCTCCTCAAACTGCGCACTCTGATGGTGACCGTACTGCTCCAACATCTCAGATCACTAGATTCACATAGTTATTTAAATGGCTTCATCTTCAAATGGTAGTATTACAAGACCATTTGTTTGCTGTCCATCATATTTTCTCCACTTTATCGCTTTAGTTTTTGTTGCAGATAACTTGTTGAGCAGTACGATATGCATAGATGTTTTTTTAATCTTTATTTTACCTCTGTCCTTGCTTCCTAAAGCTCATATCTTCTATTTTATTGTGCAGTACCTAACATTTGTCACCTTGCAACACCCCCTTGCTCATCCATCCCCCATGTCTACCCTCTATACTTGCTGGAGAAGCCTCAACTTTGGCTTCTCACCACATTTTACATCTTCTGGTTGTTCCTTGTCTTGGGGGTGGCATAGGTGGGTGCTCTGATTTATGGATACTCAATTTCCAATACTATGTTATAATTTGAAGCAATTAATCAATGTTAAATTGCTGAGGCATTTACCTGAAAGCTACCTGAACCACTTCCTTTCCTTTTTTTAAATACTAGCTTATACCGCATCCATGGAGGGCAAGCTCTATAAAGCATCGCTGTTGAGGGGGATGCCTATTTCTAAGCTTAAATGCAGTTAAACACTTAATACCTCTGCAAGTGAGACTGATAGCCCTACATGGGCACACAATGGATGAATAGGCCTCATCTATGCATTATTCTCTCACCCAGCAATTCAGATTGCGATTGTTGTTAGGCACAGTTACTGCAGCAAAAGTGGGTCCCTTATTATTTCTTGATCTTGTTAGCCCCTCTGTATCAGCACAAGCATTCTAGGTATCTGGCTGTCTGAGATCATCATTGTCCTTTGAGCTTGCAGACGTCTTGGTGCAACAGGTTACCCTACATTATGAACAGACCACTTAGCTCTGCTGCTCTCAATTTTATAAGAGTATAAAACTCATTGATGTCAATTGTCAAATGTAGGTTTGGCTGCCCAGTCTTTGGAATAAAGCCATTCTTGTCTTCATTGCCCAGGCTGGTGTAATGGAGGGGTTTCATCTTTGGAAAAATACCTACTTTGAACACGCGCTTTGGGGCATGGCGAGACCGGCGTTAGGGGCTGGGCTCAGTCTACTGCGAGGGGCTATCTTTTGACGGCAGCATTCTAGTGGTTCAGACACCCATAGTTTTACTGTGTGTAACGATGGCTGCTGCGCTGACATGCCAGAAGGCTAGCTCCAGTAAACGACAGGAGGGCTTAATGCTTATGTTTGTTGCACTCTGTCAATACTTTGATTTTTATCGTAGGGAAATTGTTTTAAAAAGGCCTTAAATTTAAATATGAACTTTCCTTTTTAAAATTGAATGAATCTGATTTTGACAAGTCTAAAATTTCTGTTCTCGGTCACCCTGTGAATCAAGTTACACCTCCCATTATTACAAGCATTACCATTGTTCTACCACTAAACGCTTTAAAGCTGCATTTGCCGAAATTGGCACTAAGCTTTAAAATCACTCTCACCTTGCGCCGTCACTGTTCACTGCCCCACACTTTTCTGATCTGCTTTGAAATGCGCACTTTGAGATACGGTGGGGAGAGGCTGGAGTTAGAGGCTAGGCTTGATGCGAGGCGCCATCTTTTGACGGCAGCGCTTTAGTGGTCCAGTCACCAATAGTTTTAGGATGGCTGCGGGCATGCGCTCCAAAGACGATCCTAAGGCAAGCCCATCTGCGCCCATCCGCATCCTGACTTCGCCCAGCCCTAGCGACTATGCCTTCTTATATCACCTCGGAGACTGTTGAAGTTACGGCCTTCCACCTTGCTTACATTAAGCTTCTGAAAGGAGAGGTGCCTCTCTGCTGCTGCACCTGTAAAATGCTGCTTCACCTTCAAAACCTTGGAATATGTGGAAGAAGGGAGCACAGAAATTTCCCAGAGACTCTCACTGCTGCACTAATGAATGTCCGCCCCCTACCAAAGCATGCACTGGACATCTATAGTTTGATAAAGGAAGACCAACTTGATGCCCTTTTCATGACTGAAACCTGGTTAAATGAAGAATCATGCCATGACCTCCAATTAACACTTTCCCCTGACTACTTCTGCTTACATATAGATGGGATGGAAAGGAGAGGTGGAGGAGTGGCAATTACGTTTAAAAACTCCCTCAAATGTACCACCTTTCTGGTGGAGGAGTTGGTTGAAGTTGAAGCCTTAGGCTTCATCATTTCACCCAGTGCCCAATGTTTGTTTTCAAGAGTCCTTGTATCCTGCCCGTTAGGCTTTGCAGGAGAGTTTATCAACTTGATCCCCCTTGGCCATAAAATTATTCATTACGCTAACTTAACATTTGTCGTGATAATGTCAAAGTACAACAATAATAAACCACAACACCTTTACACATCTAGTACACATATTAATAGGTATAAGTTGTTTGAAGGGTGTCAACTGCCTTTCGATCCGCTTTTCGGGTCATGCCGATCATCATCAGGACATAATAATTGCCTAAGAGTAGCCTTAATTGCCAGAGAGAGAGGAACTAGGACTCAGTTCCATAAGCTTGGATTTGGCAGTCTTCCTCTCACTATTACGGCAGCGTGGGCCTCGTAGTGGGGTGTGACGACGAATTAAAAACGTTACCAGAATCGGCAAGTTATTCCGTCAATTGGAAAATTAAAGGGTTTGGCGCTCCACAGCACAATGGCCTCTAGGATGCCTGTTACTTCATGCTTGATCGCGACTGAAGTCAAGTCACTTCTAGATGTGTAAAGGTGTTGTGGTTTATTATTTTTGTACTTTGACATTATCACGACTATAAGTGCAACTAACTCTGAGCTTTTGCCTAACAAGCCCCCTGTTGTTGGTTTTTCCTGTGTAAGTATCTTATTGTGTGATTAGTGGGGTACAGGCTTGTGCCCTACCTTGTGCATCATTTTGTAAATACTCCTTGCTATTTGAATTAAGTAAATATCAGACCTCTGTCCGGCTGGATTGGTCTAAACAAATATAGCCACGATTCTGTCTATATTTTATTGTTCTCTTACCTCCCTACTCCAAAGGACCACTGGTGTTTCCATGTCAGCTATTCTTTCAGAGGTAAGGGACATCACCTGAAGTCTGCACTTCCTGTTAGAATCACTGACAGTCTGCCTAGAAGCCTGCCTGCTTGCCTAGAGAGGGAAGGAGTATGCCTGGCCCAACAGTAGGGTACACTGTCCAGGAGGAGAAGCCCAGCATGTTCCCGTCATGGGGAACCATCAGATAAAGCAATCGACTATGAGGGAGTGAAGCCAGGAGCGACCAGTGTGTGAAGGGAGACGCTGCCGACTTTCAGAAACCTGCACCAAAGCTTTAGAATTTGTCAGGCAACATGTGTAATCGGCAGACTGCTGTGTGACTGAGAGACTAGTGGTTCCACTGTTGGTATCTGAACCCTTTACCACTTATTTGGGTGCCCTGAACGGCTCAGAGGCTACACCTGCTAGAGACATCCACCTATTCTAGATCAGCCTTGAATGTGCACCTTTCTATTCAAGTGTCTGCACTTGGCTGAGAGAGGCTACAGCTGTTAAAGATGGGTGCAGCTGTGTATCCTGCCTCACTGATCTTTGTCAGCCATCACCTTCCAAATGAGGCTGAAGCCCCTACAATCAAACAGCTGCTGCTGCGTGTTCGGGAGCACTGCACTTGAGCCCAATCAGTGCATTGTCCCGTGTTATGCTCTAGAGTTATAGACTAGTACACTGTTAGTGAATAAAGAATACCAAAAGGGTGTAATGCCTGCCTTAGGATTGCTAAAGGATTCAAACCCTGTGTCTTATTCCCATAATTACGATCTATAGTAGTACTTTATGCTGTGTGATTAAAGTACTTTAATTTTAGTCGAAAGATAAGCACTACTGCATACAATATTGTCTGGTGATTGACTATTGAGTTGTGCTCTCTTACCCCCACACTGCCCCCATGAGAAACCTTTGCCTTCTTGGTTTCAACAGCCTTAAGTGTCTGGTGTGGACTTGGCCCAGTTTGCAGAGCCATTGTAGGACTGGACCCCAGGACACCAGTGGCAAACATCCTAAATACCCACAGTTGGGGCCCTGTAGTCCCTGTCTTCCCTGTGCCCTCCCACCCCCACACTCGAATGGGATCTGACATGAGTCCATTACACATCAGTGAATAATACGTGCTAAGCACCATTCTAATGAATAGCACCCCCATTGACATTTTCAACTAGTCTTCCTTGAAATGTATTGAGTAGTTACTGCTATAGCAATATGATGTTTACTTATGATATTGTAGAACTTACACAGTCAATCGATACAATCAAGTAATAGTGAGTGGATTTGTCTATGACAATCACTTTTGGAAGTTGAAATGTTTTTCATAAAGCTTTTTTGATTACTGTATTAACACAGTGCCAGAGTTTGATGCATTGACAATCTCTCTGCCTTTCAGGTGACGCACCTTCCTGTTGGGCAGCAAACAGATAAAGCAATGAAGGAGGCAATACTTGATGATGATGATTGCCCACTCCAGATATTTCGAGATTGGCCAAGTGACCAAGGTATTTTTCTCATAATTTCTTTTCAGTCAGTCAAAAAAGCTTTATTCGACAATTAGTCATAAAAGCGAAATACAAAACATGTTACTGAAAAGGTAATTCCTTATCAATGTGCAAAGGAGCTAAACAATGTTGCCATTCAAATTTTTTTTTTAAATGCGCGTTTGTTTCATCATAACATTTTTTTTTTTTAAACCATAAAATTACGTTAAAAAACCGTTACTAGGTGTCGCTAAAAACAACCACTAAAAGCAAGCAGCATTAAAAATCATTTCTATGAGGTATTGAGCTGTGATCCTAGCATGTGGGGCCAACAATACAAAGCTTGGTACATTTTGGCCAATGTGTAGTATTTGATCTCCAAATACATGTGCAAAGTAACGTAAGTTAGGTGGAGAGGGAGTGTGACCTTATGGCCCATGACCAACCTAAAAATTTAGCTACAGCTGTAATAATTGGGATAGAAGTTTTTGTACGTAAAATTCTTCCCGTTTCTTCACTCCTTCTGGTTCCAAGTGATTTACAGATTGGCACAAGCCATGCCCGCCGAGGAGCGGCATAGGCTGGGCAGACAAATAGCAAATGAGCTGTCGGCTCCTCTTGAGTCTGACAAAAGGGACAGATATTATCACATGATTTGGGCCACCTAGCAGTAAAAGCTCTATTCGGCAATGAGCCCACCCTGAAGTGGAAATATCATTTTCTGTCATATGGTTTCGCTATTACGTCCCAATATGGTTCTAGGCTCGCAGTCATTTTGACTTCTAAGAAATCTCCTGTAAGTGTCGATGACACACTATTTCTTAATGTTTTATGCGTGATCATCTCCCAATATTTTTCTTTCAGGATAATTTTGGAAGGAAAGCAGGTTGAGTCTGGATCTTCCCATAGTGGTCTCATGCCTATGCTTATTAGGGCATCTCGAATTTCTCTCAGCCATCTTATTTTGTGAAATGTATCAGCCCTTATTACGTCCATGAAGCCCGCAGCATAGTGATTCAATTCTGGTGTGGTCCAAAGTCTGCACCAATATAGTAAGGGGCGTAGTTTAGCTACTTCAACCAGAGACTTTCTACCTAGATCATAGAGTAAGGGACACACTGGTGTACTTTGAGGAAGGGTTATGATATTATGCATAAACTTATTTTCAGCGATCGTAAGGTCGGACAGATTTTCATACCCCCAGGGCTCTGCTCCATAAAGTGCAGAATTGACCACCTTCATATTATATACCTGAAGCGCTGGGCTAATTGGTTTGGTCATTGAAGTATTATACTCCCGAATTAGCACTCCAAACAATTGTCGATGCTTGAGCGTTGCCAGGTCAATTTGCTGCTTCCATTTTAGATTACCTGGGATATTGACCCCCAGATAAGTGAATGCTTTTACTTGCTCCAGTGGGCGGTTGTTCATTAGTATTTTACTTTTAAATGTTCTATGGGGGTTAAAAGACATGAATTTCTTTTTCGACACGTTGAATTCCAGACCGCAAGAGGTGCAGAAATCTTCAAAGATTATCAGGGGCCTCTGGAGACCACTCGGGGTCTTTGAGAGGATCAACGGTGTCGTCAGTGAACATTAAAATTGGTTTTTTGATGCCAGTGAGTGAGGGGGCATCGGTGGACTCCACTTCCAACTGATTTACAATACCATTGATAAACAGGGAGAATAGGGTCGGAGCCAGCACACAACCCTGACGGACACCTCTCTCTATTGGGAAGGGGCTGGTAACCATGCCCTGGGAACCCCAACGAATTTTGGCATAATTTTCTTCATGCAATTTCATAACTAGTGTGAGTAGGTTGGGGGGGATCCCCATTTCACACAGGATTGCCCATAGTTTGGAACTGGGAACAAGATCAAATGCTGATTTTAAATCAACAAAGGCAGCATATGGCCAGGGTCACAGTGTTCCAGTGCAGCAGTGTGAATCGAAACACCTGGTCAATGGTGCTGGTATATGCCCGAAAGCCTGCCTGCAGGGGGGATAAAATATTATTCTCGTGAATCCACTCCTGGATCTGGTTACGGATTAGCCTACCCATTATCTTTTGTAGGGAGTCTATCAGGCTGATGGTTGTCTGGTTGTGTTTTGTCTCCCTTTTTGTAAATGGGAATTATTTCTGCCCCTTTCCACGAGTCTGGTATGGAGGCTCCTTTTGCAACAGAGTTGGCCAGCCGCAGGATGTACCTGCTCCATCTTGATTTGTCGTATAGGAACATGTCTGCGGGGACGCGATCGGGGCCAGGCTCCCTCCCTCCTTCTACAGTTCCCAATGCTACAATGACATTGGTGCTATTGAAGGCATCTTCTTCGTATAGTACATGGATTGGATAGTTCAGATTTGGTACACTATCAGTGCGGGTATATTGTGGTTTAAAAAATTTGACCCAATCATCCTGTGCTACATGATTATGTGGGTGTTCCGGCTGGCCTCCTCTATCCCACTTTACTATGCTCCAAAACATTTTACTATCATTCCGCCAGCACGCCTCCCTGAGATCCTGCCATCTTTCCTCGTCCCATGTTTTTTTCTGGGTGCTCTTATTGACATGTCTGGCTGCTCGGACTGCAGCAGGCTCCCCCTTTTTGATAGCCTCCCCAAGTAATTCTCTAGCCTGCCTACATTCCTTATTAAACCAGGAACAGGCTTTCTTCTTTGTTGGCTTGTTTGGCTTGCAACGCTTTGGGAAATGTGAGCGCAGCAGGGTAAAGAGTTTGTTATGAATATCGGTGGTAAGCTCTAGTGGTGCGTTCGTAGCCGTGGTGGACTCTAGTTCTAGCAAGGCATTATCTAGTTCCCTGGTGATGTTAGCCAGGGATTCCTGCTTTTCTACTAATCTTGTCCACTTTAGGCGCCTCATGTCGTTGGTGGGGACTACATCACCAGGGTGAGGGTCACACCTGTTCTGTGTAGATATCTGCTGTTGCCACAAACCCAGGGTTGCACACAATGGGTTGTGGTCACTCTCCAACCGATCCATGACTACCATATCACCAAGTAAGTGCCATAGGTTCAAGCAAATCAATATATAATCATTACAGCTTGCCATAGATCCATTGCTAAAGGTGTTTGCCCCTAATCTATCTAGTGGGGTCCCGCCATTTGCAGCACGAAGGCCCTTTGCTAGGCAGATAGAGTTAATCTGTATGGCCACATCGGTCCATTTTTTTATAGGAGCGAGCTCCAACTTCGGTATGGCCCACTGCACATCTTCTTCCTCAAGGAGGTTATTTTCCCCGTTATCAAGGGGCTCGAAAGTAATGTTAAAATCACCCGCAATGAGAACATTAGTATCTACTGAGAGCTTATCGAGGAGGTTGTCGAGTGCCGCTATAACATCCGATTCCTCTCGCATATACATTGTAAATGTCTACATGTTCCAGGGGGTCGAGTTTCAGGCGTAAGGCCTGGATGTCATTATTCCTAGTCGGGAGCTCCTCTACAGAAATGCCTAGTTCTTGTCGCACCCAGATTGTCAAACCCCCTGAGGGGCGACCTTTGTTCCCTTTCACGGCTGAAATGTGATAGTTTAAATATCCTATACAGAATTGTGGAGCCGTGAGCCAGGTTTCTTGAAAAAGGCAACATCATAGCATGTAATAAAAACATGCCACTCTGGGAAAAGTAACTTTGAACCCAGCCCTGCTATGTTCCATGATAAAAGTGTGCCCCGTTTGGGATTTTTACAAGGTGACAATGGACCCACTAGGTCCACAGGATGCGTACAGCAGGCTTCCCTGCAACATTCCTTTGGGGATGGAGATGTGGTAATCGCACCCGAGAGCCCGGCGTGCCCATCGTCAGTACCAAAGTGGTAAGTAGTTGGCGGTCAGCATCGTCAAAGAGCACTCCAACCCCAGCGCCTGCAACAACGACATCACACCCTCGCAAGACCTCTGCGACTCCTTTGCCTCGTTCTTTCACCGCAAGATCTCGGACATACACGACAGCTTCGGCGCACAGACCAACCACCCAACCACCGAACCAGCGAACCCAACCGCCACCCTCTGCACCTGGAACCCGGTCACACCGAAGACACCGCCCGCACCATGAGCACCATCCACTCCGGCTCTACCACCGACCCATGCCCACACCACATCTTTAACAAAGCCGAATCCATCATCGCACCCCAACTCCGCGACGTCATCAACAGCTCCTTCGCATCAGCTACCTTCCCAGAGAACTGGAAGCACGTCAAACCCAGCCCCCTCCTGAAAAAACCCACCGCGGACCGAACGGACCTCAAGAACTTTCAACCCATCTCGCTCCTCCCGTTTCCTGCCAAGGTCATTGAGAAGACGGTCAACAAACAACTCTCCATCTTCCTCGAGACAAACAGATTCCTCGACCCGTCACAGTCCGGCTTCCGAGCAAACCACAGCACTGAGACCGCCCTCATCGCAGCCACCGACGACATCAGATCTATGCTCGACAACTGGGAAACCACCGCACTCATCCTCTTGGATCTCTCAGCAGCCTTCGACACGGTATGCCACCGCACCCTGATACAACGCCTCAACGACACCGGAATCCAAGGCGCGGCCTTAGAATGGATCACCTCGTTCCTCGCCGGTAGAACCCAGAGAGTCCGCCTCCCCCCGTTCCGGTCCACGGCTACCGAAGTCATCTGCGGCGTCCCACAAAGCTCCTCGCTCAGCCCCACCCTCTTCAACGTCTACATGAGCCCCCTCGCGGCCATCGCACGCAAACACAACCTCAACATCATCTCCTACGCCGACGACACACAGCTGATCCTCTCCCTCACCAACGACCCCGCCAAGGCCAGCCTCCAGGAAGGAATGACGGACTTCGCGGAATGGATGAAGCTCAGCCGTCTGAAGCTGAACTCAGACAAGACGGAAGTCCTCATCCTCGGACCATCCCCCTCTGCCTGGGACGACTCCTGGTAGCCACCTGCCCTGGGCACCGCCCCCAAACCCACAGACCACGCGCGCAACCTGGGCTTCATCCTGGACTCCATCCTGGACTCCTCCCTCACGATGACCAAGCAAGTCAACGCCGTATCATCGTCCTGTTTCAACACCCTGCGCATGCTCCAGAAAATCTTCCGTTGGATCCCCACCACAACCAGGAAGACGGTCACCCAGGCCCTCGTCACCAGCCGCCTAGACTACGGGAACACCCTCTACGCCGGAACCACAGCCAAGCTCCAGAAAAGACTATAGCGCATTCAGAACGCCTCGGCAAGACTCATCCTGGACATCCATAGCCACACCTCTGCCCATCTGAAGAATCTGCACTGGCTCCCCGTCAGCAAGAGAATCACATTCCGACTGCTCACCCACGCACCCAAGGCTCTCCACGACGCGGGCCCCATGTACCTCAACAACCGACTTGAATTCTACACACCAACCCACCAGCTCCGCTCCGCCAGCCTCGCCCTTGCCACCATCCCACGTATTCGCAAAGCCACCGCCGGAGGAAGGTCATGAAACTCCCTCCCCACCCACCTCCGGCTGACACAGGACCATATCGCCTTCAGGAAGCAACTCAAGACCTGGCTCTTCCAGCAGTAGCGACCCCCCCCCCCCCCAGCGCCTTGAGGCCCTAACGGGTGAGTAGCGCGCTCTACAAATCCCTTGATTGATTGATTGATCCACCCCTTTTTTTTTAATAAGTTTCCCGTGTCACCTACATTTATTATTATTATTATTATTATTAATCGGGTTTTGTAAAGCGCAAACAACCCGGAGGCCTCGTAGCGCTAAGTACCGTCATACTGAAAAAGAAAGAGATTAAATGAACAGATGCGTTTTCAGAGCCTTCCGGAATTTTAGAAGGCTAGGTTCACTGCGAATGGAGGTGGGCAGGGAGTTCCATTCCTTCGCGGCATTCCAGGAGAAGGAGCGTCCGCCCCATCTTGTCCGTCTAACTTTACTAACCGTAGCCAGAAAAGCAGTGCTGGATCTTAGGGATCTGTGAGGAAGATAGGGTTTTGCCAAGGAACAGATCATAGTAGGGGCATTCTTCCACATAGCTTTGTGCATAAAGCAAAGAGATTTAAATAGCACTCTAGCCTTGACAGGGAGCCAGTGCAGTTTCCTCAGGGCGGTGGTGGCTGATTCTCGTTTGTTGAGGCCCAGCAGGAGGCGAGCTGCAGCATTCTGGATCACCTGTAATTTTTTGATTGTGAGTGCGGGGGCACCCAGATATAGCGAGTTCCCGTAATCCAGACGGGACAGGATAATGGCTTGAACCATTATTCTGCGGGCTTCAAAAGGAAGAAGAGGCAGCACTTTTCTCAACATGCGCATTAGCCCAAAGCATGTGGCAGAAAGAATGGTAGCCTGCTGCATAAAGCTAAGGTTGGAGTCCAGCCAAATGCCTAAGCTCTTTATGTGGCATTTCGGTTGGGGTGTGGGCCCCATGCAAGGTGGCCAATCTGACAGAGGGCTGGGAATGGTTGGGTTACCCAGCACCATGAGCTCAGTTTTCTCGCCATTTAATTTCAAATGTGAGGTGGCCATCCATTGAGCTACCGCTACCAAACAGTTACTTAGGTTGGACGGGGAAGGGTCTGCTTGATTCATGGATACAACTAACTGTGTATCATCGGCGTAGGTTATTATATCTATGCCGAAAGAGAGCACTATGTCGGCTAGTGGCTGCATGTAAATATTAAAAAGGGTAGGGCTCAATGAAGAGCCCTGAGGTACGCCTTGATCCAGGGGCCAAACTTTGGAATGAGTAGTACCCTCAACTACCCTGAAAGATCGATTCTCCAGGAATGACTGGAGCCACTGCATGGCCTTGCCAGAAATTCCGATCTGATTGAGGCGGTGAAGAAGAATATTGGTGTTAACAGTATCGAAGGCGGCACTGAGGTCAAGCAACATAATTGCTGCAGTGCCGCCTTGATCCATTTGCTTCCTGGCTAGCTCAGTTACCGCCAGGAGGGCCGCCTCAGTTCCCAATTTTGGGCGAAAGCCCGCTTGGGAGTCATGGAGGAGATGATGGTTCTCTAGAAATTGAGTAATGGATGAATTGACATGTTTTTCTAGGAGTTTGCTGATCCACGGAAGGAGGGAAATAGGCCGATAATTGGCCATATTCCCTGGATCTAGAGTGGATTTCTTCAGCAAAGCCCTAACCTGAGCACATTTCCATGCAGTAGGTACTGAACCTGTGGAAATAGATGAGTTTAATATATTGAGAATGACAGGTTTGATAATGTTCTCGATTTTTACTAACTGATAGGGAGGGGCAGGGTCTGTAGGAGATCCGGATTTTATTTTCATCATAATGGTTGCAAGTGAGTTCTCGTCCAGCAGTAGAAACTCATCTAGTTTTGGAGTCATGATATTAGATAAGCTGGTTCCAGTATCTTGGGATAAATTAGGTGAGCTAAATGCAGAGGCAATTTTTTGTATTTTGCTGTGGAAGTATTCGGCTTGGCTTTCACAGCGGGCCTGAGCTGTGCTCGGATCAGCAAGAACCAAGGGGATGTCAACCAGGAATTTTGCTATTTGGAAGATTTCTCTAGAAGAGTTGGATGCAGTTAGAATTTTTTCCTTGAAGTATAAGGTTTTGGTTCGTCTGATTTCTAATTTATATTTTTTAATGGCTTCAAGGTGTGTGGTTTTGTCTTCCTTACTACGGGAAATCCTCCAATTTCTTTCGGATCTTCTGCATACCCTTTTTAGTTCCTTAAGTTCAGAAGTGTACCAAGGTGAATCCTTGGACTTAGTTTTTTCCTTAAGAACTTTGATTGGTGCGATAGAGTCCAAAGCTGTGCACAGCCATTTGATGTAGTTCTCGTATTGTACTGCAGGGTCTGTTGCCCTTTGGGGGGGAGCGGCCGAGAGTAAATTGGCCCATTGGACTGGGGAGACTTTGGACCAGTCTCTTCCAAGAAGGGTTGTACGAGGAGAGGACTGAGTTGGCGTAGCTGTAGTCCACTGAATAGGTATTAGACAGTGGTCTGTCCAGGTAAGAGGTAGTGGGGTCCCTACTTCTAATCTGTTATCATTGCTAAAAACACCGTCAAGAAGGTGGCCCTTTTCGTGCGTAGGCACAAAGCCTTTCTGTGTAATCTGGAGGGCTGCCATACTGTCCAGAAATGCTTTAGCCATGGGGTTGCTAGGATCATCTAAATGAATATTTATATCTCCTAGTACCGAGAAATTAGATCTACTAACCACGGAGTTAGCTATTTTTAACTGGAGTGATTCAATGAAATCCCCTATTTGATTGGGGGGGCGATAGATAAGTACACCAGAGAATGAATCTGTGGGTGAAAGTTCAAGGGTGAATAGCATGCTCTCGCAGTTGGAGATATCGGCCGATGAGGTTCTACAGAGGTATTGATTTTTGTGAAGGATGCCTAGGCCTCCTCCTCTACCTTCTGATCTGTCCAATCTCTGTAAGGTATATCCCATTGACAGAATAGAGGTGATATCCATATCAGTAGCGTCTCTTAACCAGGTCTCCGTCAGAAAAATTGCATCTGGTTCATTTTCCTCCAGCAGGAGTGACATTTGTGTGGCATGTTTAGTCAGTGACCGGCAGTTTAGAAGAAACATTTTATAGATTTTGCTAGAAGGGGAGTTATCTAAGTAGCTGGTCAGTGAAAATTTACAGTGTAGACATATCCCGGGTGAGGAGTCCGGGAGGATAGAGTGCTGACAGATGTGATTGGTCGGAGGCATTAAGTTTTTTAACGTGATAGCGTCATACCTCATCGATCTGCCCCGCTCTGTATCACCTCGCACAGGGGGTATGGCCCCTGGTCCCGTCCGGTCGCCGACGGGCGCAGACGGGCATGCCTTTGGCGCGCCTTCGGCGCGCCACCGGCGCGCCCGCTGCGCCCGCCCGCTGCGCGGACGGGGGATTTTGACGTTTATATCCAGTGTGAGGGGCGTGAAGAGGGTGGGATCGCCGATCAACTAGACCGCGATCCTACCCCTACCCAAGATGGCGCCCAAAATGCTTTCAGCGCCGAGCGCCCGAACTAGCGAGGCTTCCCAGCTGAGGAGGGGGTATGAGGCCGCCCTGGGCAATATAATGCTTGCACCAAGGTAAGGCCAACAGGACCTCTAAAATCGGCCTGGTTAAAATATTTACAGTTTTTTAAAAAATAAAGCTTGGATCAATCAGTCCTGTTCGTTTCCGAATTGAAAGGAGCAAGAGTGCTCAAGGGCCCCCGGCTTCCGCCTCAGGGGAGAAAAGGAGTATAACAATGTTAAAAAAGAACCTCCTAGTCAATCAATATTCTCCAGTGTGGAACAACTCACTCGTGTTGATGACAACTGTCCCAAAGTGTCCCTTGGCTGGCTATCCCGAGGAGCCTGTCTGAACTGTATGGTTGATGCGTCCGGGAAACATGTACGGAACTCTAGAGCAAAAAGATTGTCGACTAGGTCCTTACTGCTAAGGGTGAGTTCAATACAGTCTGTCTGTCAGTTAGTTAGGGGAAGAAAGTCTGCGTGCCCTGATCCTAACGTGCCTAATCCAATGTATGGCTTTATTTGTGAACGAATCCGCATGTTCTGTGCCTCTGCTGGTGTCTATCTTAGGAACATTCACCATGTAGATTCTGTGCAGGGTATGTACTTTGTCTGCATTATGTCCCCCCCACCCCCTGTGGGTGCTATTCTGCTGACTTTTAAACTGGAGTGATTGGGTCCCTCTGCCGCCCAGAGGATGGGCTTTTGGTTTTCCTGTGATGTTTGGGCTTGCAATGAGGTAGGAAGTGTCGATTATGTTAGTATTGTGCGCCCCAATGGAGGTGGATAATAATGGGGCCAGTTTTTTGGTGTTTGCCACCTCAGAATACAACCGGTCGCCTGTATTCGCACCACCGTTTTGAAGCATAACAGTTTCGCTCTCCACGTTAGGAGTTTGGCTGGGTGGTAAGGGATTTTTGTGTCGGATGTTAGCACATTCAGGGCAAAAAGGGTTATTTTTTATTAGAAGTCTAACCATTGCGGAGAGATCCTCAATCGCCACTTTCATAACCCCTATTTCAGCCCTTAATGATTGCACCAGCTCAAAAGCCTCCTGAGGGTCTGCAGTGTGAGTCTCAACCGCCCTTGCTGTATCTACTAGGAGTGCCTCGGATACCTGGGGCGTCACTTCCTCAGTGGTATTAGAAAGCACTGTGTACCTATTTCTACATATGATTAGGGGATCGGCATGTTGGGGATTATTATCTTCCATAGTAATAGGAGGGCTGGGGAGGTTGGTATCATCTACTATGGTTGGGGAGGCTAGAGGGGGGGGGCTTACTGGTAGATGGGACACCCGTCTTTCCCTGATTCTGTTCTGCCTCGCCAATTTTTGGAGCGGCCCTTTTTTATGTGTTGTATGAAACATAGCCGGGATGGCGACATGTTGGTTTATGCATCTGCTACTAATTTGTGCGGGTCTAGACAGGGTTTTATTCCTGCCTGCTCTCAAGTTTGGTTCAACTGCTAACATATCCTCACACTCCTCTATGAGCATGTCAATTCGGTCCATTACACAGTTGTTACCAGCTTGTTTGGATACCTTTCTAGCTTTTCTTCCCTTATGCTGTCTACCACTATTGCTCTCTTCTCCTCCGCCCCCACTGCCTTCCATGGACTTTCTTTTACCCATGATTCAAGTATGTAACAACGAAGGAAAAAGCAATGGAATGTGTAAACAGTTGGAAACAGGCACCAAGACTAGGACAAAGACTAACACCATGAGCTGGCCAATATATAGTACAATAGACCATGCGCCCAAAGTTCCATACGTTGATAGGCAGTTCGTAAGGTTAACGTCCGGTATCAACAATCTATGTCCTGCTCAGTCCGACACACAGATGCAAAAGAAAAAGAGAGGGGGCTCACAGTACCTTTACAATAGGAGGGGTATCACCGCTGTTGACCACAGCAAAGGGGCAGGAGACAGAGTGGTGGTCCAGCCCGGCCTCTTCTGGCCACTGACGGGCAAGGACGGGCCCGCCCTTGGCTCGGGCTTCACCCGGGCTAGACCCGCGCTGCGGGATGCCAGCAGTGTTTTTGTTAGGGCTCTGGGCGCTTAGGTGAGGTTGGTGCGCCGGCCGGGGTCGCTGGGAAATGAAGTTCCTGGATGGTGGGTTAAGGCAAGCCGTTCCCCTCACGGCGATGTTGTAGATTGTGGAGCCGTTCCCCTCACGGCAAGTAAAAGCGCGTCCCGCACTGTGGGATGCCAGCAGCGCTTTTGTTAGGGCTCCATGCCCTTAGGTGACGTTGGTGCGCTGGCCTGGGGTCGCTGGGAAATGAAGTTCCTGGATGGTGGGTTAAGGCAAGCCCATGGCGATGTTGGAGCTTGTGGATCCGTTCCCCTCACGGCAATGTGGTTTAGAGCAAAGCCTTTTGACTCGGCAAGTAAAAGCGCATCCCCATTTTTTAATTTTCATAGCTCTGGGTTTTCACCTTTAACTTTGTGCTAGCACAACAAAGATAAACAAGCATTGGCATAGCCAATAGGTCTTGCCGTTGGGACCTTATAAGTGTTTAGCCATGCAACACAAGGATATTGTGCTGGGTAACTAACCACTTCTAAAATCCCAACGGCGAGACCTATTGGCTATGCCAATGCTTGTTCTTTATTGCTGGAGGATGGGAGGGCGGGGCAGAGGCAACATGGATAATGGATGGTGTGGCAAAAAAGCGCTATAATGTGACCAGCACTGGCGTGTCACACTGTACTTCTTGCTGCTTAATATGTTCAAATGCTGTGGAAGTGAAAATGCTGACTGCTGTAGATGATCCGCCTCAGCGGCGGATTTTTTTCCACTGCGCATAGAGACGTCCGATGATTATGAAGTTTTGTAATCAGCTTTTTCAGATAGTGCACTAGATTACAGAGCTATCATTGAAGACCATGCTACTAATAGTACTCCATGGATACGTGAAATTAGTCACGAAAAGTATTAGAACTTTTGTAGGTATTGCACGTTAATGGGGATGTGTAGGGCGGACATGTCATGGGGCAGAGGAGTAGCCCCCCAAAACGAATGCTTGGCAGAAAGACAACCTCATGCAAAACGCGCTCTGCATCTATAGTACATTGTTGAAAGAGACATCCTGCCCATAAGACATTTGGAAATCCCGGGAGGCTATATCGGAAAGAGAAGGAACCTGACTGATGGATCACCGAAAAGAGTTGAAGATACCAAGACTGCTTATTATTAAGAAAATTAGCTAAAAGTTGTTTTAACATTTCACAATAGAGATGGATCTATTTGGATGGATCTATATGGATCTATGGCTATTGTACTGGTTCAGAAGAATAATACCCACATATAGATGCTATGGCTACGATGTTCTGGCAAAATGTTTAATACAATGTGATACAAAAAAGGATCTCTGAAAAAACAAGCAATAACCACTAAGGTAGCAAAATAAATTAAAAATCGGTAATCTGTATGTTACACACTATGCTGGGCAGCAGGTACATTAACACTGGGTGCTATGTTACAAGGAGTCAGAATTCAATAACTATACTGCACAGAGATCGCTCCAGCAATGCATAGCCACAAGAGTTACCTTACATGGCAAAGCGACATGGATTGGTGTATGCTGCAAGAAAAGACTGTGTACGCAGCAAGAGGGTGCCCTCGAAAATGGGGGGAAATATGGACATGCTGGAATGACTTTAGGGGAAACATCTGCGAGCCTCCGTATGCCCCACAGTCTGGCTCAGAAGACATAGAATAACATTGTTTTCTCTATAGCTTTGAATGTGAGGAATATACTAAAATGTCAATGTATCATTGGTGCCGTAACAGACTCAAATATTATGTAACTTGCTGACCGTGTTTGTTTTTACTACTACAATAAAAAGAATTAAAAAAAAAAAAGTTACCTTACAGTTATTATAGTATGGAACTTGCTGGGTACACAAAGATCTCTGCTGGAGGTGCCTTAACCCCGAAAAGTATTTTAAAATGAAACCTGTTATCAAGTAAGCTAGAAAAGACTAAGTGTCACATTTGTCCTCGTTGACAATTTCTTATGCCCAAGGTATTTAGAAAATAAATGTATATGACTGTCAGACTCTGCTCTCTTTCTGCTGTCAGCCCTTGACCCCCAATATATTAAATTCCGGATTATTATTTTCCCTATTTTCAGCACCAAAGTAACTACTCAGATGCAAAGCCCTAATATGCAGAGGTGCTGTTCCGGTGATAGTGGGTTCACAGTAAATGCTTTACGGGGGAGGTAAGCAGACTGACAGCTCGGATGCGTAAGGAAATTGACTGCGCTGAAGGTGGGGCGCAAAAGAGAGCTCTCGGAATTAAGGGGCGCACAGTGACAAGTCAAGGAAGCGCACAGTGACAATACGGGATCGGAGGTAGCGCAAACTGTCTACTGGGCATTTGGGAGACGGACAGACATGCCACCCTGATGGGACACGCTGGATAACAACTCAGGGTGGTTGTGAATGGGTCACGTTCAGGCCGGAGGGGGTGGGGGGGCGAAACACAGTAACAGATGGAGAGAAAAACTAAATGACAGATCAAGGGGGTAAAGGGTGAAATTAAGCAGTGAGTGACCGCTCAAGAAGGTTATGATGGCAGTTCTGCGGAACCAACTTAACACCCAAGACTAATAAGAATGACTGATGGCTCCAAAGCAGGACACACTTGTCAGTTCAGGGGGTTGCACACTGACAGGTCCGATAGATGGTGCAAACTACGAGTTCCAAGAGAGAAGACTACGGGTTATTAAAGTGGAGGAACAGGAAGACCGGTCTAGGAGGAGGCACCGGACAGATGGCTACGTAAGGATGAAACTGACAAGATCTGTTTCCTCGGCTGAAAGTGACGCGGCCGTGAAGCTGCGAAAGTGAAAGAAAACAATCATGCGAAAAGAAAAAAAAGGACACGAGTGGTGCGCATGCGCAACAGCAAAAGTGAAAGCAGGCTGGCGAGTGGTGTGCGATGTGCGCGCACTATGACGAGAGAGGAAAGCCAGATGGCGCCTCTGCTCGTCATTGTACTTGTAGCTGCACGCGATATGCCAGGCAAAAAGCTGTGGTCTGTTTTTTAAAGCCCACACACTAAATGTCTCGCCAGGGCAGCGCATGCGCTGGCTCAGGCGAGACCTAAAAATGACATGCTATTACACAGACTCTGATATTTTAGCTTAGCTACTGCCCTTTTTATAATCCACTCTAGAGATATCCTGCAAGGGAAGGATGGTAACAGCTTCCAGTCATCCTTAGGATCTAAAACCACCTGTTCCTGAACATAAACATCAAATCCCACACTAACCCCAGATCATCCCACATGATCCATTCCCACCATTCACCCCTATACTCACCCAGCCTCCAACACAACACCATCTCTGGATATAAACCTACCATAATTGGAGAGAGTGCAGACATAGTGAAAAACTAACCCCCTGACAAAACAGTAGAAAGACTGAGGCACTAGGCCTTAAAAGACTTCTTATTTTCCCTTTTTTTGTGCTGTATGTTTGTTAAGGCCATCCTATTTTTTGTTTATCACAATTCTTTATTAAACGTTTTTCAAAAGTACATAAACATTTAATAAATTCCACAAATGAGTCCAAAAACAGAAAACCGAGTTCATGAATAAAATATGCAATGAAATAAAAGATGCAGAATATGGAGAAGGGAAACAGACATCAAAGAGTACAAAACAAAATTTAGTCCCATAATCACTGTTTGAAACATTTATAAAGTGAATGATACAACAAGAATAAAAAAATATCTTCCCAAAAAATAAAGATATACATTCAGTACTAAATTCCCTAGTGTAAACCCATGAAAATCAAGAGTATAAAACCTACTCTTTACCACCGTGAATCTATAAAACCTGGACCTTCTTCACATTGTATCCAGGACTTAAGAATGGGCTCCAAGGGTCAGGTGGCTGAACTCTTATGTGGCTACAGGGACACTATAAACTACAAGAAGCCTATTTTCTGGATTGCGGCTGACCAGTAGGAACTGGACCTGGACTGGATCCTGCTCGTGGCCTATGCTGGAGTAACTCCTGGACCCTAAGTGCTGTCCCTGAGGTCCTAGGAGCCACAGAAATGACCAAGAGGAACTGTTTCATAAGTCTGCAAGCTTGGGTCCTAAAGCATTTTTGGACTACCAAGACCTCAGGAGCTGGAGGCAACAGTGTTCAATTTTGAGAGGACTTCATTGGATATAACTTCCAGGCTTGCCCCACTGGACCACTGAAAGATTTTGAGCTTCAAAAAACAGACTAAATCAAAAGGTAGAACTCGACCGGGCAAGGAGCAAAAAGTATCATAGGACTTCGGAGGGTGAAAGTTTAGAATATTCCCACTCAGAGCTTTTCCTGCCAAAATCAACGGCTACACTGCAGCTTCAAGCAACAGCTATCCAACGTCAAGAGGACGTTTACGGATTCATCCTTCTACCTTTCCACGCTGGAGGAGTTTGACTTCCTTTTCAGAACTAAGTTGGGCGGTAAAATCTTTGACCTGCTTGGTTTATCTGAAATACCCTACTTGCAGTCAGCATGAAATTGCATGTAGGTCACGGTGCACTGCAAACAGTAACTTATGCTTGCCATTTTACATTTTCTTTGCACATTTTTTGCCTCAAAACTGCAAAAATTCATACTCTCCTATTGGATTTTAATTGTTTTTGCATTGTTTCCAATTAAAATTTTCTCTTATATTTTAGCAAATAGTTGCAGGATTTTTATGATGTTAGATTTTGACTTTTTAATTGGGTTGGTACTCCTAAATGCATTACTCGCCTTTCTTTAAGTTACGCCTATATGCTTAGTGCCACGGTCATTAAAGTCAAAGTCAAATTATGCTTTATTCGAGATTTCACTCATAAAAGCAAGAGCATCCTAAATTTAAAAGTACAGATTAAATTTACAATCAATTATGTTGAGAACTAAAGCATAATATTTACAGTTTGACTCGATGTACAGTTCCAATTTTGAAAGTTTTCATACAATGCAAAAGTAGCAATTATAAATGTAATAAAAAGTTAAAAAGCGCCTGGATAAAACAACTTTGTAATAAAAACGTAGTTAAAACATGCTGGCAGTTTATCCAGACAGAGAATAGTCAAGTGACTAGCAGTCTCTGTCTAATCGACCATGCCCATCCAAGATATTTGGCAGTGGCTATTGATATCCAAATCACAGTGCTAGTGCATATAATACGCAAGGCAACTGTACTACTGGTAGTCCCTAGATTCTTGCACATCGGTTTTAACCATACGCGTCTTGGGTCCGAATAAGCTGTACAGGAAAATAAAAAATGGCCAGTTGTTTCTCTAGTGGAACCACAAGCAGGGCAACTATCGCTCAACCCATCTTCCCATTTAGCTGTCAAAAATCTAAGGGGGAGTGCACCTGCTCTCAGTTGAAAGAAAAGTTTTCTATCGCCAGGTCTAGTTATGATATCCCAGTAGGGTTCCAAAGAAGGATACAACTTAGCCTCTAAGAATCCTTCGGCCATTGATCCTGTACTAAAGCTACTCCAACCCCGGGAGGCTACCTTTTCCCAATAAATTTCTTTTAGAGCTCTTTTAGTGGGGAATGTTGCTCCAGTTGGGTCTGACCAAAGCAAACTCATTCCAAGCTCAATCTGAATTGCTTATAGCGATTTGAGCCACACGATTTTGTGGAATATATCCGCTTTGATAATGTCTAAAAACCCCTCAGCATAGTGGGAAAGCTCAGGCGTGGTCCAAAGCCTTCTCCAGTACAGAATCGGTCGAAGCCTGGCCAAATCTGTAACCGCTTTTCTGCCCAGATCGTACCTAAGGGGCAGCAAGGGAGTACTTTTAGGAACACCAGTTATTGCCCGGAAGAACTTATTTTCCGAAATTTGTAGAGCAGTCACCTTATCGAAACCCCATAGCTCAGCACCGTAAAGTGCGGAGCCAAGAGCCTTTGCTTCATATACCTGAAGGGCAGGCTTTACAGGTTTCGTCAGGGACTTTCTATGCTCGGAACTAATAGCACCTGATAGTTGCCTGTGCCTCAATGTTGCAATATCAATATGTTGGCACCATCTGCTCTTATTTGAGATGTGAATACCCAGATACGTAAAGGTGTTCACCACCTCTAGAGGACGACCATTCATGATAATTTTAGATTTAAAACTGCGGTGGGGATTAAAAATCATAAGTTTTGATTTTGTCACATTGACCTCTAGGCCGTGCTCCCCGCAGAATAGCTCAAAGATAGACAATGCACGCTGTAAACCACTTGGGGTCTTTGATAGAATAAGCGTGTCATCTGCGAACATTAAAATAGGTATTTTTATACCAGCTAATGAAGGAGCGTCCAACTTCGCAGATAACATGCGGGATACGACACCGTTAATGAACAGTGTAAAGAGAGTGGGAGCCATTGAACAGCCTTGCCGGACGCCTCGCTCAACCGGGAAATCCGGTGTCACCATGCCCTGCCCCCTCCCCCCTCCCCCCCCACCCCCACCCCCCCACCCCCTGGATTCTAGCAAAGGTTACTTCGTGAAGCCGCATTATCAGTGACAATAGATCATCTGGAACACCCAGGTTCTTGAGAACAGACCACAACTTCGACCGTGGTACTAGATCGAAGGCAGCCCGTAAGTCGACAAAAGCCGCATATAGGCTACCCCCGCCCAGCACCACGGTCCTCCATTGCTGCAAGTTAAAGCGGAATACCTGATCCACTGTACTTGTGGACCTACGGAATCCCGCTTGAAACGGTGACAAAGCATTATTATCCTCAGCCCAGTCAAGGAGCCTGTTCACAATCACACGCCCTTCTATCTTTTGGATGGTATCAATAAGGCTTATCGGCCTGTAGTTGCCGGGCTGGGATCGGTCACCTTTCTTATACACTGGTATAATTACTGCTCCCTGCCAAGATGACGGTACCTCTGCACCCCTAGCAATGTTGTTAATAACAAGGTAAATGTACTTACACCAACGTTCTTTGTCGTTAATAAAGACGTCGGCAGGAACACCATCTAGGCCCGGGGCTCGCCCGCTATTCACAGAGCTCAAGGCCACCAAAATTTCTTTGAGACTGAAGGAGTTATCTTTTGAGTGGGTTTGACGTATGTCCGCTGGAGATGTATCCTGTTTTGCCACGGCATACTGTGTTCTAAAGCATTTTACCTACTCTTCTTCCGGTACATTGTTATTTGGGGGTTCAGGTATCCCCTCACCACCCCACTTAACAATGCTCCAAAACAGTCTAGAATCTTTCTTATCACTAGCTCTTTTTAATTCGGACCAGTGGTGCTCATCCCAAGCTTTCTTTGCGTTCACTATACTAGCTTTATATTCCCTTCTAGCAGCTTGGATAACCATGGTCTCCCTACCCTTTAAAGCAGTACCTAAGGCAATTTGTGCGTCCCTGCAGTGGGCATTGTACCATTTTGCATGCTTAAGGACTCTCTCACCCTTGCCCTTCACAGGCTTCAAAAAGTGGTTTTTGATTGCGCAAAAAAGAGTATCATGAATTTCAACCACGCTACTCAACCCAGAACTTGAAGAATTAATATGTTCCATGGCTAATATCGCTTTATCGGCTTCGGTGTTGATGTTAGCAATGGCCTGTTGGTTGGTCGCTACGTTTACCCATCTTAACCTACGCATGTCGTTTGCAGGGACAGTTAAGGGTGGTGCAAGGGTAGTAGGGACTCTAGGCCCATTGGTAGGTGACCACCATTTATGCTCTGTACACAGAGGGTTGTGGTCGCTCTCACTCCTCCACACAACCTCCATGTCACATACCAACGGCCACAGTTTCAAACTACAGAGTACATAATCTATTCTACTTTTATGCCGCCCGTTGTCAAATGTCATAGACCCATTTTTATCACTTAATGTCCTTCCATTTAAAGCTCTTAAACCTTTTTCAAAGCATAAGGCATTAATACTAATCACTTCCTCGGTCCACCGTACAACTGATTTCAGCTCTAATTTTGGGACTCTCCAATGCCAATCCTCTTCGGCCCCAGGGAAATCGTCATCTATGGCTAAGGGTTCAAATGTTCGATTAAAGTCACCTGCAATGACACTATTATTATCTTGAGAGTAAGAATCAAGGAGGGAGCCCAGGGCCGCTAAAACCTCTGACCTCCCACCCCTGGTACTCCTCACATAGACATTGTAGATGTCGAGCGATCCCAAAACATCAGAATTCATTCTGATTAGTTGAATGTCTCTGTGGCTGGTCTCTATTACCTTAACAGCTGATTTTAGGGACTGACGGACCCAAATGGTTAGACCACCCATTGGTCTCCCCTTTGGACCTTTTAATGCAGGCACAGAGTAGTTCAAGTATTCCTGCGCAAAGGATGGTTCACATAACCAGGTCTCCTGGAATATACAAAGATCAAAAGAATTAACAAGACAAAGCCACTCTCCAGAGTCCAGTGTAGAGCACAGCCCTGCAATGTTCCATGAAAACAGTTTCCCCACGTTGTCCATGATACCATCCGGGGCCTTCAGTAGAGGGTTGACATCGCTATCCTCAGACAATTCTTGTTCAGTTTCATTTAGCAAACCTTCATGACAATTAGCATCAGTGTCATCTACCCTCTCAGGGGCATTCTCAGAGTTAGGGCTTACTGTAGATACAACAACACACACTTCAGACCCAATCATCTCATTTCTTACCAGTGGGCACGTACCCTCGCTGCTTATTAGTATGCCTTGGGTTTCGTCCTCCAGCTCTGGTTCTAGATCTATATTAATACAGTGATATCCTAATAGTTCGGGTGGGGGAGCTTCTGGGCCGGGAACAGAACATGTTTCTAACAAGGTAGGGGCAGACGGTAGCTCGGTGTATTTATACTCCTTACTGTTTACTAGAGAAATTGTATCAACTGCCAGTCTTCCTGAGGTCATGGAAGTAACATTTGTGAGGCCAATACCCTTGTCTGTGGGAATATATGTTCTGTTTAGCTCAGCCGGTTCATTAAGCACTACACTCTCTGCCCTCTCAAGTCAATCGCATTCATTCAAGTCTGAGAGTGCCGCAAATCTATTTTCAAGGCTGATTCCCCATTCGCTGGGTTGTACACCCCTACCCCACTTATTTATTTATTTATTTATTTTTTTTGCTGAGTTTTATATAGCGCGAACTAGACCCGAACCGAATCAGGTATCAGAGCGCTTTACATATTTTTCCAGTTACGTTTTCCAGTTACTTTCATTTTAGGCACGGGGAGATTAAGTGATTTGCCCAGAATCACAGGAGGTTTTGGCGTCGTTACCGAGACTCGAACCCAGATCCCCAGGTCCGAGGTCGAGCGCCCTAGCCGTTAGGCCAACTCCCCTCCCCTGACACCGAGTTCCATTTTGTCCTTAATATACTTGGATTCACTGTACTACCTCTATGGTAGAAAAAATCTAAAGTTAGCGGGATAATGTCAGTGCTCCTACGTTGTGGGGGAAATATGTTTCTCAAGACATCAGGGAGTACTTCTGGACTTAATAAATTAGGAACTACTCAATCTCCTTTAAGTTTTTTCACACTGTTCCCTATCCAGTCCACCCTTCTTGCCATGGTAATTTCCCCAGCTAGCTGCTGTTTACCCCATGGGGAAATCATCATGTTATTAGATAACCAGTGGAATGCTTTGCTGATCAAGGAAGAAGTAGATTCCACTTGACCTGGTTTTAGGGGAGGTACATTGGCCAGGACCAGAACAAGGGGGGAGGCCTCTACAATAAGTTGAACCGGGCCTTTCTCTAACCCCGTCCCTGTGGATTTTGATGGAAAGTCTTCATTGACTGTTTCCTGAGCATCTTTGACTACTGGGTGCTGAATAGGGGGTGGTTTTGATAGCACTTTATCCCTACCCACTGGCCCGTCTCCAAGAAAATTCGCAGTTGATTCGACTCTACTGTCTTGTTTATGAGCCCCCCCTAGCCTATTTACCTCAGCTGTCAGCTGGTCAATTTTGGCTACCAATGGTTTAATTATATATTTAATCTTGGAATCGATCATGCTCACTAGCTTTTTAATTAGATCCTCCTCCAATATCTCCTTCCCACCATACTCCCCATTAGCCTCTGTTGTAGCCATATTTTTAGGTGGAGAGGCTGTCCTTTTCCTGCTGGAGCGCAACCCACCACGTTTGCTCTGACCTTTTCTACATGCTCTGACTGCTCTAGTTACAGGCACAGACACAGGGGAGGGGGAATTGTCTTCTATCGTGTTTGACTGGTCTGCTGAGTCATTGACTATGTTAACAACAGTAGGTATATTTTGATAAAAATACACATCAGGGGGAAACTCGATATCGGGGGCATCACTGAAATGCACCTGTATCGGGACTTCTACCATCGTGGGTTCTGGCAGAGAGCTATGTATGGGGGTAGTAGGTGGAGAGCTCAGGCCCAGCGATATCCTTCTCGTGCTATTAATTTTACTCACGACCTGCACTAGGTAATTGTCCATAGTATTAGATACAGAAGAAGACTTTTGCTTGGACATATTACACACAGTGAAATGGTAGTAAGCTATCACTGGTAACCCTAAGACAAGCAATAAATAAAGGTTGCCAATGGAATAAAAACACAAAGATTCCACAGGAATATTAACAAAAGTAAGTCTTACTAGAGGGATACCACAGGTGGGCCACGGCAACAACAAACAAGGATCCTGGCCCAGTCCAGTCACGTTCAGTCACGTTCAGTCTCGGACTGTCTCAGACTGTCCGCCCTTTGTCCGGGCTTCGTCCGGCGCACGCCCGCGCGCTTCCCGCGATCGCGGTGGAGGGCGTGGCTAAATAGGAGGAGCAGGGGGCGGGAAGAGACACCAGGTGCGCTGCGTTGGTCGTGCGCGGTGATCCCTGGGTCTCGCAGTCCCGGCCCCTGTGTGCGTGCGGCGGTAATTCCCAAAGTTAAGTATCCCTTCGAGTTAGCAGGCTCCGTGTGGCAGAGATACCAGATTCAGAGTCCGTGTCCCAGAAGAACAGCTGCGAGCGGCTCCCGCGGAGCGGGGGCCGCGAGCCGTAAGTAACTGGGAGGAGCAGGGAGGAGCAGGGGGCGGGCTCCCTGTGGCAGAGATACGGTCATTAAGGAGATGAGCCCAAGTTATTGAATGAACTTGCTTGTTGGACCCGACAAGGTTTTGGTCTTATGACTTGGGCAGTACCCACATCCTCCCTAACTTATAACACATATTATTCCACACATTTATTCAAGTAAGCTCTAAACTGAATTCATGCATCACCTCTTCCAGAATTCACTGTTGTACAGTGATGTGAAAAACAAAGTAAACAATTTTAATATTCTACATTTTTAAACGTTAAAATGTATCTCACCTTTATCTAGTGCTCTTCAAGTTTAAACAGATAACCCTAATCTTATGTGACAAATAACACACAATTTTCACTGTGATTCAGGAAATCCTCACCCATCCAGGCTTGGCAGCTTAGATCACGGTCTTGCTGTGATACACACTGGTTGGAATGGTGCCGTGCATTACAGTCCTACAACTCCACTTTGGTGTTATCTGTTGAGGAGATACTTTCCAGCAGTCTTGTGGTTAATTTAAGAGCTGTGTTCGAAACCTAACCTAAGCCTTTCTTCAATACTGTTTTGAAGAGAAGTTCCATGTATGAACACAATAAAAGATCATGTTCTGATACACTACAGGGAACAATTTGTGCAGCAGTTACTAATTGCAAAACAGAAGAGAAAGTCCAGAAGCAGTCATATCATGTACATATAGCATGGGGACAAGAGGCTGCGGTCCAGCAAATAGGTTTCTTGCAGTTTATAGTGTCCCTGTAGCCACATAAGAGTTCAGCCACCTGCCCCTTGGAGTCTATTCTTAAGTCATGGATACAATAGGAAGCAGGTCCAGCCCCTCAGGTCACAGAGAGGCCCAGTCCTCTTCCGTTCTGATGACCTGGGGGTGATGGGTCACTTCTGTAGGGTCCACTGGGCAGTGGATGGGGTGACACCTGGATACTTCCAAACCAGTGAGAAAACATTCCCAGGGGCACACCTGCCCACGTTTTGCAGCACCTCCTCTTTGTCATACTGCAGACTATCCCACAGTGCAGTATTCTGAGTAAAATGCAACATAGAGGAACCCTTCTGTCCTAGGAGGTGGCTAGTGTCCCATCCAGGGTTGTCTCTAAGGAATTGGTCTGTCCCTTTCTCCTCCAACATACAAAACAGTTTCTGGGACCATTACCCCTCCCAGCAGGCTCGTGCCAGACAATGGCACCTAGAAACAAATGCTTCTCTTCCACAGGTATTCCTTTACACTTCATTGTAAATGGGCTCACCTCACCCTGGACTGTTTCAATTAAATCAAGTTTCTGAACCCTCCCAAGCTGTCCTTCCTGAGCGGAGACTAGTCCACATCTCTCACTCATGTCTTACTGCGACAACGCATAAGCCATTGTTTCTGCTCGGGAATAAATGTTCACATCTCATTAAGGGGAAAGCACTGATAGAGGGTAGCACTTTGCAGGTGAAATCTAATTTGCCCACCGGAGCTTCTGGCAGGCAGTCAAACTTTTTAGAAGCTGCTTTTTCTCTATATTTATCAGAAATCTTACTTCATCATTGAATTGAATGTTTCATTAATATTACAATATAGTGGTTTAATCATTTCAGTAGCTTAATCCAAACCAAAGTTAACAAAAATATTTTATTTGCACTCCAGTTTTTCTCATGGGATCAGTTGCAGCCCTTACAGTGCAAATAGCTTTTGTGGACTAGTCACTGTAGGAACATACCGACATGAACTTCTTACATATTTCACTTTTAAATACTAGACACCCTACCTTATGGCGTACAGGGCTTACTCAGGACGACTTTTAATGTTTGAAAGAAGGGTTCCTTCCTGTTAAAGTGTTAGCCTGCAGATTTAAAAGTTGCTGCAGGAGGCTATACATTTAGGCCTGAAGCCTTTTTCTGGTCAGAGTGGTAGAAGGCATACTGTGTGCTGTAGTCCACATGTGACATCTAACTTTACTTGCGATTTTTGCATTTTCCTGCACTATGTAGTAGGTCTACAGGAATGTTAAATGTGCTAGTTGGGTATTAGGCAATTTTGCCTGTTAATAATAGTCCAACCACATTCGGTAGGACTGGGCAGAAGTGCTCCTGTGTGCAGAGTTAAAAAACACCAGCACTCAGCAAAACAACATGGAGGTTGTTTCTTACACTATTATTCCAGAGTGTGCCTTTCATTCATCTACAAGTAAACACGAGAAGACATTAACTTGCACTGTGAGGTGTGGCAGCATGGATTTGTCTTCCTGAGCATGATGAGTACCCCAGGTGTAACACTGATCTAACAGTTTAGGCCTGTGCATTTTCTGCCAGTCTCTGCTTTCAGGTAAATTGTCGAAGAAACACTGTCTCTTGTTCCTCTCATCTCAGATTGCAGGTTACATTGTTCTTCTCCCAGCTGCCATTGCACATGTTTCCGGACCAATCAAATTGCTTATATACTAAGCAGTATGCCTAGTTCATCACCTCATGATTACCCAATGTTGCATAACATTCTGGAAAATGTAGCATAATCTTACATGACCAGTGTGAATTGTACAACGCAATACCTGGCAGTAAATGTGAGTAAATGGGACTGTTCTCTGTACTTAATCAGAATACAGACTGGACAGCTCTCAAGACGGGGATGCTGCAATAACTGAGGTATCCTTTTGCATGGAACGTTTAAGGGAATATAACAAGGTGAATATGCATGTGGGTATCCTGGTGCAAGAGGCAGGTGAGAGTGTATGGCATTGCAAGTTGAAGATTTTTTAGCCCATCCTAGTGCAAAAGGACCATAAAAGGCCAACGTATGCTGAGGCTCATAATACTTTGCATCATATTGAGAGCATTAGCCATAAATGGCTGGGGTCAATACTGTTGTCTCTCTCTAGTTAACATGTTAGATTCTTTCTTTTTTTGTTTTCAGTGAATCATTTTTCAAGATGAAGGGCGATGACCACATGTTCCTTTTCAGCAAAATCAACTGTGCCTAATCTGCACTTCCTATAGTACTGTTTTGTCGTGAACAGTCCGACTGAAGTCAACAACTTTGATCTACACAGCGCAGGGATAGATATTCCTGTATGTGGCTATTACAGAAAAGGTTTTCTTTTAACTGCCACATATTCATTGCAAACCCAATGTGCTGCGAGCAGCAGAAGCATCCTATATTTGTATGCCCAACATTATTTCTTTTCTTTTTCTTTAGGAGAGCTTGTGTTCCAGCTCAAGAGAAAGCCTCCTGACCATGATCTACGGACTAATCTGATGGTAACAGAAAACAAGCCTTTTAAAGGGAAGGAGAAAGATGATGGGTCTGGCTATGGTTGCAGTTTGCCTCCTGAGAAGCTTCCCTACTTGGTAGAATTAAGCCCTGGTAAGTCATCCTTTACCGCTCTCTATTCTTGGCTCTATAGCTTCTTTACAAGGATTGTTGAATGCACTTGTACAGCTTGCCTTTTTGGGGGGTTTGTCCCTTATTGTTAATGCCTCATTTCTTTTCTTTTGATTTATGGGTATGGTGTTAAGTTGCAAATCCGCAAAACACCACAGTACATATTATTGACAAAAATGCCCCTCTAAAAGAATTTTTTTTTACTCCGAAGAAAATATAATTGTGCCCATTTACAAATAGTAATCTAAACAATTTTATGCCAAAAGTGTATACATTCATAAAAAGATTCTTTAGAAACGACTTGTATTTCATGCTGATGCAAAGATTTTGCAGCACTCTGGAAAGAGTTTACAAATGAGCATATTTGCTTTTAGCGCTGTAAACTTCCTCTGCTCTTGAGTATGTACTTTTGACTAGTTGACTTTTAGTGCCTACATGATTCAAAGGTATTATTTTTTTTAAACGTGTGGCATTTGTTGAAGTGGAACAAAAGCACAGCATTTCTACCACAGCACTGGAACAATGTTGCAAGTTATTTTGTATTTATCTGATAGTAATTTCTAGCCGCAGATTCCTTAATTTAGATTATCCCCTGGAGTCAGAGTGGACTGGATCTGGAAAATGTTCGAGCAGTACCCCTGGCTGCCTGTATCTGGTTGGCATTGTTCGGCTCTGTGTCCCCGTTGTCTGGTCTAAAAGTGACGTGTGCCATACCTATAAGGCTCCACATGGCATTCTTTCTTTCTTTTCCGAGCCAGATAACGCTGATCCAGTCTGATCTACCTCAGTCGTTTTTTGACTGATCTTTTCTGACTTTAACTTCTCTTTTTGAGATTTTACATCTCCTGGTGTGAGGATGGCACAAAATAAAGCATCTTATTTCAAACCATGTGGGGGCTTTTCCTAGCAGATGTCTTGCTTGGTGTTTTTATGGTGCCTGCAGCTGGGACATGACTCCAAGGCATGTGAGGACTGCTGTGCTATGCATCACAAGACCCTGAGGGAGTGATCCATTGAGCTCTTTGCTGCCTGACGTTTGTCAACTCTGCAACGTTTGAGTTCCCGGGACCGTCCACAGAGCCCCTCTCGACATTCGTTGTCTCATTCAAAGTCATCGCAGAAGTCTGGAAAGCCCCACAAACACAAGAAGTGGAAGTCCAAGCGATCTTTGACCTCACTGCGTCTGTCAAAGCCATCCAATGAGACAAGGGAACATTGGCACTCCAGTTCCAGCGGGTCCTGATCCTGGGTCCGCCCCACACTTCCCTGTAACCCGAGTGACACCCTCCGAGCTAAAATAATTTGATGAGGCCATGTGCCTCATTTTCTGGTGGCCCGGCCCCTCTGGAATACCTTTGGGCCCCCCAGGACCACAATGGTGGGTTCGCCCTCTGCACTGTTCGGGTCGCATCACTGGATCCAGAGCGGAGCTAGCAGCGAAACTGAGACCTTCCCCGACACCCTCTCCAGGGCCGATGCCCTTAGCGATGCTCATCGTTATACCCAACTCAGACCTCGAGCCTGATGGGCGTCGCCCGACGCCGTGTCCAACGCCAACCAAGGACTTTCTTCATGAAGTGGAGCTAGTGCCTTATTTGATGGATAGACCTGGTGAGGGAGACGTTTGGGTGGGGTCTATGACCCATATGAAGATGATCCGGTTGAGAAGCTGGACAAGTGGTACAGGTTGAGACCAGTGGGTTGGACACCTCACATAAAACTGGCCTGGTTTCCCTTCCTACTGTGGCTACGGAAGAGGGAGCCTCGTTTGCAATGGTGGTGTGCAAGTCAGCTGAGGTCCTGAACCTTAACCAACCCTCAGTGGTAGTCAAGGCTAATGTCTTGACTAAGGTGCTTCAGCTAGAAGTCACCCTCTCAGAACCTATACTCTCATTTAATGAAGCCCTCATGCATGTCCTACTCGGCCTGTCGCAGGCTCTGCACAGGAGCAGGCCAGTGGCTCCCTGATTGCCCGCAGCCATCGCCCACTCTTGGGGATCCCATTTTCCTTACCCAGCACCCCACCCCGGAGAGCTTGGTGGTCCAAGCCTCCTTTTTCTGATCTACATTGAGTCATTCCCCACCCTTCCACCAGATAGGGAATCCAAGAGGCTGGACACCTCCAGTAAGCAAATGTTCTGTTCCACCATCTTGGGCACTGCGGTCGGTGAACACTGCATGCTTATTGGACTGTTAATGTCATACACTATGGGATTCGGTTGCACGTGTTCTGCCTGTGGCCTTGGAGGAGGCCCAAGCCATATTCTCCCAGGCAATTGCTGATGGGAGAGATTCAGACAAGTTCAACATAAGATGCGGGCTTCACACGGCTAACTTGCTGGGCAGAGCGAATTCCTAGTCAGTGGCTATTTGGGGCAATGCCTGGCTTAGAACCACTGGCTTTTCGGGAGATATCCGAGCTTAGCTCCTGGACTTGTCTTTTGATGTCTCCCATCTGTTTTATGAGAAGGCGTACTCAGCTCGGGAAGCTTCACCTCAAGGACAGTATGGATGTACCCAGATTCTTGGGCCTTTTTATGGCCCCTTGCCAACTCCAGTCTGCCTTCTCCCTCTTTCGTGGCCACACAAGGGTTTTCCAACCGCGTCTCTACACTGCCAGCCACCATGGCCAGCAAATTTTGCAATCCTTTTCGTGAGCAAGGATGCCGTTCCCACAGACCACATGGGACTGGCAGCCTGAAGTAGTGCCAGTTAACCACCTTCCCTGGAGCCGCAGCCCACAAACCACATTGGTTTGCACACCGACCATCATGGGCATCAAGTGGGGAGCAGGATACGCCACCACCTGCACCACTGGGGTCTCCTCACCTAGCACCCTGTTGCAGAGTATCTAAAAAAAAAAAAATAACAAGACACCTCTTTGGCAGTGTAAAAATAGCTCTTTACTATCGCAACAGGGAGCGTGGAAAGTCCACACCAGTAAATAGCCGGTCTCAATCTGCTGCTTCACCAGCATTTTTTTTATACAGAGTTGAACAATGGGGATTTACAAAAGGTCATAAAATAGATTACTAGACAGTTACACATTGGTACACAATTATAAAACAACATGGTCACCTGTGACCCTAAACTTTAACCTAATTCTGTACACATCCTTTATTGCAGTTTCTAATAATGCTTGACAAAGTATTCTACTTTTGAATGCTTGTGTATTTAGTTTGGGTGCATGTTTGTTGGTATGTGTGCTTTGTCACTGCTCCGCTAAGACTTCTTTTCAGATTCTTTGTGTTATTAGCTAATTCGATCTCATGCTCCTATTCTTCAATCATCTTCAATCGTATTATTGTTTAACTACACTTGCTGGGGTGCTTGTGTGCTAAGGCCATAAATTCCCTTATGTTTGCTAAACACAAGTTTTCTTTTATCTGTGACCTTACAGGTGATGCCTCTGTTCCAAAGTAAACTCTTCACCTCTTCCGCATCATCATAAGTTTTTGGCCTGCACTGTTCTTTTACCACGTATAACTGTGTGATGCTCTCACTGTTTTCTGCTGTTTCTCCGCATTTTCACATTTCCCGTATAAGCGTATAATACAACAAAATGTTAGGAGAGCCACAATAGTTGGTAACAAGTTTCCTAACAATCCCGGCATCCAGGATGGCAGCAATGACCACCGCTCAATGTGTTGCCCTGAGAATCTACTACTTGTGTTGATGTCCAAATTGAAAACATGCCTCCTACCTTTGTGCCTATCCTTCTACAACTTGCTAAGAATAAGCGTTTAATACAATTAAATGTTAGGAGAGCCAAAATAGTTGGCAACAAGTTTCCTAACAATCCCAACATCCAAGATGGCAGCAATGACAGCCACCCACTACACAATTTACAGAAGAAAATGGTAGATGAAGGAGGTGTCCCAGATAATTGGTTTAAAGTCTGTATAGCCTCTGACAAAGTTCCATTGTCTGCATCATTTGCTGGGATGAAAGTACTTCAATCAGATCCAATTTTGGCAGTCATAAGGTCAAGTACATAGTGCTGCATTATCTACATCCTCATAGCACTTAGCTCTTCCTTTATGGCATTAAACCGATCCTTTGTAGTATTGATGCACTTGAGCAATTCCCATTGATTAGTTGCCTTAGCCTGAACAAGTGGCAGAATGCTTCCAAAGAAAAACTGCATCATTAAACAATTGGTACTCTTTGAGAATATCATTCCAAGTATTGGTGCCATAATACTCTGCAGTTCGTTTCCTTTGATGATGGTGTAATAAAGTTGTTGGATGGCTCTTGGGGTGTTCATGTAAACTTGATATATTTATTCCGGGAGCTACTAAGACTGGTGTGCAAGGTGACGATTGAACAGAGGCCGCCCCAGTTTGGTGGTAACTAGGCATACAGTAGTTCTTCACATTGCCAAGAGTAGTCCATGAGGCTGAAGGTGCCCTCCCCTGTATGTTGGAGTTATCTATTGTGGCTCTACCACCATTAATGCGTCCTACATTAAGGGCCAGATGTAGGTAATTCCGATTTACCGACTCTTAAATACCGACTCATACCGAATCGGTATTTAAGAGTCGGTAAATTGGAAGAAGGCAGATGTAGGTAAAAAATTACCGATTCTGTAAGAGTCGGTATTTACCGATTCTGTAAATACCGAATCGGTATTTCACATTGATTCCTATGGGCCTTGAAGCCTATAGGAATCAATGTGAAATACCGAATCGTTATTTACAGAATCGGTAAATACCGAATCCTGCAAGGGTGCAGGGGGTGTCACTTTGACACCCTCTAGCACCCCAAGTACAGGCATGTGTGACATGTGCACACACACATACATGCCCTAATAGGATTGGGTGGTAAAATACCGACTCTGAAGGGCCTGTGGCACTCTTTGGAGTGTCACCTACATATGGATTTACAGAATCGGTATATTTACCGATTCGGTAAAATACCGAAGTGGTAAATTTACCGAATCGGTAAATATACTGATTCTGTAAATTCAGACCCACCTACATCTCAAAAGCAAAATACCTGTCGGTAATGGCCGAAATCGGCCGTTACCGACCGGTATTTCTCTACCTACATCTGTCCCTAAATGTGCAGTTTCCTCTGAAACATAAAGAAACAGAAGTTACCCTACAGGAAAATTCTATATCAGAGTGCTATTATCATGGACAAAAAATTATCCAGTGACTCTAAATCATAGCCTAAGAACACAATCTGGGGGTGAAGATTTTACTAAATAACTATTACACTCAGTGGGCAGGCATGTTGCTCCTGAAAAACTCTAAATTTAAGACCATCTGAACCCATTCTACAGTAGTAGGATGACCTTTTTCCTTCATGAGTGATATCTCATCCTTAATGTCCTGTCTATCTGTTAGAATATATAAAACGTCTGCTGAAGAGTCATATTTTGTGGAATTGACTTGCGAATGTGCCACTCTGACATCTGTTAATTGCATTTGGGCCTTAATCCTACAAAAGTAGAAATGCAGCAGACACAGAACTGTGCTTGGGGGTACTTCTTTAGTTGAATGTAGCCCATCTGATCCTGTGGTATGAGGAATTTGAGAGCAGACAAAACATGATTTGTTGGTACTTTCTGAACCTATGACTGACATATATTGAGACCGCATATCTTATAACCTGATATGAACACTATGGGTCATATTAATATGAATAGGAAGTTCTCTTTATAGGTGTGTGAGATTAGAGCTAGAAGATACGTTGCTATGGAAGAGAAACAATAGAAAAAATAGCTTTAGGAGACAAAAAAGAAAAAGGAAAACAAAAATACTTAACTCTTGTGCTGTTTTTCTAAAAAATTATCCAAAGGCAGTGGGGGGATATTTTTTTACGATGACAATCTCCTCCCCCCCCCCTCCTGTTCCATTTGCATAATCTATGATGTTTGGCGTGATACTGGATTCAAACAACCATCGCTGACATGATAACAAGGTTTCCTGGCTTCTACCTTGAGGGCAGTGGTAGTTACCATTGTCACTAAGTGGGGTCCGTCAAATCAGTGCTGCCTTGATTTCCCGACAAAGTTGCATATGAAGACAGATTCTCCTTTGTGCACAATTGGGTGGTTGACTTCAGCAAAGGCGCACTTCTCCTTCCCTTTGGTTACCTGTTTAGAAGTAAACTTTACAGCCTTGAAAAGTTTGTAAAGGTAAATATGCATTTAATCATTTAGGATTCCCGATGAGGTTTTGTCCTGTATATTACTTCTAGTTAATGAGTCTACCTGTCACTATCTGGTAGGGTGTCAGGTGATTGTCAGAACTAGGCATGTTTCTAAGGGAAAAGAGTGCCAGTGGTAGGCAATAAAACCAATTCGTTTGCAATGTAGCACATAGCTTGCTGTTCTTACTCTTGAATAGGCCTTTTAGTCGCTCAACAATGCCATTACTTTAAGGATGGTACACAGAGGATAATTAATGTTATTCTAATATTGTCATAAGATATGTGAAAATGTGTATTAACAAAGTGTATGCCATTGTCAGATCTTATCCTTTCTGGAATGCCCCATCGTGGAATCACTTCAGGAATCAGAAATGTAGCAGCTGAATCTGAAAGAGACTGTTGGTTATAGATTCCTTACCTTAGAATTACTCCCAGGCATCAGACTGCATCTGGAGATTTTTTTTCTCGGCAGTACCCCTACACGTTGGTAGGTGGCGTCGGTTGCCTGCGCCCATCATCGTGGTCGCCGGGATGACGTTGTGGTGCCTACAATGGTCACAAGCACCAGGGAGTTGGGCAGATCTAGTGGGTGTCACACAGACAGTTCATCAGGAGATAGCATGGTGGAACAAAACAAACATAACACAAGCCAACTTTTCACACAACCAACTCCAACAGTGACCATCACGACAGATGCCTCCCAGATAGAATGAGGAGCACACATGGAAAACCTCAAAGTAAGGGGTTTGTAAACACAATAGATGCCGTAAAGCACATCAATTTCCTGAAGTTGGAGTCCGTGTTCCTAGCCTTAAAAGCCTTTCAGAAAGAGCTCTACGGAAAGAAAGTATTAATACAAACAGACAACACAAGCACCATGTTTTACATAAACAAGCAAGGGGGGGACACAGTCTTTAGCACTCTCAACTCTAGCTAAACAACTTTGGAGATGGGCAATCCCAAAGAACATAGACATAATAGCAACACTCCTTCTGAGCAGACAAATGTCATCATCCCACGAGTGGGAATTCAATCAAGTGGAACTCCACAAAATGTTCAAGAAATGGGGAACTCGCAAATCAACCTATTTCGAACACCCCACAATGCAAAATGCCTACACTCGCATCCAGGCAACCTTACAATCAGTCCCTGGGGAATGCGCTATGGATAGACTGGTCAGGGTTATTTGCTTACACTTTTCCCCCTAATACTAATTCTCCAGAGGGTGATAAACAAGTGCAAGATCAGCCACATGACAAGGATTCTCATTGCATCACAGTGGGCGAGACAGACGTGGGTCTCGGAGATAATGGAGATAACTAAGGGTGGGTGCCAAATTCTGTTCCGCTCCAGAAACTTGCAAAATTTCGGCATTTCCGCATTCCGTGGGGAATGCGAACATGTCGAAACTTCCGCAATACGCGGCGAAACGGAATTCGGGGGCATGAAGTAATATTAAACCTCACCAGGAAGTGTGACTAGGAGGCTGCTTTCTCCTCATCTGCTGCTCTGATCGGTCTCTGACCTCTTTATAATCAAGAGGCATGTGAACTTGCATAGGAACGGAAGCACTTACAGATATAAATAAAGCAGGTGTCAGAGTTGAAGCTCAAATTCAGTAACACATTAATCAGCTCAAAAAAATTGTGGGCACTGTTGAGGCTAGGCAGGTGTGCTTTCTCCCCATATCTACTGTCTACAACTAGCTGGAGTCCTTGATGGAGGTCTTTGCATCAATGAGTTTCTCGAGCGCAATCCCTGTGTAGTTCCTGTGACCAGGGGGCTGCTTTCCCCTCATCTGTTGCTCTGATCAGTCTCTGACCCTTTATAATCGAGGCATGTGAACTCGCATAGGAACGGAAGCACTTACAGGTATAAATAAAGCAGGTGCCCGAGTTGAAGCTCAAGTTCAGTAACGCATTAATCAGCCCAAAAAATTAGTGAGCACTGTCGAGGCTAGGCAGGTGTGCTTTCTCCCCATACCTATCATCTACAATTAGCTGTAGTCCTTGATGGAGGTCTTTGCATCCATGAGTTTCTCGAGCGCAATCCCCGTGTAGTTCCTGTGACCAGGAGGCTGCTTTGCTCTGCTGGGTCTCTGACCCTTTATAATCAAGAGGCATGTGAACTCTCATAGAATCCCCGCCCATTCGGCCCGCCCCACAAACACTAGCGGTATGCAACGTCTTCCCGCCATTTCCCCACTATGATGGACAGCTCACTCAAGGGACTGCGGCAGGTTTCGGCGTGGTGACAAAGTTACAGACACATATGGTCACTGGAGACAACTCTTCTGTTCCTTTACGCAGCTGTAGTGTAGGAAAAAGGCAAGCACTATACATCTACCCAACGAGGTAGCACTAGTAGAAAGTACTCCAGTTGAGTAGAGGTATGGCACAAAACTGTGGCATCTTCTTGGTAAATATCAGGGCATGATTAATTCTGGCACGATGCTCGTCTGCCCCAGACTCCCTGAGAGTGACCCTGCAGTGACCCTGCATAGATAACAATGGGCACAGCAAAATCTCCACGAGCACACGAAATTCCGCGTGTTTGCAGCGATTTCTTGCCGTTTCGCAGAATTTTTGTGGGAGGCAACTCCGCAAATTCCGCCCACCCCTAGAGATAACTCAAGTAACAGTGTACACATTTCCAAAAAGGCAAGACCTAATAACAATGCAAAACGGAAAGGTACTTTACCCAGAACCCGAGAGCCTAAGCCTGGCGGCATGGCTTCTGAGGACTTGGAATTTACACACCTCAAAGTGCCAGAAAGCACAATGGCAGTGCTAAGAGAAGCTAGAATACCAATGACCAGAAAAAGTAACACAGCAAATGGACAAAATACTCTCAATGGTGCCTTAAAAACATCTTTAAAATCACAAGGGAAACAACAGTTCTAAAGTACCTAACTCATTTTCTAGAAAGTAAACTAAGCTCCACATCATTAAAAGTACACTTAGCAGCACTTTTAGCTTATACAAGAGGCGAAACCGGGAAATGTTTTTTCACTTCTCACGTGGTCAAAAGGTTCCTAGAAGGAGCAAAAAGAATAGCACCTCCAAAGATGGTGACGGCACCCACATGGAACCTGAATATAGTGCTCGCACAGCTGATGAAAGCACCATTCGAACCACTACACAAAGCAATGCCACAAATGCTCACGCTAAAAACAGCGTTTTTAGTAGCAGTTACATCTCTACGTAGAGTTAGTGAACTGCAAGCACTAATAATGCAGGAACCCTACTTCCGAATTCACAATGACAGGATTGTCATGAGAAGAGATCCACATTTAATGCCAAAGGTGATATCAAAATTCCACATAAACCAAACTATAGAAATAACAAGTTTCTTTCAAAAACCAAAGACACAAGCAGAGAAAGCATTGCACACACTTGATGCAAGAAGAGCAGTCATATATTACATTGAAAGAACCAAAGAATACAAGAAAACAAAGCAATTCTTTGTATTTTTGCTGACAGCCTTCTAGGACGACCAATAACCAAAAACACCATTTCAAGATGGTCTGCACAAGCCATACAGTTATGCCACAAACGAGCAAGACAAACATTATAAGGAGCACCACAGGCTCACTCAACAAGAAAAAAAAAGGAGCAACAGTCTCTTCTAGCAAATACTCCAATTTAGAACATTTGCCTAGCAGCATGGTCTTCAGTGCACTTGTTCACAAAACATTACTGTGTGGACAATCAGATGAATAAAGAAGCACAAGTTGGACAAAAGGTCTTACAACATATATTCACAAACCAGCGCTCTTCTTCCACCCCACCAACACAAGACTAGCAAACCGCTACAAAGTCTATGCATAGCATGTGAATCCAGAAAAGAATCACGCAGCAAAACGTATAGTTTCTTACCTGCTGGTGTAGTTTTGTAGCTTGAAGAATTTTCTGGATTTCCTAGCAAACCCACCCTCCTCCACCAGAAAGAATCTGAAGATGGCGACTAAAGGTGGGAGCGTCGATGTCACAGAAAGACAGCAAATGGTGGTATGTCGATGCCCGCCAACAATAACCAAAACAAAAGGGGAAAAAATACTACAATTCCGGACCCAACCACTAGATGGCGGAATAATGCACAGCATGTGAATCCAGAAAATTATTCAAGCTGCAAAACTACACCGACAGGTAAGAAACAATACTTTTTCCTCCATTTTTAGTCACTTTCAAGTAGTGACCGCTCTTGCACTTTTTTTTCTCAATATGTAGTCTTCCATGTAATGTGCTCCGAATAGCTATGCTATTTTCCCTCCCTACTCTTATTGTTTTCACTTTTCTACTGATGATGATGATCTCCTCATCATTTTCAGATGTGACTGTGGAATTTCCTAGGTCCAACTGGGTCCTAAACCTATGTGTTTGTGGGTGTGGAAAAGTCGTTTAAATATAACCTTTCTCAAACTAAAATTATCAACTTGAGGATTTATTTTAGCCAAAGTGTCTCATTTTTCAAACTGTGCTGAAGTAGTGTTGATAGTTAATTTGGTAGTTATGTGGTTTAGTTGACCATCATATATCTCTAAATCCAGAGGCAAGATTGTCCAGTGGCAATCACAGGGAAAACAAAATTATCTTTAAAAGTAAACTTGAGCCAGTCGCTGCAAATATGCTTAAAAGCTTTTAACAGATTGTAGAATTTATAACTTCCTCTATATGCTAGGCCTCGTTATAATTATTCTGTATTCCGCTGCACACGTAGAATGTTCTGGCTGTTAATCTTAAGTAGCACTCAACCTTTTAAATAGATGTAATGCCAATTTTACAGTCATATAACATTGATCCTTATCCGGGCCGTGCTCATTGCACTTTCATGCCTTAGTTAAAATAATTTCTGCCCTAAAGAACAGTAATTAATTTGCCTTCCCTACACTTATTGATTATGTTGATGAGTTTGTGAATATATCAATAGAGAGTACTTCTCTGGAAAGTATGGTTACTTGGTAAGTAGCCCTTCTATTTGTTGTCTTTCTCAAATACACTTTTTTTTAATCCAAAGCTGTGCCCAAAGCGGGCAATGAATGGTCTTAATGTAGGGATGTTTTGAAGAATGGTGATTTGATTATGTTAATGTTTTTGTGGTTGTTAGGGATAGTTATTCATGGTCAACTTCTTGTAACCTTTGTCTTGTGGCTGATTCAACCACGTTGTTATTCCTTAAGCTGGTTTCTTTCATTTCCTTAATTTATAATGTTGGGATCACCTAAAGTCAGTTGCATTTCAGCGAATGCAATGGGCCCTATTACATACCGTTTTGAGCCTGATCAGAGTGTGCATGATAAAATACAATTTCTGTAATTTAAGATGTGTGTGTTTTAAAGTTTCACTCTTTACTCTTTACTATCTTCTTTCTCTTCCTTGTCCTCCTCTGCATGCGCTACATTGTCTTTGTTCTACTGATCATGCCTTTATCTTGATCCGGTCTGTGCATGTGTGCTAACCCCAGGAAGAAGGAACCATTTTGCCTACTACAACTATCACATGCATGAAGGTAACTACGTTTTTTATTTATTTCTTTTCATGTAAAACAAGTAGGTTATCTTTATAACTGGCAACTAATAGAGAAGTAAGTTGATGTATGTGCCCATGAAGAATTGAGCCTTGAACAAAGTAAACAGTCTGACAATTGTAGATTTGCAAATGGGGCTTTGGTTCTTCTCCTCTGCCATTCCACCTCTATCTGTAGATGGAATAAACTTGCTAAAATTGTGTTTTACTACTTCCTGAAAGAGTCATCTTTATGCGAAATGATACCTGGTCAATTTCTTTGTGCATGTTTCTCCCTCTTTCCTTTACACTTATCAATTTTTACATTTCATTTTTTATGCATATTTTTTGGTCATTTGATAGCTATACACTAATATGTATGGGTTAATTTTCCTGTATCATGTGATAATATCCATCTACCACTCCTCTTCGATGATCTGACCTAAAAAATATCATTGTCCCTTTTATGATTAACTGTGTTCATTTGTATTTTTATTTTTTCTTTACACATACAATCGCGTACTACATTTTGGCCGGGCCCTCCCTGAAAGACAAAACCACACTCCCAGCTGTTTTGTTCTAGTGCATTTCATATAGTGTCTGCATTATAAGCGCCTTCCTGGCGTTAAAGGTAGCATCATGAGGTAGAAAGGGCAGGTCAGCTCCCTAAATCATTTTACAGAATCTCTAGAAAAAGTGTCCTGTCATCCCCAAAAAACCAAAGGCTATGTGCTAAAACTGTTGTCACTTTCTCCATGGCTACCGTGTCGCAAAGGTGGGCCATTCAGTCTGTTGCCTGCCTCGCATGGCGAGTATGGCCTTTAATGCTGTGACTAGGGCCAATGTGTTTGTTTTCTTTCTCTTTGACAGGTATGAGCAATCACCCCCTCTAGCCCCTACCACCCAAAAGGGAGGTAGCCCTAGTATAACAACTCCAAGTTCTTATGTCTTTGAAACTCAAACATCTTGTCTAGTTGTCAAAGGATCTCCTCCAAGTATTTGATAATCTTTTGACAGTACCTTATTAAATGCACAAAGGTACCTGTTGTAATGCTGCCCCTCCATCCGCTGTTCCCTTCCCTTTGTCCCACAGGGCCAGTTTTTCTTGGGTGTGGAACCAGTACATGAGTAGTTTATATTGTTTTTCTTTCCCTTAATGTTGCAGATAGATGTGGGTCAAGTCATGTTTCCTATAACCCCCCAAAAAAACTAAATTAGACTGGTGGTACAGAATACGAATGTATTCGTATATGTGTGAGTTCATGCATGGTATGAGTGTGTAACACTGTCTCACATTCATTTAAGTTAAAAGCGATCTATTCCTAATTGCTAGTGTGAGACTTGGATGGTCCAGATAACAGCTGAAAGAGCCATTGGCAAAAAACAGCTAAAAGATGTTGACCAGAGGGCGGATAGAACATTAAGCTCTCTAATAAGCTTCATTACCTGTTTTTAACAATAGCAAGGCTGCTTGTCATTATTCAAAATATAATCCTGCGACCATAGGCATTTTTAACCCCCCACCCCCTTTTTAGGTCTCGCCTGTCGATGCGCATGCGCATCGAGCAAGCGAGACTATAGGGGCTCATCGACTCTTTATCTAACTTGCAAGGAATCGTGGCGATTCCTTGCAGTGCCCGTGACTTTTAAGCTCAATGCGCATGTGCATTGAGCTTAAAAGCGCGTGCACAGCCGCCCGCATTCCTCCGACACCTTTGAAGTGAAGCTTAGCTTCACTTCAAAGGCCCGGCTTCTTCACACCCACATGCCGCTCTGCCCCGCTCCGCCCCCTCCCCTGAGTCAGCACTGCAGAGAAAGCCGCCTCACGCTTTGAAGCCTGTGCATCGGCCATTATCTTTCGCCTTCCTTCTCGCTCACTTAAAATGGCTTTCCAGTCACCACGGGTGGCGGCAACACGAAGCGCAAGTCTTTTGTTGCTTCGAACGAGATATGCAAGTAGCCAGCCTGAACGCCTCACCCCGGATTCCTCTGTTTGTACACGCTTGATATATTTTATTCCTGCAGTATTTGTTAGGCTTCGGTGGGAGAAATGACACTCATTTCGCGTACACAAATGTTTTTTTGAATCTGAGCATATTTATACAGAAGCCCTTGTGTTGTATGGAAATGAGATTAAACGTGTATTACCACCTCCGAACCTTATTGTTTTTATTCTTTTCTATTTGCCTCGTACAACGCATTTTGCACCTTCAATACAAGAACTATCGCATATGGCTACACGTCTAGGCAGGAGGAGTACATGATTTCGAGAATGCCCTATTAAACTGCATTATTTTGGCGTATACCATAAAATCGGTGCAACTCCCACGGTCTGACTACCAGTTACAGTCCCCAGGGGGTTATTTCTCCATAAGACCCTAGTACTGTTCGTGGTCTTTGCAGTTGTGTCGCACGTGCATTCGGCTTCTGTGTACGACTCCGGCCTCAGTCTCTACCTGGGGGAGGGGGTGGGCTGGGCAGCTCGGTTCTCCTGCCTGTGAGCGTCGCACGCACTATGCTTGTCGCAGCTCTACACAATGCTTGTCGCAGCTCTACACATTTCACGCACCGGGCGCCACGTGTTTGAGTATATCTCACGCACCCTGAATCTCGTACAGGCATGGTACCGGTGTTCACCTCACACACTTTGTTTTTGAGAGTCACACACAACACGCTTATGTTTCCGAGTATCTCACACTATTCCTGCGTCTGTGAGCATCTTCCATGTTATTTTTTTCATTTATTTTATTTAATGCGATTTTATATAGCGCGAATATTATCCAAGGTGTCAGAGCGCTTTACAGGGGCATCACAGGCACACACCAGGCGTCTCGAGAGCGTCAGACTCGCCCATACTCGGCGTCTATCTCACACCCGTGTGTGTGAGCCTCTCGCGCTCTGAGCGGTTCACACGCACTGTACACGCTCGTATTCTCACACCAGGGTTACCCTGTGTGGTAAAATCACACACAGGGCTCGTTTGTTGGCACCTCACACCAGTTTCCCATGTTAAACGATCTTTTCCCACCTCACACTTCTGTGTTTCTATTCCTTCTCCACCTTCCCGTGTGTGAGGAGCCCCACGCGTTACATACAAAATGCTTCATGTGTTTGTCTCCCACATACTTGAGTTTGTTGTGCTTGTGTTGTGAGCATCTCATGCACTGCTCTTTTGTGACCTCGTGCGGTGTACTCGCTTGGAAATGTTTCTCACAGTTTTCAAGTATCTCCCTCGGGCTCTCGTGCTGTGTTCATCGCAAACACCACACTTCTGAGTACCACCCACACACAGCCACCTCGTTCTGTATATCGAACTATGCTCATCATTGTGCATTTCCCGCTCCACATCAGGGCTTCTCGCGCGTGTACCTGTATCTCACACACGCCCGCGCATCCTAGCATCTGGCATGCTGCAAGCTTTTCATATTTGTAAGGTTCTCGCACCGTGCGTCTCCTTTTGCACCTCACTATGATACAGGCGTGAGGCGTCTCATAACTCACTCACCCTCACTCACACTGACTCACACTCAGTCACTCTCACTCACACTCAGTCACCCTCACTCACCCTCACTCACCCTCACTCACCCTCAACCCCTCACTCACCCTCACTCATCCTCACTCACCCTCAACACCTCACCCTCACCCACCCTCAACCCCTCACCCTAACTCACAATAACCCTCCCTCACCCTCACCCTCACTCACTCTCACTCTCACTCACCCTCAACACCTCACTCACCCTCAACACCTCACTCACACTCAACTCCTCACTCACCCCCACCCTCACTCACCCTCAACACCTCACCCTCACACAGTGCAATAGGTCTCACAGGATTTTTAGTTAAAGCTTTTACAAATGTTTATTGCTTTTTTGATTTGTAATTCTTTAGCATTGGCTACAAAAAATAAAAATGCAAAAGATTTACAACAAAAAACCCATAAACAATTCTAAATGCACTAACTCTAATGCTGCGAGACCTATTGCATTTCCAATGCTTGTTTTCTTTTCAAGTCCAACCAAATAAATACCCATAAGTGGGTTTGAGCCCACCCATTACCAGTGCAAATATACTAGGTGAGGACTCACTTATGAAGCATGCTGCTTGGAAATGTGATTGACAGTCCGCTAAAAACAGGAGTTCAGCCCACGTGACAAGCAAACATGCCCTACTGCAAGATGGCCGATATTGGCCTTGCGTTTGTCATTACTCTGGCTTGTTTTTTAGGTCTTGCCTACGCAGCGCCCATGCGCTGCATATAGGGTCCTTTAGCCGTCGTTCTGCTCTTTTTCGAAGCACATACTAGTGCTTGTGGCGGCATCCACCTGGCGGGAGTGCGCAGGGGCGTGCCACAAGCACGAGTATGTGCTTCGAAAAAGAGCAGACGTCTCGACATCCTTGCTCTTTCACTTTCGTTCGTGGTAAGCGCATGCGCGCATCACTCGCGGGCTAACCTCCTGCTCCCTACCTCATCTCCCTCTCTCTCCTTGCCCACACCTCCCTCTCTCTCCTCGCCCACTCGCTCCGCCCTCTCCGTCTCCTTTTTGAAGACCGCTTGTTTTCTTTCCATTATTTATTCACCTCTTTTTTTTTTAACCATCCATGTACATTTAAAGTAACTGCCTTCGGGCTACACAATTCAAAGCCAGTAGTTTTTAGGGCTCGGACTCCTCCCCAGTGAAACTGGGAGGAGTTTCGAGAACTAATGTTAAAGGAGAAAAAAAAGAAGTATCTCCTAGGGCCTTGGTGAGAGGAATTCCACACATTCCTTAGCGTTTTCTGTCATCTGGTCAGTGATTCGTCTTCCCTGTGCTGTGTATGTAGTAGCCTTGAAGTGATAGGCTGTAAGTAATTTACGCGTGCCCGATGTGGCATTTTGTGTGCGAGAACGAGCATGGCAGAGTGATTAATCTTAATTACGAGCTGTCAGAGTGCCCGTGTAATGCAAGCCAGATGGTGCGAGCGCGTACACCATTGCATGCAACAGAACAGTGACACGGTAAGCTCGCAGATGTCCTCCCTCTCTCCTCAGCGCCCCTCCCACCCCCTCTGAGTCGGGAAGCATGGCCTGTGTGTACTGGGTGTACGCAGGGGCGACGAGGGACCCCCCCCCCCCCACGTCCTCCTTTCCAAATTCCTTTCTAGCTGAGCGGAGCCTGCGACTGCGGACTGCGAGCATGAGCTGCTCCTCCCGGCCCCAGCCCCTCCTCTCCTGTGAACTCTGGAGTCTGCAGATTGCACCGGCGGCCGTCCCCAGCAACTTTAAAGGTGAGTGTTGTGTCCTCATGAAACGTAACTGGTGCTCTGTAAAGCGCTCTGATACCCGATTCGGGTCAAGTTAGCGCTATTTAAAACTCGGCAAAAAAAAAACGGACGTCAGTGATTTCTTGTAGAGAAGCGAACACTTCACACGAAAACCTACAAGCCACTGCAGAACTCCAGCCCTGGTGGAGAAACTCTGCACCCTCCTCCCCACAACAGACACACCCGGTCTTCCTTCAGCCCCAGTCTATGTATTAGGGAGTCCAATATACACTGAGTGTGGCCGTAGTAGATTAGACGCCACTGACTGTTTGGGCGGGAGCACATCCGTTTGTGGACAGCAATGGGCCAATATTTCATCTGTCAAGGGACCTAAACCTGCCCCCACGCTGATGCTGCGGAGTTACCTCTAAATGCATTTTGGGTTTTGCCGCCTTGTATAATAGGGTAATACAGTTTCTGTAGAATGCGTTGTTTACAGCAATTTTTAAAGGTTCCTGTGAGGTTCGGTGTCAGTTGTGTGCTCGCCGTGTGGAGCGAGTGAAGTGAGCACGCCCAACTCCTATATTTCGAGGGGCCGAATGAAATCCATTGCAGCGCTATCTCTACCTCTATTATTCCCCGAACTCGTGCCAACCGAGAGTGTCGTACCTCTTGGGGTTCCATTACAGCGCAGCAAGAATCTACTAAATGCAGTATTCTCTAATGACTCGAGGCGTGCATTCCTCCCCGGGGCCAAGGTAATTAATTTTATAGAACCTTGTTACGCTGTAACGCTTTAATAACATGCCGGTAGTTTCATGCATTTGGGGCGCCCTGGGCAAATGTATTTATGGGGTCCTTGTGCGGAAAGTTGGAGTTCTGATAGTTTCAAGATTTATCAAGTTCTTTGCAGAAACAGAAGTGTGAAATCGAGCCGGAGGGAAGTGTGCAGGCCCACCCAGTTGGAAAATATTTCTTGACAACAGGAATTTTTATTGCATTTATATTCTAATGAGAAACAGATTTTTACCTTGTAATGTGACAGAGGTAGCTGCACTTTTCTGAGAGGAATAGAATTCGGGCCTTGTTCACATTGAAAACGGAATAAATCCCTTCTGCCTGGAACAAAGTAAACGTTTCAGAGCGATATTTGTCTTTTATTAATAAGCGCTGGTGGGCAGATAGTTATCCAGGCCCTGTGTGTTTCATCATTTGCGCTTCATTCACAGATTAATGATCGGAGTGGGCATTTCAGCTGCATTTGAATTCCATTTGATTATGTACATATAATGTGCATTTAGGCGACTTGCTAATTGTGTCGCTTGTGTGCCTTTTGGTTTGTATGTCTTGCACTTATTTTGTGCTCTTTGGAGTTTATTTAATTTACTTGTATATCTGTTAACTAGTTTCTGTCTCCTCTTTGGTATTATGTAGTACGTTTGAGTTTTTGGTGCATGGGTGTTGTCATTTGGGTAGATGTGTACAGTTTCGTTTGTACGTATAGCATTTATTGTGTTTGCTGCTTATCTTTATATTACAGACGGTACATGTGTGTATGTTTGTGCCAGTTGTCCTTTATACCATTTAATATGTATGTGACATTTAGCGTGTTGGAGTGTGTGACGATTTCTTTATTGGGCCTGCCGTTAGTTTTTAATTTTATGTCCACGCTCTGCTTGCTGCTGAGTGTGTGTGTGTGGTATTTCGAGTAGAGTAGTGAGTAGAGTAGTGAGTAGAGTAGTGAGTAGAGTAGTGAGTAGAGTAGTGAGTAGAGTAGTGAGTAGTGAGTAGAGTAGTGAGTAGTGAGTAGTAGTGAGTAGTAGTGAGTAGAGTAGTGAGTAGTGAGTAGAGTAGTGAGTAGAGTAGTGAGTAGAGTAGTGAGTAGAGTAGTGAGTAGAGTAGGGCGTGGAGTAGTGAGTAGAGTAGTGAGTAGTGAGTGCAGAGTAGTGAGTAGTGAGTGCAGAGTAGTGAGTAGTGAGTGCAGAGTAGTGAGTAGTGAGTGCAGAGTAGTGAGTGCAGAGTAGTGAATAGTGAGTAGAGTGGTGAGTAGTGAGTGCAGAGTAGGGAGTAGTGAGTGCAGAGTAGTGAATAGTGAGTAGAGTAGTGAGTAGTGAGTGCAGAGTAGGGAGTAGTGAGTGCAGAGTAGTGAATAGTGAGTAGAGTAGTGAGTATTGAGTGCAGAGTAGTGAGTGCAGAGTAGTGAGTAGTGAGTGCAGAGTAGTGAGTAGTGAGTGCAGAGTAGTGAGTAGTGAGTGCAGAGTAGTGAATAGTGAGTAGAGTAGTGAGTAGTGAGTGCAGAGTAGGGAGTAGTGAGTGCAGAGTAGTGAATAGTGAGTAGAGTAGTGAGTATTGAGTGCAGAGTAGTGAGTGCAGAGTAGTGAGTAGTGAGTGCAGAGTAGTGAGTAGTGAGTGCAGAGTAGTGAGTAGTGAGTGCAGAGTAGTGAGTAGTGAGTGCAGAGTAGTGAGTGCAGAGTAGTGAGTGGTGAGTAGTGAGTAGTGAGTGCAGATTAGTGAGTAGTGAGTGCAGAGTAGTGAGTAGTGAGTAGTGAGTAGTGAGTAGCGAGTAGCGAGTAGCGAGTAGCGAGTAGAGTAGTGAGTAGTGAGTAGTGAGTAGTGAGTAGTGAGTAGTGAGTAGTGAGTAGTGAGTAGTGAGTGCAGAGTAGTGAGTAGTGAGTGCAGTAGTGAATAGTGAGTGCAGAGTAGTGAGTGCAGAGTAGTGAATAGTGAGTAGAGTAGTGAGTAGTGAGTAGAGTAGTGAGTAGTGAGTAGAGTAGTGAGTAGTGAGTAGAGTAGTGAGTAGTGAGTGCAGAGTAGTGAGTAGTGAGTGCAGAGTAGGGAGTAGTGTGTGCAGAGTAGTGAATAGTGAGTAGAGTAGTGAGTAGTGAGTAGAGTAGTGAGTAGTGAGTGCAGAGTAGTGAGTAGTGAGTGCAGAGTAGGGAGTAGTGTGTGCAGAGTAGTGAATAGTGAGTAGAGTAGTGAGTAGTGAGTAGAGTAGTGAGTAGTGAGTGCAGAGTAGTGAGTAGTGAGTGCAGAGTAGGGAGTAGTGTGTGCAGAGTAGTGAGTAGTGAGTAGAGTAGTGAGTAGAGTAGTGACTAGTGAGTAGAGTAGTGAGTAGAGTAGTGAGTAGTGAGTGCAGAGTAGTGAGTAGTGAGTGCAGAGTAGTGAGTAGTGAGTGCAGAGTAGTGAGTGCAGAGTAGTGAATAGTGAGTAGAGTAGTGAGTAGTGAGTGCAGAGTAGGGAGTAGTGTGTGCAGAGTAGTGAGTAGTGAGTAGAGTAGTGAGTAGAGTAGTGAGTAGAGTAGTGAGTAGTGAGTAGAGTAGTGACTAGTGAGTAGAGTAGTGAGTAGAGTAGTGAGTAGAGTAGTGAGTGTGAGTAGAGTAGTGAGTGCAGAGTAGTGAGTAGTGAGTGCAGAGTAGTGAGTAGTGAGTGCAGAGTAGTGAGTGCAGAGTAGTGAATAGTGAGTAGAGTAGTGAGTAGTGAGTGCAGAGTAGGGAGTAGTGTGTGCAGAGTAGGGAGTAGTGTGTGCAGAGTAGTGAGTAGTGTGTGCAGAGTAGTGAGTAGTGAGTGCAGAGTAGTGAGTAGTGAGTGCAGAGTAGTGAGTAGTGAGTGCAGAGTAGTGAGTAGTGAGTGCAGAGTAGTGAGTAGTGAGTGCAGAGTAGTGAGTGCAGAGTAGTTAATAGTGAGTAGAGTAGTGAGTAGTGAGTGCAGAGTAGTGAGTGCAGAGTAGTGAGTAGTGAGTGCAGAGTAGTGAGTAGTGAGTGCAGAGTAGTGAGTAGTGAGTGCAGAGTAGTGAGTAGTGAGTGCAGAGTGAGTGCAGAGTAGTGAGTAGTGAGTGCAGAGTAGTGAGTAGTGAGTGCAGAGTAGTGAGTAGTGAGTGCAGAGTAGTGAGTAGTGAGTGCAGAGTAGTGAGTGCTGAGTAGTGAGTAGTGAGTGGAGTAGTGAGTGGAGTAGTGAGTAGAGTAGTGAGTAGAGTAGTGAGTAGAGTAGTGAGTAGAGTAGTGAGTAGAGTAGTGAGTAGAGTAGTGAGTAGAGTAGTGAGTAGAGTAGTGAGTAGAGTAGTGAGTAGAGTAGTGAGTAGAGTAGTGAGTAGAGTAGTGAGTAGAGTAGTGAGTAGTGAGTAGAGTAGTGAGTAGAGTAGTGACTAGTGAGTAGAGTAGTGAGTAGAGTAGTGAGTAGAGTAGTGAGTAGAGTAGTGAGTAGTGAGTGCAGAGTAGTGAGTAGTGAGTGCAGAGTAGTGAGTAGTGAGTGCAGAGTAGTGAGTAGTGAGTGCAGAGTAGTGAGTAGTGAGTGCAGAGTAGTGAGTAGTGAGTGCAGAGTAGTGAGTAGTGAGTGCAGAGTAGTGAGTAGTGAGTGCAGAGTAGTGAGTAGTGAGAGTAGAGTAGTGAATAGTGAGTAGAGTAGTGAGTAGTGAGTAGTGAGTAGAGTAGTGAATAGTGAATAGAGTAGTGAGTAGAGTAGTGAGTAGAGTAGTGAGTAGAGTAGTGAGTAGAGTAGTGAGTAGAGTAGTGAGTAGAGTAGTGAGTAGAGTAGTGAGTAGAGTAGTGAGTGCAGAGTAGAGTAGTGAGTAGGACATCACAGGCAGCAGCTGTGCAAGCTTCTTACACTCACAAGGAGACCACAGGCAGCTGAGGTGCAATCTTCTCACACTCACAAGAACGACATCACAGGCAGCAGCAGTGCAAGCTTCTTACACTCACAAGAAGGACATCACAGGCAGCACCAGTGCAAAGTTCTTACACTCACAAGGAGACATGCCAGCAGAGGTGCAAGCTTCTCACACTCAGAAGAAGGACATCACAGGCAGTAACGGTGCAATATTCTCACACTCACAAGGAGATCACTGGCAGTACACACCACATGAACACACTCCACAACACATAGCAACAATACATTGGCATTTATAATGCCATTAGCTCAAACTCAAATAAATCCGAGCCCGATTGCATTTCTAATGCTTGTTTCTTCTGTCAAGAGTTATATTTCCTGTGTATTGACAGTAAATAGAAATTCTGTCACTTTTTAAAGACATTTGTCTGCTCAGAGGTGCCCAAACATTTCTATTGAAAGTATATCTAATGGTTATTTTTTCAATTTCGAATGTCTTTTTCAAGCGTATGACCACCACGTTTAGGAGCCGTGTTTTTTTTTTTTTTTTTTTCATTTTCGTGGCATATGCTTACAGTAAAAAATAAACTACGCAATCACAGCACCAGCAAGCCTGCCAAGGCCATTTCTATGTGATTTGCCGATGCTTGTTCTACTGCGTGTTGGTTAGGTGATTGTAAAGTGCTCAGTTGATTAATTGGGCATTGATCGCTCACCACATTAAAAAATACATAAGTCGAAAATAACAGCAATTTTCATGAAACGTTTTAGAAGCACTACTTTCATTGTGACCTTGTTAATTGTATTGCTTTGCGATGCCTCAGAACACTCTGGTTTCAAATGTTGTACTATGATGAATATTTTCTGTTTTAGAAAGTTCCATTAATCTTCGAGGCAGATGTTGGCAGCGCTGGCCAGAAGTAGCATCCGCAAGTTTACACAAGTTGTTTCCTCAAAGCATTTAGTAACCCTGCGCCTTACATTCCACTTTTCCCTTTCTCTGTGACTTTGCTTCCACCATCTCAGTGCCCCTGAAGTGATACTGGGCGCGAACGTGTGTGTCCTTCGCGAGATAAGTATTTTGATAGTTCCTTGACCCGAAACATCGGTACTCTTGAGAAACAATAACGTTTTTTTTAATATTTCTTTTTATTAAAGCAAGGCATCAACAAAATACAGCTGTGCATATGATAGAAGAGGGCAGTTCACCAATGCAATACATATAGTGCAAAAATATTAGCGATGGGGGGAAGGGAGTGTATGGTACAAATGACGTATAAATTCACAGTCCAAGATCATGGGGAAAGAGGAACGTCAAGTTCAACAATAGCAGGCGGTGTACAGATATCCCCCCTATATTGGTTCCAGGGCCCCCAAAAACTGTTCCATTTTCGAGGGAGACCCCTAGCCAGGTAGACAGTTTTTTCACGGATCATACACCAATCCATACTTTCTTTCCCTCCGTCTATTGTAGGCGGCCTCGCAGAATCCCACAGCTGTGCAATATTTCGCTTTGCAATCATGATCCCAAGAGTGACCCATCTAATTTGTGCAGGGTTGAGGTCTGTAGGCTCCCAAATATTTAATAAACATCTCCTAGCTTCTGGCCGGAGCTGTACCCCCGTTACTTCTTGCATAACAGCATGGACCCCATTCCAGTAATCCACCATATGTCGACATTCCCATAGTATATGGAAAAGCGTTCCCACCTGACTACACCCACGTTTACACAAGCCATCGTCCGAGAACCCCATTATAATCAGACGAGGACCGGTAACATAAATCCTATGTAAAATCTTTAATTGAACGAGTCTCAATCTCGCCAGAATCACGACTTCCTTAGGGGAAGAAACCGCAGATTGCCAGTCTTCATCATCTATTTCAATACCCTCCTGCATCCATTTATTTCGTAGTTCCCCCAATTGATCAGTTCTGACATTTATCAATTTTTTGTAAATGAGTGAGATGGTCCTTTCTGGTAAATGCCCGTCTAGTATTCGATCTTCCAATGGGGATGACTTGCGTATAATTTCCCTCTCGGGGGCTTTCGATTTCAGAGCATGCCGCACCTGTGCATAGCGAAAATATTCTGTGTCATTCAACTCGTATTCAGTCTGCAATTCCAAAAACAACTTCGTTTTCCCCTTCACCCAAACATCTCCCACAGTAGAAATCCCTATCAAGTCCCATCTGTCGAAACCTTTCGTGTTCCACAACCTGCCCAATCTATCCGAGCCAAATAAAGGGGTGGCCATCGTCAAACAGTCCTTCCATCCCAATGAACAAGTAACATCATGCCATATACGAACAGCCACTCTAGTAGGGCCCGTTAAACTTTTCTCCACAGATCTAGCATACAGCGCTCTGTTGTAATTACCACCAGGGAGGAGCCATCTATCCATTGCATAGCCTGGATCCGTAGTGGACCTATATGTTCCGTGATTTATAGCCCCCAACTGAGACGCCCAGTAGTATCGTTTAATATCAGGGAGGGCAATTCCCCCGTCGTACCACGGGAGCGTCAACTTGGCAAGCGCTATACGTGAGCGACCCTCCCAAAGCAGAGTACGCTGCAATCCCTCCACCTCACAAAAGTAACCAGCTGGTACTACATCCAGAATGTTTTGAAGGGCATATAAGAACTGGGGCAAAGACATCATTTTAAACAGGGCCGCTCGTCCCAACAGCGACAGCTTCTTCCAACTCGCCACGTCGCTCTTCAATCGGGCCAGTGGATTAAGAAGGTTCTTATCATATCGAACCGCGGGGTCAAGTGAGACATAGATCCCAAGATATTTAAATCCGTCCCTAGCTCTCTGTATAGGACAGTTACGAGGGAGGACGGGGACTTCGCCGCACAATACGTACAAATGGGATTTTGTCCAGTTTATCTTCAATCCCGAGTTCCGACCATAAGAGAGTAAAACGTCGCATACTACGTTAAGGGATTTCTTGGGCGAGGTCAGGTAAAGCAATATGTCGTCGACATATAAAGAAATTCGATCTTCGAACTGCGGGGACCAACGGATACCCTTTATCGAGGGCTCCCAACGGATCCAAGCCGCCAGGGGCTCTAGAGCCAGCGAGAACAGGAGGGGGATAGCGGATATCCCTATCTAGTGCCACGCCCAAGACAAAATGGCGCCGAGGCCCGATTGTTCACAAAAACTTGAGCCAGAGGCTCGGTATACAGGAGTCGAACCCAGCCAATAAACCCAGTACCGAAACCGAACTTAGCTAAGACAGCCCAAAAATATGGCCACTTCAACGTGTCGAAAGCCATCGTAGCATCAAGTGACACTAATATGGCCGGTTCTCTTAAAGTATGCGCCCTAGCAAGGACTCCGTGTAATCTGCGCAGATTCAATGCCGTGTTCCTATGGGGAATAAATCCAGACTGATCGGGATGCACCAGTTCACTAATAACCTTAATCAACCTATTAGACAACACTTTAGCTAGTATCTTAGGTTCCGAATTCAGCAACGATATCGGCCTGTACGAGGCACAACAAGACTTGGGCTTCCCATCCTTGGGTATAACTACTATCGAGGCCACTCTCTGATCGTGGGGTAGGACTCCATGTTCTAGCGCCTCCAAAAACATATCTCTCAGATACGGGGCAATCCTGTCCGGTCGAAGCTTATATAGCTCAATCGTTAGACCATTGGGACCCATCGCCTTCCCAGAGTTCAGGGAGCGCACTGCTAAAGCAATCTCATCCACCGTAAGCTTACTGTCTAGAAAATCGCGGTCCACCTCAGTAAAACAGGGAAGTTGGATATCCCTAAGTAGGTGGCACGAGTCTGTTTCCGGCCTATCCGAGACAGAGGTATACACCTTACGGAAATAATTCGCAAAACCATCAACTATCCCTTGTGGATCGGTTATACAATCACCCTCCTCATTCTCAATCTCCGGAACTACCCGATCTGCACCCTCTCTCCTGTCCAGCCAAACAATCATATTACCTGCCTTATCACCTACATCATACAAGCGCCCCTGTTGTTCTCGACTCAGAGCCTTCGCACTATCAGTGACCAACGTCCTGTATTCAAGCTGTTTAAGTTGCAAGGCATGTAGTCTAGCACGGGTAGTTCCCTGCTCCAGTTCCAATTCAATATTGGCTATGTCGGATTCAATCCCAACCACCTCTTCCTCTGTCTGTTTTTTAACCCCCAAAATCAGGGACAGGGCTTGACCTCGAATCACTGTTTTGAAGGCTTCCCACAACGAGACCGACGAAGAGACCGAACCCTCATTGTCCTGAAAATAATTTTCCTTTTTTTTTTAAAACAATTTTTATTGCACATAATTTTTCAAAACATTAAGGAGCCCCCCCCCCCCGCCCTCCATCCACTCGAATACAGGCATGGTTGCACGATATTATTGATCATATCGTCTAACATCGATTAACTAAACATGACGAGTAAATATACCCTTAAGACAAGACTATAAATATTTGCATATAAGTAGTGAATAAAGAAATGGAGTTAAATTACTGTCCAAGACCTTCGATCCATTGTGTAAGTGGGTACGAAATTTCTAAACCCTTCTTTTTCTTTTTGACACCCTTCCTGCTGTATATTGCTTTTTCCAAGCTATAGGCTGAGAGTAATCTGGCCTGCCATTGTTGGAAAGATGGGGGGGACAGTATCCAGCCAAGAAGAGGCAAGACAGATTCGAAGCACCGCCATGGAGACAAATAGAAGTCCCTTCATGTTATCTGGGTGGTTCGCACTATGAAACCCCAATAATATTTCCGGTGTTGTAATGACAATTTCTGTTTCAAATATTTCAGAGAAAAAAGTGGATATCTCACGTCTGATGGTACATAGTGCCCCGCAAGTAGCAAACATATGTATTAGGTCTACTTCAGGCATCATACATCTGGGACAAAATGTTCCTTTACCTGTACTCCATTTAGCAAGCATATAAGGGGTGTGATATAGAAGAAAGAAAGTTTTGTAGAATTGTGCTTGCAGTTTTGAGGACATTAGTATCGATTGGGATAGCTGGAATGCGTTCTGGATGGGTATAATTGAGATTCCGAGTTTATTCTGCCAATTGTCTATGTATTTATCCATATCACCTGGGAATCCAGTGGTTAACTTGGTGTATATTGCCCCAATTTTTACTTTTCCATAAGTGTGCGCCTGCTTGATTGCCAAGAATAAGTTCCTGAGGGTTAGGGACAGATCTCCCTAAGGGATCCTCCTGATTATTCCTTAGAAGCTGGCTACTATACTTAAGTATTGTCGCCCACCAGTAGGTTTTAAGGTTTGGGAGTGCCAGACCTCCTCGTTCTTTTGGTAGGGTAATAAATCTATTGGATCTTCGGATTTTCCCATAGCTCCATATGAAGCGAGAATTTTTTTTATCAATTTCCTTAAATAAAAGTGGTTCAAAATTCAAACAAATGGTTCTAAAAAAATATAAAAATCTAGGAAGATATAATATTTTAATTAGATTGCATCTTCTTATAATTGTAAGGTGTAGGTTATGCATTTTTTTAGGCATTTTTCCGTTTGTTTCATTAGAGGAACCATATTAAGTATAACCAGGTTGTTTAAATTAGCGGTAAGATTGACACCAAGATACATTGCCTTATCCGTTACCCTTTCATCCACAATATTGCTATTGCTGTTAATTAAGATTTGAGTTTTGGTCTGGTTCAGTTTGTACCCCGAGATTTCGCCAAAATTGTTTGCCTCTAGTTCCATTGCCTCTACTGATTTTTTAGGATCAACTGTAACTATGGCAATGTCATCGGCATATGCTAAGGACTTTGTTTCGCCATTAATAGTCCTTATTGGCATTATCGAAGTATTAATTTCCAATCTGTGGATGAACGGGTCGATGAATATGGCAAATAGCAGAGGTGAACAGGGGCACCCCTGTCTTGTACCTCTTGATACTTTAATTGTGGCTGTGTTTTCTCCATTTATCAAGACCACAGCTTCTGGATTAGAGTACATCTTGCAAATAGCATTGATAAATGTCTCCCCAATCCCACTCCTCGACATAGCGGTCCATAGATATTTCCAGGAGACCCTATCAAAGGCTTTTTCAGCATCTAAAAGAATAAGTGCCATAGGGTCTCCTGTTACGTCCGCTATGTCGAAGAGCGTGATCTCCCTCTGAATGTGATCAGTGGTAGATCTTACGGAAATAATTTTGTGGATTACCGGGGCCAATCGACTAGCGAGTAATTTGGAATATATTTTTACATCGTTATTTATCAGGGTAATGGGGCGATAAGCCCCTAGTTCCGTCGGATCTTTATTTTTTTTAGGAAAAACTATGATTTTAGCCTGATTCCATGATTCGGGTGCTCGCCCTCCCTTAAATACCTGAATTACCAGATTGGTTAGGATTTCTTTTAGTTGTTTGTTAAATTTAGCGTAGAATTCCACCGGAATTCCGTCTAGGCCCATTGCTTTTCCGGTTGGGAGACTGTTAATAGACAGGAGAATTTCGAGCCATTGTGGAGCTTCTGCAAGTTTGTCTTTGTCGGTTTCAGGTAGTTGACAACCTGTACCAAGATCCAAATATGTATCTATTTTAGATTGATTTTTCCCTGTCTCAGTGTATAGATCTTCATAGTATCTATGGAACGCATCCCTAATCTCTTTGGAATCACAGGTCAGGCCTTTAATTGGGTCTCTAATTTTAGTAATTGTGTTGTCGCTGATCTTTTGTCTTAAGCGGACAGCCAGTTGGTGTCCTACCTGCTCATTAAGCTCATATATTTTCTCCCTGTTCACGATGGCATTGGTTATTGCTTTTACAGTGAATGTCTCTGTTATTTGATTTCTTGCTATCGCAACTTTTCTTGCGGCACCTTCTATATCACCATTACCCTGGACAGTTTTCATCAGGTCTTCCTCTTTCCTAGTGAGATTATCATTTAATTCGGTTAGTTCTTGCTTTGCTTCCTGATTGTGTTTGATGGAAAATCTAAGAGTTTCTCCCCTTACACCGGCCTTTAATGTATCCCAGACCACCTCTAGGGGAGCACTCCCTAGGTTATATTTTAGAAAGTCAGGGATCCATTTTTCCATAAGGTTACAATATTTTACGTTGGCCAGAAGAGCCCTTTCAAATGTCCAGTTGCTGCGGGGTCTATGCAGATCCCCCAAATCTATATTAATAATTAGAGGGTTGTGGTCGGAAAAGACTCTTGGTAATCTAGCTATCGAACAGTGAGAGATAATTACATCCGACACAAGAAAATAATCTAATCTTGCAAATTTAGAATGGGGATGTGAAAAAAAAGTATACCCAGGGTCGGTTGGGAATTGCATCTCCCAACAGTCAGATATCGCATGGGTGTTACAAAGATCCCTGAGTGCTCTAAATGTTTTTGGCTTCCTTCCCTGGTAGCTAAAGTTATGAGCAGTTATCCACTTAGGCGGGAGATTTAGATTAATGTCACCACAAACGATCAGCGGAACAGGCCAATGTGATAATTCATTTGATAAAAAGTTCAAAAGATCGGGATCGTCAGTAACACAGCCATACACAGAGCAGATCGTAAATTTGTTCCCCTTATCATAGTTGCATTCCACAATGGCCCATCGGCCAAATTTGTCTGCTACCCGTCTCACAAACTGGGCTCCACCACCTTTTGCCATAATAGCTACCCCTTTGGTTTTATTCTGTTGGGTGGTAGCGGTAATAACTCTATATCCTAATGTTTTTAATAAATGAAGTTGGGACCCCTCAACATGGGTTTCTTGTAGACAAACTATATCTGCTCCGATAGATTTCAAACCAATTGCAAACCTTTGTCTTTTATGTGTATCATTTAACCCACATATATTAATTGTCAAAATTTTCAACTTAACCATTATTACCTAATGAATCTGTCCTGTCTTCTAGTCGAATTTTTTTTTTTGCATAACGATCAAACCGAAACTTACGATCTACTTTCATACCTGTATATCCCCCCCTACTATTAACCCCCCCCCCACCAGGCCCCACCATATCTTGAGGCTTCCTGGGTCGTCCAGCACCCAGGTGTGGGCGTCCAAGTGATCCGGGCATAGCTGCTCGCTGTGGTCGCCTGGGCTAACCTTGTATATGAAAAATTTGAAAAAAAGTGCCTACATTTTTAGAATATTTTCGACTAAGATCGATTATCTTAGTTATTGATTCCCCTTATCTTATGATCTAGTTTGATGTACACAACTAGTTAACCTTATTTTTCCCCCCCCGATTTTCCTGAGTCTGAAAGTTCTTGAAGATAGGCTTCTGCTTGAATCTCGCTGGTAAAGTTCTTTGAAGTTCCTTTATAGATTATTCTTAGCCGTGCTGGGTTTTGTAGATAAACCGTCGCTCCAATCTGCTCAAAAGGGGCAAAGAGTTGCCGCATCCTCCATCGGCGTTCCACTGTTGCGTGGGCAAAATCCGGGAGAGCGAAAAAAGTATATCCTTGATATACTCTTTTGCTCGTTGGTCGGGCCAAGTCATATATAGCTTCTCGCAAAACGAAATTTCCAAAACAGACCAACAGGGCTCGTGGGTATTGATTCGCTCGTTGGGGGTGTTTGGGTGGCATTAGGGGGAAGCGATGGGCGCGTTGGACTTCACGTTCCAATTCCCATGTTTGAAGTTCGGGCAGGGCAGTTTTTAAAAAGTTGACTATAAAGCCCTTTGGGTCGCTCCCCTCTGCCCCTTCTGAAATTCCCAGAATGCGGAGGTTATTCCTTCTGCCACTGGAAAATAATTTTCCAACGCTTTCAAAAGTTCCTTGCGACCCTTAGGATTACGCAAGTACCAGGGACTTATAGGGGCGATCCTACCACCAGTACCTGGTGTCATTTCAAATCTAATCCAAAGCGGCGAGTGATCTGAAATTCCTCTAGCCAGATGTTTAATCTCAACAATATACGACGCCTGGGCAGCCGGTACTAAACTATAATCAATGCGCGAGAGACTCCCATGGGCGCCGGAATGGAAGGTATACTGTCGCTGAGTCGGATGGAACAATCTCCAGCTATCTATTAAGCCCAAAACCTCAAGAAAATCGGGAAGCCATCTATGTGTCCGTTCCTTATCTCGGGGCGGGGATCTGTCCATGGTGCCAGAGACTACAGCATTGAATTCTCCACCTAGAATCAGCAACTCTCTAGGGAGATTCAGAACGAGCTTACCCAGCTCTGCATAGGTCGTGTTTTGTAGGCCCGGGGGGACATAAATCGACACAAGGGAAAGAGTATATCCCTCCCAACGCCCCAATATTGCGACATACCGAGCCCTATCATCTGTCGTGACGGAGTCAACCACAAACGGAAGGGATTTCCTAAGGAGGATCCCAACTCCCCTCGACCCTGAAGTAAATCCGGCATGTGCCACCAAACGGTAGACCTTTCTATGCATCGCAGTACAAGCATTTCCCACCACATGAATCTCCTGAAGTAGAACCACATCCGGAGAGTGCCTTTTGAGGAATTGGAGGACCACACTGCGTTTGATTTTATCCCCCAGCCCATTCACATTCCAACTTAACACTCTCAGCCCCTTATCCCCCATCAAGAAACATAAAAAAGGCCCAACCCTCCTCCAGTCCTCGCACAATCATAAGACAAATCTGATATATAGTGCCTTGGAAAAATACAAAAAACACAAAAACAAAACAAAAAAACAACAGTCCCCCCCCCCACTCCCCCATCAAACGAACAGTTACGCCACCCCCCACCCTGTACCCCTGATCACGACTATCCAGCCACCCCAACTCGCAGTGTGCCTGTCGCCCCAACATCTAAACTACACTACAAAAAGACTAAATACGAGGAGGAAAGAGACCCACAGACAGCCCGTTAACCCCCCTAAGTTACTGTGGTCGAACATGATATTAGAAAAAAGTAGAACCATAGTTCGTTCCCCAAGTTCAGAGTTCACACTGCAACAGTACTTATTCTTGTTCCTGTACATCCCCTCCGTCAGCGCCACACTGTCTGCCAGGTTCTTCTTGAGTGACTAGAGTGTCCAACCAGTCTGCCGCGATTTCGGGCTTATCAAAGAAATAGACCTTCTCACCATGTTCAATCTTCAATTTGGCAGGGTACATCATTGCGTATTTGAGCCCTTTGTCGCGAAGCTTCCGTTTGATCCCCATGAAGCTCATTCTCTGCTTCTGGACTGCTTGTGTGAAGTCCGGAAAAAAACTGATGGATGAGTTTTCGTATTGCAAAGGGCCTTTAGATCTAGAAGCTTGAAGGATTGTGTCTCTGTCTCTGAAGTTAAATATCCTCGCTATCAAAGGTCGAGGCGGCCCACCAACACGAGGCCTGCCACCAGGAATCCTGTGTGCTCTTTCAACAGTAAAAAAATTTCCAAGACCCTTGGGCAGAAGATGTTTTATTACCAACTCTTCAACGAAGAGGTCTGCAGACTGTCCCTCTGCTTTTTCCGGTACGCCAATAATGCGTACTTTATTTCTCCGGGCCCGTCCTTCGAAATCCTCCAGTTTACGATGAGTCGGATCATTCGGGGCCATCAAATTTTGGACTTCTATTTGCAATTCAGTGACATCTGTCATGAGACTAGCAGTCTTTATGTCCAGAGATTTCACTCTCTCACTAGTTTTCGTGAGGTCTGCCCGAATCAAATTCACTTCAATCGATACGGTGTCCAACTTATGCGCAAGAGTCTCCATCTTTAGTCCAAGAGTGGACTTGACACCATCAATGGCGGCCATAACATCTTGCAACGTCAGTTCTGGTTCTAGGACAGAGGTGTCTTTGAGTCCTTCTTGAGATTTGCCCAGTCCACTCGGCGACCCCTTCGACTGAGCATAGCGGTCCATGTTATTAGATTGGGTGTATCTAACCCCTCTAACGGTTTTCGCTTGCCGCTTATCTCCCTCCGGCTTGGTCGCCATCGCGTGACAAATCAACGTTTACCGTCCGGTTCACGGGAGATAGTGAGCGAAACACCCAGTAGTCCGGCCAGCAACACGTCTTTCGTTGTTCAATCTGATGGAGTACTCCGGGCTCTCGTGGCTACAAAACAGTCAGTATTCGATGTGGCGCAGTAATCAGCCAATACTCAACAAATGCCACTACAAAGAGCGGACGTTAGCTGCAACTACGACAGGGCAAGGCAGATCTGTCGCCGATAAGGGTCTGTGGTGGTCTAGTGTGGACCCAAGCGAATCCCAGGCGAAATCGAAAGTGAAACCAACAGGAGAAGCGGAGCCTAGCCAGTCACTTCCGGCGCCCAAGTCCGATGTTGTTGCATTACCACTTGGGCACAGTGCCAACAAAATCACTGGTCATCCGAGGGGGAACAGGCCTCAAAACTCCATAGTCGTATAACTCCATTTTCTGGGGAGCGATCGAAACGCGGTTTTCAGCTTTCTAGTCTCCTTCGGTTCCTTTGCAAGAAGCACTCCACAGTAGTCAGGATAAATGACAGGATATATTCGGGGATAACACCCATAGTTGATAAAAAATACAACCCCACACCATCTGACCCAATTTCAGTTGAAGCACCACCTCCACACAAAGTGTTAAATATAATAGCTTCCTCAGGCAAAAGAGTGTCCGCCCAATCGGCCAGTCATTGTTGCATAGCCAATACACCAGGTCTTTTGGTTAGTTATGATAGGGCTCACTGGGACGAAATGGAGGAGTTACGCCAATATCTCCCAGAGGAGCATAGGAAAAAAAGTGCAGGAACTAGTACACAATGGAAAACTAATTTCCAACTCCTCTATCAGGCGTGCGTTAGACGCTGCTGATACAGCAACCAGAGGAGTTAACACCAGTATTCTCCTCCGAAGACATGCATGGTGGGCGAATCTCTGGGTTTAACTCCTTCCATGCTCATGACGGAGCCGCTCCGTCATAAGCCTCGGTTGAGCTGTGCTCATGACGGAGCGGTTCCGTCATGGCGCGCTCGGCGCGCCTGCGCGGCGCGAATTCCGCGCCTGCGCTGGACGTTCCATTGAGCGGGCGGGGCCATGACGGAACCGCTCCGTCATGAGCACAGGGCAACCGCGGCTCGTGACGGAGCGGCTCCGTCACGAGCATGCGAGCGCCGCTCGGCCCCCCTCCCCCCTAGCGCTGCGGCGGAATTGCCGCCGCAGCGAAGGAGTTAAACCAAAGTTGCAACAAACAATACTTAATGCTCCCTTTGACAAGGAACATCTTATTGGCCCTCAAGTGATGAATCAATTGAAAAAATGAAAAAAGTCACTGAAGTGGCAAAATCCATGGCAGCACTACAATCACCCTCTAACAGAGGCTCCTTTTGCCGCTCATTTATAGGAGAGGCTCAAAATTCACCTCCAAAGATGCTAACACGTTTTCCTATAAACCTCAAAATCACCCCTCCCCCTTTAGAGGATTTTGCAAAGATGGGTACAGAGGAAACAATTTTAAAGGTATAGATACACCAATACGTATGTACCTCTCTATCTCCCAACAAGCAGTGACTTGATAATCCCCCCGATCATCATACACCAGGCTGGGGAAGACCTCCTCAGTTTCTTCCCATTTAGCAATCGATAACATCAGACAAATGGGTGTTGGACATTATCCAAAATGGGTATTGCCTGGAGCTCACCAGCAATCCTCCCAATATTCCACCTCATATTCACAAAGTCTCTCTAAAGCAACAACAACTGCTCCAACAAGACGTTCACACTCTTCTAACAAAAGGGGCTATAGAACCAGTTCATATACAACACCAAAGGTCAGGGATACTCACTTTACTTCCTAATCCCAAAAAGGACTGTTCTCTACGAGCAATATTAGATCTCAGGCCTTTAAACCTGTACATACTGTCAGAACACTTCCATATGGTTACACTTCAACAAGTGCTTCCTCTCTTTCAGCAAGGCGACTTGTATGTCAGGACTAGAGTTAAAGGACGCATACTTTTCACCCAGCACCTTGCAAACACCTCTGATTTGTGGTAGCAGGAAAACACTATCAATTAAAGGTACTCCCAATCGGTCACTACTGCACCCAGAGTATTCACCAAATGTCTAGCAGTATTAGCAGCTCATCTAAGAAGACCATGTCTTCCCATAACCAGACGATTGACCCATCAAAGCCAACACACTGAAAATTGTCATAAATATTCTTCATTCTTCATCAGTTGGAATTCACGGTCGATGCGCAAAAATCCCATCTTCAATCCTCACAGCTGCAACCCTATCTAGGAACTATGCTAAACACTCAAATAGGTTTAGCCTATCCCAATGCAGCCAGGATTCTCAATTTTTGAACACTGCTACTACAATTCCAAAGCAACCAGTATCTAACAATGAGAACTGTCATGAAACTTCTAGGTATGATTGCATAATGCATTGCCCTAGTGCCTCATGAAAGATTAAACCTGCGTACTCTACAGGAATGCTTAGAATGTCAATGGAATCAATCACAGGGTCAACTAAAAGATCTCATTTTGATAGACAGCCGCACCCATCGCTCTCGGTAGTAGTTGAACACACAAAACCTAGCAAAAGGGCAGTCCTTTATCAACCCTTCTCCACAGATCGTGCCCACAGCAGACTCATCCCTCTCTGGGCGTGGTGCCCATATACAACATCTAACTGTTCATGGTCTATGGGACACCAAACACAACAATTTCCACATCAACTACCTAGAGCTTCTAGCTGTTCACCTAGCGCTAAAAGCATTTCTATCTCACCTGATAGGGAAAGTTGTCCTAGCCCGGGAGGTCAACATGACAACTCTGTACAAAAACAGGGGGGACGTACTCCCTTCAGTGTATTGGACTTGACCCTTTTTGCAGGGTCATCCCCGAACTTTTTGCCTTCCTCCTAGCCTTTTTTCTGGGATGGTATTGGTGGTTTTAGGACTCTGGGCACTTTAGCACTGCTGTCCAGTGTAAAGTGTTTGTGCTCTCTGTGGTAAACATGGTAAGATTGGTCTACACCTGTTTGACGTATTTAATTTACCTTCCAGTCCCTTGTAAAGTGGTATCTCAGATACCCAGGGCCAGTAAATTAAATGCTACTGGTGGTCTTGCAGCGCTGCTTGCGCCACCCACCAAAGTAGCCTTTCAAACCTGTCTCACAACTCTGCCATTGCAGGGCCTGTGCGCGCAGTGTTACTGCCGCTGTGACGTGACACCTAAAGTGTGTGCCACGTCTGTGCCCCCGCTTTTACTGCATGTCAGTCACACCTAGGATAGGCCCTAGCTAGCCCTATGGGCAAGGTGCATTGTAGGTAAAAGGTAGGACATGTACCTTAAGTGTGTCACTGCTGTGAGGCTGCCCTCTCATAGGAATGCATTGGGGCTTCCCTGATAAGTGTTTCAGTGGTAATTCCTGATATGAGAGAAGCAGCGTGGTCAAGTTTGGTATGTTTGGAATTGTAATATTAAATGCTGCGCCATGATGTGCGCAGATTTATTATCACTATTTTAGAAATGTCACTTTTAGAAGTTGGTATTTCTGTATGCTATGTGTCTGCCTGCCTGATGTGTATTGCTGCCTTTTCCCTGCAACACTACGTGAGGAGACAAGGGTGAGTGGCACCTCGCCCCCGGAGTACTTGGAGGATCTTTTGGGGGGCATTGTTTTGGCTGTGTTGGCATCCAGAGGGCCAATTTGGTGGCTTCGTGCCAGCAGGGGCATTTTGGGGACAGAAGCCTCATTGTGAGCTGGGAAGTTTGGGGTGAACCTCGACAGAGGCATTCCCCCCTCCCCCCTCCAACACGAGCCAGGGTGGAGGAGGAAACCTTACCCAGAGTACTACGCAGTCCAGGTAGAGGGCGCAGAGGCACTGGGACTGCCATTTGAGGGCCAGTGGACTCCCGGGGACATGGGGGCATTATAGGAAATGTATTTATGCCTGAAAGGGGCAGGAGGTGCAGTAATGAGGCACTGCGCTACAGCTGATACTTTTCTTTTCCCCATAAGATGGATGTATAACATGTTTTTGCCTAATGTGTATGCATAACGCCTTATGCTATGTGGGTAATGTGTGCCCACTGAGATAGGGTTAGAGTGACCTGATGATGCTAATGCCTAATAGGGTTTATGCCTAAGTGGTATATGTGTGATTATGATTATAATGTGTTTTGGATAATACAAAGGCTATTTTTTATATAACCTTGTGTGGGGTTTCTTTTGTAGTGTGCCTAGTGTGTTGCTGCTGTGTGTGTGGGATGGGCAAACGCTTTACACATTGCCTCTGGGATAAGACTGACTGCTCGTGCCAAGCTACCAAGGGGGTGAGCAAGGATTATCTTCAGCGTGTAACTCCCTTGCCCTGACTAGAGTGGTGGTTTCTGCCTGGCTTAGGCGCAAGCCCTAGCCAACCAGGAATTCCATTTCTAACAACGCCTCTCTGACCATCTGGTGTTAGGGAATACATCGCAAAATCCAACTGCTAGCAGGACACCTTCCAGGGATGGAAAACGAATTTGCCGACCTCCGCAGAGCATGCAGCAACAAGTCCACAAATGGGAACTCCACACCAAGCCCTCCTCCCATACTTCCACAAATTTGTGGTTTCCACAAATAGATCTCTTTGCAACAGCACAGAACTCAAAATGCCAAAATTTGCTTCCAGGTTTCCACACCTAACCAAAGACAATGCCCTATGGATGAAGTGATCAGGGATATTTGCTTACGCCTTTCTGCCTGTCCCTCTTCTTCCATTTCTGGTTCGGAAGCTCAGGAAAACAATCGTTCGCTCTCATTTTAATAGCTTCCATGTGGGCTTGTCAACCATGGTTTACCGCACTACTGGAACTTTCAGTAGTTCCACACTAGACACTTTACCTCACTTCAAACTTCTCACTCAGAGCCATGGAAAAATCAGACATCCAGACCCCAAGGAGCTCAACCTAGCGATTTGGCTCCTGGTGTCATAGAGTTTGGATGCCTAAATCTGCCATAAGATTGCATGACAATTAAAGAAGTAGGAAAACCTACCAGTACAGCATGCTATGCAGTAAAGTGGCCAAGGTATGTTGTATATTGTAATAACCAAACAATGGAACCACTAGATGCTTCTGTGCAAAAAATTATTTGTTATCTATTGCATCCACAATGTGTAGGCCTTGCATACACATCAATACACCTACACCTTGCAGCAGTGGCTGCATATCTTCAAAGCATACAACACTTATCTCTGTTCAGAGTGCCAGTAGTGAAAGCCTTTATGCAAGGCCTTAAAAGAGCGATATCACCAAAAGTTGCACCTGCATGGAACCTTAATATTGTTCTAACAAGAGTAAAGGGTCCCCCTTTTGAACCATTGCACAATTGTCCACGGCAATTTCTTTCTTGGAAGGTTGCTTTCTTAATTGCTTTGACTTCACTAAGACGTGTCATTGAGCTTCAGGCATTAACCTTAGAAGAACCATCTTCCAACTCCATCGAGACAGAGAGGTTCTTCGCCCTAACCCAAAGTTCCTTCCAGAAGTAGTCTCTGCTTTTCGCTGGTTATGGGGTGTGAGAGGGTAGAAAGCCACAAAGGTTTTAACACATACCTCCAAATGTGCAGAGCAACACAGAATCACTCCTATACACACCAGTAAAAAATTCCACATGCTGCATTCACATTCTAAATTAACGCATGATCCACACACATTCACATTGTTCCAATGTGCACCATTCTGTTAACCTAATTCATTAAATGCTTGAAGGAATTAATGAAAATGAATAAAAGATGTTATAAGACATGCAGCAGCCACACCACTCACACATACATAAGCACACATTCACCCTTAACACAAACTATTCATACTTGGAACATTCACCCACATGTATTCAAACACACTGCTTCTTTCTCTTTAAGGGCCATGCCAGATTGCTTTGATGTCTCAGTCCCGCATTTAGAAAATAAATGCAGCAAGTTTTATATTGTGCTAACTCAACCCAAAGGTTTTGGAGCGTTTTACAGGTTTTTCCTCTTTTTTTGGTATGCATGGGGAGATTAATTGATTCACCCAGAATCGCAGGATGTTAAGCTGACCTGAGACTCAAACCCATCTCTTAAATCACTAGCTCAAGCATTAAGCCACAACCTTTACCACAAGAGCGGAGGCATTTTCAATATTTTATACAACTTTATGCAACAAGCAACCATTGACAAAGCTAATAGTCCTGGCTTCTTGTAGGTGTAATGTTACTTGTATTGTATAGCTGGATGCAATAACAGAAGCAGCAAAATATTAGTTTGGTGGCACACTGCGACACAGATTTTTAGCTTTATTGCTTTTAAGCCATGCCCTTAATTGCATCAGTCACGCCCCTTTGAGAGACCCCCCCTAGTTTTTTCATCCAACTTAAAGCAATGGTCTACATGCACAGTCGGGTGCTTGCACACATAGCCTTGGCTGGAGCACTCAGAGACCTTACTCTGCCACACACACAGGAAACAAATTTGAGGGAACATTGCTCGTGACTGGAAAATACTTTTTCAAAGAAAAATAACTTGCAAATATTCGGACCCAACACTAGATGGCAGAAGTATGCAAAGCATGTGAATCTACAGCTCTACATATCAAGAACAGATGCTTACAGGGTAAGTAACATAATCCTGCTAGTGGGGCTTTAACCAGCACAAACCTATGGAGCTCAGTGATGACCGGTTTGTTAGTAGTAAGAGTAAGGAGAGTGTTTTGCCTGGCTTTAGTTCCTGTGGGAAGGTCTAGAAGGCGGTCTTGCATGTTTCCCGTAGTCTATAGTAAAGGAAACAGTCCATGGCTTTAACAGCGTGTCTAATGTCAATATGGGGATAGGCAATAACCTTGCCGTCCGGTAATAGGTTTGTCGGTGTTGACAGGCCCCATTGCTTAAGTCTGTCATGGATCACCCGGTCTTTGGTGAGTGTATATATTGGGTGTTGTGACGTAGACGGTTTAGGTGCATATAGAATGAGAAATGCAGTTATTTTATGTATTCTGTCCAAAGTCAATTGGGCGAGGCTGAGGAATTGATTTTGTGACTAGTCTGTGATGTACACTGTCCTTACGTTATCGGAAGTGGTACAGGAGGCAATGTATATTGTACAGTGGTGACATGAGCCGTGATGGGGTGGGGTGCAACCAGTGGAATGCGAATTGCGAGTGAGCGCAAAGATAATATAATTAAAAATCTGGCGCTGCGAGGCCAGCTTGGTCATACAGCAGCATCAACATCTCTCATGTGATCCTGAGGTGAACCCCAGCCCACGCCAAGTCGATCATGAGCAAGTGTAAAAGCTTGGAAAATTTTTGAGTCCACGGAATTTGAATATTTATGAATAGGTACAACAGCTGTAGCAATATAACCATTTTCATAAGGGAAATCCTTCTGAGTTGTAATAAGGGCAATAATTGCCAGCGCTCAATCCTATTTTCTATTCATGGCTAGTCAAGAGAAGTTTCCAAAGGGCAAAGTAGCTTGCTTAGAGTTAGTGTCAATTTTGTGGAATAATTCCAGTTAGGTTCAGTAAGCTTTATTCGGAATGTGTAGCAACCATAAAAGCAACAAATATACATACACAGACAATTCAATCCAATTACAGATTCATAAAGGCAACAAATATACATATACAATCAATTAAATCCAATTATAAAAATATAATCTCAATTGATAAGTACATTAAAATTAAAAAAACATGCTTTTTCTCGCATTAATTGATTTTAAAATAAATGTCGCAGCATAAAAACAAATCTCTGGCTCGCTTAATGTAAACAATAGGCTCATAGCAGCATTGGTGGTATAACATTATATTCCCTGAACAAAGGTTTTAGATAGACAATTCTATAGTTCAGATACATATCACATAAAAGTAGAAAGTGCATTGTGCTCTGCTTAGAATGCTCACCGCATGGGGTGACTGGACGCTTTTTCATTTCGGGGAACCCAGCTAAATGATGAACAAGACCCAATCTCATCCTTGTTAATACAAAACGATGAGAGGGTCTTGTAACTAGTGACAGATAGCTTTGAAAACCATTGATATCTATAAGCGATTGTTAAAGCTGCTATGTGGTTTGTTTCCCCACGATTCTCATCCTGCACCACTCCTTATGGGACAAAAAAGTGTTCTTTATCTCCTTTTTGGACAGGCCTATCACGTCAATTGGATTTTCCCAGATCATGAGCTTGAATAAATCTCTATTAACATTTGCTATATATTTTAGCCAAGGGATCTTAAAACAATTGTCCAATCGCAGGCAATCCTTGATAATTGATTGAGAGAATATTGTCTCCTCCTTAGACCAATTTGATCGCCAGAGCATTAGGGGTCTCAGTGCGATCAAATCTGACAGGTAGTTTAGCCCCACTTCACCATGGATTAGCTCAGAGGATGCCGATTCAGGAAGGCATAGAAGCTTTTTAAAGAAAGTTTTCCTCTAATTTCAGTTCCTGACTGATATGGTAATGTTGTATAGCGTTTTAGGATCGGAGTGTAAATTTCCTGATCCATGCACCTATATAGGTACAATTCACCCTGCCCTTATATAGGCATAGGAATCATAACCATATTTAGACATAGCCCATGCAGTCCAAATACAAGCATGGATACTTCCACTAGTTCCGAAAAGCCAGAACGATTTCTTGGAAAACTCAGCTTCAGCAGTCAGGGCCATCCCCTTGCTTGAATATTGATTTGTCCAAGAACTCATGGAGGTTTTCAAAGAACTGCCATCCCCTTGGGGTTCTTTGGTGACGTTATTATGTCAGACTTTAAGTCAAACTAGGCACCTTCAAGGTATAAATATGCCTACACTTTCCCTAGCACACACACGGTGGTTTGGAGCAGCTCGACTATCTACTTGCCCGACGCAGCTCGCTACAGCAAATGCCGAAGGAAGCCGACCCTCCAGCTGACGCACTGATCGAGAAGCTGTCCTTTCTCTCGCTGAGAATCCAGCTCCAGTGTTGCCAAGCTCCCCTTGCGGGGTGTTGGGAAATCCAGCCTGAGTCAAAGAGATACCAGACCTCCTTCATTCTAAAACCAAGGTATGGTGCTGATTAGACCCTAAGAGAAATCCTGGATAGATTCTTGGCAAAGAATATTAAACCTATGCTACACCATACTTACTCCTTCCCACGTACTAGACTTAGGTTAGGTACATTGGGGTATCTTAGAAGCACCAGTTCAGTACTTTTAGTCTTCGTTATTTATGTATGTATTTTATGGCTTAGAAACCATACAATGCTTTTACAGTATTATTTTATAATACTCTTCTCGCTGTACGCATTACACTTTACAGCCTGTATTACGATTGTAGCAGTTCATTTCCTCTGCATGAGAAAGAAGACTGTTCAATAAACCTTTTATTGAAAACGCCCATCTCTCTATTTCTCTGCACCTCTGATGAAACGAAGCATGCACGATTGAGTAAAATATCTATCTATTGTTTCCCCAACTCTGAAGATACGTTTTTATTCTTGGGGAAACAAAGTTGTCATGTTTATGCGGTTGTCGGAAACTAATCCCTTCTTGTTTATTCGAGAAAGTTTCTAGTGACCTCTGAGCTAGCTGGCACTCACTATTAAGTTTAATATATTCGATAGAGACCTAGTTGACCTCAGTCCTACGTCAATTCTATAGGATATATTATTCCAATGCGCAGAGCCTATTGGGAATATAGGAACTATATTACATGGCGCCCAACGCTTGGTAAGGCACTAATTTAACGCTAATTTAACGCTAGATACTAGAGTAACTCAGTCGTGCTTTTCACAGAGACCCCTTTTTCCCGTAAAATACTTCAATAGACGTCTGGAGTGGGTGAAAGGATAATATCCGCCATAACTGAGTAGGACGAAAATCCTATGTATTAGTTTTTTGGTTTGTTCAACGTTGAAGGATACAGTGTTCCAAAATATTGTGCACCTTATCTTTGTTTCCTTGAAACTTGCTCTGCAAACTTTCCACAAAAATGTCGGATAGCGACCCCGAGAACGGTGGACCTACAAGAAACAACAACGCAACTGGTGGAGCTGCAGCAGCTGCAGCCCGACCAGGGTTAGACGTTACAGGTTTTAATGAATCCGACGCAGATGCTATAATCATCCCGGAAAATTTAAGGAAAACCATCACTATAAAACTTATAACAAATGGCCTATCATCAAGAGGTGGTAGGGTAATTTTTGTTATAGAGGCACATGAATATCGACAGACCGAGGTATTCTATTCATGGATTGTCTTCCCGCAAGCAAATCCAGTAACACATGAGTTCTACTTCCACAAAGTAGAGGAACCTCCAACGGAATACACTCCTTTTGAGGATGTTGAAATTCCATTAACATACCAAGAGGATGCGCTCTGGTTTAAAGGCGCCCTACAATATCAAAATCACATTACCAGGCTCGGTCCACTAGGTAGACCAGTAGCAACATGGCCAGTATTAGCCAGCTAAACGTACGAACACAGCAGCAGACCAAGGTCAAGCACCTTCACTCTTCTAGTTTAAAAAATCTCAGACTGAGTGCAACAACTTCTGACAACTGCTGCTTAAAGGTGCCTATTTACAATAAGAATTAAAAACCAAAGGAAGGTGCACTACATAGAAGTCAGGGCAAGTAAATGCTTCGAAGGTTCTTCTTTTTATTGAAATCTTTGAAAAGTACACCGGCACACAGCCAGCGCTTTTCATTCCCCAGTGCCACGGTAACTTCATCAGGGCTGTAACAATTATAAAAGAGTAAGATAAATATACAAATATATACAAGCAAAATGACAGATAAAGACATAACGAAGTACATATACACCAATTCTTTGAAAAGAGACAACAAACATAATGTTTGTATCGGGCAGTCTATACAAACATTATGTTTGTTGTCTCTTTTAAAAAAATTCGTGTTTATGTACTTCGTTATGTCTTTATCTGTCATTTTGCTTGTATATATTTGTATATTTATGTCAGTCTTACGCCGGTGTTCAATAAAAAGCGGAACATTCGAAGCATTTACTTGTCCTGACTTCCATGTAGTGCACCTTCCTTTGGTTTTTAATTGGTATTAGCCAGCTATACTCTGCATCCTGCCATTACAGAGATGACTGGTGCAGAACTATTAGTTCAACTAAAACAATTAATTAAAATACATAGACAATTGGTTCAATATGTCATGCGGACTCTAACGGTCCAACCTCCTATAAGGATACCACAACACACCCCTCACCAGGGGAACACAAATATAATTACACCACAGACTATACAATCAGTCATTGGTAAATTGCCCGCAAAAAGGGAACAAATTCCATTCTGGATAGCTCAAAAAATCACTCAAATCGAGGCAGTATTTCCCGATAGTACACCTCATGAGAAATACAGAATTTTAACAATCTGTTTACCAATGGGGATCGCACCACACCTGGAGGACTGTGACACCTGGGGTACAGTCTTTGCTGCAATCTACACAAAAACACATGGTGTTCGGTCTATGGTGGTAATACCAGACGTCCTGAAATAGATCCAAAATGAATACGGGGCAGAGCCTGCTTTAAATATGGGTATGAAATTACTGAAAGATTTCAAACGGGTCTCAGCTATCATATTAACTTATATTAAAGGTGAAGCAGCATCCGTGGCGATCCGCCAAAAAATAAGAGAATTTGATATAACTGAGCAACCACCCCAACTATCAGAATCCTAAAAAGGTTTTTATTAAAAACACTCTCACTACTCCTAAAAAGAAGTGGGAGAATACTAAACAAACTTGTAAAGAGAAGCGTTCTCAATCCTGAGGAAGGTCTCCTCAAAAGGACCCCTCTGAAAAGAGGTATAACCTCAGGAACAGGGATAATTTAAGAAAAACTGATAGATATCAAGATACTGATGCACGTTCCTCTCGTACCTTTCAGACTTCCTCACAGAAATCGGAAAGAAGAGGACGGTCAGAACACAAAGAAGAACGCTTGTAGTCCAAAGACGATCAGCCTGTTCCGAAAAATAAGAAAACCCAATTTACCAAGAAGAAGGTAGCAGGTCTAAAAATCAGACATGCCGAGGATCTTGAGGACACAACTCAAGAACGGGGAGTGGCCCAGACAATGCTGGACAGCGCAGCAGAAGTTGCCATAGCTCGCAAGATCCTGAAGGATCACCTGGAGACAGTGGACTTGAATGAATACATTCAAGTTGAAACTGCCGATACCAGGGTTATTGTACCCCATAAGTCATATGAAATAACGCTCCGGATGGAGGGGGACATAACTAGGAAAATAAAAGCACTCTTTTGGGAGAAGGTCTCTAAGGGTTATGACATTCTTCTAGCTGAAAAAGACTGGCCACCAAAATTTGTGAGGGAGTGCCCACATGGCGAAGACATCGTTATGCCAGCCTTCTCCAATCATATTCCAATTCACTTAAAATACACCTATGCCAGAAAATGGACTGTAGCCCAAGCTCCAGCATTATATAAAAATCATGTAGGATGGGATGAGGATTCTCCTCACCATAAAATCCAATTAAAAACTCAACCAACTGCTCAGAGGCAGTATCCAGTTAAGCAAGAAGCTACAAACAGGTCAGGGAGATCTTAGATCAACTTGAATACCAAGGGGTGATTGAAACATGCACTTCGTCCATGAACAATCCTTTGTTTCCTGTCTCCAAATCAGACAATACATATCGTCTAGTCTTGGACTACAGACATTTAAACTCTTGTTACAAAACCTTTGCAGTACAACATGCAGACAGTGCAGCACTGATGAATAACATTGAGCACAAAAAATATAAAACAACATTAGATATTTCTAACCGTTTCTTCTGTAAAAACATCACACCAGAAAGTAGGTATTTGACTGCTTTCTCAATTATGGGGACACAGCGTCATTTCTGTCATCTCCTCCAGGGATTCAATAGTCCAGGGTTATTTTCAGCCAGAGTAACAGAGTTACTACAAACGTATGATGATGAGTCACTATCAATTCATTTTCCGTCTTTATTCGATCATAATAAATCATAAAAGACACATTAAGACAAATACAATATAATATAAAAAAGGCATAAAATTTCATACTAGAATATTTTGTTTAAAAAAAAAAACTAAATCATGTCATGTAAAATCCCAAGACTGTTAAAACAATGATTAGTTTTAAAAGGGAGAATTCAGGGTCAAAAGCTATTAATCTATAATTACACAGGGCTTGGTTATGGTCTTCAATATTGGACTGAATAACGAGGTGGAGACTTGAGTACACCAATGCATAAGCAGATAGATTACGTAATACCTTGCAGATTTTTCCTTCTAAGGGCCCAAGTCCAGCTCAGAAACTTAGCCATAGCAACAACTATGACTTCAGAAGTTTCAATTTTTAAAATACACAAGGCCGTTTGACCAGATCTAGTTCCAAAGTTTGTACAAACCGGCTTGACCCATTTCAGACGAGGGCCCTTGTATGCAGGGCACACAAACAGGACATGCAATAGTCTCATCCTCAGTTAAACAAGAGTCACATTTTATATCCTGGTCTTTCCGCCACTTTTTAGTAAACAACTTTAGGGTGAGTGTTCCCACTCTAAATTGGTGGAAAAGTTTTCTATCACCAGGACGTGTGATAATATCTCAATAGGCCTCCAGCTTATGCTCACACTTATTTCAAGAAAGAGGTCTGTGAGGGAACCACTAGTAACCAAGGACAACAACTTTACATAAAGGCTTTAAGTTATCTTTTAGATGGAAAGGAATTCCCCTCTGCGTCTTCCCACAGATGAGTGAGGCCCATTTCAGATAACAATGCCGTAATCTTTTGTAGCCAAGTGTGTTTGATTTATCTGCTTCCCTAATGGACTTAACAGCTTTGGCATAAGTTGCTAACTCCGGAGCTGTTCATAGTCTTCGCCAATAGGCAAGGGGTCTAAAACCCACAGCCTCCTCAAAGGTAATACATCCTAGATCTAAAAGTAGGGGCCTCAGAGGAGAGGATTGAGGAAGGCGGGTCAATGCCCTCAGGAACTTGTTCTGGGCTAAGACTAATGGTACTAAGTTTTCGACCCCCCCAAAGTTCCGCCCCGTAAATTATTGAGGCTCTAACCTTCCCATGGTAAATAGATAGAGCCGGTCCAACTGGTTTGGTTTGGGACAACCGGAATTCTTTTAGGAGTGCCCCTGCAAGTTGATTATGCCTTAAGACTAATAGATATAGCTGTGGCTTCCAGGTCAAGCGTTTGCTCAAAGTAACACCCAGGTATGCAAAGGAGTCGGTTTGTTCCAGGGGCACATTGTTCATTTCCACTCTAGCTTTCACTGCTTTGTATTTATGCAAGACCATGAACTTCGTCTTATCGACGTTAGCGACGAAATCATGGTCATTGCAGAACAAAGTGAAACGATCAAGGGCGCGTTGCAGACCTGATTGCATCTTCGACAGAATTAAGGTGTCGTCTGCAAACATTAATAGAGGAACCCTGGAACCGGCAAGAGTATATTCGGAGTAGTATGAGATAACATTATTTATGAACAATGAAAAGAGGGTAGGGGCTAGAACACACCCCTGCCTTACTCCCTTGTTCAAAGGAAAGTGGTCTGTTAGCTCACCCTGCTGACCCCATCGTACTTGGGCAGATGTAGACTCATGTAGATTTACTATAAAAGATAAGTTCTCAGAAGGCATCCCTGAGAACCTCTAACATCTTATGGCGGGGGACTAAATCAAATGCAGATTTCAGATCTACGAATGCTGCATAGAGTGTCCCCCCTGCTAAGACCACTGTGTTCCAGTATATCATCATGAATCTAAAAACTTGGTCGATAGTGCTAACATGGGAACAAAATCCTGCTTGGTAGGTGGAAAGTATTTCGTTCTCATCTATCCAACTATTTACCCTACTTCGCACTAATCGCGCCACCATTTTTTGGAGGGAGTCTATGAGGCTTATGGGCTTATAATTAGCTGGACTGGTGCGATCCCCCTTTTTTTTATAAATGTGGATGATTTCTGCCATGCGCCAGGATTCCGGAATGGGTGCCCCTCTTGCCAAACCATTAGCAAGGAAAAGGATATATTTCACCCAGTTCTCCTGATCTAATTTAAATATATCCGCCGGGATACGATCCGGTCCAGGAGCCCTACCTGCTGCCACACCATTGAGGGCTCTCTCGATTTCCGCTAGTGTAAAGGAAAGGACTGAGTCGGTCACAGCACAGGGCTGGTACATAGTGCTATCCTTGGGCGATGGAAATTGGGACTTGTAATGTGCGACCCAAACTTCTGGCGGAACGTTGTTAACTGGAGCCGGGCCAGCACTACCACTGCCCCATTTAATTAAGTGCCAGAACCGACACCAGTTGTTCCCGTTACATGACTCTAGGAGGTCCTGCCATCTATTTTCATCGTAAGCCTTCTTTGCCCTGAGTTGTGTAGCCTTGTAGTTTGCCCTTAGTTCCCTTACCTCCTGTGCTGATCCCACCCTAATGGCTTGGCACAAGTGTCTGAAAGTTATCCTACATTCTCCGTCATACCATTTTGCAGCTTTATGAAAGGGGGTTGCATGGGATCTTTTTATATTTTTAGTAAAATAGCTTTTCAACCTAGCAAACAGGGACTCGTGGGTCTCTATAAGAGTTGTAAGGCTAGCCTCACTGGAATCAAGATAAGATAGGGCTACAAGGGACTCTTCAAGAGTAGACCTTATCTTTGCCATGGTGCCCTCATCTTGAGACACGTGCCCATTTTAATCTTCGACAGTCGTGAGACATAACGTCTGCCGTGACGGTCTCCATGCCGCCCCTCAACAATAAGCGACGCTTTACCTCTAATGTCAACGACAATGGATCATGATCACTCTCTGGTCTGGTTAATACCTCCATGTCTTCTTGACTTGACCCCCATTCTAAGTTAATTAGGAAGTAGTCAATCCTACTACTTCTTCTCCCATTATCAAAAGTGGGGTTTGACTTTGAAATCAGATTTGGATCTCCCGTTAACCGCCCTGAGCCCACCCTCCAGTGTCAAACTTTTTAATTGCAGTACTGCCTCCGTCTATTTATTAATTGGGGGAGCGTTAACGATGGAATGCCCCAGGTCGCATCCTCGTCGCTAGTAAGACTGACGTCTTCGGAGCCAAGCGGCTCAAACGTGCAATTAAAGTCCCCCGCAATGACCCAGATATGTTTCCCTTTCAATGACTTGATAAAGTAATCTAGGCCAGAGATGGTTATACCTCTTGCGTAGACCTTAATCAATATAAAATCAGAGACCTGTTCAAAATTTATTTTAAAAACCTGTATATCTGGATTGTCAATCCCCAGTTAGGCTACCTGGAAGCCCACCTGCTGCCTTACCCAAACAGTTAAACCTCTCGAGGCACTATCTTATGTCGATGACATCTATCTAACGGACGACGACTTGGACGGGCACTTGAACAGAGTGAACACCATAATACTTGGCTTCGCATCTGAATGGTATAAATTCAATTTTAAGAAATTGAGAATTGCCCACCTCAACGTCCTTTTTCTAGGATACAAACTTTCAAGTGAAGTCAAAAGCCTGGCAGCTAACTTTTTAGAGAAGTGTGCGCTGCTCCAACCTCCAAAAACGCTGAAAAACTTAGTCAATTCTAGGTTTCCTGAATTTCGGAAGAACTTACATTCTAAACTACGCATAAAGGGTTAAACCTCTCTACGAATTAATCAAACCTGAATTCAAAACAACTAATTGGACTCAAACACATAGAAATTTTGCGTTCAGTGCAAACTGACATGTTGGCAACAACACATTTACAAACTCGCGTAAAGATACGCAATCTTGTAATCCGAATCATTCCAGGAAGATGCAGATTCACGTACTTAACCTTTAATGAGGGAGAAAAAGAACCAATAGCTTATAAATCACACTTGTATACACAAGCTGAAATGAAATTCACTTCTACAGAAAAAAATCTGACAGCGGTTCAAACTGCAGTAGCAAAAGAGAGAGGCCTCGCACAGGGAAAGCACATAATGGTCGTTACTCCTGTACCTGCCTTAGAAGCAGTAACAAAAGCGAGCATTCCAAATGCAAAGGCTTTACATCCAAGATAAAATGGGTTAATTATCTTGCTGCAACAGACGTTGAATACGTTTTTGACCCTTACTTGCAAACACAAGAATTTCTACAATACGAACAAGGTTGTCCTCTGCCCACTGAGATTCTGCCTCTAGAACAGTACGAATGTATAATTTATTCAGACGGATCAGCACAGCCCGCAATTGGGGGTAAACAAGCTTATAGTGCTGTGTGTGCGATCGTTAAAGGTCGCTGGCGCGATGGTAAATTCCGACCCATGGTCACAAAAATGCAATCTCTCGGAGATTGTACAGCTCAGCGAGCTGAACTACAGGCATTCAAGATGGCGCTTGAAAATCCCGATAGCGAATTCCCCACACTCATAGTGTGTGATTCTTATTACTGCGGTCGATCTTACAATGAATACTTGCAGAACTGGGTTCAAAACGGTTTCAAAGATGCAAAAGGTGGCACAATCAAGGATAAATTGCTTTGGGAACAAGTAGTTCAATTACAGAAAGAACTATAAAAGACTCACGCGATACATACACTGAGTCATCAGCGTGATGGCGTTCACGTTGCAGGGAATTCATTGGCTGATGAAGCTGCGAAGGCAACTGTGCAAATGGCTTCCGTAGCTGCAACCAATCGTTCAAAGACGAAAATAGACGGCAAAATAATGCTAGCTGTCAATGCCACAAGCAAAGGCAGCAGTGCAGTGCTACCTCTAAAATATCCACTTGAATATTCATACATAATTGACGCAAACTCCGTTCCTTTTGCTCGAATCCCTGGAGTGGGGGATAGAGTAATTCCAAGCAGGAAACATAGAGTAGCTTTGATACACAAAGCACATTTGGGAGAGGGTCTGATGCATCAAGGGATCTCTAAAACCATACTAGAATTAAAGGGGATGTACTGGTGGCCAGGGATGAAGGCCCACATTCACAAATTTGCAATTAATTGCCATGACTGCAACAGAGATTGCAGCATAGAACGCCGCCAGATACTTGACTACAGTGTAGCCAGCCCAGTTCAGACACCATTGTTAGACAGCATTAGACTTTCTACAGGCAGACGTCACTATGGACGTATACGGTCCCACAACTATTAGGACTAATCTTAGCAGCACATGAAGGGCTCACCTCTGCACACACAGGTGTTTCCGCCACAGTGTCGTTATTAAAACAAAGATACTGGTGGCCACGCATGAGGAAACAGACCAGAAGCTATGTTCTGGAATGTGAAATCTGCCAAAAGATGAAGGTTTCAACGGTGAAACGTCCTGCGCAGACACTCCTTTTAATTTCAGATAAACTATTAGCTTGTGTTTACCTGGACCACTGTGGTCCCCTACAGAGGGATGGCAACTATAAAAATATCATGGTCGCAGTGGATTCATGCTCAAGATTCATTTGGATGCGGCCTCCGCGCTCGGCTGACGCCCGAACTGTTATAAAAGATTTGCGAGTCTTTATCGGCACATACGCAGTCGGCAGGCTACATTCTGACCAGGGTCCTGCGTTAAGCTCTCGAGCTTACAAAGAGGCCATGGCCAATCTGGGCATTGCATTGCGGTATTCTAGTCCATTCCATCCTGAGGGAAATGCGGTTGTGGAAAGAAAAAAACAATCAATCTATAACAGCTAGGGTATTAGGCTCGGGTGACGGGTGGGTCGAACGTAGTTTAAATAATCTGCCAAGAAATTCTCTGGGTGGAATCACTCCATATAAAATCCTTTTTGGCACTAGAATGATTGTCGAAGACCTCGATCGTCACGCTTCAGTGGTGGAACAAAAACCTTTTGATATCAAAGAACCTTTGGCTGTTTTGCAAGACTTAAATGAAACAAGAAGTCTAAGCAACACATTGCAGAGGCCAACGACCACTGAAGGAGAACCACCCGTTCCAGCAAGGCCAGCCTGGATTCCAAAGATTGGGGATCTAGTCAGAGAAAAGATCGCGGATGAGAAGGAATTTGGGCCTTCGTACAGAAAACCAGTACCTGTGCTAGCAATCCACGGATCAAGAACAGTGTTACTGCCGCCCCTTGCTGGAAGAAAGGAGAACAGGTTTGTGTCAATCGACCTGGTAAAACCACATCATGTGGCCGATCATAAGTAGTTGGCCAAGTGGACTCCAAAGATGGGACAGACGACCAAATCTGGCTACTATCCAAGAGGTTCAAACTGAGAGACTCATCACCTTTGAAGAATCTGCAGTGCGAAAAGAAGGACTATGCAAGAAAGCAATGGAACTTGTACCTCTTGAAACCCAAATAACAGTTTGTCAAGAAACGCCTGTCTACAATGATATACCATCTGACTATACTAATATGACAAGTGATCAAGTAGCTCCAGCGATTTCAAGAAGTCCTGATGCAATACCAACAATTGACAGAACTGTCTCTGGTTATTTCATTAACTTTGATAAATTTTCTGAGGATCCTAGTGAACCGGAAACGACGCCAGCAAATAAAACTTTTAAAGAACAAGTAACAGAACTTTTCCATCAACTTGAAAAAACTTATCTGGTATCACCATGGGTTGAACTTTGGATTGTGCTAGGCATACATTTCCTCCTACTTTGGCTAATTCTGGTATTATCTCTGGGAATGCTGATAAATGGAAGATATAGTTAAATGGACACAGCAAGTAAGAACATCAACTTGCAACTGAAGCCACACAAATCATCTCATCGTGAACAAAGAGCCTTGTCATCAGTGAACATTACAGCCATTCCTATACCTGGTGGTATAGCCTGGGACAGAACTGACTATGACATCTTCGGTCCTGCAGAGCTGTTGAAGATTCTACATCAATTCAAGGTTTCCTTGAGTGACTTTGTTTCACCCAGCACATTTTCTGATGATTGGGACTTTTGAGACTGTTAACAATATGATGTCAGACTTAGAGATGTCTGCACAATTTACTAAACATGAATACTCAGATTATGAACAAATGTACTGTTATAATCACTGTGGTCATCATTTCTTGCATAGATCTGCAAACCCTAGAAATGTTTATACTTAAAATCAATGGGAACTCAAAAACATTCTATGAAAAATTTCCATACTTCTCAGGTTTTAATGTCTCAAATCCAGAAACATTTTACTTTAAAAATGTTAATAAGACCGGAATGAAAAGTATGCTGACTAATACTAAGCAAATTTATTCTGCGGCCTTTTATGCTCAAATGTCTACATTAGCTTTTGACTTTTGGAAAGACAACATTGAGACGAAAACTGTCTGGGGCACAACAGACTGGCAGGTGCAGGGATTAGAAGCCTTATTTAGAGCCTGCATCATCCCAGAACAAATAATGTTTTTGAATGACACTGTTCAACAGACATCTTGTCTTGGCTTAGCTAAGATAAAAGATTTAAACAAACCGTCCATACCTACACCTATACCTGATAGTAAGAACACTTCAGAGCTGGTGGTCGACTTAAAAACAGTTTTACTTAAAAACAGAACTGATCCTGATTGGAAAAAATGGTTAATCTTATCCACAGACACAAACAACTGTCAAGATAGATTCCTGAACAATTCACAAGGGTTTACATTCACTAGGCCTGATCTAAGATATGTCCAGAGACAACATCCAGGGATAGTAAAATCATACAGTGTTGGAAAACTGTGCCTTGAGTGGCTACAAAAGTCAACACTAACAGAGGTAAAACAACACTTATCTTTACTTAAAGATGGAGTTGATTTAAGGGACTTCTTACACGGACCTGCAAAACGGCGTCATAAACGTTTCATATAAGCAGGTATATATGCCATTTAGAATGAAGCTTGGAAAGCGACACAAGCAGAGACTGGAGAACGAATACGAGAAATTTATCGTATTAATTTAGAGAAATCTCTCACTGTAGTTGACAATGGGTTAACGACTCTGTCATCCAGAATGTATTCTTTGGACAGAAAACTGACACTAAGATTCTGGCAAAGATACTTGCCACCAGGCTTTAACCCCTACTCCCAAATATAGTACTGCCTGATCAATCTGGCTTTATACCTCAGAGGTCAACATTGAACAATCTACGCACGATTTTCTCCCTGTTTCACACGTTAAACCCCGACTTACAAGCTGTGGCAGTACTCTTAGATGCTGCCAAGGCTTTCGACTCTATTGAGTGGGGCTATATGTTTCAAATATTAGATAGAATAGGGCTCCCGGTGTTTTTTTGCACGTGGGTGAAATTTCTATATACTGACCCAACAGCGCGAGTAAGGATTGAGCGACAGACCTCGGAACCTATAAAAATGTGGAGAGGTACTAGACCATGGTGCCCACTATCGCCCCTTCTCTTCTCAATACTGTTGGAACCCCTAGCTTGCATTATCAGGCAACGCCATAGGGAATCCGCTCTTAGATTCACAATGAGACCGGTAAATATATCGCTATACGCGGATGACATGGTATTGTATGTGAAGGAACCTCAGACATACCTGGAGCCTATCCTACTATAATACATCAACTCTGGTCACTTCTCAGGCATAAACATAAACTGGGCTAAATCGATTGCTGTGCCCCTTACTGATAGCATGACCTAGCACGCCCTGGAATTCCCCCTAGCATGGGCTATGGACCCTGTAAAATATCTTGGTGTATGGATTCACCATAACCCAGACATAGTGGAGAGAGAAAACTATAGCATTGCACACTGTAAGCTAGAAAACCAGGTTGCAAAATCGTTCGGTCTGCCGCTTTCGCTGGTGGACAGAATTGCACTCATTAAGATGATAGTACTACAGTGCTTTCTGTATCTGTTTAATAACCTCCATTAGGCTAAGCAGCCAATTCTTCAAGACTCTACGTTCACAACTGCTGAAACTGATCTGGGGTGGCAAGCAGCCCTGGGTGGGCTGGAACACACTGATACAGGACTACAAAAAAAGCGGGTTTGGAGTACCCGATATGCAGTTATATCATCTTTGTGCTCAAGTGCATGTATGACAGCAAAATGTTAATAAAATAAAAAATCATTGTTTCTGTATAACTAGGGAGAGCACCTGTGTTGGTCGATTCTGAATTACCAATCAGGCTCACATTGTTTTCATGGGACTGGGCCTCTAAGTCCTCATTCTTCTCTTAAGTCACATTAAGGATCGTTTTCATGTTGATAAGTTTCTCATTTGGGTGGGAAGAATCGCCCTCCCGTGAAGTGCAGAGATATGTGTCTCCGCAATTGATAGACGCCCCTGGTTATCCAGGGCTGTTCTCATCTGATTCACCAAATTCGTTAGGGAATCAATCTTGTTATCAGTGAAAAGCAGGCTCTTCTACATGTCTGGAGAAGTACCTTGGCATCTGAGTCTTCTATTGACGCCATCTCCAGCTGAGCTGTGTCTCCCTTAGATTGAGACAGTGGTTTTAAGAAGCTCTTAGCGTCAAACTCCATTGTGGATTGCTCAGGTCGCATTTCTCGATAGTGTACCCACAAGGTCTTGCACAGGTCCCTCAGATGCACCCCAGGAAACAAGGAAGTGGGGGAGGCCCACTAGTAACTGCCATAAGGACATGTGGAATGTAGGGGCCACGTAGAGACACACTGGGCCCGAAATCAGTCAACCACCCCACCTGTGCACACCCCAGGCACAGCTACACATGAGCCGGTCTGGTCACGCTTCTAGGTTATCGGGTCCACTCCTAGTAGGAGGCAATAGCATCCCACAGCAGCCAGTAAGTGTTGATGATGTGAGGCCCACCTGCCCCACACCACAAACTGAACCAGGGCACAGCAATATGGCCGACTACAGTTACATCCTGCCCAGGGCCAGCGCACCCCCCTTCCAAAGGCAGCGGAGCACCAGACTAAATGGTGCCAGTTTCGCGACCCCAGGCCCTACTCACTGTTGCGGGTGTCGGAGACTGCTGTTAGAAAGCAGCTACAGGGCCTGGCCATGCCACTTTCACAGCCAGTCCCGTACAATCTGCAAGGGTCTACAAGCGGTCGGGCACCACCAAGTTCCAGTGGCAGGTCGCTATTGAGCTGGTAAGTTAAAACCTGCCATGCGAAGCAGGACGAATTTGCAATATGTTATCACCGGCCAGACATTTTGAAAAGGCTGCATTGCAGGACCACTGCTATCACTCTGCCTTATGATAGCCTATCCACTCAGCCTTTAATGGGGGCCCAAATAATGCAGATGATGATGGATTGTCTTCCCTGTCAAACGAGCCTCACAATACTGCAGCTATCTTGGAGTCAGGCGCTCTGGTGTCCTCAAAACAAGGGCAACTTTGAAATCTTCATTGTTAGAAATAATGGGATTTCTGGTTGGCTAGGGCATGCGCCTAAGCCAGGCAGAAACCACCACTCTAGTCAGGGCAACAGAGTTAATCAATCAATCACTGGTTTATAGAGCGTGCTACTCACCCATGAGGGTCTCAAGGCGCTGGGTGGGGGAGAGAGACAGCTCAGGGTCAGTCGAAGAGCCAGGTCTTGAGGTCCTTCCTGAACGTGTGGAGGGTTGGGGAGCGTCGGATGTAGACCGGGACCTCGTTCCAGGTTTTGGCTGCGATGTAGGAGAAAGCTCTCCTGCCTGCTCTGCTTATGCGGGGTACCCTGCCAGGGCGAGGTCGGTGGAGCAGAGGTTTCTCTTGGGTACGTGGAAACATACTCAGTCGTTGAGGTATTTGGGTGCGCTGTTGTTGAGTGATTTGTAGGTGTGGGTGAGGAGTTTGAAGGTGACCCTCTTCTCGACGGGGAGCCAGTGGAGGCTTCGGAGGTGTTGGGTCATATGTTCGTGACGCGGTGTCCCTAGGACGAGCCTGGCTCCGGTGTTCAGGATGGTTTGGAGTTTGCGTAAAAGCATTTTGTTGATTCTGGCGTAGAGGGCGTTGCCGTAATCCAGTCTGCAGGTAATGAGTGCGTGGGTGACAGTCTTTCTGCAATCGGGGGATCCATTTGAAGATCTTATGGAGGATTCGGAGGCAGTTGAAACTGGTGGAGGCGACTGCGTTGATCTTGCGATTCATGGATAGGGAGGAGTCGAGGATTATGCGGAGGTTCCGAGAGTGGTCAGTCGGGGTGGGTGGGCTCCCGAGGGCGGAGGGCCACCAGGTGTTGTCCCAGGCAGAGATGCAGGGTCCGAGGATGAGGACCTCTGCCTTCTCGGAGTTGAGTTTTAGGCAGCTGTCCTTCATCCAGGTTGCTATGTTTCTCATACCTTCCTGGAAGCTGAGTCTGGTGACTTCAGGGTTCTTGGTGAGGGAGAGGATGAGTTGGGTGTCGTCGGCGTAGGATATGATGCTAAGCCCGTGCTGTCTGACGATGGCGGCGAGGGGGGCCATGTAGATGTTGAAGAGCGTTGGGCTTAGTGAAGATCCTTGGGGTACTCGCAGATGATGTCAGTGGGGTCGGAGAGGAAGGGGGAGGGGGAGTCTGATCTTCTGGTTCTACTGGAGGAAGGATTGGATCCAGTCGAGGGCGGATCCCTGTATTCCTGCGTTGTGGAGTCTGGCGGCTAGTGTACGATGTGAGACGGTGTCGAAGGCTGTGGAGATGTCTAGGAGGATGAGGGCTGCGGTGTGTCCCTGGTCTAGCAGCATGCGGATGTCGTCGGTGGCTGCGAGGAGGGCTGTCTCAGTGCTGTGGTTGCTGCAGAAGCCGGACTGGAAAGCGTCTAGGATGCAGTTTTCTTCGATGAAGGCGGTCAGCTGGGCGTTTACGAGTCTTTCAGTGACCGTGGCAGCGTAGGGGAGGAGAGAGATGGGCCGGTAGTTCTTCAGGTCAGTTGGGTCGGCCGTTGGCTCTTGAGGAGGGGTTTCACCTCTACACGCTTCTAGTCGTCTGGGTAGATGCCGGATAAGAGGGGGCCGTTGATTGTTCGTCCTAGTTCGGGTGCGATGACCGCAGTGGCCCTGTGGAACATGTGAGTGGGGCAGGGGTCCATTGGGGCTACTGAGTGCGTCTTCTTCATGGTTGAGGAGGTGAGCTCGACGGATGCGGGGGCCCAGGCGGTGATGGTCAACTTCTCGGCAGTAGTGGGTGGCATGGTGCTGTTTTCTGCTTGGTCGCTGAAGTTGTCGTAGAGGACCTTGATCTTCAGGTGGAAGTAGGAGCTGAGTTTGTCGCAGAGTTCCTAGGAGGGTGTGATGTCAGAGGATTCACAGGTGGGTTTTGCAAACTGCTGAATGACGTTGAACAGTTCCTTGACGTTGGGTGCGTTGGTCATGACTTTGTCTCTGATGAAGGTCATTTTGGTGTCCCTTATCCGCTGGTGGAAGTCCTTGAGGGCGCTCTTGTGGTTGTTCCAAGCTTTCGTGGTCTTCTGGTTCCTCCAGGTTTTCTCCAAGCGTCTGCAGGAAAGTCTGGCTTCTTGGAGTTCGGTGGTGAACCAGGTGGCCCTCAGCGGGCGTTGATTGGCGGTGCGGCGGAGGGATGCTAGCTTGTTGGCACAGCAGGAGACCCAGCTGTGGAATTCCCTGGCTGCGTAGTTGGTGTCGGTCGTGGCTATGGGGGGTCTTGGAGGAGGGTGGCGTTTAGGTGCTCCTCGGTGACCTTTCTCCAGTTCCGTCATGGCGGGTGTGGGGCAGTCTTGGGTGCAGAGGTGGTGTTGAAAGTGAAATGGACGCAGTGGTGGTCCGTCCAGAGGGGCTGGGTGGTGTGGCTGAACCGGATGTTGGATCCTCCTGCGAAGATGGGGTCTAGGGTGTGGCCCGCTCTGTGGGTGCTGGTACTTACAAGCTGTTTCAGTCCTAGGATGGCGAGGTTCTCGAGGAGTGTGGTAGAGTCGGGGTCTTGGCTGTTTTCAAGGTGGAAGTTCAGGTCCCCAAGCAGGATGTAGTCTGTGGAAGTGATGGTGTGGGGTGCGGCGAGCTCGGCGATGGTGGTTGTGGGGCTGGGCGCGGGGACCAGGCAGTCTGTAGATGAGGGTGCCGCGTAGTGTGGTCCTGGGGTTTGTCTGGATCTGGAAGTGGAGGTGTTCCGTGTTGGAGTGAGGGCCGCTCGTGCTGGATGTGGAGAGTCGGAGGGGGATCTTGTGTGCGATGGCGAGTCCTCTTCCCGGGCGGTGTGAGCGGTCCTTTCTCTGGATCTTGTAGCCATCCGGGATAGCTGTGGCGATGTCGGGGGCGAAGGTGGCGTTGGTCCAAGTTTCCGTGACGAATGCGACGGCGGGCGAGAGGGTGTCGATCAGGTCTCTATGGCATGTCGGTGTAGGGAGCGCACATTGAGAAGAATGTAAGTCAGGGTTTCAGTGGGTTGTTCAGTCGGCGGCCCTCTGGTGTCGACGGTAAAAGATCTTCGGCAGTGTCCGCAGAAGAACTGCCCATGGGTTGTGTTGGGCGCGACTCTTACGCAGTCGGTGTGACCCCCGGGGTTGTGAGCGTGGAGGGTGGCCGAGTCGTAGCGGTGTGGGCCAGGAGAGCCAGGGTCTCTGGCACTGGTTGCGGACAGACAGACGCAGACGGGCTTGCCTTAGGCACGCCCTTGGCACGCCAGCAGCGCACCCTCTGCGCACGACCGCTGCGCAACCGTGCAGCAGTCGCCATTATGTAGGGGAGGGGGCGGGAGTAGACGTGGAGGTGGGAGAGGGGCTGGGTCATGGGTGCTGGGCGGTATCATACCAGGAGCGTCGGCGGGAAAGAATACCGAGGCAGAAGCGCTAAGAGCGCTTAATACAGTAATGCTCCACACACAGAATATGACTGACAATGGCAGAAGCTCTCGGCGCGCTAACAAACAGTAATGTGAAAAACACAAGTAAAATCCCCAATAACCTGAAGCCGAGGCAGGCACGAGCCTTGAACTCTGCTGGAGAAAGGACTGCGGGCGTGCAACAACAGGCGGAGCTGCCGGGGAGAGTGCTGCCTGGACCAGAGGTGCTGAAAATAACAGCAGAAGGGAGACCGCAAGGCTCCGGTCCTTCTCTTCTTGTCCGGTCTGCTTGCGAGGCTCCGTCTCCTTTTACCGCCGGTCTCACCCACAACAGGATCTGCTGCACACGGGGCTCTTCTCGACCACTGGAGCCCCCCTACAACCAGGTGTGGACTCTGCCTGACTTCCGGCAGCCTCTCCTGGACCTCCCCTGTTGGGTTGCTGCACACAACAACAGCCCCGCCCACTACCAGACAACAGCCACCTGGCTTCCTGGACGCTGCAATTCATGGAGCCAAAGTCTTCATCGATTTTGCCGCTATCTGGCCCCTGAGCCCACTGCACCTTGGCAGATGAAGCACACTCCATGGGCTCAAAAAACAGGCACATGCTACCCTGCACTGGGTAGGCCACCAGCTCTGCCTCATACAAGAGCACTCCTTCACATGCAAGGTTGGAGCCTCCCTCAGGCAATAAAGATGTAGTGCTCACGAAGCGCTAAATCCAAAGTTCCCTTGGGCAGAGCTGGGCACAGGCAGTCCCAGCACGTAGGGACCCCAAGGAGACAACAGCTGGGCCCAGCGGCGGTTCCTCCTAACGCACAGCAGTCCTTCAGCTCAAAGCAGGTACTAAACCCATGGGGTCACAGCACCAATTTTTATACTACATAGTGCCTTTGTTCTCCCCCTGGCACCGGGCTCTGTGCCCGGTCCAAACCAGTTCGGGGGGGGGGGGGGGCTTAAACATTTTATATACAGTGCACAACAACCTCCTTTGTTAGTGTAGGCTCTGACCGCAGACACACCACAGGGGGGCAGAGCCAGCATTGTGTAAGTCAGGCACAGTCCTGTTCAGGCCCAGGTGCTACTCCTCCCACTACTCCAAATGCAGATTGGCCTATTCAGCCTATTGCTGACTCACCCAGCCCCTCTCGAGCCACTGCACCTCTCCAGCCCCTGTCCTCCAGAGCCAGTCATGCAATACACATCAGGCAGGCACAAATACACATAACACATAAAAATGCCCACTTCTAAAAGTGGCATTTCTAAAATAGTGATGATAAATGCTGCGTACGCCATTACGCAGCATTTATTACCACTATTCCAAACATACCAAACTTGACCACTCTTCTCCTCTCATGTCAGGAATTACCACTGAATCCGATATCAGGGAATCCCCAATGCATTCCTATGAGAGGGCAGCCTCACAGTAGTGAGAAACCAAAATGTTATTTTGTCACTACCAGGACATGCCACACAGTTAAGGCACATTTCCTACCTTTTACCTACAGTGCACCCTGCCCATAGGGCTAGCTAGGGCCTACCTTAGGGGTGTCTTATATATAGTAAAAGTGGAGTTAGGGACGTGGCAACCACTTTATGTGCCACGTCACAGCGGCAGTAAACTGCGTGCGCATAGGCCTGAGACAGGTTTGAAAGGCTACTTTGGTGGGTGGTGCAAACAGCGCTGCAAGCCCACCAGTAGGGTTTAATTTACTGGCCCCGGATATAGGAGATACCACTTTACAAGGGACTGATAGGGAAATTAAATACGCCAAACCGGTGTAGACCAATCTTACCACGTTTATCATAGAGAGCACATGCACTTTACACTAGACCGCAATGATAAAGTGCCCAGAGTCCTAAATCCACCAACACCAGGTCAGAAAAAATACCAGGATGTCGGCAAAAAGTTCAAGTATGACCCTGTAAAAAGGTCCAAGTCCAACAATTCTTCTTCTTCTTATTATTATTTTTAACTTGATGGCTTTAAAATAATTTGTGACAGGTAGGAGGGTTCTTCAATTTCTGTGATGGATGTTTCCATATCGTCTTTTCCCTTTGTTTGCACGGGTCAAAACATGGATATTGGTACATCTAGATGTTTTGAGCTCATGACTCAGGTTTGACAGGAGTCACATTCCTATCCTCTGGTAAAGAGGAACCTTCGATACAAAGCAGAGGACCCTTTCTGATGATCTTGTCTCTTTTCATTTGGCTGATCAATTATTTGTTGCTTCACATGTGCGACCCAGGGGCATAAGGACTGATTCTCTTTTCTCGTTGTCAAGACTGTATGTTTCTAGGGAGAATGCTCATCTCAGTCTTTCTTTTGACTTGTGGCATTTCTGGAAATGCTGTCCAGATTCTTAGAACAGTATTTTTGAACATGCTGAGCATGGCTCAGGGCCCTATGCGCTATTTAATAACTGGTCTAGCTCAGTGCTGAGATGTGGTTTCATCAGCAGGTGAAATTTACACTGTAGATCTATTAGTGTAAGATAGTAGAAGATATTCCAAGTTTTCTCTTGTTCTGAAGCTCTTTTTGGGCAGAAGAAGAAGAAAGGACAATCTCCACTATTAAACAACATGCAAATGCACTTCGAAGGAATGTTCTCCACAGAGAAACCTTTGTGTGATGGGTGAGAGGTTAATGCTTACTCTGGCTCCTTTTTCATTGTTCTGTGCTCGCTATCTACCCCCTTTTTTGTTTTGGAAATTTAAGTTTTGGATCTGAGAGCAATAGAGTTAGTTACACCTCACATGTGCAGTCTGGACTTCTCAGATGCTCTTTGCTGAAGGCAAGATTTTCTGTGTACCACAACAGTTCTGTGTCAGTACTCTGATGCTTGGCCAGTGTGGCTGCTAAGTGAAATCCATTCAGTACCTGCAGTCAGATGGATAATCAAGTGGTCAGAAACTGCAGCCTCTACCTTACCATGCATGGACACCTTAACCTGTTTATGGCAAGGTTTTTTTTCCCCTTCATGTTCTTCCATACATTTGTTTTCGTACTTTACCTACCCATTTTTTGTACATTTTGTCCCCATCGTCTTACAGGTTGCAAGACGAGTTGCCTCGACCCTCACCTAATTCTCTACGCCATTTTTATGGCCTACTTAATAGCCAAATTAAAAAAATACCATTAGATTCAGAATGCCCGATTGCAAAGATCAAAAGTCTGCATGGTTCTCTCAGCAGCGAAAATGTTTAATCTCCAGGAAATGTAACATTTTTAAGCCTTTCTGGATGCTGAACCATGCCAGACCATATTAAAGTATCATTTCAAAAACGTAACTAATTTGCTTTAATAGCTAAAATTAACTGTAAATTCTATACAAGAGTCTAATATAAGAGGGCATATGCATTTCTAATCTGTATGTTTTGTGTCTGACAAACATGTAAATCTCTTGTGTAGTCTCTTTCAGATTTGATATTCACAGCCAACACACTACTTTTATTGAATTTTGGTTATACTCGCTGTCAGCACTAAAAACAGAATGAAAACGTTAATTTACTTTAAGCTATGTCATTTTAAAATATAGATAAACATTGGAATTAGCCATGCCAGGGAATATCTGATAGTAAATAATAATGTTTTGTTAATTTTTCTTTCCTTAGATGGCTCTGATTCTAGAGATAAACCAAAGCTTTATCGGCTGCAGTTAAGTGTCACTCAAGTTGGAACAGACAAGATGGATGAGAGCACCATTCAGGTGAGTGTATTAATATTTTTTTGAGCAGACTAAACTGTTTCATTATTTGGTTGGTTTAAATGTCCGTCGGTATTCTGTCAGATCTAGTCCTGTGGAGGGGTCCTTTTTGTTGGATACATGGTTATACAGTGTGTATATAAATAGCTTAAAAAAACGAATGAATTTAGTGTTTACATTTTTTCAGAAGGAAGGTGGTAGGCACAAGTTGAAGGTAAAATAAGCTGTAATGTTGAGCTCACAACAGCACAGTTGAAATGGGTCCCAGGGTGCTTGTTTCCAGTCTTGGGAGCAACTGGCCTGGCAGTTCGGGACGGACTGTTCCTATGGGGAACAGGGTCAAGACTGATTTGCATATGGCTGGGTCCAAACTGGGGTGACTTGGCAAGCAAAATAACGATAGATTAAGGATTAAGGATTTTAGCCTCTAGCGAACTGAGTTCTGGAAAGGCGGTGCCTGTAGGTGCGTGATCCAAATCAAGTCCCACTTCCGAAATCCCTCCAGCAACCCCACCTATCCGAGCCAGGTGCCAGGCCACAGGGGTGTCTGCAATGTAAGTTTAGACTCCCATTGAGTGTGTCGAAGCGTGGAGCGACAGGCGAGTAGGGCCACCCGGGTCACTGCAGGAAGTGTGCGGGGGACTGCCGTCCCATAGAGCATTGCCTGCATCCGGCAGAACCCGAGGCTCTCCAGCTCCAACCAGTAGGCTGGGTCGGACCATCCACCAGTCAACCAGTTGTGTATCACAAGGAGGCGAGTGGCGAGGTAGTATAGGAAAAGGTTAGTCATCCACATGCCCCCGTTATATGGGGCCGGCTGACATTGGGCGAGGGCCATGTGTGGCCTCGAGTTTCCCCAGAGAAATGTTGTGGTCATACTATCTAATTTACTGAACCATCTACGGGGGAGATATAGTGGTAGGTTCTGAATTATGTATAAGAACGAGGGAAGCTCCATGATCTTAAACAGGGCGATCTTCCCCAGGGGGTTGAGGGGAAGGGACTGCAATCTGTGGGGGTCGTCTTTTGTCTTTGTTTGAGGGGATTAATATTGAGTGACAAGGTAAGCTCCGGGAGGAGCCCAACCCAGACGTCCAGATATTTAAAGGTGTGACGTCATATGGAGACGTTGGTTTGACATTCCACACATTCCTGCGACACATGGAAGAGGCACCAGAGTTTATTTGGTTTGGTTCAGGCGCAGGCCTGATCTGATGCCACTTCGAATAAACAAAGGATGTGGAGGCATCGTGGACCTGAGCATGCCGGGTCTGCAAGGAAGAGTAGAATGTCATCGGCATATATGGCGACGCAATAGTCATGTGCTCCCTGCCATTGCCACCCTGGTATTTGCGCATCCACACGAATAAGTCTGGCGAACAGTTCTATTGCTAGAGAGAATAGAAGGGAAGACAGAGAGGGCATCTTTGTCTCGTTTCTCCTCTGATAGGGAAAAAACGCAAGAGAGCCCATTTATGAGGACCCTAGCGGAGGAGTTGGAATTTAACACTCGCAACAGTTTTAGGAAATGTGGACCAATTCCTGCAGTCATTAGCACATCCTCCAAATACAGCCAATCGACCGTGCCAAACGCTTTTTTGAAGTCGATCAGTAACAGAGCTAGGAATGGGGTGAGGTGTTGGAGGTGAGCGAGTGCTGGATGCAGGCGTCACAGGCAATGTCCCATACCATGGAGTGTCATAAAGCTGCATTTGTCAGGATGTACGTAGACTTTTACTTCAGTATTGAGATCTATTGGACGGTAGTCCGAACAAGAGGTCGATGGGGGTTGTGTTTTGGTATTACCACAATAGTTGCTATTTCAGTTTTAAGGCGTCTTTCTCTACCACCTCTTTGTATAGAGCATGGAGATGCGGTAACAGGGTTTGACTAAATGCTGCATAAAACTCCATGGGAATCTGTCGGGCGGGGTGTCCTTCTGGACGCGCCCAAAGAGATTGCCTCCTCTATCTCCTCTCTCGTGATGTATTGGTCTGAGCGGTTTATCTCTGGTTCCGACAGTCGATGGGGGTGGGGAATACAATTTCGGAAATGGGAGCTGGAGTCTGGCACCATAGACCGATCTGCAGAGCAGAACAACGCATAGTAATCAGCGAAGGCCTGTAGCAGGTGTATTTTTTTTAATCTATTTTATTGGCATTTTGAAAAAGAAACAACCATCACAATCATTGGCATTAAGCGTCAGCAGTAGATATACAGACTGTGTTCATAAAAACAATATCTGAAAGAAGCAGGTTAGTATTAGATTCCTTACCTTAGAATATCCCCAGGCGTCCGACTGGATCCGGAAACCTTTGCGTAGCAGTACCCTTGCGCGTCGGTAGGCGTCGTCTGCGGCTCCGCGTCCGTCGTTGGCGCCGGGATGACGTCGCCGGAGTACTTAGACGCCGCCCTCGCGCGCTGACGTCAGTTCTTCTTTTTTTCCACGCCAGCAAGTGCCGATCCGGAAAAAGTTGTACCCTAGTCAATTTTTGACTAACTTTTTGGATCTTTTTTTATCATCTTTTCGAGTCTCTCGACTCCGACGATGCCGGTAGGGATGCCCGGGTTCAAACCCTGCGTCGATTGCAACCGACTGATGTCGGTTACCGACCCCCATCGCTGGTGTCTTCACTGTCTGGGCCCAGACCACGACGACAAGTTCTGCTCCGACTGCCGGGCCATGACGTGCAAAGCTAGACAGGAGCGGTCCCGGAAGCGACTCGAGCTCCGGCAGTCAGCCCCGCGCCGCTCGAGGTCCCGGTCTGGAAGGAGGTCGAGGGACAGGTTGCGGGGCCGGAGTCACCACAGTTCCGGGAGTCGTCATCAGTCTTCGGGCTCGAAGTCCTCAGGTAAGAGGCACAAGAAGTCGAAGAGGCGACATTGCTCTTCTGATTCCCCCGACGCTCGCGCGACGCGCCCGGGGGTTCGGGCGACACCGCCCCCGCGTCTCCGCCGGAGCCGCAGGCGTCGCGGCCTGCTCCATACCCGCTGGTCCCAGGGCAGCACACCACGCCGTAGGAGATAGAGTCCTTCCTCTCGTCCATGAGGTCGCTTGCTCCTCCGTCGGGTTGCGCGGCGCCTCCGGACCAAGCGGCCCGACTGGGTCCCCCAGCGGGCCGGGTGCTTCGGCCCCTGCGGCGTCGGGTGCTTCGGCTCCGACGCCGTCGGTGACTTCGGTCCCGACGCCGCAGGGCCCTGCCGGATCCGGGTCGCCGCCGGTCGACCTCACGACCTCGCCGGCGCCGGCCCCCAAGGGGTTGGCGCCGTCCCAGGACGACGTCGTCCCCGGTCCTCCCCTCGATTTGGGTCCGGCGTAGCAGCGGCGCCGCTCTCGACACCGAAGGGAGAATTTCGCTTCTACGACCCGGCCCCGTCCTTTGAGCCTGAGTACCAGGCGATGGGTGACTGGGGGAATTGGGAGGGATCCGAGTACCCTCTGACACCTGAGTCAGTCTTTTCAGGACTGGACAGGTGAGCTTGGGGAGGCCAGTGGTCTGAACACTTCGCCCGAAACTGGTTTTGTCTCCCCTCCTACCGTGGCTACGGAGGAGGGGGCTACCTATAGTGTGGTGCTGACGCGGACTGCCAAGGCCTTGGGCGTTGAGCTCCCCGTCGCGGCCGGGAGGACTAACCTCCTCACTGAGGTCCTTAAACCGCAGACAAGCTCGGCCGAGCCTCTGCTGCCTTTTAATGAGGCCTTGTCAGACTTTCTTCTGGGCTCTTGGTCCAAGCCCGCTACAGGTCTGCCTGTAGATAGGAACGTGGCCAGGCGCCACTGCCCGGCTCCGGGCGACCCTTGCTTCCTGTCCGCCCACTCCACCCCCGAGAGCCTGGTCATCCAGGCCTCTAACTCCCAGACCGCATTCCCGTCGGCTCCCCCCCGATCGGGAACCCAAGAGGTATGAGCAATACGGGAAGAAGGTATTCTCCTCCCTGAGTTTGGGATTGCGGTCAGTCAACACCGCATGCCTCTTGGGCCGTTACACCCACTCTCTGTGGGACACAGTCGCGAACCTGCTGCCACAATGTCCGGAGAAGGCCCGGACTAAACTCGCCCAAGCCCTTGCGGAGGGTCCAGATGCAGCACGGTATTCCATCCGGTGTGGGCTGTATACCACGGACTCACTGGGCAGAGCGATGGCAACGACGGTGGCGATTCGTCGCCACGCCTGGTTGAGGTCCGCTAACTTTTCGGCTGATGTCCAAAACACCCTTATGGACATGCCGTTTGATGGCCGTCGCCTCTTTGGCGACAAGGCAGTCCATGCGCTTGAGCGCTTTAAGGACTCCAGGGCTACGGCCAAGTCCTTGGGCCTCTCGGCCCGCGCCAGCAAACGGTTGCCTTTCGCCCCTTTCATGGCCAAGGAAGGGGCGCCCCCACACGTCCTGCCAGCCACGGGCTGCAGACACCTGCCCCTGCAGCATCCGCGTCAAAACCCTCCTAATCCGTGCTTTTAGGTCCATGTGACGCCAGTGGGGGCCAGGGTCCGAAGGGGCTACTCCCTCCCCTTCGAGGCGTCCCCTCCAGCCATGCCACCACAGTACCACCGTGTGTCGGGGGATCACTTGAAACTTCTACAAGAGGAAGTTACGGCCCTCTTGGCCAAGGGGGCCATCGAGCACGTTCCTTGGCCAGAAGTAGGGTGTGGTTGTTACTCCCACTACTTTCTGGTACCCAAGAAGGGCAAAGGGGGCCTACGCCCTATCTTGGACCTACGGAACGTCAACGGCTTCCTCCGGAAGGAGAAGTTCAAGATGCTGACACTGGCTCAGGTCTTAGCTGCCCTGGACCCTGGAGACTGGATGGTAGCGTTGGACTTGCAGGACGCTTATTTTCACATCCCTGTTCTGCCGACCCACCGGCGTTACCTGCGGTTCACGGTATGCCAGGAGCACTTTAACTTTACCGTGCTCCCCTTCGGCCTTACCAGCGCCCCACGGGTGTTCACGAAAGTGACGGTGGTCGCAGCTCATCTGCGCAGGTTAGGGGTTTCAGTCTTCCCCTACCTCGACGACTGGTTGTTGAAGGCGGGCTCGCCCCCGACAGTCGTCAGTCATCTCCAGACTACGGCCGACCTCCTGCACCTGCTGGGGTTCTCCATCAATGTGCCGAAGTCACACCTGTGTCTCTCTCAGACGCTCCTCTTCATCGGAGCGGTTCTAGACTCGGCGCAGTTTCGGGTTTATCCTCCCGAACAGCGGGTTCGGGATATTCAGGCTCTGATTCCGATCTTTCAGCCGTTATCCCGAGTCTCGGTCAGGTTGACGCTGCGGCTTCTGGGGCTGATGGCCTCCTGCATCCTTCTGGTGCATCACGTCTGGTGGCGGATGCGGGCTCTGCTGTGGGACCTGAAGTTTCAGTGGGCCCAGCATCAGGGCAACTTGTCCGACCATGTCTTGATCTCGGAGGGCACTGCAAGGCAGTTGCAGTGGTGGCTCACGGACCTAGATTGGGTCAACGGCAGATCCCTCTCCCTACCCCAACCGGAGCACGTAGTTGTGACTGATGCGTCCCTCCAGGGCTGGGGAGGCCACATGGGAGAGGCGGAGATCAGAGGCCTCTGGTCTCCGGCAGAGTCCCAGCTCCATAGCAACCTTCTGGAGCTGCGGGAGATCCGGCTTGCACTGAAGGCATTCCTCCCCTCTGTCCGGGGGAGTATAGTGCAGGTGTTCACGGACAACACCACCGCCATGTGGTACTGCAACAAACAGGGCGGGTGTGGTCGTGGACCCTATGCCAGGAGGCTCTGCGTCTCTGGCAGTGGCTGGAACATCAGGGCGTGACCCTGGTGGTTCAACACCTGGCAGGTTCCCTGAACGCCAGGGCGGACGAACTCAGCATTGGGTGCATGATGGATCACGAATGGCGTCTGCACTCGGACGTGGCGCAAGGCCTCTTTCAGCAGTGGGGAGAGCCTTGGTTAGATCTATTCGACACAGAAAAGAAAGCGCAATGTCATCAGTTCTGCGCGTTGGAATTTTCAAGGCGCCACTCGCTCTGAGACGCTTTTTGTCGCGAGTGGAGCTGCGGTCTGTTGTACGCCTTTCCGCCTATAACACTTCTGCCCAGAGTGCTGAAGAAGATCAGGCGCGACCGGGCCCAAGTTATCCTTGTGGCTCCGGACTGGGCACGGAGATATTGGTATCCAGAGCTACTCAGCATGTCTGTCGATCCCCCGATTTGTCTGCCTCTTCAGGAGGACCTTCTGTCGCAGCAGCAGGGGACGGTCCTCCACCCGAACCTGTCCAGTATCCACCTCCATGCTTGGAGATTGAGCGGCGGCAGTTGAGGCCATTTGACTTGCCTCCTGAAGTTTATAATGTGATTCTGGCAGTCCGGCGTCCCTCCACAAAGTCGATATACGCCTGCAGGTGGAACAGATTTGTGGCATGGTGCACAGCAAAGCTGTGGATCCACTCTCTGCCCTCCTATCTGGGGTTCTCCTCTTCCTTCTTTCTCTTGCCCAGCAGGGCTCTGCTCTGGGCACTATCAAGGGCTATCTTTCTGCCCTTTCCGCCTTCTTGAGTCTACCTGATCAGCCTTCTTTGTTCAAGTCCCCGATTGTTAACAGATTCTTGAAGGGCATCACTCGTGTGTTCCACCCTGTTCCTTTCGTGATGCCCCAGTGGGACTTGAACCTGGTTCTAACTTACCTGATGTGCGCTCCTTTTGAGCCGCTTCATAACTGTCCTCTCCGTCTTCTTACAGTTAAGACTGCTTTCCTGGTTGCCATCACCTCTGCCAGGAGAGTGAGTGAGCTCCAGGCTCTTTCCTCTAAACCTCCTTTCCTTTCTGTCCATCCGGACAAGGTTGTGTTGCGGACAAGACCCTCTTTCTTGCCCAAGGTAGTCACAGCCTTTCACATCGGGCAGTCCATCACCTTGCCCACCTTCTTTCCGCCTCCGCATCCCTCTAAAGAGGAAGAGCGGCGCCACCGTCTGGACCCAAAACGTGCACTGTCATACTATCTGGATCGCACACGCCAGTTCCGGGTGGATGACCAACTCTTTGTTAGTTACGTGGGCGCTAAGAAGGGGCGGCGGTGCACAAACGGACCATCTCTCGGTGGGTCGTGTTGTGCATCAAGGCATTCTATTCTTTGGCTAAAAAGGAGCCTCCTGTTGGACTGAGGGCCCATTCCACTCGGGCCACGGCGGCTACTACTGCCCTGGGCCGGGGAGTCCCCTTGCAGGACATCTGTCAGGCAGCTACGCGGGCCTCGCTGCACACGTTCGCAAGACATTACTGCCTGGACAGCCAAGTTCGGAGGGATGGCTTCTTTGGCCGTTCTGTCCTCCAGGACTTTCTGGTGTGATCATTGGTTCGTAGGCCCACCACCGGGGTTGGTATTGCTGGGGTATCTATTCTAAGGTAAGGAATCTAATACTAACCTGTTTCCTTCAGATGCACGAGTTACTTACCTTCGGTAACGATATATCTGTAATAAACAGTAGCTAGTATTAGATTCCTTACCGCCCTACCCATCCTCCCTGTTCTGCGAACCGATATCTAGGGTTCAGGTTATACCCTTTCAGGGCCCTAGTTTCATGGCACCAGTGTTGGTTTTTATCATGGCTCTGCGTTTCTGGCGCGGAAAAGCTGTGTATAGGAACTGATGTCAGCGCGCGAGGGCGGCGTCTAAGTACTCTGGCGATGTCACCCCGGCACCAACGACGCCGATGACGGACGCGGAGCCGCAGACGACGCCTACCGACGCGCAAAGGTACTGCTACGCAAAAGTTTCCGGATCCAGTCTGACGCCTGGGGATATTCTAAGGTAAGGAATCTAATACTAACTACTGTTTCTTACAGATATATCGTTACCGAAGGTAAGTAACTTGTGCGTTAGAAATACATAGATAAAAAGCATCACTTATACATGATAAAAGTTCCAGACCGCAATGCCGTGCATCAGGGAACCCATTTATTGCGAATGAGCCGACAACCCCCCCCCACCGCCCAGGGGGCACCTGTCGGCCACTTCACCAAAGACCATTCCGCCTCCCAGCCCGTAGTGAGTCCGTGTTAGTCAGTCTGCGAGTTGGCGTCTACTGTCCCTGTCAGGACTCCTCTATTCGTCGGGCTATTTGCATCCACATCCCCCGCAGCTTCGCGCACATAACGTCTATCGAGAAACAGGGACCAAAGGTTTTTGGGCCTATTACAAGGCGGGAGTGAGTCGCTATAGAGCTCCGTCTGCTTACTACAATACGTCATTTCCCTGGTCCACTGTGCTAGTGTAGGGGCCGGGCCTTGCATCCAGTTGAGTGCGACACATCGTCTAGCAAGAAGGAACGCCATATCGACCAGTCTCCTGTGTATCGGGCGTAAGGGCTTGGAATAGCCCAGTATGGCTAATAATGGGTCAGTAGTCAATGTCAGCTGCGTGATCTCGTTCACTTCTTTGTACACTGAATGCCAAAATGTTAGGATGTCCGGGCAAGACCAAGCTACGTGTAAAAAATCAGCAAGTTGATCCCCACATCTCTCACAGTTAGGGCTGTCCCTCAATCCCTATCTATGTGATCTTTCAGGGGTGTAGTAAGTTCTATTTAGGTATTTAAAGTGCAGCAGCCTATGGCGGCCATTCAGAGATATCCTCGTACAGCAGTACTGCCATGCCTCTTCCCCTAGGTCAACAGCAAAAATAATGGGACCCCCTCTATAATATTTTAAAGTAAGGGAAAAGAGAGAAAAACAAGACACATAAATATCACACATTTTCCCTCATTGACCAACAATTTTTCAGATATACCAGTGACAAAAGATTGCTATATCAAAGTTTTAATGTTTTTTTTGTTTTCTAACATACCAATTTTTAAAAATAGAAAATCACATTTTTTCATTTTAAGAGTTCATTTTTTACAACACAACACATTATATCATTGGTACATTTCTTTTATAACCATGATATTTGTGGAACAAGATCCTAAAAATAAATACATGTACAATGATATTACTCAACGTCCTCCTGATTGCATACCGACACAGTCACTCCAATCATACAAAGACATACACTCCCATACAGCTACCAACATACAATATCTGAAAATGATAGAGGATAATGGTCAGGAAAAAAGGAAAGAATGTTTTTCTCCTGTCAACAATACGGGTCTCAAACCAAGGAGAATTTGAGACTCGGCACTGGGTCGACGCGCGTTTCGGTGGGATGCTTGTGTTAGACACCACCTTCCTCAGGACCACTGCAGATATGACAAAATATCAGGGGACAATTCACAATCCCTGCTGTCCCTGCAGGGATAGTGGACGTTGCCGCCATTAAGAAGAGATATACGGTAGCTTCTACTTATCATCATTTCTATACGAATTTGACCAAATTAGATGCAAGGAGGAAAGAAGTTACTATGCTAACGGTTGACATGATGAGCCCTTTTTCCCCCCTGTCACCCATAATTTTTGGAGAAGCGATTTGAACCAGTAATCCAGCCATATACTTTTCTCTATTCAATTCTGGGTTATTGAACTGACGTTCATGTGAATATCTAACAGACACTTATCGCAAGTTGTATCTTGTTCTGCTTTCTGGGACGGACTTGTGAATTGTCCCCTGATATTTTGTGAGACAGTGAGAAGGTCGAGCCCTCATATTGGAGTGGCTGTTAGTCCCTCGCTAGTTGTAATGCCGCATCATGGTCCCTGTAGTTGAGCAACTTGGATATGATAGGCCTTGGTGGCACCCCATTTGCTTTGGACTCGGGCCGAGAGAACGGTGGGCTCGTTCGACTACGAACATGGCAGAGAAGGCGGAATCGCCGAGGATATTCTTTAGGAGATTTTCAATAAAGACTTCCATATTTCCGGTCTGTGTGGTCTCCGGCAGTCTCGTAATGCGAAGGTTGCACCGCCAAGAGCGGGCCTCCAAGTCCTCCGTTTGTCCTGGAGCATCTGCATCGCTCTACTCAGCTGTTTGTTGATAGTGTCTAAGGTGGTCTGGGCTTCCTCCACCTTGGTGAGCCTGCGCTCAGACATTTCCAGGCGCTCCGCATGCTTGTCGAGCCTCTCTGCCATGTGGTCCATGTGATAGGTGAGCGCATTTATTTTTGTGCCTAACAATGCTATTCCCCCCTGCAGGCTCTTTTCCATAGCTAATAGTAGGCCGCGAATATCTTGCTGTGGGAGATCCTCCGTAGGCTCTCGTTACCCGTGGTCTTTCCACGACGCAGAATCACCATGCTTGGTGCCTTTAGGATCAAAGGACAGTTTGGGCTGTGTCCTATCTGTGCGCCCCATCCCGACAGGGCGCGGCGTCCAATCGCCGTCCGGTGCAGGTAGACACTCTCGGTGCGTTGTAGTCTGGGATTCAGCTGTGCAACCCCAAGATCAGCAGTAGCGCCACGCGTCAGGGCCGTGGACACCAGCCCAGACCGGTGGTCCCCCAGATTGATCTGACTGTCTTCCGGTACTCTCCAGCCCCAGGGCGCCAACCAGCAGGATCGCCCCGCAGTTCGACAGGAGACCGCTTCCCCCCTCTAGTCACTCCGGGGCAACAAGTGGGCGCAGTACCGCTGCGTTATTGGACCTCGAAGACATCCAGGCCCCCCAAGGGCAGAATGCAAACACCCACTTATATGTAGTGAGGGACAGGCGGCCACGGCCACATAAAGTGTTCCAGGTCCTGCAGTAGCGCACCAGGGCCATGCAGGGCGTCTCCCAGCCGCCGTCGCAGTGCTCTTATGTATGATCTGCACTCCACCGGGCCACACCACCGTCTGTATGGCCACCGGCGCTAGCTCAGCACACCTCCCATTTGGAACCTCTGCATGAAGCACCCAGTGCCGCCCAGGGTTCCAACTCCAGCCCAGCACGCCACAACTCAGTTGGCTCTCCATGCCCCAGCCCGGGCCCTCACTGCACACGGAAGTCCCCAGCGCCACCTCGTGCAGCCTCCACCACAGTCTCAGGGCTCTCTTAGCCGCAGGGGTTACACGCAGACCGCAGCCGGGGCTGCAGCGCTCCTTCCAGGACCGGGCGCCACGTAGCGTCGCCCCCCACTGCCGCTCTCTCTCCCAGGCTCACCTGCTCAGTTTGCGGTATAAGGGCAGGGGTACACAGTATGTCGCTGCTCTCCGGGCCTGATCACTGCCCAATCCTCTATGTCTGGCGGGGCACCCTGGGCCTCAGGAGCTTAATGACCGCTTCCCAGCACCGTAGGCGACGCCCGTTGCAGCGCCGCACTTCTCAGCGCACTCTCAGACTTGCAGCTCAGAGGACCCGGGCTTCAAAAAACTCCCCTCCTCCGCAACCGGCACTCTTCCGGAGCAGTGGAGGCTCCGCTGGCAGGCACAGGGAGAAGGCCTCTCCGGGACTCCTCAACCGTCCGTGCCCCCTCCGGCAGTTTCAGGCAGCCGCAGCCACGCCGCTTACGTCGGCCCGCCTCCTCTGTCCAGGCAGCCGGTCTCAATCGTCGTTCGTGCCAGCAGGCCTCAGAGTCCGTTACTCTGCCCGGGGGGGGGGGAGGGCACGGGGGTCAGACTCGCTCCCACCAAGGTCCGTTGGAGTCCAGCGTCGCCGGGCAGCGATAAGGGATCTTCCAGAACAGGTTAGCACGTAGGATAATTACAGGATGATTGTTAAAAAAGGGGGAGCTCTGGGCTCAAGCATCCATCTTGATTGCGATCTAGCTCCGCTCCCCGTGGCAGGTGTATGTTGTGCACATCCTTGGTTGTCCAGGATCTCCGGAACCATCTGGCTCGCAAGGGGACGTAAGGCCAACCAATGGAGCAATTTACAATTTTTATCGCCCCAGCCATAGACACGGGCTGTAGAGGACCTCCATATCAGTTTGGCCGACTCAAGCGATAAGTGCCGTATTGCTTAGCATATTAGTTCTAGTTGTCTGCGCTCAGCCTATCCGTTCACCGTACCAATGTTTTGCTCCCGGCTAAGGGCGTGGGCCTCTAACTGGGAAAGGCGATTCTTCTGTGTCAAGTGTTTACATTTGAGATACCCCTTGGCTTTGCCTGCCTCCCACAGTGTACCCTGGGATTGTACTGTGCCCTCGTTTAACTAGAAGTATTGTTTGACTTCTTCTTAAAGGGCCCGCCTGTAGTCGTTGTCCTGGAGGAACCAGACATCTAGGCCTAGATGTAAGTAATAGCAAATTACCGAATGGTAAATACCGAATTTTACCGATTCGGTATTTACTAATCGGTAATTGCTATGTAGGTAAAAAATTCGGTAAAAACACCGAATCGGTAAGTCGAATCAGTATTTGCCATTGATTCCTATGGGCCTTGAAGCCCATAGGATTCAATAGCAAATACCGATTCAGTAATTACCGAATCGGTAAAATTACCGATTTTACAAGGGGGACAGGGTGTTACTTTGGCACCCTGTTGCACCCCTGTTTCTGGCTTGTGTGCCATGTGACACACATACATGCCCTTAGGGCATGTCTGTGTGCCACATGGCACAGGTGTACATGCACAGATGTGCATGTACACTGGAATTCGTTATTTACCATGTAATAGTATTACATGGTAAATACCGAATCGGTAATGGCCTGTGGCACTGTTTTCAGTGCCACCTACATCTGTATTTACCGATTCGGTAAACTTACCGATTCGGTATTTTACAGAATCTGTAAATTTACAGAATCGGTAAATATACCGATTCTGTAAATTAAGCCTAGCTACTTGTCAAATCCCAAATACCGGTCGGTAACGGCCGAAATCGGCCGTTACCGACCGGTAATTGGCGACCTACATCGGCCCCTAAGTCTCCAAATGGGATGTGGGGCTCCTTTAGGGCCTCCCTCATGGAGAAGAATGGTAGAGTGATTGGATATGCCACGAGGTAGGATTCGGATGTTAGTTACCGCACAGCACTCAGGGGTAGGCATGAACAGTTTTTGGTCGATGCAGGAGTGGATGTGATGTGTGGCAGAGGTGTGGGTGTATTGAAGTGTTCTGGGATTTTTTGTTCCCCACACATCGCATTGGCCTAATCTGGATGTCCAGTCTGTAAACACCCTCCCATGAGGTGCGTCTCCTGCATCAAGAGAACGTCTGGGATGGACCTCTGCAAATATTTTATCACCGTTGTTCTCTTCATTTTGTCAAGGAGCCCGTTGACGTTCCAGGAGAGGACCCGTTGGGATACTCCCTCCTAATCTGGTGCAGTCACGTTGCTTTCGTTTGTTGCATAGGGCTGGTTGCATGAGTTATCTATTGCGCTTGAGTGTCTAGGGCTTGGAAATATCTGGGGGTGCTAATTCCTGTCTTGAGAGTGGCGGTTGTGTGTATCAGTAGTATCGTGCCATACACTGTAACCAAGGTTGAAAACCTAAAACAGATCAGGACAACGGAAGCAAACCCCCGTCCCCCAACTCCAATCTTTACTTCTTTTGAGGAAGCATCTGTCGCTCAAGTAACAGAAATTCAAAACACAATTAATCTGCAAAGCTTAATGTAGGAGCCGCGTTGTAGACCCCTCCATGTGACAGGATGTTCATGTCTTCAGAGCAAAGCGCCTTTGTCATGACATTCTCAGTTAAATTCTGGGGCTGCGCCAGAGGTCTGTGTCTTCTGATCTCGTTGCTGGTGACGCTGGAGGTGTCTCGGTTACCCCATCCACCTTATTTAGACTGTCTGTGAGGTTTGGTGACCCCTGGGGCACAGGCGAGCCGCTCTACTTTTGGGGGGCACAGGAGGGTGAGGCGGAGACCACTCTGCAGGTAGTATGCCCTCTGCGGGTGTGCCGCCGGCACGACCCAGTGTCCATAGTTGTAATTGGCCATGATAGAGAAGTAGAGGGAGGGGCAACAGCTCGTGGGTAAAGCGGGCGCTACTCTGTAACCCATGTCTATGCTGCCTTAGGAGATTCAAAGAAAGAAGTCTTGTTCCGGAAGATCACTCTAAAGCGGCCCGGAAATCGGAGCCTGTACTGAAGGTTGGAGGCCCGCAGTTTCTGCTTAACAGCGTAATATGATCTCCTTTGTGCCTGCACTTTTTTTGTGTAGTCCAGTAAAATCATTATCCTATAGGATGGCATCCCTGTCTTTGAAGATGAGGATTTTAGCTATGATCGGCCTGTGTGGGGCTCGGGGTGGTGGTTTGGGCGTAAGTGCACGGTGGACTCATTCCATGACGAACCACGCAGAGAGTGCGTCTGCTGGCATCCAGCATTTGATCCAGTCCTCTATAAAGGTGGCTACTTGCACAAGTTCCGCCCCTTCAGCAAGGCCCACCAGGCGAAGATTGGTTCGGCGTGAACAGTTTTCGACGTCCTCTGCACACCTATAGCACTCACTCATGTGCGACAGCAGTTTTGTGACCTGCTTCTTTATATGTGTTACCTCGTCTTCCACTGTGGATAGCCTGGACTCCGCTTCTATGATACAGGCAGTGGCATTGCGGAGATCTTGTCTTATGAGGGCCACATCCACACGTACTTCCCTAATTAGAGAGTCTTGCTAGGACTTTATGGCCTATAGGATTGTGGCAAGGCCCCCCTCCGGGAGAAAGGCCTTGGTCGGAGCGCCATCCCCGAGGCTAGTCCCACTAGTAGTGTTCTGTTCCATGGGGGTTTGGGATGGGGTGACTTCACCCCTTTGTCTTTCCCCATGTTGGAAGGGTCTTAGCAGGAGTAGTACGGACTTAACAGTGCACGGATGTTGTCAGAAGGTCAATTTGTACCGTTTCAGTTGAGCAGCCCAGTCAGCACTCTCCTCTTCACATGGCCACCGCCGCGTCCCAGGCCACACAAGTAGGACCCAGGAATCACACCTTCTAAGCAAGACCTCGAAGACCCTTCCATCTAACTTTCAGAGGTGCCCAGGAACACAGCAATTCCGGTTGACTTCCTCCCCTGCCTCATGGTGTTTAATGGTTCCTTCAGGGAAATCCGTAGCACCGGTTGGTATGCCAGCCCGTGGCACAGGTTTAGTATCCTCACAGTCAGGGCGGTGGCACGGTCGCGGGCAGGGCTCTGCTGGTCCTCAGGCACCCGCCCGGTAGTGTCAGACTTGGATGCCTGTTTCAATAGAATTCGTCCAAAGCCCCTCTTTGATTATTTGGAAAGTTGGCGTGTTCCTGTGCTGCTCCTCATTACACACCCCTATAAAGGATGCAACATTCGGAGAGCAATTTTTGTGGACTTAAGCCATCACTAACTCGCTGGGGGCCGAACTGACTGGTATAGATGAAGAGGTAGCCCCTCCTGGGTTGGTAGGTGCAGGCGGAAGTAAGCTGGAGCCCAGGGAAAGTCTCATCTCTGTTGGTTCATTCTCTGTGGTGACAACCCCCAGTGCCCTTTGCAACATCTGGTCAATCAAGTTGATCCTAGAAGGAGAGAAGGTAACTAAGCCCCCCCCTCCCCCAAACACACTTTTTTTTTTGCCCATGATGATTGTAATGGTTAGTCTATTCAAAATCCACCATCTGGAAGGGGTTAGGTACTGGGGCCCTAAACATACATGGGACTATAAGGCCAGTGTGTTAATGTCAACTGCAGTATGAGTTACCCTTCATTCACAATTTGTACTCCATCAAGGAGTCCAGGTGTATATATCCGAGATATCACATAGGCTGGGTATAAAAACACTCACCCCAGATCAGAAGCAAGAATTTAGGAAGGGTGGCCCAGACCAGCCTTGTCGGGCCACAGACGGTCCCGCCATGGGTATGGGCTTAGCCCACGCTGCGAGAAGACTGGAGGCGCTTTGTAGTGCTGTGCGTCGGGAACTGATAGTCCTGACCCCTCCTCTGGAGGCGGCAAAGGCGGCTGGGACATGTCGTCCCCACAGAGAGCAGCCCATCAACATTGGTGGCATGTCCAGCACACCGGGAAGACTGAAGGCGCTTTGAAGCAATGTGCGGCGGGAACCGGTGATGTCCAGACAACTCCTCTGGGGTGGCAAAGGTGACTGGGACTGGTAACCCTCCACAGACAGCGGTGGTGTGTTCGCATTTGGATAGCGACCGCAATTTATTTTCATGTTATCCATTTTTACATAAGCAATATTCATATTAAGCAGCACATTAAGTTAGAATCGGAATTTGTAGTCAGTGAAAAACCTAGGTTTCTTTTTCCAGATAATAAACATGAGGCAAAGCATCATCGGTTTCCAACCTAATTCCTAGTGAGATACAGGCCCTGGGACAGGACCAGAACTTAATTTATTGTTCCATATACTTATCTGCCAGCATGCTCTATTACTACTGCCATACAAGCTCTTGCCAAAATTGTTATGGCATTGAAGCACATTCTCTATCAGCGAGCCCTTTAATGCAGATTTGGGAAGGGCATCATTTGAAGTGTAGCAGTCATCATTATATAGTGCATGTTGTTTTGTTTGAGTTATGCTGTGTGTGGTTAGAAGGTTGTTTGTTTAGTGCTAAGTTTTGAAATGGTCTGTGAACATCTTTGTGAGGATTTATGTATATGGGTAGTATGCTAAAGAACTTTTTCCATCGTTCTCTAATTTGGGAGCTCAATTACTTATTGCTAAGCTAGAAAGTTGTGTCTTTTTTATACATTACATCACAATCCAGGTGGATGTCTTATGATGTGTGTGTATTAAGTTTAAGATAGTTTTCTCGGTGTGTTTTTAGAGTGTATGTCTAGGGTGTGTGCACATTGCCTCCCAAATTGCTTTGTGAACAATATGTAGCATGTACCTTTTGTTATGGTTATGCAGGTGTGATTGGAACTACCAGTGTATGGTATCTTTTCCAGAATGCTGTTGTATGCCCAGTTAAGGCAAAATATGGCATTTTGGAGGTGTATTGGATGCGTTTGAAAATGGATTCATATACTACTAAGTACACTCTCCTAATATTCTGCGACTTTACATTTTTAGGCATATCTGACCTTCATATAGTATTCACCAGGTCCTAACCTTGTAAGAAATATTAAACACTCAAGTTGTCATTGTCTTTTTTTATGAAACAACATGTTAATCCAACATTCACTAGTTGTGTGTGAAAATGTATGGACATTTTTTTCACGTCTCTGGGATGTGTGGTAAATCTTAGGTTTGGGTGATATTTGTATTTTTGTGTCATGGATAGCTGTTCTCTAAATCAGAACTAATGTTTATGACTTTTAGAATCATCAAAACCTGGCTAGGAAGGATAGTGCCATCAGTATGAATAAAGGATGATATAGAGACAAGATCACATTGTCTTAACGGGTTAAGATGGTGGGAAGTGGACAATGTGCAGGGGCGCAACACCCATTGGGCTCATGAGGCATCAGACCCCCCCCCCGCCCCTCCCTCGTCGTGTGTGTCAGCCCGGGCTGACACGTCTTCGAGGGCTGGCGAGCATCTAATTGCAGCCGCACCCGAGTACTTAACAGGTCTTTTATTTAGTTGTAAATGAGGCTTTTTTTGTGTGGTCACCCCTTCTCACAGCCACTTTGTCCGTGGTTGGAAGAATTAGCCCACCCCCCCCCCCCCCCCCCCCGAAATATTTTCAGCCCCCCCCCCGAAATTTGGCTCTAGTTGCCCGCCTGATAATGTGCATACAAAGATCTGCTGAAAGTGAGATGAATACAAAGAGAGGCAATGCTAGCCCATGTATGCTACTGAGGCAAGATGTAGTTTTATGTCCAACCCCCTTTAAATGTCCATTCCCATTCAGTTCACCCCAATAAGTCCATTGATCGGTCTGTCTGTTAAAGCGCGCTATTCCCTGGTTCTCCTACACCCCTGTGAACTTAATCACATTGTTCTCACCCTAAGTCCATGTGTCAGAACTAATTGGGGAAGACCAGATATCACCAGTAACAGAATGTAATTCTTGTAGATCAGGAATGGGCAAAAGCAACCCTAGCATCCTACCAAACCACTTATATAGGCCATCCTAACAGTCATTACTCCCTAGAGCTCTTCTGTAATCTCCTTCCCCAAGTCACCAAAACCTACTTATAAGAATAAACAGGATGGATCTGTCCCATTAGAATGGTTGGACTGTCATTCCCCATTAATTCCATGTCTTGAGAATTTGTAGCATCCGCAAAAGATGGGCTGGGTGGGTTCGAAAAGTGTGGCAGCTAGGTGAGAAGGATAATCTTTAATGATGCAAACCTGGTAGCAGTCACCTCATTTCCCTAGTTTTCCACACTCCTGGAGAGGGAAGCATTGTGCCTGTGCCCAAGGAAGGAGAGAGGGTGTGGATGTTGTCTTAGGCTAAGAAACACATCCAGACAGCATCTGGCTCCATACTGTAGCACCGACACATGGCTACTGCCTCTCACAATGCTTCTCTAGCCAAGTGTAAACGTGTAACCTACATAGCACACCTGACTAGGGTTTACATCATTAACCCTCCCGCCAGCTATCACTGTCAAAGCAGAAGGGGAGCGGTTACAAGGCAGAACACTTGCATTTATATGTTTACAGGTTAATCTCTAGCCTACTGAACATTCTTGTGCAGACCAAGGCACTTTTTTGTGAATAATAATATTGGGAAGAAGAGCCTTGGAAGAGGAAGGGCCCTTATTACTGTTCATTAAAGGCTTGTTTATGTGCAAAGACTACATAGTCTATTGAACCCAGACATTTGTTTTCACAGTTGTTTGGTCCTGGAATACAGTCACATCATTGTGACCTCACTAATATGGATGGAGTAGTCACTGTGACTCCCCGAAGCATGGATGCCAAAACATATGTTGATGGCCAGCGAATTTCGGAGACAACCATGTTGCAGAGCGGTGTGAAAGTGCAGTTTGGTGCATCCCATATCTTCAAATTTGTAGATCCCAGCCAAGAGCAAATTATGCTGAAAAGACCTGTTGATGCAAGTCAGATGGCCAAAAACCAGAAATGTGGGTGAGTATGAAGTTTATATTCTATAATTTTCCTTCTTCCTGCCTTATATTTTATTAAAATGTGGACCCTGGTGAAATAACCATTCTTGTATCCTTAAACCCTTCTAAATTGTTTCCTTAAGCTTTGTGTCTTCTACTGAAGACAAATAAAACCTCATCATTGGGATGTTCTCATTGAAACTGATTTGGCATTCATGTATTGTTTTAGTGGCTTTGAGATCGATTGTCTGAATAAAAAACCTGGTAATAAATAACTCTCAATACCTTTTGTATATCCGTGTGGTCCTGAAGTGCTGCTATGTTGCCGTCAGAGGGATGCAGGTGCAGGCATCTGTGGATGGACAGGTGTTGGCCTGGTTGCCTATGTAGAGTTAGAGGGTGGTGTTTGGGCAATTATGTGAGAGGTTCTCGAACAGGTTGCAATTAGGGCGACAGATAAAAATGACAAAAATAGTATAGAAATGTGCGAGATACATGATCGTATAGCATTGGGAGAGAAGGGTTGAAACTGGTAGTGTATTGAGTGCTGGATTGAGAATGTTGTGTTTTTGCATGTGTGAGGCGTGTTTGCTGGACAGGTATGTGCTCCAACCAAGGCTCGTTGAGTGCTATGTGCAGCTTTGTGAAGAGAATAGCTGTTCTGGGTGTTAGTAGATGTGCAGAGGCTGGATGCTTGAGTAGAGCATTGCAGAGGAGATGGACGGTATCGGTGTGTTTGAGTAACATGAGCATCAAAGTAAGAGCATTAAAGTGTTCACAATATATTATCCAGAAATCCAAATAACTACTCCGAAGGCATCTGACTCCGGTCTAATGTCACACCTTCCATATTGATTGATAATTTCTAAGTCTTGCTAACCATGCCTAATAAAAATGAATGTGTGTCCTCATGTAACGTAACTGTTGCTATATAAAGCGCTATGATACCTGATTCGGGTCAAGTTTGCGCTATATAAAACTCTGTCAAAAAAAGAAAAAATGCTTTTTTATTGTTTCGATTGGTTTCTTCAATGGTTTGTCACTAAAAGGTTTGGAGACAGCCATCTCTTCCTTGTTTTACAAAAGGCCAAATTATCATGCAGGATCCTGATGAGAACAGAGGTAGGAGTTTCAAAATGTTATATCCGATAAAGACTTCTAGTTTCAGATTCCTTACCTTAGAATATTCCCCAGTCGTCAGACTGGATCCAGAAACATTAGAGCAGTACCTCTTCGCATTTGTAGTTGATGTCTACCGTCTCCCTGTTGTTGGCATCTGCGCTGGATGTTAAGTTTCTGGTGCATGTGGGCGCGCCACCCCAGCACTCTGATGTCCGTTCTTTTCTTTCCTCGTAGATCCGGAGAGAGCGACCTCAGTCCATCTTTTGGACTATTTTTTCAATGTGTTTCCAACCTTTTTTGACCTTTTGCTCCCAGTGTGCGCACCTCCCATTATTTCCAGGAGTTGGAGCCACTCCCATCCATATGAAGGAGTTGAGGCCTTGCATCTTGTATTGTGCGCCGACCCCTCTGGCAGCTCTCGGGCCCCATGGGTTAGGCAGGTGCCCACACTGGATTCCCGCCAGCCGGTTCGCCCTCTAGATCCATTCTCAGATCCAGATGGACTTTGTTCGTCAGACTGCAACCTTCCCTGGAGCACATTCCAGTGGCACTGTTCCCAGCAATGCTCACTCCATTGATATACCCAGCTCCGATACCGAGCAAAATCAGTGCGGTCTGCCAGGGCCTGCTTTTTTCAATTGCCCGTGTGGGAAGTATGATTGGGGAGGATCTGAGGATACTTTTGGTTATTCCAGCCCCATGGTAGAGCCCCAGGATAACTGGTATGAGGAACTGGTGAATGTCAGTGGTTTGGACACTTCCCCAGACACTGGCTTCATCTCAATTCCTATTGTGGCTACGGAGGAAGGGGCTTCATTTGCCTTGGTGGTGAGGAGGGCGCTAAGGTCCTGAATTAAATGCTGCCCTGGGTGGCAGTCAGGACGAATGGCTTGGGAGAGGTGCTGCAGCCGGGAGTTGCCCCCACAGAACATCTCCTCCCTTTTAATGAAGCCCTCATGGATGTCCTTCTCGGGCCATGGGCTGAACGCTGCACAAGGGCTCCTGTGTATAGGACAGGTGCCAGTCGTCATCGCCCTTTCCAGAGAACCCAGCTTTCTTCACCCAGCACCCCACACTGCCAACGGATAGGGAATCCAAGAGGCTGAATAACTTTAGCAAGAAAATGTTCTCTTTGCCAGCTTTGGTTGGTGAACACCACATGCCTTTTGGGCCCGGTATACCCACACAACATGAGATTTGGTTGCGCAAGTGCTGCTATGGTCTCGGATGAGGCATGAGCCATCCTGACCCAGGCTATTAACGATGGCAGGGACACAGCAAAGCTCTTCTCCATACACTGCAGACTGGATACAACTGACTCACTGGGCAGAGGCGTTGCATCATCAGTGACATTCTGTCGCCACGCCTCGTTGAGGTCCACTGGCGTTTATATGGGGATGTCCAGGCATCCCTTATGAACATGCCCTCCGACAGCACCTGGCTTTTTTGGTCTCAAGGGAGACTCCGTGCTTTATCACTTTAAGGACAACAGGGCCAATGCCTGGTCGTTGTGACTGTGCACAGCCCTGCGCCAGCCCCACTATGCTTTTGCCCTTTCTGTGGCTACAGTTGGGCTACCAACTGCATCCTTGTTCACCTAGCCACCACAGCTAACGGCTTCTCAGCCCTTTCATTGCTGCAGACCTGCTTCCTAAAAGTCCTTTGGACCCAAGGCCAGCTTTCTACCCAGTCCATCTTTACTCCCTCCTCCCTGAGGGGCACCCCAGCCTCAAATACCCTTTTATTTGCCATCTCACCATCATGAGTAACTTCAGTGGCAGGATCAGGAAGCCTGATCCAATGTCAGTCCATAGCCTTGGACAAATGGTTGCTTCAAATTGTCCAGCAAGTCGAACACCATCCCAATCACAGACACCCCACTGTCCTTGCCACCATCCACAGAACGGCTGACAGAGGACCACCGCTCCCTGCTGCATCAGGAAGTGCAGGCTCTTTTGGCCAAAGGATCCATTGAGAAGGTGCCTGCACCAGACGTAGGACATGGTTGCTATTCCTGCTACTTTTTGGTGCCAACAAAAGACGAAGGCCTCCGCCCTATAGTAGACCTGCACCTTCTCAACTACTTATTGAAGAAGAAGAAATTCATATTGCTTTCATTCGCTCAGGTTCTGTCTGCCCTGGAAGCCGGACACTGAGTTGTAGCATTCGACATGCAGGACGCCTGTGTTAAGATAGCCATCCTGCCAACCCACAGACGTTGCGATTTACAGTAGGCCACAAGCACTTTCAGTTTGCTGTGCTCCTCTTTAACCTTACCAGCACCCCTCAGGTGTTCACTGAGGTGATGATGTGGTTGAAGCCCGACTGAGGAGGTCAGGTGTTTCAGTCTTGCCTTACCTGGACGACTGACTGTTGAAGGCAGGCTCTCCCCATGCAGTTGTCACCTACCTCCAGACTAGAGAGGATCATCTGCTCCAGACTTCGGGGGACATCCTACATTTGCTAGGGTTCACTATCAACTTGTCGAATCACACTTGACTCCCTCTCAGATATTTCGGTGGGACTGACTCTGAGGTTGCTGGACCTTATGTCCCCCTTTATGCGGCTAGTAACACATGCCCTCTGGCATATGCGGGCTCTGTAATGGGACCTTAAGTCTCAGTAGGTGCTGCATCAGAGGAATATCTACGACCTGATCCTGATATTGGAGGGAACTGTAAAAGACCTGCACTTTCGGCTGACAAACCATGATTGGATCAGCTGCAGAAGCCTCTCCCTTCCTAAACCAGAGCACAACTTGGTAACAGATGCGTCCCTTCTGGGTTGAGATGGCCATCTGGTAGAGGTGGAGATTTGTGGGATCTGGTCTCCAAGGGAGTGTCGGCTCCACATTAACCTCTTGGAGTTGAGAGCAATCCACCTGGTATTGAATGCCTTCCTTCTATTAAGGATAGACTAGTTCAGGTGTTCACCTACAACACCACTGCCTTGTGATACTGCAACAAGCAGGGCGGGGTGAGGTTGTGGCCCCTGTGCAAAGAGGAGTCTCTGGACATGGCTGGCGTGCCAGGACCTCTTCCTGTTGTACGACTTCTCGCAGGCTCTCTCAATGACAGGGCAGACAAGCCCAGCTATCGATGCCTCGCGGATCACGAATAGTGTTTATATCCAGAGGTGGTGCAAGGTCTCTTCTGCAACTGGGGAGAAACCTGGTTAGATATGTTCGCTACCACCAAGAACAACTGATGTCAGCACTTCTGCGCGATGGAGTTTCCAAGACGGCTGCTGCTCAGAGACTCATTTAGTCTTGAGTTCAGGTCCCCTGTATCCCTTTCCATCAATTCCAAGAAGATCAAGAATGACCAGGCTCAAGTCATCCGTGTCGTTCCGGATTGGGCACCAAGTGTGGTAGCCCGAACTCATGAGCATTGGTCCTCTGGTCAGGCTGTACATTCGGGAGGATCTGCTGTTGAAGCAACAAGGCTGGGTTCTACACCCGAACCTGCGCACGCTCTGACTTCATGCATGTAGATTGAGCGACGACAGCAGCCCGTCTTTGACCTTCCTTCAGAAGCATGTGAGGTAATTCTGGCTGCCAGGCATCCCCCAACTAAGACCATGTATATGTCTGCTTCTGGGACAAGTTTGTGGCTTGGTGATAAAACAAAAATGTTGATCCCTGCTCTGCACCTTTGTCTGAGTTCTAGTTGTATGTTCTGTCTTTAGCCCGTCTTGGCTTTGTTTTGGGAACAGTAAAAGTGAATCTATCAGCCATTTCAGTTGCCGGAGCAACCCTCCTTGTTCAAGTCACCAGCTGTGACCCCTTTCTTAAATGGACTTAAGCATTTATTTCCTCAGGTGCTGCTCATTATGCCACAATGAGACCTTAACTTGGTTCTGACGTTTTTGATGTGCTCCCCATTTGAGCGCATGCACAAGCCTCTTGACCATCCAAACAGTCTTTTAACGGCATTTAGATTGGCAGAAGGGTCAGTGAACATCAGGCACTTTCTGTGCACCTTCTGTACACCAACTTATTTCCAGATAAACTTGTTCCCCATATGCATGCCTCCTTCCTACCAAAGATGGTGATGCCTTTCCACGCCGCTAGAACCTCAGGTTGGTGACCTTCTTTGTCTGCCTCACCCTTCTAAAGAGGAGTAGAGACTCCATCAACTGGACCTAAAATGAGCTGTTGATTGCAGCAAAGAATTCAAAGTGGACAATCAACTCTTTGTTGGATTCGCCGGAACAAAGAAAGGAAAAACTAAATAGAAGCTGACCATCTCCAGATGGATTGTGCTTTGCAGTAAGATATTCTACTCATTGACCAAGAAATATCACTGAAGGTTTTCAGGCTCATTCCTTGGAGCCAAGGCTGTGACCACTGATAGCCTGCGTAGTCCCTGTCCTGGACATCTGTTAGGCTGCTATATGAGTATTTCTGCACACATTTGCCGAGCACTACTACCTGGATGGGCACTTTGACTGTTTGGTCCTGCACAACTTCTCAATTTAACCTGTTTGTAGACATTCCTCAGGGGAGGTATTGCTTGAGTATCTATTCTAAGGTAAAGAATCTGCTGATAGAACGCTTTATCCGATGAACAAGTTTGTTTCCTTCGGTAATGGCATATCTGTTTGAGACTCTATCTAGATGCAGATTCCTTACTGACCCTCCCCGCTTCTGTGAAGGGATTCTCTATTTAAATGGTCCCTGTAGGTATCTGCACACTGGTTCCTCATTTCTCTGTGTGGCGCTGTGCTTATGGGGCCGAAATGTCACAAAAATGTCACAAAAAAGTTATGTCAGCGTGCTGGGGTAGCACCTGTATAGGCACAGCAGATGACACATACAGGCGCACAGAGTACTGCTAGAAAATTTCCAGATTCTAAGGTAAGCAACTCTCAGCTAGATAGTCTCTTCCAGATTAGTCATTAACAAAGGCAAGTAACTTGTTCGTCTGGGTGGAAATTGTTTGTTCTTCAACTCATGAGTTGGTCTATGTTGGGATTTCAATTCACTTTTGGATCTTGAAGTAGAGTCTGCTACTAGACAGCTATGTCTGCAGTTGTCATGGAGAGGGAATGGCCTATTCCATGAAGTGTGCAGTGGCCTATTTAGAGGACCTAGAATGACATATTTTTTGTTACAGATATCTAGTGGATGGTGCAAAGAAGTGGGATAATGTCTTTGTTTCTCTAAATATGGAAGATAAGTCATGCACTAATATTTTGTGTTTATTGGAGATTATAAGTCAGATATCCCGGAGTCCTGAGAAGAAGGGCATTGGCGTATTCGACACATGAAACCACAAGGCAATGGTTTCCTCAATCCAGGGAGTGAAATCCAAGAAAGTGAAAATCCTCCTGCGGTATCTCAGATGATAGAAGGTGGTCTTGACCACTATGTTGATTTGAGGGTGGAAGTTAAGGGTGTAGTCCAAGTTGATTTCAAGTCTTTTCACAATAAACGCCTGTAAAAGTTTGATACCGAGATAATGAGCCTCTAGCCTGGGGGCTCAGGTGACCCAGCGGTTTCCAATGCATACTGCGGTTTTCGGTTTGTTTAGCTTGAGATAGTTTGAGTTCCCCTAGTCATGGATGGGGACAATGCAGGATCAGTTTGCAGTGCAGTGTATGATTGGCGTTCCACGTAAATATAAAGGTAAAGGTGAATGGTTCGGTAAGTTTGAGGTTGAATAATATCATAGCAATCATGGAGACCTTAAGTACACCATAGCAAAGTGGGCAAGGAGATAAAGTGAAAACATCCATCAAGATAAACTGTGTGCAGTTGAGAGAAAGGAAGATGATCCAGTCCAAAGCTTTAGCTTGAATTTCTTTGTCCCATAAGCACGGGGGCAGAGTAGGGTGACGAACTGTATCAATTACGGTTTGAAGGTTATAAATTATGAATATGGCAGCCCCTTTCTGATCTCTGTGTTTTGCGGTAATTTATGATGATAAACCATTAGCAATTTATTCTATGAGTGTGTCAGTTGGCTGAGAATCCATCTGTTATTAATATATATAACTTCCTATTAAAGATGACCGGTCATGAGCTGCTTATAATTTGTCAAACTTGAACATCTTGTGGTATGTCTGCCATTACAATGTATTCCTACCCTTTTTGTGAGGTGAATTTCAGTGGTAATAAAGGCATTGTTTAGCAGATTCCCAAGCTTAATATGGCAGATTTACCACCACTGTTTTTCACCTGATTTACTGCTGGTTATTGATGGAAAGATCAGGGACCTGCTAGTGTTAATATGGATGAATTTTCACTAATTGCAGCACTCTAATTCAGCGTAATCTGCTCCCAGAAAAATATGCTTGTTTGCTGTGTTTTTGATAGACTTTAGTTGCCTCTTACCCCACTTCAAAACCAGCTGCATGCCATTTTAAAATCACTCTCTAATGCCAATTCTGTACAGAGCAATTTAAGTATAAAGTGGTATTTACCAACACCTCCAACATTTAAAGTACGTAGAGATCACTGAAGCAGATCATGCTGCAATTATTTTGTATCAAGTCTACAGATGATTCGGAATCTGCAGCTGTTTCCACTTTTCAATTAATATTGCGTAGATAGTGAAGTAGAGGCTATGGCAGATCTGCTACGTAACATGATTTTCTTTAATCTTAATACTGAAATTTGTGAAAAAATAGGCACAATTTGACAAATTTTTGTTTCTTTACAAGAATCTGAAAACGTGCAAGGAATTGTATGTGTTTGTTTTTCTAAAAATGGCATGAACAAAAGGTTTGATGTGCTAAGATCTTGCTCTTTTCAGCGTTTAGGAAACCAGCAGAGTGTAATTTACACCAACGTTTATGCAATTGTCAAAGTGGTGTTCATTATTTGATATTTTTTCGGTCCACACCTACTTGCAAAAGAGGGGGAATGAGTTATGGAACCCATGGGGAAATCCAGAAAGCTATACATTTCTGAAAACTGGGAAAAAAATCTGAGTTCCACAAGCTGTCATTTGTGTGGATCGCTCACGCTTTTTCCTAGTAACCAAACGGCATTGCTTTAAAATCCCACAGTGAAAGTAATTAGGAAAAAAAGTTTGTTTTGTTCAGACATTTTAATCAGTTTTTGCACTGAAGGCTGGTCTATAAAGGTAGTATATTGTTACATCACAGGGATAATACAGTTTTGTCGCTTGTTTAAAAACTGATGATACTCAGAGCCATCAACCAAGGTGCAGCTTGCAGTGAGTAGCACATTGCTATGAAGGAAAGCTATGTGTTTTTTTTATTTGTCCAAAATCGGAGTTTAGGGAAGTTGATTATTTGGACCACTCTTAATTTTGTATTACCCATTATGTCAAGATATTCTGAGTGCTGTTTTTCTCAAAATCTGTTTTTGTGCACAGCAATTTGTAATTGGAAGCCCAAATTATTGAGAAATTCATTTTATGAGAAAAAAAATGTGCTACCATTCTGTGTTACCACACGCCTCCCAATAAATATGGTAAGCCTCCTGTGTGGGTGGGCATATTGCTTGTGGCAGTAAATGCCCAAAAAACGTGATCATGTGAAGAGAGAAAATGTTTCGATAAGAAACTAGTGCCCTTGACATGTATCCATTAGTCTTTCATTTGGAGCATAACCTATTCAAGTATAAAAGATATACCTGATTACCTCTAGGGGAAATGTTGTATGGAAATTAGCTGGATCTGAATGGGGAGCTTTCCTCCATGTCTCAGGGACCTTCCCCGTATGTAGCGCGGAATTTGATGCTGCCAATCCAAATTACTAGCTTGTTATCATTAAGGATCCCAGGGATTCAATCTTGCCCTTTTGCCTTGCCCAGTTCAAATGTATTTAATGCACCCTGAAGGTTATTGGTTATCTGTTTTTCGGTAGGAACATCTGAAAGCGCTTCACTGACTCAACATCAGAAAGAGGATTATTTTTTTATTACGCTGGTCCGGACTCTTAAAGCCCTTCATAATAAAGGAGCAGTGTACCTGAGGAGGAGGATTTGTGCTCATCCCCCTCCCAGGAATTTACGGTCAACTCATGGCTACTTAGCCAGATTCCCAAAATAAGCCAGCCAGAACCGGAGGCAGATCCTTCTCTTACCTTCAGATCCTTATCCTTCTCTTACTTTGGCCCGGTGGCCTGGAAAAATCTCCCCTTGAAACTTCGTTCCATATCTGAGCTATCTTTATTTAAGCAAAAAATGAAAACCCAGCTCTTTCAACAAGCTTGATAGGATGAGCAGCGCTTTTCGGCAGGCAGCATTGGAATTCAGCGCAAAGACACTCTTTGAAGTTTTCATATGCTTTACAAATCCCTTTTTATTTCATTCTTTAGATTGATATTAGGCTGAATACTGGGATCACCCCACTGCAAAATAAAAGTTATAATAATGGGTGTACAAATGACTATTAAATATTGTGGTAAAGGTTCCTACGCCTACTGTCCTGTATGCCACCTCCCCGCTCCTCACCTCTTCAGAACCCCCCCCACCTCGTGCCCAGAAACAAACTGTCTCTCAAAAACCTGCATCTGAACAGTTTGGACTGTGCAACTTATCTTTGGAACCCCAAGGATGCTGCCCGCTGCTAACTCGGAACCTCTCTTCCTCGCTTACATCTGTCTTTTTACCTCCACAAGAGTTGCAGAAGCTGCCATTGAGGCACAAAGCACCTTGGCCGTACTCTTAGGCGTGAAGCTTGTCTTTTCTGAGCTTCTGCACCATAACCACCTAGGTGTGGGGCTTTTCAGGTATAAGCCAGGTTGACCCACTGATATCGTGGGCACACCACGATCTCAGCAAATGTCGAGGACAAACCTGTCATTGACCCGTCAGTGACTGTGCTGGGCCCTGTCTCTTGCTTTGAAGTCCACATCCTTTAAGTTGTTTTACTGGCTGCCACTTGGAAACTTACAGACACATGGTTAAGAGTTATGTTAGGTTAGAACTGGTTCATGCAGAGGCTGTGGGAGAATGTATCCACAGACTATGTGCGCACGCTGTGTTGACTGGTGCCTGCTCCTTAATGATTTGGCGAATGAGGTCAATCATAGCCCTTTTCTCATGTCGGTAGATTTCAGGTTATGATACAGCGCAGCCTGCCAACCCTTCGTGTAGGGTAAAGTCCTGCATATACCCATTGATAGAGATAGAGGTTTCATGATGTTGGTCTACGAGTACTACTTGGTTTGTTTCCAGCAGGTAGTTAGTTTTGCGTCACTAGAGAAGGTAAAAAACACCCATTCACATTCTTTTAATGAGGTTATCAGGTGCAAAAAACTTGTATTTGCATCATTGAGCAAAAGTTTAAAAAAATCATACTTTTACATAAATGGTATGGTTTACCTGTACTTGAATGCAAATTAAAATGATTTGGCATATGAGGACAGTTTTGTCCATTTTAATCATAGTATGTTTTACAACTTGTTTTGTTCTTAAGGGATTGTGGCGGAAGTTGTGGGTCTGTAATATTTTTAATAAGAAGACTTTGCGTCTGTCTCTGTGTCTGTGAATAATATTTCCGCCACCCAGTGTTCTTTTCTTAAATTGCATATAAAGTGGTAAAAATCTTTTCTAGAGAGGCAGTACACTTTTGTTATCCTATATCGTTTCTATTTATATTTAATATAAACAATGCACAGCGGCAGGTGATTGCACACTACCAGTGTTTTCCGAATTGGGATACTCTGATTAAATTCTTAATAGTACCGTTAATCGTTTTGACTATAAGACTAATCCCTCTCCATGGTTCAGACTGTCACTGTCTTCTGCAACTTGTATTTTTCTCCAACTTATAGTTTTATCAGCTTTATATGTTTTTTTACCATTTCAAAAAAATGTAGTTAGTTAGAACTGCTTTACACCACCCCGTCAAACAATGACGGTATATCTAAGTATTACAATCATGAACTTTAAACTCTAACCTTACACCCCAATTGCTTATAGGCCCACCTGAAGGAGTACACAATTTAATCACACAGCAAGATTTTGGTTTACAGAACTGGCTAATGCCAACCTAAACATTAGAGTAAATTCATATCTTGCTGCAAGAGAGCCTCTTGGAAAAATAATTATGAGTTACAAAGAATGAGTAGGCCCCCAGTAGAGCACTTTACTGAGTTTCTACAAATTCCAACGTTATGGTGGGTTGACAAACCTAGAATCGTTAAATACTTAGTAAAGCACCTACTATTTGGCAGGTACCCATGGGTGTGCATCTCGTGTCCAGCTCTTCACAATTGGGACATACGATGAATTACACAAATTTAAAATGCTACATTGAGCCTGCCACTTCAAGAGATTGAGGATGTTTATTTTTTTAGTTTTTGTGATGCTTGAATAAGATATTTTATCTGCCTGTCAGCCTTTCACAAATCCGCGCAAAATTAGTATGTGTTTTACATATTTAATTTTTTTCTTGATCAGGTTAAATAGAGTACATAGATCACAGGTTTCATGAAGATATGGTAAGCGTGAGCGATGTTTAAAGTTGAAGGAGGGGATAACAAATTAATTTCGAATAGCTTCTGCATCATTTGACTGGTATGCACTAAAGTTGGGATACTGGAATCGGGTTTAATTATAAAACTGCATTTGCTGTTGGATGTTGGCTGCGTGGGAGTTTTACTTATTTTAACCTGTGGCAAACCACTTTTTCACACATTCAAATGGAACTTAGAGTAACAGTTAACTGTAATGTGGGTGCACAAGGCCTGTTGCCAGGATCTTAATCAACCCCTGTTGCACACTGTTGAAGGCGATGTAGAAGGGATTTGGATGGTACATTGTGCAGGGGCATTGTCATTCACCACCACAGCTACCACATATATACACAAACCAACCAGTAAAATACTTTGACAATTTTATGTAAAATAACTGTTCAAATGAAGTTTTGGTTACATATTGTCATGCTGCCTTAAGGTCTTTTTTTTTTTTTAAAGACCTCTAAAATTTACTTCAAACATGGTAAGAGATCATTTATGATTGCTATATAATTTTTTTTTTAAAACTGCTGAAATTCCACAGTTAAAGTACACTTTGCATACCTTGGCTCGCACACCTGACATACAAATGATAACTCACACACCACACTTATGACCTTACAGTAACTATAGGAATAAGTAAGAAGACTAAGCATTGCTCCTGATCTAAGTTGTGACTTCACTTGTGACCTCTGAGACGACAGCATTAATTTTATCACTGATATGATCACATCATTAAGATCTACAGTATTACTCATGTTAAGAAAAATGACTATACAAATCCATCCTCAGTGTTAAGAATCGAACAACTTTGAAAACATTCATCTCTCTTATCTTCCCACAATTCCTTCTATTTGGTATAGCATTTGTAAACATTAGTCTTACGCAGATAGTTCAGCCTTCTTCATTGGTGTGTATTTTGTAGGATTGTCTCACACTCTTTCTCTGAAGTTGATGGTTTGCTATAGTAGTTGCTTCGGTTAGTACCCTTTACTAACTTAGCATACCAAGTAGCAGAGGCTACTTGGTATGCCACAGATTTCACCCTTTCTCCAATAGTTGGTATATCCATTGCCAGATCTCAGTGAATAGTACACCTAGCATGTCGTATGCTGTAAATTCTTAACACATGGGTTAAACTATTTGATACATCAGACCTATAATTCTTGCCCCCTTAAAAATATGTAAAACCCACCTGCCCTTGTTCCAGATCTCCAGCTTGAGAGGAAATGCCATATTCTGCCTTTTACTGGTCACACATAAGCCTGAGAGGTCGAACTAAATAGGCTTTGTAGTTGCTGCAACAGACAAGGAAGAGTTGAAGGATTATTGTCCCTGCTGGAATGAATGATGTTTGCCAGTGCTTTTTTCAAGGTACAAGCTGGGGGCCTGGAATTTCTGTAAACTAGCCGCCTGGAATTGCCTCAGAATTTTCTATACTGGTGGGCAAATGGTTTAGCTGGAGTCAATAGCCCCAAAGATCGTGCTGTAAATATAATTGAATTGTAGCACAAATTAAGCCTTTTCTCAAGTTAGCACAGAGCCATTGAAGAGCATGTCCATAAAGGACACTGGCACATCTCCAGAAAACTAAGTGTTCGAGGCATGTGGGCTGCTGAATTCATATCTGTGCATAGATCGCCGCCTAGTGTTGGGTCCGGATGATTGCACTTTGTTGTCCTGGAAGAGTCTTCGAAGTATCACGAGGTAGGTGACTCCTCCCCTGGACTACAGTGCGCATGGGCATCCTTTCCATGCTCAGATTGTTTTTTTCCGCCATTGGGTTCGGATGCAAACTCCTATACTCCAACTCGGAATTGAAACAAAACTTTTCTAAAGGCCAAAAGGCCTTCAACTTTGTCTGTATTGTTTCGTTCGGTACCTCTCTACTCTACACAACCTTCCATCTCGAATCGGTCGTCGACGCGGGCCGTTGGGCCTTTTCGACGCCACGTGAGCCGACCGTCGATGGAAAGCAGCCCTTTCAAAAGGTGCCCACAATGCAACTCAAAGATCCCCCATACTGATAAACACTCAGTATGCAACAAGTGCCTTTCCCCAGACCATGGGGAAGAAACCTGCCTGCGCCCAGTTCCGATCGAAAAAAACTATACGGATCCGAAGGGCCGCTAGGCAAGAAATGCAGCGACAGGCACCGGAACCCGATAACATCTTCGATGATGACCAGGATCTACCGGACGCTCAAGACTCGGACCTGGAGATCGTCACAGTCGAGGACTACTCCGACTCCGACGACGAACTACCGTCGGGCCAAATCGTGAGTACACTGCCCCCGACACCAATTGACCCCTCGCCAAAGGCTCCGGTCGAGGCATCGCCAACAGGCCTTAGCCGAGATCAAAAAAGACTTTCGACAGCCCCGCCTTCCGGCTCTGCTCCGAAACCGAAACCTTCAGAAACCCCAGGGCCCAGTATCATCGCCCCGAAGAAGGTTCCAGAGCCAAAGAAGGTTACCGACCCAAAGGGTGTCGATCCAAAAAAGGCCGCACAGGCAAAGACTGTCGAGCCAAAAAAGGCTGTCGACCCCGTAAAGGCCGCTCAGCCAAAAGCCGTCGACCCCAGAAGATCGGTCGACCCGAACAAGCCTGCGGTTCCAAAAACCGTCGACCCGGCATCCGGTGCCGTACCGAAGCCAGACAAACCTGTCGACCCAAAAGTAACAGCTCCGAAGACACCGGTGATCCGAAAAAGACCGTTGATCCGGTGAAAGACTCGCACCCAAAAAGGCCTACGGAGCACAAACAACGTGTCGACCCGAAAGTTCCCGTCGACCCGAAACGACGAGTCGAGCCCAAATCAGGGCCCGAGCCGAAAAAATCAAGCAAAACACCAATGGTCGTCAACAAACCTGCCTCTGTCGACCCGAAAAGGCCCAAGCCTAAGCCCAGGACTGTAGAGGAAGAACTATTCCACCCAGATCCATCCAAGGACCAAGCAAAGATTTACATTAACCCAGACACTGGTAAAATTACCATCCTGCATAGGAAGAAGAGACCTTTGGACTTTGCTCCTGATTCACCTATCCCACTCACGAAAAAGGACTTTGGCACTTCTCCCACTAGGCCCTCACTCCATTTTCAACCTATCATGTCCTCCACACCACTTGCACCTACCTCCCCTTTTAACCACGATGACGATGAGGGGGACACAGGGTATGAACCACAGCCCCAATGACTTTCCTCAAGATCCAGATCAAGAGGAACCTTGGGAGGAGCCAACAGATCCTTATGATACACATCCTATCCCTGATGTGACCACTTACCCTACTAAACCATCACCCACTGATGACACAGTAGTATTTAACCAACTCATAGACAGGGCAGCACAGTTCCACAACGTGGGCATGCACAGTGACCCTGTAGAAGAGGACTTCCTCTTTGACACCTTCACTACTGCAGAGAAGAGTGTCAAAACACTTCCAATGCTAAAGGGCGTTCTAAAACATGCACCTGACATATTCAAGGACACAGCCAGGGCACGGGTAATCAATCCCAGAATAGAAAAAAAGTATAGACCGGCTCCTATAGACCCCACCTATATCAAGGGTCAGCTGCCACTAGACTCCCTAGTAGTTGCTAACGCCCGAAAAAGAGCCAACTCCCAGACTACAGGGGAAGCACCTCCCCCTGATAAGGAGTCCAAAATCATAGAGGCTTCGGGCAAAAGGGTAGCGGCACAGGCATCCAATTCTTGGAGAATCGCTAACACACAGGCACTACTGACTCGTTACGATAGAGCACATTACGATCAGCTCGAAAGCCTTATGCAACATTTGCCCAAGCCGTTTAAAGCACAAGCAAATGATCTCATCCAGGAGGGAAAGTTCATCTCCAACGCCTCCATTAAATGTGCACTGGACACTGCAGACACCGCAGCTAGGTCCATTAATACTAGTGTCCTACTACGCAGACATGCATGGCTGAGGGTTTCCGGCTTCAAGAATGAAGTCCAGTCCACCATTCTAAACCAACCAGTTAACCCAGACTTTTTATTTGGTCCTGCGGTAGACACCATCTTGGACAAAATGAAAAAGGACACAGAAACAGCAAAATCCATGGGTGCACTGCAATTTCTGCAACATAGGGGCTCCTTTCGGCGCTCCTCATACAGAGCAAATACACGAGGAAATGCCTCACAAACATCTACCTCCTACAAGAATAACACGCAAGGTTCCTTCACAAAGAACACTAACAGGGGTGGTTACAGAGGTAACAATCCTAAGGGAAGGGGTCGGGGAGGTAATAACACCAGAGCCTCCGCCTCCAAAAAACAGTGACTTCATTACGCTGCCTCCGGAACACTTAACACCAGTCGGAAGCAGACTACAACAGTTCCTACCTGTCTGGCACACTATCACCACAGACAGGTGGCGTGAGAGAAATTTTCCAGTCTGGTTATTGCCTAGAACTAACTTCTACGCCACCAAACATTCCACCCAGACATCGTTGTAGGAGAGTGGGGTCTGCAATCCTATGGTCACCCCAGATTTTTGCTTTTTGCTTCACTGGTTTATGACTTTCCCTGGCTGTGGGCCTGCTAATCAGACCCACAGCCTAGCTGTTCTCTCTCTAAATTGACATCCATGTACTTTAGGTGCATTTACCAATTGGTACTGGGCCACCTTATCAGTACCTGTACAGTGTACCTTCGGTACCCAGGGCATAGGTGTACCCAGGGCCTACCAGGGGCTGAAGCATGTATTATGCCACCCCAGGCTGGCCATCTAAGCAGACACAACTGGCTGCACGACAGCTGGGGCAAGGTGGTGTAATCACCCTTTGCTTTAGATATAGTATACCTATATCTAACCCAAAAATGGACACATATATTCCTATCAGTCACTCCTATGGCAGGCCTTATCGATCCTGAAGGCAGAGTGCTTGGAATTATGTGAGATGGTGCTCTGGCATGAGCTGAGCCCGTCTGCAGCTTCCGAAACCAAGTCCTAATAGCTGTTCCTTGATAACGCTATACCATATACTCTTAAGTGCATTATCATCCTCGCGGTGGAATGCTAACTCTGGTATAACATTATCAAAACATGTTGAGTAAGGTGTCATACGAATTGGAATACTACCCCCTCGCCAATTCTGGCGACGGGGGTAGCATTCCACCCTTCTAGAGGGACACGACTTGTATGTAACTGTGAACCCCGGTTAAAGTTAACTCGAGCCTTGGCATCACAAAATGGATGCTGCCACCACAGACACAAGTCTGACCTACTGCTGCTGGGAGTCCTTCCAGCGAGGGAGGCTTGGACAAAGGGTTTCCTGCCTTGGGAGGTGCTAGCACCACCCCAGACAGGATTTTGTGTATTGGGTAGGACAGGCCTGAAAGGAATGAGACATGCCTGGGGCACACAAGGTGCCCTGTGCATACACCGGTTCAAACCAGTTGCTGGGGCATCCCTGCCCCAGCGCGAAACCGGACAAAGGATAGGGGGTGTAGCCACCCCCCTTCCTGGTCCCACCCAGGGGAGGGACCTAGTCACTAGTGCAGCCCCCTTTAGGAGAATAAAGGTAGGAGCTGGTCCCATTCCAAATTAGATTATCCTGAACAACTTTACAAGAAGAAACTCTGGACTTCGATGTTCTGCTCCACAGAAGACTGAAGAATCTCCCTTGTGGGCAAGGAGTGTCCACCCTGCAACTGCAGGCACCATCAAGCGTCCAGCGGCTTCACTTTGTCGGCTTCCCTTGAGGATCCAGACTTCAGAGCCTGACGAGACCCGGATTCCCAGACCTCTCCGACCTCAACTCACATCTGCAGCACAGCTGAGATCCTTGGGTGCGACGAGACACGTGGGACCGGCCATCTTGAAAGAAACTGCACTTCGCTTCCAGCACGACTCGGAGGTAAACTCGACCAAGTGCTTTGGGGATTGAGAAGCCCCAGCCCCTGCACCGAAGATCAGCCCTCCAGCTTCCACGAGATCTGCGTGGGGCCCTTCTGCTTGTTGCTGCTCGACGCGTTGTCTGGTCACTTGCCGGCTGGCTGACCTCCTAGACGATGAACTTTGAAAACAACACTGCTGGTCTGGTTGCTCCAGACTGGCCCTTGCTCCCTTCCAAAAGAGGAGAACCCCGGACTCTCCTAGTCCACACCAGACGCCTTTTTCACTCACCGCGTGGGTTGCCTTTGCCAAGGCCTGTTGACGGCGAATCCGGAACCAACACCGCCGACAGCGAGAGCCTGCGTGGGACAGCTCGTGCCTCCATCCTGGTCGTCAAAGACACTTCCTGGTCCACATGGCTGCAGAGTCAAGCGTCCACTCTTCACCTGAACGCGACAACGACATCTGGTTCCTTCCGGGTTCCACTCCAGTCACTGGCTAGTGACTTTGAACATTGTCCCCTCTGCTTTCAGGTCTTCAAGCATCTCTGATCTACCCTTGGATCACACCGGACATCTTCCTCCTGGTCGCCTGCAGCATCTTTTCTTTCAGGCTCCATAGACTTCAACGCAGAAACCCGACACGACTTCGCACCTATGCACCCGCAGCCCGTGGGTGAGGTAACAAGAGCATTTCGGTGCTCATGGGTAGATTGACTCTCCTAGTGTCCAGATTCACAGTCGTTTTAGTCCTAACTAGTCAGGATTGTCCATACTTACCTTTTTCTTGAACTGTACTGTCCATAGACGTTGTTACGCATCCCGCGTGTGAGTTCACACTCTGCACCCGCGTCCCGTGGGCCTCCTATTTTTTACCTAAAGTTAGGATAGCATAGTCCCAGCGATCCTACAGCCTCTGGACAGCTCCATTCCTTCTATCGATTTACTTATACCATTTACTTAGTATATGGTTTGCCGTGCCCCTAGGGCACCATTGTAATTTCGTGCAACTTATCGTATTTTTCCTAAGAGATTGTCATGTGCTTAGCCCTCTGATCTCATAAAGAGTTCAGAGGTGTTTGTTATTAATACATATATTGTTTATTTTCATAACAACCTGTGTGGTGTCCTTTCATCTGGTATTCAAGGGGTTATATGTGGTAAAACAGCTGGCTTCACATGCCAAAAGAGTTTAGCCTAAGACTGCTTCGTCCATGCTAACATTAGGATAGCTGGTCTATAAGGTTGACTTACAACCAATCACCATAAGGGTTGTTTGGACTGATACAAGGTGATCACTAGAACTAGTGAGCATCATATATCAGGCCAACTTCTCACAATCGTCCTATGTCCATAGAACACATCACCCTACTTCAACAGGAGGTCAAAAGCATGCTGGAGAAGGAGGCCATAGAGCCAGTCCCTTTCCACCAGCAAGGGACAGGAGTATACTCCCTATACTTCCTTATTCCCAAGAAGGACGGTTCCCTCGGGCCAATACTGGACCTCAGACCCCTAAATCAATACATACTGTCGAAGCACTTCCATATGATCACACTACAACAAGTGCTCCCGTTGCTACAGCAAGGAGACTTCCTAGCAACACTGGACCTCAAGGATGCGTACTTCCACATACCCATCCATCCAGCCCACAGAAAATACCTCAGGTTCACAATACAAGGGCAACACTACCAATTCAAGGTTTTGACCTTCGGGGTTACCACGGCTCCAAGAGTCTTTACAAAATGCTTAGCCACAGTAGCAGCGCATTTCAGGAGGCACCACATCCATGTGTACCCTTATATGGACGATTGGCTAATGCAAGCAAAGTTGTACCAAGAGTGTGCATCACACACGTCTCAAACTATCCAGTTGCTGCACAGCCTAGGCTTTTCAGTCAACTACACAAAATTGCATCTGCAACCTTCCCACGTACAGCAATACCTGGGAGCCACTATAAATACCTCAGTGGCAAAGGCATATCCAAACACATCAAGGATAGCCGGCATGCAGACACTCATTTGCAAATTCCAGCCAGGACACTCCCTGCCAGCTCAAGTCTTCATGCAGCTCAGAGGCATGATGGCGTCCTGCATATTCATTGTCCCCCATGCCAGACTTCAGATGCGCCCATTACAGGAATGCCTAGCAAGGCAATGGAACCAGGCTCGTGGACAACTAAAAGACCTAGTGTTGGTGGACAGTCGCGCTCACAACTCTCTGCAGTGGTGGAACCCACAAAACCTTTCCAAAGGGCGACTGTTCCAAGAGCCAGTTCCACAACTAGTATTAACAGCAGACGCATCACTGACAGGCTGGGCAGCCCATCTCCTCCGATACACGGTACAAGGGCTCTGGACAACCAAACAGAAAAAATGGCATATCAACCAACTAGAGTTGCTAGCGATATTCCTAGCCCTAAAAGCCTTTCAAAAATACGTGTACAACAAGCTGGTGTTGATCCGGACGGACAACATGACCGCAATGTACTATATCCAAAAACAGGGGGGGGACGCACTCTCCACAGCTGTCCCAGCTGGCGCAGAGCATATGGAAGTGCGAGATCCCAAAGAACATCTTTCTCCTAGCAGAACACCTTCCAGGGAAGGACAATCAGATTGCCGACCTGCTCAGCAGGCACAGCCAACAAATACACGAATGGGAGATTCACCCTCTGGTTCTCCAGCCATTCTTCGAGGAATGGGGTCACCCAGAGGTAGACCTGTTTGCCACAAAAGAAAACTCCAAATGCCAGTACTTTGCCGCCAGGTTCCCACATCCGCAGTCACTGGGCAATGCGATATGGATGAACTGGTCAGGCAGATTTGCGTACTATTTTCCCCCAGCACCGCTGATTCCGCTGGTGGCACGCAAACTGCGGCAACACTCGCTCACCCTAATCCTAGTTGCTCCCACATGGGCGAGACAACCATGGTACACAACGTTCCTAGAACTTTCAGTAGTTCCTCATCAAAGACTGTGCCTAGCACCCCATCTTCTCACTCAGAACCATGGAGAAATAAGGCACCCAGATCCCAATCGGATGAACCCAGCGATCTGGCTCCTGAGGTCCTAGAGTTCGGATACCTTAACTTGCCCCCAGACTGCATGAAAAATTTTCGGGAGGCAAGGAAACCTACCACACGCGCGTGCTATGCATCCAAATTGAAAAGATTTGTTATTTACTGCACTAATAACCAAATCAACCCATTAGACGCTGCCATACAAAACATTATATGCTACCTGTTGCATTTACAAAGATGTAACTTAGCATACTCTTCTATACGACTACACCTCGCTGCTTTAGCAGCGTACCTTCAGAACAGGCAACACCTTTCACTCTTCAGGGTACCAGCTATTAAAGCATTTATGGAGGGCTTGAAAAGAGTGATCCCTCCAAGACACCCTCCTTCCCCAGTCTGGAATCTAAATATAGTGCTTACCAGACACATGGGACCCCCTTTCGAACCTCTACACTCATGCGAATTGCAATTCCTAACGTGGAAAGTCGCATTCTTGGTTGCCATCACCTCACTCAGAAGAGTGAGCGAATTGCAAGCACTGACAATTGAAGAGCCATTCATGCAGGTACATGCTAACAGGGTAGTTCTTCGAACAAACCCTAAATTCATGCCTAAAATCGTATCCAACTTCCATATTAATCAAGCAATTGAACTGCCAGTATTCTTTCAGAATCCACAATCAGTAGCTGAAAGAGCCCCGCACACGCTAGACATCCGGAGAGCTCTACTATACTATGTGGACAGAACTAAATCATTTAGGAAGACAAAACAACTGTTTGTTGCTTTTGCACCACAACACAAGGGAAATCCTATTTCAAAGTCAGGAATAGCCAGATGGATAGTTAAGTGCATTCAAATATGTTATCTAAAAGCTTAACGCACTTTAACAGTCCCCCCTAGAGCACACTCCACACGGAAAATGGGGGCATCCATGGCTTTCCTAGGAAATATTCCCCTCGAAGACATCTGTAAGGCAGCCACATGGTCCACCATACACACTTTCACTAAACACTACTGTGTAGACGTGCAAGCAGAACAGCAAGCTGCTGTAGGCCAGGCTGTCCTCAAAACTCTTTTCTAAACTGCTGCAGCTGGCACAGGTGGCCACCGCTAGAGGAGATACTGCTATTCAGTCTATGCACAGATATGAATTCAGCAGCCCACATGCCTCGAACGGAATATGCTACTTATCAGTATGCATCTGTTCTTGGCATGTAGGGCTGCTGACATCATATCGCCCGCCCTCCTCCCCGGCGCCTGTCGCAGCTGCAGCATTATCTCTAGCATGGACATCTCTTACTTTTCTATCTCCACCTCTGCCACAATGGCGAAAAACAATCTGAGCATGGAAAGGATGCCCATGCGCACTGTAGTCCAGGGGAGGAGTCACCTACCTCGTGATACTTCGAAGACTCTTCCAGGACAACAAAGTGCAATCATCCGGACCCAACACTAGGCGGCGATCTATGCACAGATATGAATGTCAGCAGCCCTACATGCCAAGAACAGATGCATACTGGTAAGTAGCATATTCCTAATTGACACTGGTGCCAATTACTCTACCAATGCAGTCACTAGAGTCCATCCCAGCTCATATCACATGCTTGTCTGGATCATGTATATTTTGACAAGTGAAGCCTAGAGGTCCTCCGGGGCAGCTGGCAAGATGTTGCTGGTGATATCCCATAGTACATGGGTGTACCTTTCTAGACAGCAAAGTGGTAGAAGAAGACATTTTCTTTATAAAAGCTTTAATTCCTTTTGATTCTCTATCCGGAGGGTTGATGAGAAATTAATTCGCATTAGCCTTTCTTGTTGAAGCTTGAACAATCATGATGTCTGATGTAGGGTGCTTAGAAAGTTCAGGCCACCAGGGGTGGGTCTATGTTGCTAGCCACAGTGCGTCTTCGCTGGCAGACAAGAGCATGGCTATACTATACAGCCAGAAGTGCTTTAGTAAGGGCGTCACTAAATGGTAATACCGGCTCATATGAACCTCCCCATGATTGAAGAATCTCAGTCAGTACATTTTTTTTCTCTATAAAGGGCATTGCAATTCTAGTGCTTTAGCTGCCACCTTAGCCACCACTGCAGATGAAGAACTTTCTTAGATTGGTGGCCAGCCTAGCTTGATTTCAAAGATACATCTAAGCCACTGACATTTTGTAATTCTGCATACAATGTTTCTACAGTAAAATGAGGGGGAGCAACATGTCTCCTTCCTCACCATCATCAGTGTCTTGATAGGCATTGGGTACATCTTCCACATGATAGGAATCATGATTTAAAAGAACTAACTCTTGCAGAATAGAAAGTTCCCTGTAGTAGGAAACAGTCCTTTAGGTAATTAGTAATGGTACAGATTTTGTGTTTGATCCATCGTGGAGCATCTTTAAACAACCATGGAATCTTCTGATTCATCTCCGGCCCACGATATGTTCCATGGCTATGTTCAAGCAAATCAACCCTTGCATGTTCATGATGAGCTAGCTGGTGCCCTAAGAGGGCAGTTCCCCATACCTCAGCCATGTTGGCATTGAGCTGCGGCACCACTGATTGAGTCAGCGCTTAGACTGGGATGGCACTCTGCTCCGCTTCTGCTTAGGATCCATAAATTTGAACATCCAAGAAGATGAGGCTTCCATTTGGTGTCTGGGGGACTTGAAAATAGCTAGATTGAATTTATGCAACGATTTGAAGTACATGGGGCCAAGGTTGCTAGGTTATTGACTAGCTTCTAAATGACATCTATAACACTTATGGAAGCGAACTAATGTTAAGTAGACCCCAGCCAATTGTCCCTATAAGTGGCTTACCCTTTCCAGGAGGCAGGGCAGGATTTAATTAAGTCTTTCAAACTAATTAAAGGCAGTATCATTATACTAACAATCCCAATAAGCTAGGAGATACAGAGGAGGCCAGACAATTGTGTACCTTGGGTGGCTTTGTAGAGCCAGATGGAAATGCTGCAGGTCGGTCTGCCATCTTGACTACTATCAAGAATAATAGACTTTGTTAGAGAACAAGGTGAAGATTGAAAATACTTATTCATATATTCACCTGTTTGCTTACACATGAACATCCAAAAAAAAGCTTTTAATTATTTCTCTGTGTCCTCAGGAAATTAAACATTCTGGAAGTATTGATTTTACGAATGAAGGGCACATACGCATGCTTACCCGGTGTTCATATAGTAATTTTGCTAAATACCACACAATTTGCAAACAATATCAACTTATGCAGAATGTGCTATTACTGTGATCAGATAAAATATCAGAGGAAATCCTTTCATGTGGACAGGGGAGCGATTCAAAAATAATTTGTTACAGAAAGAAGTATGTTAGCTGGGGAGGTGGAATTCTGTAGCCCACACGGACTTGAATGAGACACTTAGTTTACTTGTATTTTCTCTGCTAATAATTAGCAAACCACATAGAATATATTTTATTTATTTATATATCTTCGCTAGAAATGGCATTACTGAAAAGAATGAAGGTTGGGCTCTTAAAAACCTGAGTAATGGTTGATTATTCGATGGACGATGTTGGCATGTCTTGCCCTGTGCCTGAACTCTGTGGTCATAAGAAAATGAACAGAATTATTTTTTGTATTATTTTAATTTGGTTTTAGTTATTATTTTATTTTTTATCATGATGAAAAAAAATGTTTGATTAACTTATTTCTATTTTGCCTTTGTGAACCTAAACATTTAATTAGATTTGTGTTGAAGTCTTTGGCCCCAGATGAACAGCAGTGAGGCTGAGATTCATTGAGCTGTATTGGCTTGTTGAAGAGTTATACTAAAAAGAAAAGCAATTAGTGAAACTACTGGTGAAGCAATTTGTGAAAAACAATGCCTAAAAGTGTCTCTTTCAGGTGGAGGTTTCCATCTTATGGCTTTAACCTGTTTTTGTTTTACAAGAAGGAGGGACCAAGGGCTATTTTTAACTAGGTCCAGCTTGCAGGCCCAAATACAGTACAATACAATACAAAACAAAGTGGTATGCTGTTCCTACCGGACAGTACAGGTAGATGTGTGTATGGAGAAATATTGTGCTCACTCTAGGCAGGAGAACGTTTCCTCCTTTCTGAAAAAGACCCTCACACACCCAATCAGATAGGTGTCCTGCTTCATCATTGGGTCTGCTCCTTATCGGTTCGGCGCTGCAATACCTGATCGGACCCATGATGGGGCCTTGTAGCGGAGATCTTTCTTCCTGGCTGTTGTTTGCAGTGCGTGTGCGGGCCCTAGTGAGTGTAGATGTGAAAATGTGCGGTTAAACCAGGAGGTAGAGGTCCACCCAGAACAATTTTAATGAATGTGGCCACTATCCCGATCAAAATAGAAGTACGCACACCCCTGCTATAAGGTTACAGGGTATTGCGCTGTGAAGTCAGGTCAACATGTTTCTTGCCATTAGGTCAGGTAGAGTGCAATTCTTCAGGACCAATGTAAGATCTATCTACACTTTTTGGTGGTGGTCCCAAGTTACAAAAGTGAGTGACCACCCATACAACACCCTAAAAAGTGGTACCTGTAGATCTGGAGCATCAACCTGTAAAAAGAAAGAATTATGGAGTTTACGAAGTCATTCCAAATCAACCTCTATAATGCTAAGGTGATTTCATAATGCAACACTTCAAAAGTGCGTAAATTGCATGCATCACACTGTGGTGTTTGTGACCATGGCTAAGGAGGGGTTATGAGAGGTGGTCTTTGCTCCCAGACCCTTTTCAAGCCTTTCCCAAGGGAAGGCCTGGAATGTTCCTGAGATATGGATGGCATCAGGATGCTGAAAATACCACAACCACCTAACAGTTTGGGACACTATGACATTGAGATGGACTCTCAACAGGATAGAGGAGCCAAGCAATACCCAAGTAGCCTAAATAGCTAGAAATAAGAATAAACAAAAAGTACAGTTGGTCTCTATTAGACTGTAAAATCCTTAAAATACCTAGAGGTTGTACATTATCTTGTAATCATATTCAAACATCTTAAATAGAGACTGGGGGATCAATTATGTTTAGTTTAAAGGGACTGGCCCAGCATGTCAGACCCAGCTTTCATCTTTTTTGGTGTATTGAGGGAGGAGTACTATACAGTGCTAAACATTTACCTCTGATATATCCACTGCTTTTAAAGCTCAGGAGGAGGTTATGAAGACCAAAGTCAGAAGGTAATAGGATTTATATACCTCCATTTGCCACATCTGTGACCCGATCTTGCTGTGGTGGGCTACATCCCCCAGCTGCCCTGTGAACTGAAAAGGGCTTTGACTGTGCTAATAAGCGCTTTATTTTACCATGGTGCGGGACTAGCCTAGGAGAAAACCAGGCCAAGCCGAGAGGAGACCGGGCTGTGCCCACTCTCTGATTTTCCTAACCCAAATTCAGGTACTGTTGTTTTAGCTTTTCCTGTTTCATGCTTGCTATGCTCTTGAGATAATTATTCTTGCCAGCACATGACACAAGTTGTGCCGCCTTCCTAGCTAACTTACAAGGAGGATTCTAGGATTGTGATCAGCCTTCCTGGGGGATCGCTTGAAGGAGCTGGAGTACCAAACCACTGCTGGAACACTTTTATTCTTATTTAAGTAGTCTGTCTTAATATTATGGTTATTGGCAAGGCGTCTTACACAACTATTTTTAATATTATACTTGTGCAGGTAAAGTGTTGCCCTATAACGGGTCTTTGATCTGATGTTTTTATTGTTTGATTGTTCTCCCTATTAAGGAAATGGGGGTGTAGTGATTTGTGCTGGTTGGGGGGGGGGGGGTCAGTAAGTGATTTGTACTGAATTAAATTGACTATTATGGGTAAACAGAAGGCAGCTGATGTCGCTCCAACACAAACAAGTGTGCTAGGAAAGCACAGGATTTGTCTACCCTCAGACAGATAAATGATTTGATTGTGGAGGTGGAGACTATATTGAACCCTTTGGCACCTTTCTTGACCCAGGGCCCAAGGAAAAGCATGAAATCTATATAACCGGACGTCTTTGAGAAGAACCCTGACAGGGCACTGATAAGCAAGAGCAAACCTTTTGTGAGCTCCGTGTCCAAGCAATCTGTGGTCATGAATGGGGAACCATCTAGCGATCCTCTTGTGGGACAGCATCCCCCTCTTGAACCTGAAGTGATTTGCTCCAATAGGTTTTCTCCATTGGTGGATATTGCGAAGGGTGAATCACTATTGCCCGTTTGTTGGGGAGAGAGGTTTAGCATTACTACTTGGTCTCACGATGCAACAACAAAGTTGTATGACATTGTTTTAGATTTGTGCAATGAAGTGGCTGGCTTAAAAAGGGTGGTTAAATCTTTAGAATCTAAACTGAATCAAGTCACACAACTGATAGCACAGACTATTGAGCCGCAGGGGAGTGAAGTTAGCTCTATCTCCTCGTCGTACCTTCCCCTTCCCAGTTTTGGTATTCCTCAGCAGAGTGGACTAGGATATTCCAGACACTAGTAGGACACAGCCAGCTTGCGGGGCTCAATTTTGCCAGTCTGACAGGCATCAGGGTGGGCAACTGGGGGATAGACACTGGACAGGACTATAGAAGTGGCTTTAATATTGTTGACACCCACTGTGCAGTGCACCCTAGTGGAATCACGGCCTCTAGATCTCATGACGCTTTTTAATGGCAGGGTCACAGTCTGGTCCATTTACAGTGGATCCTTGTGGCGCTACCAGTAGAGGGATTTGCCCTCAGGCTAGATTTAGCGAAGGCTATCCTAGCTTCAAATTGACCAATGTTCCAAATTTGAAAAACAAGTGTTTTGAGAGCAGTAAGTCCTTAAATAACAAAGTATTACATTGCCTAAGAGGCAACTAACTATCAATTTAAGTCAATTATAATGTAATACATCTTGAGTGTCTGCGGAAGTTCTCCAGAGTCTGGGTTATGTGATGCCATCAAGGTTATTTGCAATAGAAGCATTTGATATTCTTATCGCCAACACAGGAATTCAACTTGCCTTTTGTAACAGTAAAGGGCGAGGCAGCTGTTTAAGATTAGGAGAGCGTAGCTCTAGAAGGTATCGGCCCCTGGGGTACTTAGACTGACTCTGTCGTTCTGCGCCCACAGCGGCTCCTGGTATTCCTGTGCCTTTCCAAAATGAAGTTGGTATTTTAGCTCATGTATCCCAGGTAGATGTAGCTCTATGGGATAATGTTTGAATCTTGCTTGGCTGATCCACAATGGGTCGCTTACATCTACTCCTTTCATCTTTACCTCATCCATGAGACCTGGGCTTTAAAGCCATTAAATAGGTCGGTTCTGTTACCTATTCAGTGGGTGCGCTCCTCTCCTCCTCTGGTTGCCCCTCTTGGGGTCTCTTAAAATGGGTTAAAATCCCACTCAACGGATTCATTTGACCATTGAGTCGCCTGATGTTTTAGGGCTATCTATAAGGGCATGGAATGGGTCTGTAATCAACAGTTACAACATCTATATTCATAGTGTGGCTAACAACATTGCCTCTTTAACATAAAACATCTTTAATAATCAGTCCTTGTCTTACAAACCCAAGCTTATTCTTGTGGGTGACTTTAATACTACCTACGAGACGTTTGATTTTATTACATTAGGCACTGAACTGGAAGATGAGGCCCTGGCCATCCCGGAATTAAACGCTCCCCCTTTAAAATCTTGCTCCACTGTGGCCATGCAACTAGCTTTGTTTACAGTCGCTCACAGTGTGTGGGCATGTAATGGTAGATCAAATTCGGACGGGTAGGGCATTTACTTTCTGTGGAAGTTCATCGAAGAGCAGAATTGATTATATAATTCTGTCTTATAATCTATGGAACTGGTTGGTGGATTTCGTATAACTAGTAGAGTAGAGATGGATCATAATTCTTTGCATTGGTCACTTAAAGAGGGGCTATTTGACTCCATTAACCAGACCAGAGTATTTGATAATGCTGTTGTTAGGAACTCTAGCAGGGTCCTTGAGTGGCCAAAAATGTGTTCTTGCCCTCTGCGGCTTGCTTCAATTTATGATCTTTTTGCCTCAGTTCTTTCATCAAATGAGGATGTCGATCAGCATACAATTCTTGTCGTTCATGGTCATTTGTTTGATTCCTTAATCTCTTTGAGGTTGAGGTGGGAACTTGCAGATCTAAAAGAGCTGTCGCTAAGGCGGCTACTTGGTTTACTAAGGATTGCAAACAGGGTAAAGCTTATTTGTTAATAGCTACAAGATCTTTGAGTCCTCCACGGATTCGCAACGCCAGCCGCCACTATAAAGGGGTGCTAGCGTTGAGAAAAAAAGAGTAGGGATGACAAAAACAGGCAGGATCTGCTAGAGGCTTTCAAAATGAAAGATATGTCTTCCTTTTAGCATATAATTGCCCACGGTAGTTTGTACTCCGAATGTTCATCATATTCAATAGCAGGTGTGGGTCTGACATTTTGCTAATCTATACTCTACACCCATCTCAGACCAGATACTTTGTTGTATAGGTCTGTGTTCCCAGGCTAGTAGAAGTCTTGTAGCATCTGACCTAGAGTTTATTTTACTTGGACGACACCAAAGAACCAATAGTGTCCTTGCAGCCTCAGAAAGCTCCAGGTATTGAGCTTATCCCTGGTGACTTGTATTGTTCAGAGAGCGAGATTTGAGCCCTGCATATTATTATTCTGTACACCGCCACACCGCCATTATGTTGGGTTCTCCTCTTCCTGATACTTGGAGAGGAGCTGTAATTATTTCAGTGTTTAAAAAGGGTGTAAGATCTGACACTAGTAATTGCAGGCCTATTAGACTAATTGACATTCGCCAAAAAGTTTGTGCCGTCAGGATTTAGACAAACTCCAGCAGCGGGTCATTGAAAATGTTATTTTTCCCTTCCATGCCAGGTTTAGATCCAATTTTGGAACAGAAGATCTAGTCTTTAGGTTTATGCTGATTCTCTGGAAATATATTAAGATCCAGAAGGACCATCTTTATGTAGCCTTAATCGAAGTTGCATTCAGTCTGGTTCCCAGATCTTGTCTCTGGGACTCTCTCAGGTCGATGGGGACTCCTTCCTCCTTGGTTGGGATTCTAATGAGGCTTCACGAGAACAACTGTGCCCAAGTTCGGTGGGGCAAGGATGGGGCTTTGACTGGTAGTATTAGCGACACTTGTGGTGTCCGACAGGGATGTGTCCTCATGCAGACGCTCTTTTCTCTGAATATAAATGATGCATTCACCCATCTAAATGAAAGTCTTCATGATGGCGACATTTCTATCCCTGGGCTGTTTTCGCCAATGACATCCTGCTTATCTCCAGAAACCCTTTTGGAATCCATTAAATACATTCCTCGACTTTTGTAATCTAAAGGGCTTAGAGATTAATGTCCAGAAAACACAATGTTTGACCTCAAGACCACATAGATCGTTATGCAAAGATGTAACACTTGGGGCTATGGTACTCAAAGTTAATCATTTCGACTATCTTGGAATTAGAATTAGCTCCTGTAGGGAAGTGGGTTTCTGTTGCAGTAATTCCCCACTTGTTGCCTGATAACTGATAAACTTTTCCTTGTTGTGCCCTGGGTCCCTGCCAATCAGGTACCCAGGGCCTTTGCTCCTTCCCTAAAAACTTTACTAAAGCCTAAACCCAATTGGCATCTCTGGAAACAGGTAAGCCCCTGGTGAATGGTACCCTAGGTACCCTGTGGTAAATAAATAATTTATTACCGGATCTATTTTTCAGAATAATCAATAAACAGGTAGCTCAATAAATAAGAGTCAAGATTCGAGGTAGCTGGAGTTTACAGGCTTTAATAGGCATAAAGGACAGGAACAGGACAGCCTGTACGGGAATAGGATGGCAGCTGCCGGGGGCAGGATCTGGGAATAAATGCGCTAGGCTTGGGCCACTTTTAGTAACAGTTCACAGTATATATATCAAAACAATTGCATTACATTCAATACAGTAGGCGTAGCAGTAGGCGTGGTTTCGTAACAGTCGCGAAAGATAAGGACAAAATGAAGTAACAAGAAGGCGTGTACAGGGCGTATACATAGACATGTGATGTAAACGTAACAGAATATGTCATAAACGGGGCGGAAACATGGAGGGGGCTACCTAAGCAGCTGGGACCTCTAACCTAGTGGTGCGCGCAAATGGGCAATGACGTGTTACCAGGGAGAACTGGGGGCTATGACTTCTGTTCTAGAAGAGGAGACTAAAGTCTGGAGTGTCAGAGCGACACGTACCCAAGGCATATCTAGTATCTGGTGTTTAGAGTACATGTTGATAGAATCCAAAAGTTATCAGGGCAAAGGCTAATGGACACTAAGACTGGTGCGTGCATAATTTTATATGTATTGTGTGTGCGAGGAATATTCTATGAATATTAATACAGTATTTCTCTTGCATGGAGACGTAAAGGCTAGACTATGACGGAAACTATTGATGCGATTCAGTAGCTTAGGAATGCAGAGAAGGAGGGCTGAACTGATAACTAGAAACATAACATATTCTTGGCAGACTGGGAGGCAGAGCCAGGCCGGGCCGGGCACTGCGTGGCAAGAAGTAAGCTAAGGGTCAGGGATACAGGTGGGGGCTGTATCGCTCCTCGGAGAGGGTTCAGGAGACAGGAGCTGAATCTGAGTCCGGGCCCTTTTGAGGCCTAGAAACGGGGACAATTCAATGAATTAACGTGCACACTGTAAAATGTGGCAACGCAGGTTTACATAGGCCTGATATTCGTTGTTTTCACGAAGACTGGAAACTGGCATACTAGAGATGGACACAACTGTAATTGCGTCTTTAATCGATCAGAGGGGAATACATGCATATCGATCATGCACATATAGCAGAAGATGGGGAACACGTAGGCACATATAACATGGCAAAATTTACTTTTCCACATTCCCTCCTTGTGCCCTACGTTTCCATCAGGAAACATCTATATTCATGATACCATCTATCATTTCATATAGCATCATTTGCTCGTCTCGAATTGTCTTGGAACGGGATCTAGGACTAGGAATACAAGAGGTAGCACACATGCCGCAAATCGCAGGGCCACATTGTATACAGAGGCAGCAACTGAATATGATCATTACTGCAATACCTAGGAATGACAATACTTTCCATCCCCAAGCAGATATAATACTCCAGAACCAACCGGACCATGTCCAGGTGCCTGGATTCTGGTGTAACTGATGGGCAATTTTATGAAGTCTGGTTATAGCTGAATAAACAGACGGCGCGTTATTAGGAATGAAAATGCAGCAACTAGATCCGATGACTCTACATGCTCCTCCTCTGTCGGCCAGTATGACGTCAAGAACGAGACGATTTTGGAGCACGACAAATCTCATAACAGATTGTTCTTCGGTTAAGTTACCTAGAGCAGAAGTAGTCTCATTCACTACTGCTTCGAGGGTTCTGGTTAGTCTACGTATTAACTTACTATTCTGGACAGGGCCTATAAAGAAGAAGAAACCTTTATTAAAGTCTTGATACTGTTCTAGAGTAGTTTCAGATTGATCGACAATTGGGGACTCAATCTCCCTTCTATGTCTGACGTGTACTAGATGTGTGTTTCTGTGATAATCAGATGGGGCCAGAAAAACTGGTGGCAGTAGGAAGGCAATGTAACATGTTCCATCCCAATCGAGGGGCAGACGAACATATGCGGTCTGACCACAAACAAAATAAGAATGACGTGAGGTTTTGAAAATAGATTTCCCACTGTCACTATACTCGACAATAGTAGTACAATCACTATGTCCTACATGTGCGGAACCATTCTTTCTGACACATAATTCGCCTTTGACTGGTAGTACTGAAATAGCAGGCAAATCTGGAGTAGTCTCAGACTGAACATTCAGGACCATAAAATTCGAAGAATAATTACCTAAATCATATACTTCATTTTCTAGATCTAACCCTGTTCTATGGGGGAAACCTTGCTTGTCTGGAAAACATGTTCTATTTAGAAGGGACATATCATTGGAGGATGACGTTAAAGTGGACCATGCTCCACACGAACCATTATGTGAAAACGGATAAGGAAAGAGTGGCAGAACTCCCTTCTTTGTCTGGAAAGGGGGGAGTCGACCACACACCCAACAATTAGTGGCATTGCTGGTCTGGTGTGAATAGTGTAACATTCTGATAAATGTATTATTTCGCATAGCAAGACGATAGGATAACTCGTGAGGAGGCAGATCACTAAATGTGTGCTCTACTGTAGCATTATAAAACTTATTTACATGTGAACTTGGAAAACATAAATGTAATGCATAACTTGTGCAGGTAACCATTAAACTTAAAAACAATAAGAAACTTAGAACAATGATACATCGTATAGAGTTTTGACTAACTCTCTCACTATGGGGGTCTATCTCATACATGTCAGAGACCTGTCTAACCGTTTCACCCGAGAGGGACTTAGACAATTAAACTGGCTGACTTATTTTACTAGACCGGAGTTTCTCTTTATACTCCTGCTGCGGAGTTTTCTCTAACAGAGGAACTTTATGTTCAGAATCAAGTTCGGAGTCTGGTTTTAGGCAGTCTTTAGTAATAGGACAGTCCTTAGCGAAAGATTTTTCACAAAGTCCATGGAATTTTTTGACGTGGGACAGGTGGACCCATCCTTTCCTGCCCTCCAACTTCACTGCTGTCCTTGTAGTTAATAAGACCATCCGAGGCTCCTTCCAGCGGGGCTCCAGCGGACTTGAACGATCAAAATTCCGCACCAACACGAGGTTGCCTGGAATGACTTCATGCGGTTTCACCTCGGTGTTGTCTGGAAATGCAGCGGCAACCTGTGAACGACAAGAGTGTAGGGCAGACATCAAGGAAGCTAGGTAATCTGTCAGCATATTACTGGAAACATCTGTAATACTGCGGGGTCTAGGTGTACCCCACATGTTTGGGGGGCGGCCGAATACGACCTCATACGGGGACAGACCTGATCTGGAATGTGCAACCATCCTCATGTAGAATAGAGCAACTGGCAGGGCAACTAGCCAGTCTACACCTTTCTCTTTACATATTTTGGCAATGCGAATTTTCAGGGTCTGATTATGTCTCTCTACGAGACCGGCTGCTTCAGGATGGCGCACACAATGGAACTTCCACTGGTACCCTAACAGAAGGGAAACATGTTTCATGAGTTCAGATGAGAATGGCTGGCCGTTATCAGAATACACGACCCTAGGGAGTCCATAGCGGGGAAAGAATTCACGGACCAACTGCCTGGCAGTGGTCGCTGCTGTGTAATCTGGAACTGGATATGCTTCTGTCCACCTGGACAAAGCGCATACAACTACGAGGACATACTTGAAACCTCGACATCGCTCCATCTGAATATAATCCATCTGGAGGACTTCAAAAGGGTGGTCAGGAGGTTGGAATCCACCTTGTTCCACCGGGACACTTTTACCTGGATTGAACTGACAACATATCATACAGGTACGGACTTTCTGCTTGGCTGCAGCTCGTAAGTGCTTGTTGAACCAAAGGTTCTGAATACTGTCTAACATAGCTTTTTCTCCTAGATGTGCTGGACTATGTGCGGTATTAATAATGACTTGAACCATAGAGTCGGGGAGAAACCATGTGGCTTTTCCCTTCGTCAACCATCCTTGATCTGTCTGGACCCCTCCTTGTTCGGACCATTTTTTGATTTCCTCGGGAGTAGCATGTAACTGTATGTCTAAGACATCTTGTGTAGGGTCTTTAACTGTCATACAAGTAGTCTGATCTGGATTGAATGTCTGTGTTGTGTTAACTGGAATGTCTAGAGTCTGAGCTGTAAGCTTAGCTGTTCGATCTGCTAGATCGTTACCTTGGGAAATGATGTCAGTAACTTTCGTATGTGCTTTGCACTTCATGATAGCGATAGCTGTCGGTAAATGTATTGCATCTAACAGAGCTTGAATGAGGAGACCATGCTGAATCTTGGTTCCATGAGAAGTCATGAAACCTCTCTCCTGCCAGAGCACTCCAAAGTCATGTACGACTCCGAATGCGTAACGTGAATCTGTATATATGTTTACTTTCAGGTTCTTAGCACGTATGCAGGCTTGGGTCAGAGCTACTAGCTCTGCTGCTTGAGCAGACAGGGTGTCAATACGGTGTGTTTCTATAACTTCAGTTTCAGTAGTCACTGCATACGCGGCTACTAGTTCTCCTGTACTTGTTCTCATACATGAACCATCCACATAAAGTGTCAGGTCGGGATTAGGTAATGCAATGTCTGTCAGGTCTTGTCTTGGCTTAGTCATAGTGTTAACAACTTCCACACAGTCATGTGTGGCAGGATTTGAAGTAACTGACGGTAACAGTGTAGCAGGATTTAGAACGTTGCAGCGTCTGATTTCTATGTGTGGCTGGAACAGTGTCAGTTCATAACCTGTTAAACGTGCAATTGTCAAGTGCTGAGTCTGTGTTCGGTTTAAAAGAACTTCCACGGAGTGTGGAACTTGTACTGTCAGGGAGTGTCCTAACACTATGGAATCACTTTGTCTGATTGCTAGAGCTGTGGCTGCAACTGACTTGAGGCACGCAGGCAGAGCCTGGGCTACTGGATCTAATGTGCTCGAAAAATAAGCACAGGGCTTGTACTGTCCTGCTTGATCTTGTGTGAGAACAGATAATGCAGTACCATCACGTTCTGTGACAAAAAGTGTAAAAGGCTTACTGTAGTTCGGTGTGGCTAGAACGGGTGCTTGGCATAAGGCTTTCTTTAATTCATTGAAAACAAGTGTATGTTCCTGGGTCCAAGGGAGGACAGTCGATACGGCTGCCTCCTGTGTCGTTAACTGCATCAGTGGCTTGGCTAGAAATGCATACTGAGGAATCCATTGTCTGCAATAAGAAGTGAGGCCGATAAAAGCTCGTACCTCCTTCTGTGTCTTGGGCTGTGGAAGACTCGCTATTAACTGGATACGGTCTGGTGTCAACTGCCTACCCCACTTGGACAGCAAGTGGCCTAAGTAGATCACTTGCTGGACACAGAATTGTAATTTGGAAGGGGACACCTTGTGCCCCTGCTCGGCCAGGAAATACAGAACTGTAAGCGACGCACGCTCGCAGTCACGTTCAGAACGGGCTGTGATCAGTAGATCATCGACGTACTGGAGCAGGGCAGTGTCAGTTGGCATGTGAATATTGTCTAGTTGTCTCTTAAGTGCTTGACTGTAAATACTAGGACTTTCTGTGAAACCTTGAGGAGCTCGTGTGAATTTATAGCTCCTTCCATTTAAACAAAAACCGAAAAGGTACTGGCTGTCTGGATGAATGGGGACACTGAAAAATGCATTCTTGAGATCGATAACTGTGAAAAATGTAGCTTCAGAATCAATGGCTGTCAATAGAGAAGAAATATCTGGGACTACTGGATACTGGGGTATGATACATTTATTAAGCTCTCGAAGGTCAATCACTAATCGATATACTGGAGGTGCATTTGGATCAGTACGTTTCATGACTGGAATGATAGGAGAATTACATACATTGGAGTCAGTTTCTACAACCACTTCTTGAACAATAAGCTCGTCAATAATTTTGGATAAGGCTGCTACAGCCTCAGGTGGCAATCTGTACTGTCTGATTCGTGGCAAGACTATTCCTTGTTTGAGAGTCACACGATGGGGTGTGATGTGCATACATCCTACATCAGTTGGACCTTGCGCCCATAAATGCTGTGGAACATTCAGTAATCTTGGATCAAAATCACGTAATACATAGTGACCTTTAAAATCTCTCAAAAACAAACGGACCCCTTCTGGGGAGCAGCAAATTACTGCACCTAATTCTCTCAGTGTTTTAATGCCTAACAAATTTTCTGGACATGACTTCGTAAGTAACAAATCAGTAGTTCGGGACAATGGACCAACTTCTAGGGAAACTGGCTTCGAAATTTCATTAACAATAGGCTTTCCTGAAAATCCAAGGGAAACATTTTTAGAGCCTGAGAGCGGAGCCCCTGGAACCTCGTCATGACTGATAGTAGTCCTACTTGCCCCTGTATCAATCAGAAACTTTCTGTCTTTCCCTAATACTTGACTGTGTACATAGGGACCCTCTTGATCTACAGGTATCTCGATGAGAGGCAAGCCTACCTCCCTCTCTAGGCTGTTTCATGAATACTGTTGATACTCTGGATACTCTGACTGAGCATACTGGTACATTTGCTGTGTAACATGCTGTGTTGCAGCGATTGGCTGCGGTGCTGGAACTGTCTGTTGTGCATTCTGTGGTGACTGAGAAGTCTGTGAAACTTGTTCTTGTCTAGGCGGACGTGGTCTTTCTTTAGTCTTACCAGTAGCTATGTTGTGTTTCAGAACTGCACACTCGTTTATAAAATGACCTGGCTGTTTACAGTAATTGCAAGTCCCTTTAACGGGAGCTGCAGGATGACTGGCTTGACTCGGACCCCTCTTCTGACTGTCTTGTGGAACAGATTGTGCAACTAATACTTTCATTTTCGTATCTTTCATACGTCTCCTTTCATGTTCTTGCTCTTCCCTGATTCTGTTCTGGTGATACTGGAGCATCTGGAGCATTTGTGACGGGGTATTAGCTTGCCAGGTACTTTCGACTTTCAAAACTCGATTTTTAACTTGTGGACTTGAATTCTCGACTAATTTAGTAACAAAAAGATGAGGGTACGACTCGCTACTTGTCTTCAAACCACTGTTAATAATAAAACATTTTTCAAATCTAGAATAAAAATCACTAGTGTCTTCATCCTGTTTCTGTTTGCATGCTGAGATTGCATCCCAATCTTCCTTTTTCGTGGCTAGTAACCTTGGCAAAACTTGTATCAATAACTCGGGCAATTCTTTACATTTGTCCCCAAGACCAGTACCTGGTACTCGTATTTTATCTTCAGCTTCTAGAGCTGTCCAATCAATCTTTTTCTCTCCCACCTCCCATTCTTTTTCCTTGAGTTTTTCATATACCCCTGCGGGCAACAGGACCTTTAACATTTTAATGATATCTGGATACGTGTATTCTCCCATACGGAGCATGTCTTTTAATTCTCGATGGAACCCTGCTGGATCTTTGTCGTGACAGGGAATTAATTTCTTCATCTCTAGGAGTTCCATCTTGGTGATAGGGGTGTAAACAAATACTCGTTGCATTTCACCACCCGCTGTCCTAACTGGGTGTACTTCTCGTAACGGATGCTGTCTATCTATGTAAAATGGTTTACTTTCTGGAGGTGAGACATGAACAAAATGCGGATTCAAAAACGTTCTATATTTGTGGCGCTGTTCTAAAATGACACTAATTAAATCGGTACCTAAACCTCTCCATCTATATTGGAGTAGCTCGTTCAGAACATCATGTAACGGACCTGGATCAGAATGCTGTCCCTCATACAGTGTAATGAGGTGCTGGATCATATACATACCCACCAGTCGCTGCTCGGCTGGGGGCAGTTTCAGAAACATTTGTGCCACTATTTCGTCTGGAAAAGTGGTAGAATCAGTAATCCATCGGACTGCTGATAGGGCTAGTTCTTGTTCATGCATGGTACTAAGTTCACTATAACCGATTCGTGATTTCAGAATGTGATCGGTAGCTTGAAATACCTGCTCAAGAGAACCTTGTTCTGGTGCTGGAAGAGGAAAAACTTTCTTGTGATCTAGGCGTGAATGTCGGTCGGGAAGTCTAGTACTACCTACATACGCTATTCTGGTGGGATTCTCGTCGTCTACCTCTTCAGTAGAAGAGTTGTCTTCTTTCTCGCTTACTTGTGCTGCTTTGCGTTTCTCGTGTAACTTTATTATTTCCTTACGAATTTTCTTATACATACTCTCTATACTACTGAGTGTCTTGTGTCTTCCCTCGGCTATATGATCACTCCATCTTGTCAGGACCTTCATTTCGGTCGAATCTTTAGTTGGATAATCTTGTTCCCTTATTAAACAATTAATTAGAAACTTTAATAGCATGAGCTGGATCTCGACTTTTCTTTGAGACATGGCTTCGCCAATACTTTCTGGATCTACTCCTGTACGGATGAAACGATATATTCTGTCTAGATATTCTTTCATATTCGGTAGGGTGTCCAAATATTCGGTCACCCGTCTTACACGCAATGAATACAGGACCATATCATCATCGCCTGGGACTGGATCATAACGGCATTCGGTAAGAGCTCGCTTGATATCTGCAACTGACTGATGTTTGGGCGAACGCTGTAACGCTCGGGCATGTAGCTCGAGTAATGTCACACGTTTGTGTTGAGGCGGGGTTCCAGGAGGACTTCCCCCCGAGGCCCCTAGACTAGAATCGTCGGTGGGTACTGTACGTGCTGGTAGAGTGACTGATGCAGCGGGTACTTGTACTGTGGGCTGGACCGGGGGTACCGTAACAGGTGCTGCAACGGGTGCCCCGGTGGCTGGAGGAACAGGAATTACATTATTTACGGGAGCTGGCGGAACAGGATTTGCATATTCTGGGACTGTGTCGTCCAAATAGGACGAGAGAAAAATATCCGCTGCGGTCGGTTTGTGACATAGCTTAATCGGAACTAATGGCGGCGGGAAATTACATGGTGCTTCCGGGGTTGCTTTCGGCAAGCCCTCGGCAAGAAGAGGATACATACCCTTAATAAGGGCATTTCTCTGTCTGTCGGACTGTTCGGCTTTAACTCGTTCACCTATTTCTATTAATTCCCTTTCTTGGGCTCTTTCTGAGGATTCCCTACTTAATTCTGATTTTCTGATTTCTTTTTCGGTTCTTTTATGAGATTCTTTGCGCCATAACTCGATGGCATCTTTCTGGGACTGTCTGGCTTTCTTTTTCCATAATGCTTCTTCTACTCGCATGATGCACTCGGCATCCCACGTACCTGATACGGGCCATCTATATTTCTCTTCTAATTCCTTGGTGTACTCCACCCATAAGTCTAGATATAATATGGCACTTATGCCATGCTTATGATACATAAAATGACCTGGACTGTCCCTAGGCGGGACAGGAACTGCTTCCTCGAGCAGACCTTTTCTGTTTTTTAACTGACGTAATTTCGAGAACAAAGGCATAATTTAAGCTGGAGTCTGGACACAATACAATACACGATAAACACAATAATAACTGAAAAACAAATCACTCATGCCACGACATTGAAAACACATGAAATAACATTTAAAATAACAGTTTGGACAGAATATTACCTGGTATACTGAGAACAGAACACATGAATTTCTCGAGAACAGAACTTACTAGAATGACTAGATGTACTGCTAAAACAGTACGAAACTTACCGGTCTCATAAAGAGACACGTCAGGACCCGCATCCACCTAGGTGAACACTTCGTGTTGGATCTGTGTACCCAAACCCACGGACCAGAGACAATTAATTGACCCTGTCTAGATACTACCCCAGCAACGGTACTCACCGGGCAGCAAGAACGGAAGGCCTCGGACTGGACTGGACTGCTACGACGACGGACGGACGAACTTCGGACTTCAGTTACAGGTGGGCCTCTGGATACCTCGGACCTTGGACTCTCGGCTTGGGCTCTGGTCGGGACTCGCCGCGTTCCTCACCGCCTCGTCTGGACGCTGGACCGCAACCTCCGTCTCCTCCGTGGGCCTGAGGGATACTTGAAGCAGAAATATCTGCACGTGCACGGTATGGTTCCGTCACGGCTGCAGAGGATCAGGGGGCCTGCGTGGCTTCTCCGGCGCGTGGGGAAAGGGCAAGTTCCTATTCGGGCGCCATTATGTGGTAAATAAATAATTTATTACCGGATCTATTTTTCAGAATAATCAATAAACAGGTAGCTCAATAAATAAGAGTCAAGATTCGAGGTAGCTGGAGTTTACAGGCTTTAATAGGCATAAAGGACAGGAACAGGACAGCCTGTACGGGAATAGGATGGCAGCTGCCGGGGGCAGGATCTGGGAATAAATGCGCTAGGCTTGGGCCACTTTTAGTAACAGTTCACAGTATATATATCAAAACAATTGCATTACATTCAATACAGTAGGCGTAGCAGTAGGCGTGGTTTCGTAACAGTCGCGAAAGATAAGGACAAAATGAAGTAACAAGAAGGCGTGTACAGGGCGTATACATAGACATGTGATGTAAACGTAACAGAATATGTCATAAACGGGGCGGAAACATGGAGGGGGCTACCTAAGCAGCTGGGACCTCTAACCTAGTGGTGCGCGCAAATGGGCAATGACGTGTTACCAGGGAGAACTGGGGGCTATGACTTCTGCGCTAGAAGAGGAGACTAAAGTCTGGAGTGTCAGAGCGACACGTACCCAAGGCATATCTAGTATCTGGTGTTTAGAGTACATGTTGATAGAATCCAAAAGTTATCAGGGCAAAGGCTAATGGACACTAAGACTGGTGCGTGCATAATTTTATATGTATTGTGTGTGCGAGGAATATTCTATGAATATTAATACAGTATTTCTCTTGCATGGAGACGTAAAGGCTAGACTATGACGGAAACTATTGATGCGATTCAGTAGCTTAGGAATGCAGAGAAGGAGGGCTGAACTGATAACTAGAAACATAACATATTCTTGGCAGACTGGGAGGCAGAGCCAGGCCGGGCCGGGCACTGCGTGGCAAGAAGTAAGCTAAGGGTCAGGGATACAGGTGGGGGCTGTATCGCTCCTCGGAGAGGGTTCAGGAGACAGGAGCTGAATCTGAGTCCGGGCCCTTTTGAGGCCTAGAAACGGGGACAATTCAATGAATTAACGTGCACACTGTAAAATGTGGCAACGCAGGTTTACATAGGCCTGATATTCGTTGTTTTCACGAAGACTGGAAACTGGCATACTAGAGATGGACACAACTGTAATTGCGTCTTTAATCGATCAGAGGGGAATACATGCATATCGATCATGCACATATAGCATAAGATGGGGAACACGTAGGCACATATAACATGGCAAAATTTACTTTTCCACAACCCAGGGCACTGTGACCAGAGAAGACCCCTAAGGGCTGCAGCACTTATTGTGCCACCCTTAGGGGCCCTGTACCCTGACACACATACACTGCCTTGGCAGGCTGAGTGTCTTGGTACGAACTAAACAGAGAGTCGACATGGCACTTTTTGTCACAGAACGTGATGGTACTGCATTATCTGTTCTCACACAAGATCAAGCAGGACAGTACAAGCCCTGTGCTTATTTTTCGAGCACATTAGATCCAGTAGCCCAGGCTCTGCCTGCGTGCCTCAAGTCAGTTGCAGCCACAGCTCTAGCAATCAGACAAAGTGATTCCATAGTGTTAGGACACTCCCTGACAGTACAAGTTCCACACTCCGTGGAAGTTCTTTTAAACCGAACACAGACTCAGCACTTGACAATTGCACGTTTAACAGGTTATGAACTGACACTGTTCCAGCCACACATTCATCTAAAATCAGCCGAACAACAAATTCTGATTTACTCACCTGTTATTAGGAGAGATCCCAGTGCTGTATCTTTCAGTCCAGCACTGAACCTGAAAAGTAACTATAACCGTGATCTACTGTTAACTCAATTTTCCTCCATAGGAATCCATTGTCTGGTTTTCACCAGAAAAGATTTTAAGTGTTGATTTTGGAAACGTACAAATATTCCTTAAAAATCGCCTGTATGACATAAACGCATTCTTTCAATTGTTTACAGGAGATGCACCAGTGCTGGATCCAGGATCCAACACTGAGTAAGAAAAAGTAACGTTAAGACTACTTACCTGCTAAGTGAATTTCCTCCCATAGGATAACATTGGTGATTCTATGTGAAAACGTTTGTGTCCACTTTTAAAATACAATAATATTCCTTAAAAATCACAACTGTAACCAAAACGCTTTTACTCAACTGTTTACAGGAGATGTCCCAGGACTGAATCTAGGATCCAGTCCTGTGGTTAGAAGAGTAATCCTTAAAGTAATTAATTGCATTTAACTAGTAATTCCCATTGAGCTCAATGTAACTGTGTTTGAAATTGTGTTGCCTATTGCAACAACTGTAACTATTGTATTCAAAAGTCTTTTGCCTATTTGAAAAGTACTTAACTAAAGTGATTCTGAGAAAGTATATTTTGATACCTTGTTGGTTCTAGAATAAAACAACTATATATTTTTTTATACAAACAATTGGCCTAGAGTTCAGTTCTTGAGTGTGTGAGACCATTTGCTGACTGGGTGTGTACAACAAATGCTTTACACTGTCCTCTGATACTGCCTTACTGCTCGACCAAGCTACCACTTTAGAGAGTAAGGTTATATCTAACTTTCGCCTCTGCCAAACCTCTGGGGACTGTGGACTCTGTGCACACTTACATTGGTCCAGTATATACAGAGCCACTTTCTTACAGCTCCCTGTCGTGGTTCGCGCATATTGAGAAGAGCAAGGCTATCATTCTGCATAAATCAGCTGCTATCGGAAGAATGCATCGGCCATCTCCCTGATGTCAAGTTATCCAGCCGTTTAAGTGTACAAGGCTGCTGCCCAGTCGGCTGCATTGTACGGGGCAGAGATATGGGGCATGGTTTGATTAGATTCCCTTTCAGCTAGAGAAAACCATTTTAAAGATTATTTCGTTTATCTCAGTCTACCACACTTGTCCCAGTATACTTTGATTTAGTTTTAAAACGGATTGGTGACCGCGGTTTTAAGACCCTTTGGTTTATTGGGTCAGTATTTGGTCTACCCTAAAACTGGAAAGCATATTCCATGGCTATTCTACATAAGAAAATGTCTGTATATCCTTGGCTTGGAAGCGATGTGGATTAACCCTTCTACTAATTCATCATGGAAAGGTCTTATGAAGAAATCATTCTAGGGGTAGTTAGCTCAAAATGTGCGGAACTCTGTTAGTGATAGTCTCACTGGTAGGCTAAAACCCTTTTTATTAAGATTAGGGTTGGCACCCTGGCACTGAATAGATCCACTTGAAAATGAAATAAGGCTTGCCCTGATGAAAAAAAAATGTAATCTGTGTCCGGATCGGGCTGAAACCATTGAACGTATTTTGTTCAGTTGCCCACTGCACTTACGCACCAGAGCAAAATGGGTGAAACCCTATTGCAGGAAAATGGGTTTCCAGCATTATTCCCCTGCTCTCAGAAATTTTAGTTTGGATACTAGCAGTACAGCGGTCTTTCGCTTGAGTAGATTTCTCCTAGCGGGAGTGATTAAGAAACATTTGGGCCTCCCGCTATAGTATATGTCTGACCCTTCACTGTGCGTCATCAAACTAATTTGTAGCTGGCTTATTCAGTGCTGGGAGATTTGGACGTAGCCAGGATGATTGTCCTTGTAGCACGCCTTGTATTATTCTTTTTATTGTTGTAAAACCTTTGCGATTTTATTATATGTCCTAGGCTCATCCTTATGAGGTTTCGCTATTTAATGTCAGCATGGATTTATATTATGTGGATTGTGGATATTATCTTTGGTTACAGTAGGTTTTTAACGTACTTTTAATGAAAGTTAATCATTTGCTGCACTTGTCCTTTATCTGATCCGGGTGACTTATGGAATAGTGTTGGGCATGTATGTGATAGATTGTATTGAGGCATATGAGTCAGTATGCTGCTGTATTTTAAGATTTTTATTCGCTTGTGTGATTTTTATCCTGCATTTCAATGGGTTTAGTGATGATTTTTGTAATATGTTTTTCTGTTTAATATTGCTTTTATGGTCTATGTGACCGAAATAAAGTATTGCGATGTGAGAATTATAAATAAGGGAAAATGCTTTAAGCCTTTTTAGGTCTCGCCTGGCGTTGGAGCGCATGCGCTTCTCGCCTGCGAGAGCTATAGTCAACAAGTCAGTTTCGAGAAGGGGACTCGAGCCCTGCCCCTTATTTCCATTGGGTAGCATCACCGTTTATGGTAAACGCTGGCTTCCCATTGGAAAGTAGGGTTTTTCGTTGCCTCCCTTTGGCTTTTTGCCGGACTGGCTCGCCTGATTCACGGCTGTTGTGAAGACTTTTCTTATCTGCTTGTTTATTTAACAAGCAGATAAGAAAAGTCTTCAGCACAGCTGTGAAGCAGGCACGGAGCTCAGAGGCATACAGAGTCACGGGGAGGACAAGGCAATGGCGAGTGCTTGTTAAGAGTCACAGTGCTTTTACTTCATGAGCGTATCTAAGCAACGACGTTGGAGTGCGAAATGTGACACTTAAAGTCAGTTTTGACTTTTTAGACACCAGCTCATTGATTCTCGAAATTGTAGATGTCCGTTTCCACGCTTGTCTGAAGCTTTCAGATATGGCCAAAAACGTGTCATGCTTGCTGCAGAACGCAGCTGAAACTCTAACCACTGCAGCTGACTGAGTATATGTCCCTAGTATGTCTTCGCTGCTCCTGAAAGAATCTCACCTCCTTACCTCTCACTAATAACTCGAATCTTGGTATTGCTCCCCCGCAACCTCTCACCTTGCTGCTTCCTCCATAGCCATTGTAGAGATGTTGGGGGGGTGAACAGTAACCCTCCTAGATTGGCAGGTCGCTCCTCAACCACTGGCCCCCAGCAGCAGAAGGGGTACTCCTTTCCCCCCCCCCCGCTGGCCCATTCTAGCCCCCATGTGTAGAAGTGCAGGTCCATGGCTGGTGGGGGCATCTATAACAGCTGCTGCAGCCGCTGTCCAATCACAATAATGCACTGCTACCGTTAAGTGGACGGAATAAGAACAGCGGACTCATGTCTATCACCAGCGCACGCTGCTTCAAGGCATGGGGTGACGTCATAAGACCACACCACATGGGTGTGACATCACTGCCCACCAGCCTCTGCTTGGCTCACAATTCATAATCTAAGGGGAGGGAGAGAAAAAATCACTTCCGGGGAATAGCTCCTCGACGGAAACGCAAGATCCCAAATGTGGCCGCCATGAGTGCGGATGTAATTAACGGAGCCCGTTCCAAGATGGCGCGAGTTGACGTATGCTGTAAGAGGGACGCGTCAACTGAACAGCATTTGGTATATACAAGATAGGTCTCATGAGTAAGGAACTAAAATGGAACTGTCTAGCCTCGATTTCAGTCTCTATTGTTTTAGTTGCTGCTTCCGCTTTACCCAACTCCATGGCCATCTCCTCTGTTGCTAGGCAACAAGTCATTGTTGTGTGTGGGGACATGTCTTTTCTTTTCTTGTATAGTCCAGCGTAAGATGTAATAATTCCAATAAGCGACAAGACAGCAAAACCACAGATACTTGACATCCAATAACCAGCATTAAAAATGCAATAGGTCTCGCCTTTCATTAAGTTAGTCATTTGCTTTGCTATACAATACCATTAGCAAAGCAAATGGCTTTAACTTAATCAAAGGCGAGACCTATTGCATTTTCAATGCTTGTTATTTGATAGAGTCCAAAGAGACGTGGGTTACAGGTTTGGATTTACAAAAAATTTGTTCTGTATGTTTGTTAAATGTGATGGGTTTGCTGTTTTGTCTTTACAGTGCATATAGTCACATATTATTTAATACATCCATTGGTCTATTAACTTCTTTATAATTAGCATTCTGAAAGCAAGTAAGACTCTGTCATGTTATATGAGCCTTCTAGTAAAAGGCTGATATACCTCAAACTTTCTTGACCCTCCCAGGCTCTTTTAACTCCTGTTCTGCCCCCACAAGCCAAATACAAATCATCCTTACTATTTCAGCAGTTGATAATACATTTGGCAGATGGTGGTTATCACTGCTTTGTAGACAAGTGCAAAAAAGACAAGCTTATTTCCACTTTGCTGTCTGTTGTAAAATGCACAAATGTTGCATTATGGCGCCATGGATCCCAATTACAAGATGATTTGTAGTACAGATTTAGGGCAAAAAATGCACTCTATTCCATCCTTTATTGCATTTGTTTCTTTGTGGGATGAATTTTTTTTAGGTTTCACAAAACAGCGCAAATGTGCTGTCACCAAAATCTATTGTTAACAAAACAAAAAGCTTTAAATAGGCTTAGTGCCCACCTATTACTTACTGTCGGTTGACTTCTAGGTCACTCTTGTTTCCTTACATCTGATTGGTAAGAACCTCCTGCTCCTTACTCCAGGTGCTTCCAGTGTGCATCCCTGCAGTAGAGCATGAGACTAGTACAGCTTCCTGTCTGGGATCACTGTACTTCCGCTAGCCAAGCGCTCATACAGGAATGTTTTATTTTTGTAACTTTTTGACATTCATCTAGAAGAGTGCATGTTTCTGCCGTCTCTCCCCCTTGCCTCTCACTCATGTTGCTTGGCCCTCCCCCTGCCGACCATTGTATTGCTGCTCCTTTCCTCCCTCCCTGCACCTCCTTAGTTTTGCTTTCCTCCTACCCCTTACTCCCACTGTCTTTTTGCTTCTCCATCCCCTGAACCTCTTTCCTGTTGCTTCCCCTCCCTCCTGCTGCCCCCTCTCCTGCTGCTTCCCTGCTTCCCCTTTATGCTTCCCCTCCTTGTTGCTGCTTCCCCTCCTTGTTGCTGCTTCCCCTTCTTGTTGTTGCTTCCCCGGCCTGTTGTTGCTTCCCCCGCCTGCTGCTGCTGCTTCCCCCGCCTGCTGCTGCTGCTTCCCCCGCCTGCTGCTGCTGCTTCCCCCGCCTGCTGCTGCTGCTTCCCCCGCCTGCTGCTGCTGCTTCCCCCGCCTGCTGCTGCTGCTTCCCCCGCCTGCTGCTGCTGCTTCCCCCGCCTGCTGCTGCTGCTTCCCCCGCCTGCTGCTGCTGCTTCCCCCGCCTGCTGCTGCTGCTTCCCCCGCCTGCTGCTGCTGCTTCCCCCGCCTGCTGCTGCTGCTTCCCCCGCCTGCTGCTGCTGCTTCCCCCGCCTGCTGCTGCTGCTTCCCCCGCCTGCTGCTGCTGCTTCCCCCGCCTGCTGCTGCTGCTTCCCCCGCCTGCTGCTGCTGCTTCCCCTGCCTGCTGCTGCTGTTACTCCCCCGCCTGCTGCTGCTGTTACTCCCCCGCCTGCTGCTGCTGTTACTCCCCCGCCTGCTGCTGCTGTTACTCCCCCGCCTGCTGCTGCTGTTACTCCCCCGCCTGCTGCTGTTACCCCCCAGCCTGCTGCAGTTACCCCCCCAGCCTGCTGCAGTTACCCCCCCAGCCTGCTGCAGTTACCCCCCCAGCCTGCTGCAGTTACCCCCCCAGCCTGCTGCAGTTACCCCCCCAGCCGGCTGCTGTTTCCCCCCTGCCTGCTGCTTTTTCCCCCTGCCTGCTGCTTTTTCCCCCCCTGCCTGCTGCTTTTTCCCCCCTGCCTGCTGCTTTTCCCCCCCTGCCTGCTGCTTTTTCCCTCCCGCCTGCCGCTGTTTCCCCCCCGCCTGCCGCTGTTTCCCCCCCGCCTGCCCTGTTTCCCCTGCCCCTCGTCCCACACTCCTCACTCACGTTATTCTCCCTCTCCCGCTTTTCATTGTTGCTGTTCCTTCCCTCCTCCCCTGCACCTCCCTCGTGTGGCTAGTCTCCCCTGTCAATGCTGGCTGCATTATAGGGCTTTTATTTCTGGACTTTAAGCCATGTTGCACAGCAGCTTGTGATGCTGTGCAACATGTATAAAAAAAAAACTGACACACCCAATAGATCTTGCATAGGTGCAGCTTATTGACTTTGCCAATGCTTGTTTCCCCCCTCCCCCCTCTCTCAACATACCAGTCATTTGAAATCAGCACCCTCCCGACACTTTGGTTAAAAAAAAGTTAGTCCTATACTACAAAACCGGTCTAGCACAGCTCCATATCTCAAGTAAAGCTTCATAACTCAGTTCCAACACAGCACTTCCATTTGACCTACAAAATAGCTACAATTGCAAACTTCAGCTTCAGAGCTCTAGCATAACTCCTCTTCGCCGTAACTCTAGCACGGCTTCAATATGCAAGCTATTTCTATACCGCTGGAACATATCAACTCCTACTCTACATTTTCTGCAATAAAACCACTACAACTACACAGTTTCACACACCTCTTCGGCCAGTTCCACAAATTCAACATAATTCCAATTCCGACTGCAGTACTTGCTCCTTTTCAAAGGTCCTCCCCAAAATTCCAGTCTCACAACTAAAAGCATCCAATATCTTACATTTTAATATCGGATTTTCTGCATAACCGTTCTAATACCGAAACAGCTCTATCTATAGAATGTCATTACAACTCCAACACCACTCTATATCTTAAGCTGCAGTCCTGTGCCATTTGCCATCAGTAGCATTTGTTGCTGTGCTACCATGAACAACACAGTACCACCACCAAGAAGCATCAGTACATCACACCACTACTTCCAGCACTTCACCTTTGCCATCACACCCCAGTACAATACTGTCCTGACACATGACCTTGAAAACAAATTAATGATCCATTCACAACTATACCATAGCACATCTCCCACATACCTCAGCAACGCCAATACACCAATCCAACACTACTGCAACTTCACAAAGTTAATCAGAGCCCAAACTTCAACTCCATAACCATAGCACTACAATAAGAGTTCCAAAAACCACAAAACACTACAACAAAATTAACACATTTGGATACAACTACAACATAACACTCCAAGTAAAGCCACAACGCACCACTTAAAATAACAGCACACAATTACTGCCATGAGTGAATAAATTGTGCCCAATGTGGTCATATGCTTTCTGAAGATTTAAAGTCTTTTATTTGTTATTTATAGAGTCCAGGAGACCACGTTTGACCTGGAGGGAGATGTTCAGAGTGGAACAGCTTCAGTGGTAAGGAAGTTATGTTACTCTAGTCTTACTTAATATACTTTATGTACATGTCAGGCACGTTACATTAGCCTCTAAAAGCCCCTCATTAAAGAAAGCACCAGTTTCTATGGTTCATGAGAGCCCCTCTGGCATAACCCATACAAGATTCCTATATCGCACTAACCCCTGCCAATTTCCTTCTCTTTCCTGATGAAATGGATGTATGTTTAAACTGTGCTAATTGTTACTTGAATATGCTCAACAAACTTAATTACCAACATCTGACCCATTAGTAAGTTAGAATGGCTTCCTCACTTTCAGGCCTTAATTCTCTTAAATACTGCTCATCTTTTATCTTTTATCAAGAGACGTTGATGTCCAGCTAGATCTATTGCACTGTGGTTCAAACATGCCATTTTCTTGGCCAACTTAGACTGAAAGCTCATAATCCATGTAAAAAGGACATGCTTCTAACGGGGCACTGATGTTCCGTAGCAACGAAGACCGAAGGCTACCTCTTCGGTCTGCCCAGTTCTTAGATCTAGTATGAGGGGAAAAAACACATGACTTGAGTATGCTTTATTTGTAAACCGTGAAGGCAACGGATATGAACTTTGTGCTCTAGGTGCAGATAATAATTTAATCTGTTTGTCTTAATTACACTAGCGGTCTTCTGCGGCCACCAAAGTAATGTTTTTAGCTGCATAGAGTGAAAGAAAGATGCTCTAACCTCTGGCTGTTTATTTTTAACCTAATTGCATTTCTTGAACCCCTTCATTGGTCTTGCCCAGTCTAAGCCTCTCTGCCAACATCATCCTAATTGGGCCTCTTTACCTTCGGTACCGCCTTATCTGAAAGAACAGATTCCTTACCTTTGAATATTCCCAGGTGTCCGGTTGGATCTGTAAGATTTTTTTGGAGCAGTACCCCTGCATGCCGGTAGGTGGTGTCGGTTGGCTCCATGTATTGTTAGCGTTGTCCTCGTCACCTGTGCAGGCGCCACTTTGGTGCGCTGATGTCAGTTACTTTTCACAACTTCTTCTCCAGAAGCGCGGAGCTATGAAGTGCACTGGCGTATCAAAACTAAGGCCCTAAAGAGGGTCAGCCCTGACTCTAGAGATTTGTCCACTGAGTGGGGGGGATGGGTGGGTTGGTAAGAAATCTGTGGCTAGATGGCTCTAAAAATAGCACTCCCCTTGGGGGGGCGTGTGTCCGCTCAATGTACAGCGTGCATTCATTAGTTCACATTAAGTCAGTCAGTCTGGAACAAGTTGGTCATGTTTTCATAAATTGAATTTATTCACTTTAACAAGTAGTCAACCTCTCCTCCCAAAATCTCGACAGTGGGATGATTTCATTATTAAGCAGAGGCTTAAGCTTCAACCCCCATGAACAGGGGGATGCTTGCAGACACAAAATAGACCTGTTCAAATTTGTCAGGCGCTTGAAGATCAAAAAACACTTCTGTGGTACTCCACCCACTACAACGAACATCAGAAATATTTGCATAGACAACTCTTCTTGTATGCATAGTATCAGGGACATCAAGACACACACCTACTCCTATCTCTAACGGACTCAGACAAAACACTCATTAACATGGAGAATCTTCTCCAGGAACTAGATATAGAAACAGACCACACTCTGAACAGTGGTCTCAAGATCAAATCCAAATGGATACCTGCACTCCCGGGGGGCAACTCAGTCGACACATTTTACAACCTAGATTTGGCGGACATGGAAAGACACGAACACAAGGTACTGAGCACGAAACATAGAACGAAAGACAACCTACGCAGGGAAGAACGAGTAGCGTTGAAAACCCTAACATCCAACACAGACATCATAATCAAAGAGGCTGACAAAGGCGGGAATGTGGTGGTCACGAATCGGACTGACTACCACAACAAAATCTTGTCTCAATTACAGGACACATCCTGTTATGAACAGCTCACCTACAATCCCATAGCCACACTGGTCACCAAAATCAACAAATGTTTATCCAATTGGCATACATTGGGTCTCATTGATGAGCAGGAACATCTTTATCTGAAGGTTCGCAGGCCTGCATTCCCTTGGTTGTACACCTTACCCAAAATACATAAGTCAGCACCATTACCACCTGGGAGACCAATATTATCAGGCATTGGCGGTCCCACGAAGAGGCTCACAGAATATGTGGACCTTTTCCTTGGCGCCATGGTCAAAAACTTGCCCTCGCACATACAAGATACTAAACACATCTTGAGTATCTTGGCTGATGTCCAATGGCAACCGGGTATGTTCCTGGCTACCCTTGATGTGGTTTCCCTCTATACCACCATTGAACCGGGGTTAGGGCTGGAAGCCATCACCAGCTTGCTACACACTAGACCGGCTACTTTATGGCAACACACCAACATGCTTATTGCCATGATGGACATCATTTTGAACTATAACTTTTTCATATATTACAACATCTGGTACAAACAAAACAAAGGTGTGGCCATGGGCTCTAAGTTCTCACCCTCCTTTGCGAACCTATACATGGGTGGTTTGGAATCTAATTGGATCTGGAGCACCAAAGGGGCACCATGGGTAGATTCCATAATTTACTGGTGAAGCTACATAGACGATTGTCTCTTACTTTGGTCAGGGTCACAAAACAATCTTGACCAATTTTGCAGACATTTGAACTCTAACGGCATGAACATGCGATTCACGAGTAACTCCAGTATTACCTTTCTGGATGTCGAAATCTACATCAAGTCAGACACATTACATAGTCTGTTACATAAGAAGGAAACATCATGCAATGCCATCTTACGCGCTGAAGGCTCCCACCCGTCCCTAAAACTTGAGTTTCAAAAATGTTTGGCCAACATGAAACACAGATTCAAGTCTAGAGGCTACAATGCTCGCACCATCTGCGCAGCTGAGAAGAGAATCCACAACATAAAGAGGCAGGAGACACTACATAACCAGAAGAGAGTCACTGAACAGGACCAACCTGTTAGACTAATTACCGATTACAGCGACATGGGCATAGCAATGAGGAAAAGCCTCAATAAACACTGGGGCATTCTAGTGGCAGACACTACTCTCAGAGAGGTCATCACCACCAAACCTCAAATCACCTACAGACGAGGCAGAACACTAAGAACGAGACTCGGCCCTTGTGTACCAGGTCCCCTCACCGGCCGCTCGTGGCTCACTACTCACACCCTGGGGTTTTTCAAATGTAGTTGCTGAAGGGTTTGCAGGCTAGCCCAGAACGGGGTCAAAAACGTCACAGCAATGAACAGGCAACAATACCAAATCAAGTGTAACATCAACTGTAATTCAAAATTTGTGGTATACATTCTCGAGTGTGCCTGCAAACGCTGGTACATCAGGAGTACCATCAGACCATTGAAAGAACGCATTGGAGAGCACATCAGAGCTCTGAAAAACCAGGACACCAGATATCCCATGGCAGTTTACGCGGCCACCTGCCCCAACCAAGGCACCAAGAAACCGTTTTCCTTCTTCGGATTAGATGTGGCAGCAGTCAGCGCCAAGACCGGCAACAGAGAACTAAGGCTCAGGCCTCTGGAAGCAACGTGTATCATGCGTCTACGGACAGTACAACACGGACTTAACACGGACCATGAACTACATTACTTCTTGGGTGAATGATCGCCCAACAATGAACTGCACGTTGGCAACTTACAGTTAACTTTTGTAAATGCATGCGTAACCCCTATGTTTCTCTTGCCAGACGTGGCACTCAGGGTGTGTGAGCATTCTATAATGGTGGGAACTACGGCCCCCCACTGGTCACACCTCAGAGTATCAATCCAGCACATGGCCAATGACACTCCACTTAGATTGCTTACTGTGTCTCCATGCATCCGCTCTCCACTAGGCACGGGAAGGACCTCTCAACATTATCGAGGTTGTTCCACATCACAGGACATTCTCCCTAGCTGACCTGTTCTATCGCTCCAAGTATCCGCTCAATCGCCATGCTTTCACGGTCGTTGGACATATCATTTATGATGCCTGCATCAAGTCACCTTCTCTTATTATTCCAATTTTTTCATCCTTTCTCTTCACCTCCTATCCTGTACCATGATCAACGGAACCTTAGTCTACTTTGATAACTTTGACCACTCACATCTACCCCCGCCAGTGGATATACTTTTCAATCCCACAACTCGCTTTCCTGTGCGCACTCGGGATTTTCTCATACACGCTCGTGGGGTTTTGCGCATGCCTTCTAGGTCCTCTGACCACTCTCGTACCTCACTTGTACGGTCTAGTCTTCCCTCCTTCCTACACATGCGCACTGCCCCATTACGTCACACCTCCCTCATCGGACACGGCGTTCATGTTCTCCAATGACCGGTGCTCGACCCTGCACGTTTCGGTCCCTGAAGTGTGCCGGTGCGCAGTCTAGTCAACTCAAACCGTGGCAGTACTTCTAGCACACACTGGTTTCTGCCATCTTCTGCATCCGGAAGATGCCACGGAACCAGTATCTCTCCTCCTTCTCCGCATCGCCAGCAGGTAAGCTGCACACAGACGTGGCTGCTGCACATCTCTTTCCCCCTGTTCCTCAGTCCCCCACGTACTTTGCAGTCCCCACTCAAGGTTTCTTTTCACCCGCTTCCTCCCTTGCTTCAGAAAGGCGTACCCGACCTCTCGCTCCCCGTTATCCGGGATGACCATCTACACAGTACACTCAGGGTAAGATACTCCCACGCTCCGGTTTTATTTCCCAACCTTTGCTTCCCTTGACATTCCACTAACACGCTCCAACTTTACAGCGTTGGATTTTTCTGCCGCAGCACGGCGTCCGAGCCATCTCGCTCCATCTCAAGACACTGGAAGGTCATCATTAGACTGTACCTAGGATAAGATCCCTCTTCTTCTTTCCCGGTCCCTTCTCCTCAACCTCCCATTTCTTCTCATTCCCTTCATACTTTCAGCCTCAACATCCACCTGCAGAGCAGCATACCTGCCCCGGCTAAGCCACAAGAGATATCGGACTTCTTAACATTCTCTTTTACACGTGGCACCAGAGACGTGTTCACCGCTTACCAGAGTTCCTCCTGCACTGTACTTCGTCACTCACTACTTAGTCCTCCTCGTACCCAATGCCGGGTTGGAATTATCACGGGCTCTGTGGTGAGCATCTGATTTCAATTCTTTCGCAACCTTCCAACTACAGTATACTGTTCCCGCTATTGGGCCCTTTTACCCTGTTGCCTTCACACTCCGCTCATTCTCGCTCTTACTCTTTTCTTTCCTTCCCTTAGGGACCTCCTCCACTTGCTTTACAACGCCACACCAGTATTTACCCCACCATGTTCTATGTAGGGACCTTTATTTCATTGAGGCTTGAACTACTATCAGGACCTCCGGGCACCATTCTGGTCTTCTTAAATCTGATCACGACTCATTACTTGTTGTCTCCTTAGTCATCTCAACCCTAGCCAGTAGTACCAATTTGCTGCAGATTAGCAGCTGACCACAGTTCCTTTGTCACTCGGTGTTGGCTAATCTATACAGTATGAATCATTTCATGTTTCAGTGTGTTTCTCTTGTAAATCACGAACAGGTCCTCTTTCCAAATAAGCACATGACACCCACTATGCTACACATTACCACGTTTGCCCACACTATTTTACTGTGTCGCGCTACTTTTTTTACCATGTTTTTCCAGCGCTTTTGTCATGATGATCACACCATGAGAGTGGCACATGCACTAAAGTCACTATTTTTCATGAGCTTTCTGAAAACGCAGGTTTCACATGCACCTAGGGTGATCCCCTTCCCAAGTCCCCTTATAGTATTTTACCCGTTCAACCTTGATTTTACAAATGTTTTCCATTTCCCTCACTGCATGTTTTGTATCCTCCCCAGCCCTGAAGAGTCACGGGACAGTTTCCTTGTGACGAAACACGCGTCGTCTGGTTGTTTGATTCTATTCTGTTGTTGCTTCATTAAATAACTCTGAACATTATACTGGTGTCGACCACAGCAATTTTGATCTAAACAAGACTTTCATACCATTGTCATATCCCCCCACGTGTACCCTGGACTGTGCTCACTTTAAATGATGATGATTTAATCCAAATGAATTCGAACTGAAAACAGTAGAACTGAAAAGCTCCAAATTATATTCCCAATTTGTAGTCCCAATGCATTTCGGGCTACTGGGAGCCCTTCATCAGGGGAATTTTTAAAATCCTAAAAAATGAAGCAGAAAGGCTGGGCTCGCAGAACAGCACCGTACGTGTCTGAGAACTTCAAACATGTGCATCATTTGTCTATGCCAGGAAAGGATATTCCAGTGGTGCCATGGTGACTGCTCTGTCATGCATTCTGGAAACATGTGTCTGACTTGCTAGTTGAATTAACGGGGTGACGATATCACATTATTTCAATGGTGAAAATATCAGCTAAAAAAGTGTGGTGCACGGCTTATACTTGTGAATAAAAGATTGAGTGCATCATGTTATTATGAAGGTCCTCTTAATTATTGAATTGTGCTCAGAAACAATCCAATTTAAAGATGTGTGCTGAAAAGGTGTTAATGAATGGTAGAACCCAGTTCAAAGATGCCTGTTAAAAAGTGCTCGTGCTTAACGCGGATCGGGTGAGCCGAGCGCGGTATGTGGCTACGGCAATACTCGTGTTAAATAATTGGTGCTCATTAACGGTCCCAAAGATCGCATTAAACATTCCCGTGCTCGAAAACGAGAGTCGGGTTGACGGTGTATTAATGCTCTGGCGTGAGAGCCAGTGTTTGAGAATGCGAGTTAAAAATGCAGGTTAGAGAAAACATATCATGCCGGTAAACTGACTTGAAGTAGAATAAAAGTGCCTTACCAGTGTTAGTGATACAAGTTCCAAGGTCAACCCTCACTCGTTAGTCATACTCGAAAAAGTGTGGCGCCAACGCAGAATCGTTCGATAGATATTCAAGGGTGACGGTAAACAAACAGCTAAGGCGGACTGTTCCGTTAGGTCAATAAGTGGTGTTGGATGTGTTGGCCATCTTGAAATGTGCAAAAGGTGTATTGCCTGATGCGTGGTAACTGTGGCACAGGTAGAATATCCGACCTGGTGGATGGCGCGGCCCTGACAGCTAAGAAATATGAGAGAATGGAGAAGCTCCTCAAGACTGTCGCCATTAAGAATAAAAACCTAGAAGCTTGGGGGCGGAGGAATAACATCTGTATTATGGGGTGCCCTCATCCACCAACACGAGGCGCCTGGGCTGTTTCGTGGAAACGCTCTTGACGGATTTATTTGTCTGTGAGTGCTTTACCACTACCTTTGTCATTGAACATGCACATCGCATTCTGGGGTCGCGACCCACCCAGGGTGCCCGCCTAGGCTGGTCATAGCCCGTCTTTTGAATTTTCGGGATAGGGATACTGCCCTACGGCTGGCACGTGATATGGGCCAGCTTGACTGGCAGGGCTCAAGCATATCCCTGTACCCGGACTTCACTGTTATGGTCCAGGAAGTACGCAGGAAATACGCAGGGGTAAAAGTGGCCTTGCGTAAGATGGGTCTACGATGTGGAATGCTTTATCCAGCACAGCTGAAGGTTGATGTTGACTGGCGGACCCGTATGTTCGACTCCCCCCATGATGCCCAAGAGTTTTGTCAAAAGTACTCCAACGCTGTGAAGAAGAGAGGCACATCGTCGCTGCAGCAGACACAGGACATACTGGACTCCGGTGCAAGTACGGATCTTTTCTCGGCTAGTTAGACACAGGGCATCTGTTATCAAAGCTGCAGTACTATGATGTCACGTTGATTATCTTCGAGCTGCACCATACAGACTTGTGCCAGTGGCACAGTAGTAAGCCGCCATGGACTTATACTATGCAAGTATGCAGGCAATAAGTGCCAATAATAGGGGAAGCGGCGGCCTGTTGACACCCCCCACCTTCCCAGTGCGGTTGCACATGTATAAGGTTATGCAGGATTGCAGTATAATCTGTTTTTGTTGTATGATTCTTTAACTATTATTTTAAGGGCTAGAGCCACTGTGGAAAAGTGAATTTTGTCATGTTCTGTGTCCCTACGTGTCATCCATCATATGTTATGTGTGCATGACCAATATGCATATGTTATTCCCCATGTCCGATTAATGGCGCAATTATAGTTGTGTCCACCTCTGATATGTCATTTCCCAGTCCTCGTGAATACTACGAATATCAGGCCTATGTAAAGCTACGTTGCCACGTTTCTCAGTGTGCACGTTATTCCATTATAAAGTCCCCGTTTCCAGGCCTCAACAGGGCCCGGACATCAGATTCAGTCCCCGTTTCCAGGCCTCAACAGGGCCCGGACATCAGATTCAGCTCCTGTCTCCTGAAGCCTCGCTAAGGAGCGATACAGCCCCCACCTGTATCCTCGACCTTTCACTTACTTCCTGCCTCGCAGTGCCCGGTGCAGCTTGGCTCTGCCTCTGAGTCTGCCAAAAGTATGTTATAGTTCCAGTTATCAGTTCAGTCCTCCTTCTCTGCATTCCTAAGCTACTGAACTGCATCAATAGTTTCCGTCATTGTCTAGCCTTCTCGGCTCCACGTTAGAGAATACTGTATTTAATGGTCATTTAATATTCTTCATCACGCACTACACGTAGAATAATGCATGGCCCAGTCTTAGAGTCAGTTAGCTTTTCCCCTCATGACTTCTAGTTTATATCAACATGTTCTCTAAACATCAGATACTAGATAGGGTTTAGGTACATGTCGCTCCGACCCTCCAGACTTTAGTCTCTGCTCCTAGCACAGAGTTCATAGCCCCAGCTTCTCCTAGTGACACGTCATTGCCAGTTTGCGCGCACCACCAGATTAGAGGTCCCGGCTCCTTAGGTAGCCCCCTCCAATGTTTCCGCCCCATTCATGACATATTCTGTTACGTCTGCACCACATGTCTATGTATACGCCCAGTTACACCTACTTTTACTCTTATCTTCCGCGACTGCTACGCGTCACTCCTTCTGCTCCACCCACTGCTACGCCTACTGCAATGTAATGCTATGTGTTTGCATTTTGTATATAAGCTCATGTATTGTTATTAAAAGTTAGCGCGCTCATCCCAGACCCAGCCCCAGCAGCTGCTGGGCCCCTGTCACCCTGCTGGGCCCCTGTCACCCTGCTGGGCCCTGTCATCCTATTCCTACGCAGGTTGTCCTGTTCCTGTCCTTATGCTGTATTAAACCTGCAAAAACTCCTACTACCTCGAATCTTGACTCTTATTTATTGAGCTATCTGTTATGATATATGTCTAGTCAAAAATAGGGTATTATTTATTTATTTACCACATAATGGCGCCCGAACAGGGACTTGCCCTTTCCCCACGCGTCGGTGAAGCCACGCCGACCCCCTGACCCTCTGCAGCCGTGACGGAACCATACCGGCCACGTGCAGATATTTCTGCTTCAAGTATCCCTCAGGCCCACGGAGGAGACGGAGGAGGCGGTCCAGCATCCAAACGAGACGGTGGAGGAACGCGGCGAGTCCCGACCAGAGCCCAAGCCAAGAGTCCAAGGTCCGAGGTATCCGGAGGCCCACCCGTAACTGAAGTCCGAAGTTCGTCGTCCGTCGTCGTAGTAGTCCAGTCTGATCCAAGGCCTTCCGTTCTTGCTGCCCGGTGAGTACCATTGCTGGGGTAGTATCTAGACAGGGTCAATCTAAATTGACTCTGGTCCGTGGGTTGGTGGTACCCAGGCCCACTAACGAAGTGTTCACCTAGGTGGATACGGGTCTTGATGCGTCCCTTTATGGGACCGGTATGTTCCGTACTGCTTCAGCAGTGCATCCAGTAACTCTAGTCTGTTCCGTTCTCGAGAAATTCTTGTGTTTTCTGTTCTTAGTATTCCAGGTATTATTTCTGTCCGAACTGTAATGTTATGATGTTGTTCAATGTACTTCCAAAGTCGTGGTATGCCTGAATTGTTTTCCCAATTGTTATTGTTTCTCGTCTATTGTATTGTGTTCCGATTCAAGTTTACAATGTCTCTCTTTTCGAGACTACGTCAGTTAAAAACTAGAAAGGGTTTGTTAGAAGAAGCAGTTCCTGTCCCGCCCAGGGACAGTCCAGGTCATTTTATGTATCAGAAACATGGCATAAGCGCCATATTGTATCTAGATTTATGGGTAGATTATACCAAACAGTTAGAAGAAAAGTATAGATGGCCCGTATCGGGTACATGGGATGCCGAATGTATCATGCGAGTAGAAGAGGCATTATGGAAAAAGAAAGCCAGACAGTCACAGAAAGATGCCATCGAGTTATGGCGCAAAGAAGCTCATAAGAGAACCGAAAAAGAAATCAGAAAGTCAGAACTAAGTAGAGAATCCCAAGAACGAGCCCAAGAAAGAGAATTAATCGAGATAGGTGAACGAGTCAAAGCCGAACAGTCAGACAGACAGAGGCATGCCCTTATTAAGGGTATGTATCCTCTTCTTGCTGAGGGCTTGCCAAAAGCGACCCCAGAGGCATCCAGTAATTTCCCGCCATCATTAGTTCCGACCAAGCTACGTCACAAACCGACCGCAGCTGATATTTTTATTTCGTCCTATCTGGACGACACAGTCCCCGAATATGCAAATCCTGTTCGCACTCCGCCAGTCCCCGTAAATCAGGTAATTCCTGCTCCTCCAGACACCGGGGTGCCCTTAACAGCCCCCCCGGGTCAGCCCGCTATACAGGTCCAGCCCACGTTACAATTACCGACCCTGCCAGGACGAAAAGCATCAGTTGATGATTCTAGTTTAGGGGCCGCAGGGGGAGGTCTTCCTCAAACCCCGCCGCCATACAAACGTTTATCAGCACTCGAATTACATGCTCAAGCATCACAGCTTACTCCTAAAAGTAATAAGTCTGTTGCAGAAATCAGGCAAACCCTTGGCGAATGTGTCTATGACCCAGTTCCAGGCGAATTTAATATGGTTTTATATTCCGTACGCATAAGGAGGGTGACCGAGTATCTAGTCACCCTGCCGAATATGAAAGAAGATCTAGACAGAATATATCGTTTCATCCGTACAGGGGATGATCCAGAAAGTATTAGTGATGCCATGTCTCAAAGGAAAGCCGAGATTCAGCGTATGATATTAAAGTTCTTAATTAATTGTCTAATAAGAGAACAAGATTACCCGTCTAAAGATCCAGCCGAAATGAAAATCCTGACAAAGTGGAGTGATAATATAGCCGAAGGAAAGCACAATACCATTAGTGCCATGGAAAGTATGTACAAGAAAATTCGTAGAGAGATAATAAAGATACACGAACAGCGTAAAGCAGCACAAGTAAGCGAGAAAGAAAGTACCTCTGATCCTGAAGAGGAAGATGACGAGAATACTGCCAGAATAGCGTATGTAGGAAAACCTAGATTTCCAGATCGCCATTTACGTCTAGAACACAAGTCAACTTTCCATCATCCAGCACCAGAACAAGGTTCCCTAGAACAAGTATTTCAAGCTACCGATCACATTCTGAAATCACGAATCGGTTATAGTGAGTTAAGTACTATGCATGAACAAGAACTAGCCCGACCAGCAGTCCGATGGATTACTGATTCTACCACTTTTCCAGACGAAATAGTGGCACAAATGTTTCTGAAATTGCCCCCAGCCGAGCAGCGACTGGTGGGTATGTATATGATTCAGTACCTCATTACTCTGTATGAGGGTCAGCACTCTGATCCAGGTCCGTTACATGATATCCTGAACGAGTTACTCCAGTATAAATGGAGAGGTCTAGGTACCGATTTAATTAGTGTCATTCTAGAACAGCGTCACAAATATAGAACATTCTTGAACCCGCATTTTGTTCATGTCTCACCCCCAGAAAGTAAATCATTCTACATAGACAGACAGAATCCGTTACGAGAAGTCCACCCAGTTAAAGGAACGGGTGGCGAAATGCAACGAGTGTTTGTATACACTCCAATCACAAAAATGGAACTCCTTGAAATGAAGAAATTAATTCCCTGTCATGACAAAGATCCAGCAGGGTTCCATCGAGAATTAAAAGACATGCTCCGTATGGGAGAATACACTTACCCAGATATCATTAAAATGTTAAAGGTCCTGTTGCCCGCAGGGGTGTATGAAAAGCTAAAGGAAAAAGAATGGGAGGTGGGAGAGAAAAAGATCGATTGGGCAGCTCTAGAAGCTGAAGACAAGGCACGAGTACCAGGTACCGGTCTTGGAGATAAATGTAAAGAATTACCAGAATTATTGATTCAAGTTTTACCTAGATTATTGACAACTAGAAAAGAAGACTGGGATGCAATCTCAGCCTGTAAACAGAAACAAGAAGAAGATATTAGTGATTTTTATTCTAGATTTGAAAAATGTTTCAGTATCAACAGTGGTCTCAAGACAAGTAGTGAGTCATACCCTCACCTTTTTGTTACTAAATTAGTCGAGAATTCAAGTCCACCAATTAAAAACCGAGTTTTGAAAGTCGAAAGCACCTGGCAAGCTAATACTCCGTCCCAGATGCTCCAGATGCTCCAGTATCACCAGAATAGAATCAGGGAAGAGCAAGAACACGAAAGAAAACGTATGAAAGACACGAAAATGAAAGTGCTAGTTGCACAATCTGTTCCTCAAGACAGTCAGAAGAGGGGTCCGAACCAAGCCAGTCATCCTGCAGCCCCCGTTAAAGGGAACTGCAATTATTGTAAACAGCCAGGTCATTTTATAAATGAGTGTGCAGTTCTGAAACATAACATAGCTACAGGTAAGACTAAAGAAAGACCACGTCCGCCTAGACAGGAACAAGTTTCACAGATTCCTCAGCCACAGAATGCACAACAGACAGTTACAGTACCGCAGCCTATCGCTGCAACCCAGCACGTTACATCGCAGATGTACCAGTATGCACAGTCTGAGTATCCAGAGTACCAGCCATATTCATGAAACAGCCTAGAGAGGGAGGTAGGCTTGCCTCTCATCGAGATACCTGTAGATCAAGAAGGTCCCTATGTTCACAGTCAAGTATTAGGGAAAGACAGAAAGTTTTTGATTGATACAGGGGCAAGTAGGACCACAATTAGTCATGCCGAAGTTCCAGGGGCTCCGCTCTCAGGCTCAAGAAATGTTTCCCTTGGATTTTCAGGAAAGCCTATCGTAAATGAGATTTCAAAGCCAGTTACTCTAGAAGTAGGTCCATTGTCCCGCACTACTGATCTGTTACTTACTAAGTCATGTCCAGAAAACCTATTAGGCATTAAAACACTGAAAGAATTAGGTGCAGTTATTTGTTGTTCCCCAGAGGGAATACGTCTGTTCCTACGTGACTTTAAGGGTCACTATGTATTACGAGATTTTGATTCCAGACTGTCTAATGTCCCGCAGCATTTATGGGCGCAAGGTCCAACTGATGTAGGTTACATGCAAATCACACCCTATCGTGTGACCCTCAAACCAGGTGTAGTGTTACCACGAATCAGGCAGTATAGATTGCCACCCGAGGCTGTAGCAGCCTTATCCAAAATTATTGACGAGCTCATGGCTCAAGGAGTAGTTGTCGAAACTGACTCCAATGTATGTAATTCTCCGATCATTCCAGTCATGAAACGCACTGATCCAAATGCACCCCCAGTATATCGATTAGTGATTGATTTACGAGAACTTAACAAATGTATTATTCCTCAGTACCCAGTTGTCCCAGATATCTCTTCCCTATTGACAGCCATTGATTCCGAAGCCACGTTCTTTACAGTAATAGACCTTAAGAACGCATTTTTTAGTGTTCCGATTCATCCAGACAGCCAGTTTCTTTTCGGATTTTGTTTAAATGGAAGGAGCTATATGTTCACACGAGCTCCTCAAGGTTTCACAGAAAGCCCTAGTATTTACAGTCAAGCACTCAAGAGACAACTAGACAACATTCACATGCCAACTGACACTGCCCTGCTCCAGTATGTCGATGATCTACTGATCACAGCCCGTTCTGAACGTGACTGCGAGCGTGCGTCACTGACGGTTCTGTATTTCCTAGCCGAGATGGGGCACAAGGTGTCACCTTCGAAGCTTCAATTCTGTGTCCAGCAAGTGGTATACTTAGGACACTTGCTGTCCAAGAGGGGTAGGCAGTTGACACCAGACCGTATCCAGTTAATAGCGAGTCTTCCCCAGCCCAGAACCCAGAAGGAGGTACGTGCCTTTATCGGCCTTACTTCTTATTGTAGACAATGGATTCCCCAGTATGCATTTCTAGCCAAGCCACTGATACAGTTAACAACACAGGAGGCAGCCGTATCGACTGTTCTCCCTTGGACATCTGAACATACACTTAGTTTCAACGAGTTAAAGAAAGCTTTATGCCAAGCTCCAGTTCTAGCTACACCGAACTACAGTAAGCCTTTTACACTTTTCGTTACTGAACGCGAAGGTACAGCATTATCTGTTCTTACACAAGATCAAGCAGGACAGTACAAGCCCTGTGCTTATTTTTCGAGCACACTAGATCCAGTCGCCCAGGCGTTGCCTGCGTGCCTCAAGTCAGTTGCAGCCACAGCCCTAGCTATCAGACAAAGTGATTCCATAGTTTTAGGACATACCTTGACAGTACAAGTTCCACACTCCGTGGAAGTTCTTCTAAACCGAACACAAACACAGCACTTGACAATTGCACGTTTAACAGGTTATGAATTGACACTGTTCCAGCCCCACATAGTAATTAGACGCTGCAACGTCCTGAATCCTGCTACACTGTTACCACCAGTTAATTCAAATCCTGACCCACATGACTGTGTGGAAGTAGTCAACATTACGACAAAGCCAAGACAAGACCTGACAGACATTCCGTTACCAGACCCTGACCTGACACTTTATGTGGATGGTTCATGTATGAGAACTAGTACAGGAGAACTAGTCGCCGCGTACGCAGTGACTACTGACACCGAAGTTATTAAGACACACCGTATTGATACCCTGTCCGCTCAAGCAGCAGAGCTAGTTGCTCTGACACAAGCCTGTATACACGCCAAGAACCTGAAAGTTAATGTTTACACAGATTCACGTTACGCATTTGGAGTTGTACACGACTTCGGAGTGCTCTGGCAGGAGAGAGGTTTTATGACTTCTCATGGAACCAAGATTCAGCATGGTCTCCTTATTCAAGCTCTGTTAGATGCCATACATTTGCCGACATCCATTGCTATCATGAAGTGCAAAGCACATACGAAAGTTACTGACATTATTTCCCAAGGTAACGATCTAGCAGATCGCACAGCCAAGCTTACAACACAGACTCTAGACATTCCAGTTAACCTGACACATACTCCAGATCTGACTACATGTATGACAGTTAAGGACCCTACTCAAGATGTCATAGATATCCAGTTACATGCTACTCCTGAAGAAATCAAGAAATGGTCCGAACAAGGAGGGGTCCAGACAGATCAAGGATGGTTAACGAAGGGTAGAGCCACATGGTTTCTCCCCGACTCTATGGTTCAAGTCATCATTAATACCGCACATAGTCCAGCACATTTAGGAGAAAAAGCTATGTTAGACAGTATCCAGAACATTTGGTTCAACAAGCATTTACGAGCTGCAGCCAAGCAGAAAGTCCGTACCTGTATGATATGTTGTCAGTTTAATCCAGGTAAAAGTGTCCCGGTGGAACAAGGTGGTTTCCAGCCTCCTGACCACCCTTTTGAGGTCCTCCAGATGGATTATATTCAGATGGAGCGATGTCGAGGTTTCAAGTATGTCCTTGTAGTTGTATGCGCTTTGTCCAGATGGACAGAAGCATATCCAGTCCCAGATTACACAGCCGCGACCACTGCCAAGCAGTTGGTTCGTGAGTTCTTCCCTCGATATGGACTCCCTAGAGTCGTATATTCTGATAACGGTCAGCCATTCTCATCCGAACTGATGAAGCACGTTTCCCTGTTGTTAGGGTACCAGTGGAAGTTTCATTGTGTACGCCATCCTGAAGCAGCCGGTCTAGTCGAGAGACATAATCAGACTCTGAAAATTCGAATTGCAAAAATCTGTAAAGATAAGGGTGTGGACTGGCTAGTAGCTCTGCCAGTTGCTTTATTTTATATGCGCATGGTCGCACATTCCAGATCAGGTCTGTCCCCGTATGAGGTCGTATTCGGCCGCCCCCCTAACATGTGGGGTACTCCTAGACCCCGAAGTATTACTGATGTTTCATGTAATATGCTGACAGATTACCTAGCTTCCTTGATGTCTGCCCTCAACTCATGTCGTTCACAGGTTGCTGCCGCATTTCCAGACAATACCGAGGTGGCACCGCATGAAATCGTTCCAGGTTCCATGGTGATGGTCCGTAACTTTGACAGATCAAGTCCGCTGGAGCCTCGATGGAAAGAGCCCCGTCAGGTCCTCCTCACCACCCGTACAGCCGTGAAGTTGGAAGGCCGAAAAGGATGGATACACCTTTCTCACGTTAAACCTTTTAAAGGACTGAAACCCGTCTTTAAGAACATTTCCCAGGATTTTAAGGACTGCCAAAATATTGCTCTTAAGGACTGTCCCGCAAAAGACATTGATACAAACCCTCCCTTGGTAGAGAAAACTCCGCAGCAGGAGTATAAGCAAAAACTCCGGTCTAGTAAAATAAGTCAGTCAGTTTGATTGTCTAAGTCCTCCCCTAGGTGAAACGGTTAGACTGTTTCTGACATGTATAAAATAGACCCCCATAGTGAGAGAGTTAGTAAAAACTCAATTCAATGTATCGTTTTTCTAAGTTTCATATTGTTTCTCAGCATTATGATTTCCTGCACTAGTTACGCAATTTTCCTGTGTTTCCCAGTTCCTCATGTAAATAAGCATTCTAATGCTACAGCAGAGCACACGTTTAGTGATCTGCCTCCTCACAAATATTCATACCGCCTTGCTATGCGTAATAACTCATTTATCCGCATGTTACATTACTCACACCAGACCAGCAATGCCACTAATTGTTGGGTGTGTGGTCGACTCCCCCCTTTCCAGACACCGAAGGGAGTTCTGCCACTCTTTCCTTATCCATTTTCACATAATGGTTCGTGTGGAGCATGGTCCACGCTAACGTCATCCTCAACAGATATGTCTTTTCTTAACAGTACATGTTTCCCAGACAAGCAAGGTCTCCCCCACAGAACAGGTTTAGATCTAGAAAATGAAGTATATAATTTAGGTAATTATTCGTCGAATTTCATGGTCCTGAATGTTCAGTCTGATACTACTCCAGACTCACCTGCTATTTCAGTACTACCAGTCAAAGGCGAATTATGTGTCCGAAATAGTGGTTCTGTACATGTAGGACATAGTGATTGTACTACTGTTATCAAGTATAGTGACAGTGGGAAATCTATTTTCAAAGCTTCACGTCATTCTTATTTTGTTTGTGGTCAGACCGCATATGTTCGTCTGCCCCTCGATTGGGAGGGAACCTGTTACATTGCTTTCCTACTGCCACCTGTTTTTCTAGCCCCACCTGACTACCATAGGAATTCCTTCCTAGTACATACTAGACACAAGAGAAATCTCCCGATTGTCGATTATACTGAAACTGCTGCAGAACAATTCATTGATATTGATAAAGGTGTGTTCCCTTATTTAGGTACAGTTGTAAATAGTAAGCTAATCCGTAGGTTAACAAGAACCCTTGAAGCTGTAGTAGATGAGACTGCCTCTGCTCTAGGTAACTTAACCGAAGAGCAATCCTTTATGAGAATTGTCGTTTTACAGAATCGTCTCGTCCTTGACGTCATATTGGCCGATAGGGGCGGGGCCTGTAGAGTCCTCGGATCTAGTTGCTGCATTTTCATTCCAAATAACGCGCCGTCTGTTTATTCAGCTATAACCAGACTTCATAAAATTGCCCATCTGTTACACCAAGATCCAGGCACCTGGACATGGTCCGGTTGGTTCTGGAATATAATTTCCGCCTGGGGATGGAAAGTCCTGTCCTTTCTAGGTATCGCAGTAGCGATCATATTCAGCTGCTGCCTCTGTATACAATGTGGCCCTGCGATTTGCGGCATTTGTGCTACCTCTTGTATTCCTAGTCCCAAGCCCCGTTCTAAATCCCGTTCCAAGACAATTCGAGACGAGCAAATGGTACTGTATGAAATGATAGATGGTATCATGAATATTGATGTTTCCTGATGGAAATGTAGTGACAAGGAGGGAATGTGGAAAAGTGAATTTTGTCATGTTCTGTGTCCCTACGTGTCATCCATCATATGTTATGTGTGCATGACCAATATGCATATGTTATTCCCCATGTCCGATTAATGACGCAATTATAGTTGTGTCCACCTCTGATATGTCATTTCCCAGTCCTCGTGAATACTACGAATATCAGGCCTATGTAAAGCTACGTTGCCACGTTTCTCAGTGTGCACGTTATTCCATTATAAAGTCCCCGTTTCCAGGCCTCAACAGGGCCCGGACATCAGATTCAGTCCCCGTTTCCAGGCCTCAACAGGGCCCGGACATCAGATTCAGCTCCTGTCTCCTGAAGCCTCGCTAAGGAGCGATACAGCCCCCACCTGTATCCTCGACCTTTCACTTACTTCCTGCCTCGCAGTGCCCGGTGCAGCTTGGCTCTGCCTCTGAGTCTGCCAAAAGTATGTTATAGTTCCAGTTATCAGTTCAGTCCTCCTTCTCTGCATTCCTAAGCTACTGAACTGCATCAATAGTTTCCGTCATTGTCTAGCCTTCTCGGCTCCACGTTAGAGAATACTGTATTTAATGGTCATTTAATATTCTTCATCACGCACTACACGTAGAATAATGCATGGCCCAGTCTTAGAGTCAGTTAGCTTTTCCCCTCATGACTTCTAGTTTATATCAACATGTTCTCTAAACATCAGATACTAGATAGGGTTTAGGTACATGTCGCTCCGACCCTCCAGACTTTAGTCTCTGCTCCTAGCACAGAGTTCATAGCCCCAGCTTCTCCTAGTGACACGTCATTGCCAGTTTGCGCGCACCACCAGATTAGAGGTCCCGGCTCCTTAGGTAGCCCCCTCCAATGTTTCCGCCCCATTCATGACATATTCTGTTACGTCTGCACCACATGTCTATGTATACGCCCAGTTACACCTACTTTTACTCTTATCTTCCGCGACTGCTACGCGTCACTCCTTCTGCTCCACCCACTGCTAGGCCTACTGCAATGTAATGCTATGTGTTTGCATTTTGTATATAAGCTCATGTATTGTTATTAAAAGTTAGCGCGCTCATCCCAGACCCAGCCCCAGCAGCTGCTGGGCCCCTGTCACCCTGCTGGGCCCCTGTCACCCTGCTGGGCCCTGTCATCCTATTCCTACGCAGGTTGTCCTGTTCCTGTCCTTATGCTGTATTAAACCTGCAAAAACTCCTACTACCTCGAATCTTGACTCTTATTTATTGAGCTATCTGTTATGATATATGTCTAGTCAAAAATAGGGTATTATTTATTTATTTACCACACCACCATGGCTATTGCTGGATATGACTTTGAGGGGTGCTGTCTTTGCAACAGAACTTGGGGAGGCGATAGTTGATTACTTTACGATAAACGTTGGGTGGGTGGATTGTAAGGCTACCCTATGGGAAGCTTCCAAGGCCTATGCAAGGGAGGGTGTGTATCTTGAAAAACGCTGGGGTACTTAGGGCACTGCGAAGCACGCTTGTGCAGATAGTCACAGCTCATTGAGATTGATCGCAGTTACTCTTGGCTTTCCCTGACTTGCAAAGTCATGCGGCACTGCTCATAGAATTCTGCAGAATGGGAGGCACATTTATTTAGGTAAATACGCTGTCTCTCGGCCGTATGGGGAGGGTGAAAAGCCTGGTAGAACATTGGCCAGACTGATGCAACAAACAGCAGGCCCACTTACATAGCTGAACTAAGTGGGGAAGATGGTGAGCGGATTACCGGTAATGTATGTGTATTGATGGAGGTACTTAAGTATCACATAATGTTATATACCTCCAGAACTACCGACCTTCCTGCGGACTACAGCGATTACCTCAATGAAGTCTCACTTGCCTGGATGGACAAGGCTCACCAGGAATTCCTGACAGAGCCCTTTTCAAAAGATGAGGTAATGGAAGCCATTAATGCACTGGATGGCTCTAAAGCACCAGGACTCGATAGATTCACAGGTTATTTTTATAAAAAATATAAAGAACTTCTTGTACCCCATCTTATCGATATGTATCAGGAGGCAATTGAAACTGGAGTACTTCCACGCACCTTGAGAGAAGCTGTCATAAATGTATTGCCCAAACCTGGACCGGATGTATTGAAATGTAGCTCACATCGGCCCCTGTTGCTTTTGAACTTTGATAATAAAATTTTAGCTAAAATGCTGAAGACAAGACTTGCATTGATTGTGGAGAAATTGATCTCACCAGCACAATCTGGGTTCATTCCCCACAAATCCACGGCTCTAAACACTTGTATGCTCTTCGCCACGTTGAATAGTGTGGGGACTCAGGATGAAGCACAGAGACGGTACTTGTATTCAACAAGTGCCTTATTGGTCTAAACACCCTTTTCCGGTATGGTACAGCTCTGTAATACGGTAGTGTGGGCTCTGTTGTCTTCTCGGGCGATTCCCTGCCTCACAGTGAAGTCCGTCCTCTCCTTCTGCACTTCCGTGCAGGGCCGTCAAGTCGAGGATCCGTCTTGGGGAAGGCGTGTAAACATAAAAAAAAACAAAGGACTCTGGTTGAGTGGCTTTCTCAACAACACAAACAATAGTGAGGGAGGGTAGGTGAGGAAACACTCGGTGCGAGATCCGTTTTAACAAGTGAGGTGAGCTCGGGGCAGGGGTACCGGCATAGCAGGACCAGGGTGTCTATTGTGGCGGTCTTCCCCTTTTGCCTACCCAGCCCTCCTCCTCCTGGAACATGGCTGGGAGACCCCCAGACATTGGCCTCCTGGCTCCGCCGCGTCTTCACGCTCCTCTCCTCCTCCTTCGTGTTCCGCCCGCTCCGGTGGGCTCACTCCGACTCCTTCTCCGGTGTACACACACACCGGTCTCTCTCGGCTTCCTGATTTTGACTGTATGAATCCAGGGTCAGTCCACTCATCCTGTGGTTGAAAAAGAAAAGGTGAGACTTTGATGTTTTCCAGAACTTCGGCCTCCGTGCTTGATGTCCCGCTCGTATCCAGTCCGCCCCTGTCACACACCACCCCACTTGGATTCTCCCGATCGGGGAGAGGAAACCTCGAGAGGTAGTCCACACTGCCATTTTCTTTCCCTTTTCGGTGTTTCACCGGGAATGAGAATGGTTGAAGGGAAAGGAACCAGCGAAGGACTCTCGGATTTAGAGAGATGTTTCTGCTCATCCACTGGAGGGGTGCATGATCAGTGAATAGGGTGAATGGGTGGCCCTCGAGATAGTAGCGTAACTGGTCTACAGCCCATTTTATTGCCAAGCATTCCTTCTCTACAGTTGGGTACTTCAATTCTCGGGGTTAAAGTTTCCTGCTTATGTATAAGAAGGGATGTTCAATTCTCTCAGCTGAAAGCTGTGACAGGACCGCCCCTATCCCATAGTCTGATGCGTCTGTGTGGAGTATGAAGGGCCGGTTGAAGTCAGGGGAGGATAACACGGGACTGGTGGTTATGACCTTTTTTAGGGTGTTAAACGCTTTCCAGATTTCCTGCGTGGGATGTAAAAGGACATGGGCTTTCACATTTTGTTTCAGAGTGTCTGTCAGAGGGGCCGCTACTTCAGAAAATTGGGGAATGAAACGGCGATAGTACCCAATCAAACCCAAGAAGGCTTTCATTTCTCTTTTGTTACCAGGGAAAGGAGTTTCAGCGATGGCTCTGATTTTCTCAATCTGGGGCTCTATCATACCGTGTCGTAGCACGTAGCCTAGGTATTTAACTTTTTGGTAGGCGACTCTCGATTTCTTGGAGTTCACATGTAACCCGGGCCTTTTCTAATACACCTAGGATGGTTTGGAGGTGGCGTAGATGGTTCTCCCAGTCTGGGCTGAACACGACTATGTCGTCTAGGTATGCTGATGTAAATGACTGATGTTCCCGGAGGATGGGGTTCATGTGCCCTTGGAACGTAGCTGGAGCTCCATGAAGCCCAAAGGGGAGCACGTTAAATTCAAATAGCCCGTCTGGGGTAGCGAAAGTGGTCTTCATCCGGTCCTCTTCTCTCAGGGGCACCTGCCAATAACCTTTGGTCAGGTCTAGGGTGGTTATATATTTTGCTTCTCCCAGTTTTGCAATGAGTTTGTCTATCCTCTGGATAGGATAGGTGTCAAAGGAGGATATCTCATTCAGGGCGCAGAAGTCCATACAGAAGTGGGTGCTCCCGTCTGGTTTTGGCACCATAACTATTGGGGAAGACCACTCGCTTTTTGATGGTCTTATGATACCCAAACGTAACATCTCTTGTACCTTTTTCTTGATGGCTGCTCTCTTTGCCTCAGGTATGCGGTAGGGTCGTTGTTTTACTTTTTTCCCCGTTGTTGTGTCGATCCGATGTTCGATCAATGTAGTCTTTCCCGGTATATTGGAGAACAACGAGGCGAAGGGTCTTATGGTGTTCTGGAGGTCTTTCCTTTCCTGTTCCCTGAGGTCTTCATTGATCACTAATTAGTCTATGGTAGATGAAGAGAGGGGGAGTGTCGGCAGGGTGAGGTGGTTTGCTTGCTTTTGGCGGGGGTCCCAACCACTTTTTCAATAGGTTTATGTGGTATGTCTGTATCCTTCGAGGCACAACTTGTATCTTGTAAGTGGTTTTCCCTATAGTCCCGACGACTTTGAAGGGGGCCCATCCACTCCGCTTGGAACTTCTTTGTACTGGACGGCAACAATACCAGGACCCAATAATTAATTTCCAACTTTCTCCATTTCTTCCCTCGGTCGTAGTATGTTTTCTGTTTACCTTGGCTATTTTCCAGGTTTGATTATGCTAGGTCTCTGTTTTCACAATTTTGCTTTTAGTGCCTGGGTATATTCCGACATACCACGTTCTTCCTCCTCCTCCTCTTTCTCCCAGGCGTTTTAGTCATCTCAAATAATGAACGTGGTTGGCGCCCATAGAGCATCTCAAAGGACGAACATCCTAAACTGCTCTGTTTTTGGCCCCTGATAACATAAAGTGCGAGAGGTAACAATTGGTCCCATTCTCTCCCGTTGACTTCAAGCATTTTCTTTAGGGCGGACTTGAGGGTACCATTATACCTTTTGACGAGGCCGTCGGTTTGTGGGTGGTAGACAGATGTTCTTATCTGCCTCATATCTTACAACCGCAAACTTCCTTCATTAGTTCTGATATGAAGGGGGTGCCCTGGTCTGTCAGGATTTCTTTGGGGAACCCTACTCGAGAGAACAGATCTAGGAATTTTTCTGAAATCAGGCACGTAGTTGGAGCCCTCAAAGGAAATGCTTCTGGAAATCTAGTGGCGTAATCTATGATTACCAGAGTATATTGGTTCCCACGCTCTGTCTTAGGCAGAGGCCCTATCAGGTCCATTCCTACTCTCTCGAATGGAGTTCCTAGTTCGAGGCATGTGGGCTGCTGAATTCACATCTATGCATAGATCGCCGCCTAGTGTTGGGTCCGGATGATTGCACATTGTTGTCCTGGAAGAGTCTTCGAAGTATCACGAGATATGTGGCTCCTCCCCTGGACTACAGTGCGCATGGGCATCGACTCCATCCTCAGATTGTTTTTTTCCGCCATTGGGTTCGGATGTATATTTGCTTACTCAAGTTCGGAATTGATAGAAACTTTCTTTGGCCAAAAGGCCTATAGGTATCGTCGGTATTGTCTTGCGATCGGTGCCCAGTACTCATTCCAGCTCAATTTCGAGCCGAACGTCAGTGCCGTAGGCCTTGTCGGCGTTCAAAATGGAACGGAGCCCGTTCAAAAGATGTCCAGTCTGCAACTCCAAGTACCCTCATATTGACGTCCATCCGGTGTGCAACAAGTGCCTGTCTCCGGATCACGATGAGGCCAGCTGTATGGCCTGTTCTCGGTTCCGGTCCAAGAAAACACTTCGCCTTCGACGCGCGGCACGACAGGAGGCCCAGCACACAACGCCTGACCCGGTCAACATCTTCGACGCTGAAGACAATGAAGAGGTCGAGCATGAAGTTCAGGAGCACCAGTCGGATCCTGCGTCGGAGGTTGACTCCAGCTATGACGCAGTAGAAGAAGAATTGGTCGAGGATATCGAAGTCGTCGACGAGGTAGGAGACGACGATGAGCCCTATGGGGCCGTAGACGATAGCTCCAGTGAAGAGCTAGGCCCGACCGCTGGTTCGGAGGCCTGCGACGAGACACTAGATAAGGCTCAGGTCGAGGGATCGCCTCAAGGCCTTACCCAAGATCAAACAAGTAGTTCTACAGCCTCGCTTCAAAGCCCGGCTATGGACATTTCTAAAGAGCCGTCTGTTGATCTACCAAAATCGAAACCAACAACATCAGTGTCCACAAAACCGAAAGCACCAGAAACAAAATCGAAACCGAAAGTGCACGTAACTTTCCTCGTATCGAAGGCTTCTGAGCCGCCTGCTTCGACGACGCCACAGGGTGCGATCGGGCCGGATAAGCCACCCAAAAGGGTCGAGCCGAAATCCGGGGCGCCGAAGAAAAAGGTCGTGGACATCGACCCAAAGACGTCGGCGCCAAAAACCGTCGATGCCGCTAAAGGAGCCAAAGCGCAGAACGCTATTGATCCGAAGCGTCGACTCGACAATCCTAAAGTTGGCAAGGACATCGAGCGCACAAAACAACGTGGCTCTAAAGATCCCGTCGAGTCAATACTGCCATCCGCCTCTTTTTCTAAGCAAGTGTCGGACTCGCTGCAGCGTATAAAGGACAAACCCTGGTTGTCGAACCAAAGGCCGCTCCACCCCCAAAATCGGTCGTCACCGCTCCAAAGGCGTCGGCGCCGATAAAGTTTATACTGCCGCCACCGGTGCCACCTAAAGCGTTCGCGCCACTTACGGGCGTCGAGCCAGCAAAGAAGGTGTCCATGGGGAAAAAGTCTACAACACCTGAAGTGGCCACAAAGCATCGACCGCCTCTCCAGGAAGACCAGCCGAGGCAATTCATCGACGCTGAAACTGGTAGACTTTCCATTCACAAGCGGAAATTCGTCCCAGAACAGCCAATGGAGTCCTACAAGATTCCATTGAAGAAAAAGAGGGATTCAGCAACTTCACCTCTTCTGTCAGAACCTCTGCACCCATGTGGCCAAGAACAAGAATTTACTTCGCCCACACATTCAGATGCAGATGCGGAGGAGGCTTACAATCTGGAGTACAGTTATCCTATAGACTCTGATCCAGACGAACACAATGAACCCTGGGCGGACGCTGTTGACCCAGAGGAACCACGTCCTAACACTGACAGCAATGTCTACACTGTTAAAACATCACCAACAGAAGACACAGCTGCGTTCAACGCACTTATTGAGAGGGCGGCAAAAAATCACGATGTCCAACTCCATACTGACCCTATTGAGGAGGATTTCTTGTTTAACACCTTCTCCACTTCTGAGAGAACTGTAAAAATTCTGCCTATGCTAAAAGGTGTCCTGAGACACGCTGGAGACATCTTTAAGGACACCACGAGGGCCAGAGTAATAAACACCAGAATTGAAAAGAAATACAAACCTGCACCTGGCGACCCTACATACATCAAGGGACAGTTACCACTGAACTCTATCGTTGTTTCCAATGCTCGTAAACGAGCAAATTCACAAGCCACGGGTGATGCTCCTCCCCCTGACATGGACTCAAAAGTGCTCGAAGCCTCAGGGAAAAGGGTGGCAGCTCAAGCGGCCAATGTCTGGCGAATCTCCAACACACAGGCGCTCCTAGCCAGATATGACAAGGCTTGCCAGATGAGTACAAAGAGGCAGCTGAAATGCTAATTCAGGAAGGAAAACTTATTTCTAATGCGTCCATTAAGTGTGCACTGGACGCAGCTGACACTGCAGCCAGGGCAATTAACACCAGCGTTATGTTACGTAGGCACGCCTGGCTGAGAATCTCTGGTTTCAAGTCTGAAATACAAACCACCATTCTCAATCAACCAGTTAACCCTGATCACTTATTTGGCCCGGAAGTGGACGCCACCTTAGAAAAAATCAAAAAGGACACTGAGACTGCAAAGTCTATGGGAGCTCTTCAGTCCCAGCAGTTCAGAGGTGGTTCTTTTCGTCGCTCCAACAATAGAGGAGCTTCCAGAGGACAGGTGTCCCAGCAGGCACAATACAATAAAGGGGCCACGCAAACCACCTACGGCAAAGGCAATAGGGGCGGCTATCGTGGAAACAGCGCCAAAGGCAGAGGTCGTGGAAACAACAGCTCCCGATCCTCCGCCACAAACAAACAGTGACGTCTTGTCGCTGCCCCCCGACCACATAACACCGGTCGGGGGGAGACTACAACAGTTCCTGCCAGTCTGGAAATCCATCACCACAGACAGGTGGGTAAGATAGCTTATCCAGCATGGTTATTGTCTGGAGTTAACATCCACTCCACCCAACATACCCCCAAAACACCGTCCTATGTCCGCAGAGCATATGCAATTATTGCAGCAGGAGGTTGTCAGCATGCTGCAAAAAGGAGCCATAGAGCTCGTACCTGTGGAACAAATAGGTACAGGGGTGTACTCGCTGTACTTCTTAATCCCAAAAAGGACGGGTCCCTCAGACCCATATTAGACCTCAGGCCCCTAAACATGTACATCCTTTCAGAACACTTCCATATGCTCACGTTACAGCAGGTCCTACCGTTGCTCAGGGAGATTTCCTTGCATCACTAGATCTCAAGGATGCATATTTCCATATACCGGTACACCCGTCACACAGAAAATACCTCAGATTTACCATTCAAAATCAACATTATCAGTTCAAACTTCTCCCCTTCGGAGTCACGACAGCACCCAGGGTGTTTACCAAATGCCTAGCGACAGATGCTGCACACCTGCGGAGACAAAGTGACCACGTCTACCCTTACCTGGACGACTGGCTTGTCCAAGCAAAGTCGGCCCAGCAATGTGCCATCCACATGTCCCACACCATTCACCTACTTCACAGCCTGGGATTTTCACTGAATTATCCAAAGTCCCACCTTCAGCCTGCACACGTACGGCAGTACTTGGGCGCTACAATCGACACTCTGGCAGCCAAAGCACAGCCGAATTCAGTGAGAATCAACAGCATTCAATTGCTGATACAAAAATGCAGACCCCAACACTCGCTTCCAGCACGAGTGTTCATGCAGTTGATAGGCATGATGGCCTCCTGCATCTTCATAGTCCCGCACGCGAAACTACATATGCGTCCCCTTCAGGAGTGCTTAGCACGTCAGTGGAACCAGGCTCACGGACAGTTGAAAGACCTAGTGTTGGTGACGGGTCGTGCATACAACTCTCTGCATTGGTGGAATCCACAAAACCTTTGCAAGGGCCGACCGTTCCAAGAGCCTGTGCCACAGAATATTATGACAACGGACGCATCTCTCCAAGGATGGGGAGCTCATGTACTCCAATACACAGTGCAGGGACTATGGTCGGTACAGCAAAGGAAGATGCACATCAACCTTCTGGAACTGATGGCAATCTTCCTGGCAATGAAGGCTTTCAAGGTACACTTGTGCAACAAAGTGGTGTTGATCCGAACGGACAACATGACGGCCATGTACTACATACAGAAGCAGGGAGGTACACACTCTCCACAGTTGTCTCATCTAGCACAGAGCATGTGGAAGTGGGCCATTCAGAGGAACATCTTCCTCATGGCAGAACACCTCCCAGGCAAGGACAATCAGATGGCGGACCTGCTCAGCAGGCACAGCCACCAGATGCACGAGTGGGAGATACATCCATCAGTACTCCACCCGTACTTCCTGCAGTGGGGTCACCCAGAGATAGACCTATTCGCCACAAAGGAAAACGCAAAATGCCAAAGCTTTGCCACCAGTTTCCCACATCCACAGTCGCAAGGAAATGCGATATGGATGAACTGGTCAGGCAAATTTGCGTACGCTTTTCCACCAGCACCTCTAATACTGCTGGTGGAACGCAAACGGAGGCAACACTCGATGACTCTCATCCTGGTTGCTCCAACGTGGGCACGCCAACCATGGTACACCACGTTTCTGGAACTCTCCGTGGTACCGCATCAAAGACTGCGCCTCTCACCCACACTCTTGACGCAGAGCCATGGCGACATTCAGCATCCAGATTCGCAACAGCTCAACCTGGCGATCTGGCTCCTGAAGTCTTAGAATTTGGCTACCTCAACCTGCCTCCTGACTGTATGGATATCATAAAGGAGGCACGGAGGCCCACAACTAGAGCATGCTATGCAGCCAAGTGGAAGCGATTCGTCATTTATTGTGCCAATAATGACATTAATCCGCTAGATGCATCTACTCAAAACATCATCTGTTATCTATTGCATCTATACAAGTGCAATCTAGCCTACGCTTCCATTCGTATACATTTATCCGCAATGGCAGCTTATTTCCAAAATAGGCGGCATCTCTCGCTTTTCAGAGTGCCTGCCATCAAAGCCTTTCTGGAAGGACTCAAACGAGTTATTCCACCCAGGCACCCACCAGCACCTGTATGGAACCTAAATTTGGTCCTTACCAGACTGATGGGTCTACCTTTTGAGCCTCTCCACTCATGCGAGACAATTCTTAACGTGGAAAGTAGCTTTCCTTATAGCAATCACATCGCTAAGACGCGTTAGTGAACTTCAAGCACTAACTATCCAGGAGCCTTTCATCCAAATTCACTCCAACAGGGTAGTACTACGCACTAACCCTAAGTTTCTGCCTAAGGTGATTTCACAGTTCCATATGAATCAAACAATAGAACTACCAGTGTTCTTCCTAAACCCAGATTCAGTGGCAGAGAGAATGCTCCACACACTAGATGTAAAAAGAGCACTCATGTACTACATTGATAGAACAAAAGACTTCAGAAAAAACCAAACAACTGTTTGTTGCCTTCTCACCGCAACACAAAGGCAACCCCATTTCTAAAGCAGGTATAGCCAGATGGATCGTTAAGTGCATCCAAATTTGCTATCAAAAGGCTAAGCGCACTTTAACGATTCCCCAAGGGCCCACTCCACACGGAAGTTAGGGGCATCCATGGCTTTCCTGGGGAACATTCCCTTAGAAGAAATATGTAAAGCAGCCACATGGTCTACCGTACACACATTTACTAAACACTACTGCGTAGATGTGCACTTCAAACAGCAAGCAGCTGTAGGCCAGGCTGTTCTCAAAACACTTTTTCAGACTGCTGCAGCTGGCACAGGCAGCCGCCGCTAATGGAGGGACTGCTATGTATTCTATGCATAGATGTGAATTCAGCAGCCCACATGCCTCGAACCGAATATGCTACTTACCAGTATGCATCTGTTCTTGGCATGTAGGGCTGCTGACATTCACATCGCCCGCCCTCCTCCCCGGCTCCTGTCGCGGCTGCAGCACTCAGAATTACTCTTAGCATGGTCATCACTTACTGTACTACACCCCATCTCTGCCACTATGGCGAAAAACAATCTGAGGATGGAGTCGATGCCCATGCGCACTGTAGTCCAGGGGAGGAGCCACCTATCTCGTGATACTTCGAAGCCTCTTCCAGGACAACAATGTGCAATCATCCGGACCCAACACTAGGCGGCGATCTATGCATAGATGTGAATGTCAGCAGCCATACATGCCAAGAACAGATTCATACTGGTAAGTAGCATATTCGTTATGGGGAGTGGTTGTAGGGGTACAGCGGGAGGGCGATGCGTGTTTCTCTTCTGGCAGATGTCACATGCTTGGCAATGCGTTTTTATATCCCTATATATCCCCGGCCAAAAAAAATGTCTTAAGACATTCTGAGTGTTTTTTTCACTACCCACGTGTCCCGCTGTTAGGTGTGAATGAGCGAAGAACATGATTTGTTCCCTAAATGTCAAGGGTACTAGGAGTTGGTGGGGTTCTTCTTTATTGCTCTGACGGTATAAGAGACCATCCTTGATAAGGAACCTGGGATAGGGAGGATTAATGCATGTCTAAGAACTGTGAGCCTGCTCCCAAGCGTTAAATAAGGAAGCATCATTTGCTTGGGCGAACCTGAAACATTTGTCCATGGTTCAGGGGTTATCAGTGCTGGCACGGGAGTGTGGGCTTTCTGACTCAGGTGTGCCTTGGGATATGATTTGCTCTGACCCTGTACGGTATGTAAGAATAGGTCTAAAAATCTAGGGTTGTCTGTCCCTATAATTAACTCCTCCGGCAAAGTATCCATCACCCCTACACGTATGACATAAGTTCTCCCATCTGACGGATCTAGGGGTATGGTCGCCACGGGGTAGGGCTTGACATCCCCATGTACACATCTAATGTGCACCAAGGTATCCGGGATCCCCTGGCTGGGCTTTATAAACACCCCCTTTATTACCAATTGTCGGCAACCCGAGTCTAGTAGGGCTTTTATCTCTTTCCCATTCACCCATACACTCACGTGATATGCGCTCCCCAACTCAGCGGTGTAAAGAACCGATCTCAGTATGTATCCCACTTCCATCGCTCTTCTGCAGTTTTTTTCTGTGGGCAGAGTCTGGCGATATGTCCCCATGCCCCACACTCAAAGCATTGGGGCCCTCTGAAGGAAGGTACTTCTGGTCTGTTGGTTCTGAGATTAACGGTTTCCATCATCATACGGGGTTTCTTCTCAAATTTGAGTTTGTTTGGTTTTCAGGTTCCCCTGCATACAGTTTTGGCTGTGCTCTAGAAAAGGTAGTGGCCATGTCAATGGTTTGTTCTGGCATCAAATGTGAGTGCTGCCGCAGCCACTTCTGCGTGTTAAAAGGAAGAGCGTCAAGGTACTGCTCGAGATAGATCTTATTCATGATTTCGTCCTTGCTGCTTGTTTTTGGTTCTAGCCACTTATCCGCGGCCTTTTTTAATTGAAAAAAAAAGAGTTTGGGGGTTTTCCCCGGTCAATCCCCGTTCCCTACGGAACCTCACCCGGTATGCTTCCGAGTCTAATCCTAGGTGATCAAGTATCACCTGTTTTATTCCATTGTATGGGGTGTTTCTTCAGCGTTGGCCACCTGGTAGGAGGCTTGGGCCGCCCCGGTGAGTAAGGGAGCCAGAAAAAACTGCCACTTCTCCATTGGCCATCCACAGGCCCGAGCAGCTCGTTCAAAATGTAACAAAAAAAGCGTCAGGGTCTTCCCCGGACGTATACTTCTGTAGGGAAATCCCCAAGGGTCCTGAGTGGGGGTTTCGTTGGTCCTGAGGTGCAGGTTGTGAGGGATCTCTCATCATCTTATCTAAGCCCTCGATATGGGCTGAGATAGTTGCTTTAAACGTGTCTCTGTCTGCCTGGGCAGAGGTAAGTTGTTGCTCTACTGCCCATCCGAGCTGTTCCTGGCCCTTCACGAGATTTTGGATTAGTGTGTCCATCTTGATATCGCAGATGGGATTTAGTATTCCCGCATTCTCCACCAGTTCTGGGGACTCAGGATGAAGCACAGAGACGGTGCTTGTATTCAACAAGTGCTTTTTGGTCTAAACACCCTTTTCCCGTATGGTACAGCTCTGTAATACGGTAGTGTGGGCTCTGTTGTCTTCTCGGGCGATGTCCTGCCCCGCGGTGAAGTCCGTCCTCTCCTTCTGCACTCCCGTGCAGGGCCGTCAGGTCGAGGATCTGTCTTGGGGAAGGCATGTAAACATAAAAAAAACAAAGGACTCTGGTTGAGTGGCTTGCTCAACAACACAAACAATAGTGAGGGAGGGTAGGTGAGGAAACACTCAGTGCGCGATCCGTATTAACAAGTGAGGTGTGCTCGGGGCGGGGGTACCTGGATAGCAGGACCGGGGTGTCTATTGTGGCGGTCTTCCCCTTTTGCCCACCCAGCCCGTGAAACGATCACGTACCTGCGCTAGCCACGCTCCTCCTCCTGGAACGTGGCTGGGCGACCCACGGAGACGTTGGCCTCCTGGCTCCGCCGCGTCTTCACGCTCCTCTCCTCCTCCTTCATGTTCCGCCTGCTCCGGACTTCTCTTCACGCTTGGGCTCACTCCGACTCCTTCTCCCTGGTGTACACACACACACACACACACCGGTCTCTCTCGGCTTCCTGATTTTGACTGGTCGGCCCCTTCCACGTCATCATTCAAGGCAGGGTTCTGATCGAGCTCTCCCCAGTTAAAGAAACCGTGTTCCTTTTCGTCGTTCACGGGAGAATGAATGAATCCAGGGTCAGTCCACTCATCCTGTGGTTTAAAAAGAAAAGGTAAGACTTTGATGTTTTCCAGAACTTCGCCCTCCGTGCTTGATGTCCCGCTCGTATCCTGTCCGCCCCTGTCACAAATAGGATCTCACCGACGGTCCCGGCGGCTGCCTTCCTCCTTGACGTTGAGAAAGCGTTTGATTCGCTTGAGTGGCCCTTTCTATATGCCAGCTTGGGCAGATTGGGGGTGCCAGAGCGATTCCTGGTGGTGGTTCGGCTTTTTAAAACATTGCCCACGGCACATATTCGACTGAATGGCACATTAACCAAAGTGTTCCCACTTACATGGGGAACATGTAATTGAGCTCGACCCACTGGTGCGCCAGTTGCTAGAAAGTCATACCCATCGGGGTTTGCAATTTAACACCGGGCCCTTACTGCTCACGCTCTATGCCGATGACATTGTTCTATATGTATGGCACCCCGGACGATAATTTAACACCATTGCTCTGGGAAGTGACGAGATACGGCACCAAGTCGGGACTTCATATAAACTGTGTGAATTTGGAGGTACTCCAAGTGACTGAGGCACCCTGAGCTAGAATGGTCGATTACCCGCTGACCTAGTGTGATGACTCTGTGAAGTACCTAGGAGTCCATATCCATAGGGATAAGGATTGTATCCTTCAGCTGAACTATGGCCCGGTGATCGAGAAACTGGAACGCAACATCGAACGCTGGGTGCAACTACCCTTATCAATGGCCGGAAGGATAGCTATAATCAAGATGGTGGTATTGCCGCAATTTTTGTATCTCTTTTTAAACATTCTCAGTCCGCTATACAACAGTTTTTTTTCTAATTTACACATGTTTTTAACACGACTGGTGTGGGGTGGTAAACGGGCCCGTATTGGCTGGGACACTTTAGTGCTGCCATATGAGAGGGGGGGGGGGTTGATGTTCCAAATCTTCGGATTTATTGTTTGGTTGCACAAGCAAGCTTTGCTCGACACTGGTACTGTGCAGACATTCAGATCCCATACGATATGCCTGAGGCCAACTTGGTACTCCCGGCTCTGCTTAATACTCGTGCTGTTACCACGTGGGTTCCCTTGGTACCACAAGACATCCAGATAGTGACTACTAGCTGAGCATGGCATAAGCTGCTGCGGGTGACAGGTGCTCGCATATTGTATTCCCCCCTTTGCCGTTTCCCGGTAACGGTTGGGTTCCCAACTTGCAGGAGGCCTTAGTGAAGTGCACACTGGCCAAATTTGAATTGATCACGTTTGTCGATCTGTTTCCTGGAGGGCACATCTTTTCCCGCTCCGAAGACCCCATTTTAGAACCGCTACTACAATGGATAATTTTGTGCTCCTGAGAGTGCAGAGGGCGTTACGCGCATGCCTGGATAGCTTCCCTTTGGAACCCCCTGACTTTTCAATCTTAACCAGGGTTATCCAGTGCGGGGATGGGAGCCGCTTAGTGGCATGAATGTACAAGGTGGCAATGGCGCTGCTCCCGTGCCATGTTACGGGCGGCGTGGAAGCGGGATTTGGGTTATCCGTTGTGGATGTGCAATGGAGTCGGTGCTGTGCACAAACTCGTCGGGTGTCTCCAAACCACCGGCACAAATTGTTGTATTTAAAATTTCTGTGGAGGGCATACATGACCCCCAGTAAATTGCATCGTATTGACCCCTCTCGTCCAGATGTGTGTCTAAGTTGTGGCTCTCCAGAGGCCGACTTTGCACACATGATGGGGGCTTGCAGTAGAATAGAGGGCTGTTGGAGATCGATATTTGAGGAAATATCTAAGATGGTAGAGGTCGAGGTCTTGCGGTACCCTTTACTGGCGCTGTTGGGGTATGTTCTTGATCTTCCCAAATCTAAGGTCTGTTTTGTTGCTATAGTGCTTATCGCCAAGTGTGAAGTGGCTCTCACATGGGCCTGCACACAGTCCCCCACACTGAATGCATGACTTCATAATATGACATATTGTAATATCACGAGCGACACATATGCGCAACTCAACTGCAGCCATCAGCTTCTCGGCCTGTAGATTTTTGGCACCCGTTTCAAACGTACCTACTGGCAACACAGGATAGCAATAGTGGCCCTACACAGGAGCAGCCTGCACCTCCTAGATATGCAGTTAACTAAAGACATACCTGGAATGAATGTACCTCTTTCCAAATCATCGTATCAAATGACTGTTTATTCTGTTGGAATTATGGGGGTACAGATCTATTTCTGGAGATTGTGTGGGTTTTGCCATAACTACTCTTAGATGCACTTTAATGTACGATGCTGGTATACAGTTTATACCTGTATTGCTACACTGTAATGCTAGGCTCTTTTTATAATCATATGTTTTCCTTTCATTTTGGTTGTACTTTTTTTTTAAGTACCCCCCCCCCCCCCCCGCCCCCCCCGCCCTCCACACCACCATTGCGGAAGTAGCTCCCTCCTCCATAGCCACGGTAGGGGGAGAGAGCATGCTGACATCTGGAGACGTATCCAGTCTCCTGGCATCACCCAATTCCTCACACCAGTCCATATCCTGATCATAAGGCTGGAATTCTAAAGGGTCCAACAACCCCTCCCATTCCTGCCCGATGCCTAGCCCTAGGAATAGGGCTCAGGCTCCGACCCAGGACACTGGGTCCTCTCTATGCCAGATTCGGCTTCGGTCACCGTGGCTCCAAGACGGATTTGGCGATCACAATCGGGCTGGCGCCGGGTGCATCAGCATCTGGGAAGGTCTGAGTGCCATGACTGACGCCGGTCTGAATCCGTGACCGGATTCATTGGGACCCATTGGAGCAGCGGCCGGAGCTGCTGCCATGGAACTGGATGGGGCCCTCCTCTGGCCCCGCGTGGCCAGAAGGCGCACCAGAAGGGTCGGGCCGCTCAAGTGCGAGACATATGGCCTCATAAAACTCACTCATTTGAGCTGGGGCTGCTCCCGGAAAACTGGGGAGGCACGGAGTCGGCCTAGGCTGAGGGTCCAAGGGACCAGGCTTTGAACGCTGATATTCCTTTATCGTGTTGGCTGACGGATGCGAAGTCTAAGTGCGCTTCGACAACTTGTGTTTTTTGTGCCTCTTACCTGAATGCCCCGACTCTTTTTTCGAGTGCGATGATGCGGACTTCAGACTCCTGGAACAGTCCTAGTACCTTCCTCTCGACCGAGACTGTGACTTTTCCGAAGTCACATGCTGGGCCGCAAGCGGCTTTAGGGACCACTCCCTCAAAGCAATCGGCACCATGGCCCGTCAGTATGGGCACAACTTGAGTCGTGGTTCTGCACGAGAAACCACAAACTAGGTTTGAGTCCGTCACTGACCTGACGCAGTGACATGCCCCACAGGGTTTGAAACCTGTTTTCCTTGATGATATACCAGGAGGTAAAAACCTCCAAAAACGTTGACATAATGGTGCAAGTATTCTGTCAAAAACTGACCGAGTAGAAGCTCTTTTTTCGGATCAGCTGTGGTTGGAGCGCAAAGAAAACTTCTGACGTCAGTATGCCAAGGTGGAATCCATATAGGTGATGTGGATGTCCCTTCCGGCGTGGACGTTGTCGTGCAGAGCCAACTGACCGTACCTGCCAGCTCACAGGGGTACTGCTTATGAAAACATTTCTGGGTCTAGTCTGACACCAGGGGAAATTAAAAGGTAAGGAATCTTGGGATAGAAGTCTCTATCAACTGTAGCTTTACGTTGAGCTTCTACACTTATTTGCTGTACACTGCAAAATGTCGATTTCGTTTTGAAACAATTAATAAAATATTTTCAACTGATTTGCTGATTGAATGAATCCATCATTTTAACTGTTTTATTCTCCATTCTTTTTATGCTATGGTCTGCAGTTGAGTATTTTAATCTGTGAATGTCTGCAGCTATGTTTTGATATGGAACCCGTTTAATTTCTTTGTTATTCTAAAGAAATATTTAATGTTCTTAACATTTTCTCTTTTCATGTAACACTTTGACATTTGAAGAATGAACTAATTGTATTGCATGAAAAACGTTACTTTTAGTTATAACAAAGACAGTTAAGCACTATCATCCGACCATGTAATATGAAAAAGCCTTTCTTGGCCTGTTTGGTAACTGTAAATTTATAATTTTGCGTTAGGAAGTGCAATAAATATACCATTCCCATAAAATATAGCACTCTTATTTATTTGGCTCAAAGGGCCCCAACAGGTTGGACAGCGACAGGACTTCGTTTTCATCCAGCACAACTGAGCGAGGCATGGTGAAACCAATGATTCGGTTAGACCAGACACAGGATTTCCGCAAGCAGGATGGCAGGTCAGCATTACCTGTTCCACCATTGACGATTTTGGAGAATGCATTTTGTCTGATTGTTAAGCAAGGGTATTGTGTTATGTGGTGATGGGTTAAAAAACCCAGAAATTCTTATGAATTAACAAGCTGTTCAATAATTGTGGCGATCAACTTTCAGATATATTTGCTATCCATTCATCACGTCCAGCAATACCAAATACATTAGTTCTTCTTTGAAAAACTGTAAGGCCTCAGCGCTCTTAATATACATATGATAGTTTGAAAGACTTATATTGTGAGTGAACAAGTACCTTTATGAAGAGCTCCCGCTAATCAAATGGCCGCTGGTCTTAATCCTTGACATTTCAAGCATTATCTTTTTCCCATGGAAGTGAAGGGGGATTTTTCCACCCACCCTAGAGTCCCCTCTGATGACATTGTGCACCCTTCTGTTTGGATTTAAGAGGAGAGCTCCATCAGCTGATTGCTGAACTTGAATCGTACAGTTACGAACATGCAAAACAATCAACTACTTATAAAAATGGCAGGGAAGAAGTGAATATATGCAGTTACTAAATCGAAAGAGAAATACGTGTATACGGTCTCACAAGATAGGTCCAGGTTTTACTATGAGATTACATATTAGGTCAGTATAATTTTGAGCTCGGAATGCCCGAAGGCAAGTCAGCATTAGAATTAGTGCTTCAGACCCTTTTAAAACATTCCTTGGAAGGCGTTAGCCCGGTATCGTAGATGTAGTCCTCATAGACTGTTTCTTTGATGATGCAGGTCTCATCTACAAAGGATCTGTAAACGCCCTGATGGAGTCAAAACTAATAGGTACCTTTAAAGAACGCGTGAAAGGCTCTGACCTGGTATTTTCAGGCCTAGTTGAAGACGACATTGATTCTTTTTTCTTCATTGATTTCTGTACATTTGAGACCGGACTCCTGTTCGAATGCTTCTTGTGGATATTTTTAGAGTGCTCCTGACAGTAATCCCATTTAGAAGGGCTGTTGTTCTCATTTGTGGCTCTTTTTTGTGATGAGATGATGCTCCGTCAAGTTCATCTCTGCAGTATGGGTTCCCCTTTGCCTTCATTTTTAAGCAGCAAAATCAATAGTGTGCCCTATCTGTCAATGAGGGTGTTCGCAGAAAAAGTCCAACCGTACTTGCATTCCGTGGCTTTATTTGTAGGGTGAAGGCAGTGGACACTTTGTAAGAGTCTTCTGAAGAGGTCCTCAGCTTTCCACATAAAACACATGTTCTGAAAAGACTGTTTGTAGAGACCTGATGCATAATTTTCCCATAAGAATTTACACATAAAGATGTTAACATAGAAGTTTAGTCAAGTGAATTTAGTGAAGAGGTCAAAAGTTGTCCATAAACTGAGGAGAGGTCTGTAAGAGTTCCTTCATTCAACGTGCGGTAAGAAATCTGAGTGTTATGGCTCTTGAGGGGAAGAGAGCATCAGAAGCCGCTATCTGATTGACTGAACTTTGGAGCTCATTAAAATGATGTTAATAGGTTGACAATGTCACTTGTTTAAGCTTTGTTGGGCAATGTGTTTCTTTATACTGCTTTCTATAACTACTGTGGGACTCCCACTTCGATGACTCGGAAGATTCAAGCAAGTCAGTTGATGAAAGATATCAATACTAGAGAATCATAGTGTAGAGGTAAGTTACTTGTTTTTCTCCAAACATTTTTTAATCTGATTGTGGAATGATACCACTGGTGATGGGCATGTTATGCTTAGGAGTGGAGTATGTAGATTTTTTTTTGTCTAACGTAAAGCCCAAGGGTTTAGTGCCTTTAGTGTTCCAAAGAACTTGTAGGCTAAGATGTTTAGCAAATCCAATGAAAGTTGTAGAAGCAGCAAACTGTGAGGGGAAAAGTAAACAGTTCAGAGGATCCTGTTTGAGAATAAGGTTCGGCATCTAAGACTGTTTCCTGGGTAGTGTGCGGATAGGTTTTACGGAAGGATACTTTTGCATACTTGTGCTTGCCATCAGCATAGAGGTAAGCGTGTAATCCAAAGGATTAGCTGTAATGATTGAAAAAAGATGAGCCTGAGAATGCAGCCTTGGGGATCACGTTCCTAAATAGGTGAAGAATTGTAGGGAGTGTTAACTATGTTTGTTTCTTGTGGGTTATTCTGTTGTAGGAGGTGAATCAATTTCAGACTGACCCCTCAATTTATATGCATTATTTTAACATTGTTAGGAGAGTGGAGTGGTTCATCATATCAAACGCAGTAGGCAGATCAATCATATGACTAAGCACCATTATCCAGTATGCATAGTGCATCAACTGTTATGGCAGTCTTTGTCTTGTGTCCATCTCTGAAGCCTTTTTGCATATAGTCCGAATATCATTCCAAATGACCTGCTTAAGCTGTATCTCCACACAAATGTGCGCATTAGGAGCTGAAATCCAGTCCAAAATTGTGCATTTGGTGTATCGGGCATGCGAACTTCAGAATGCAGACAGAGCATAAGACATTCAAGCAAGTAGTTGACATCCTAGACAGATCTGCTTCCCCTGTGGTGGCAGCATGATGCTTCTATCTGCATCACAAACTCTCTATCACATTCTTGAACATTTATAAAACACAATACACTGCTGTTTATTTTTCTGACCCATAGTAGAGTCAAGCACTTTCCGACCTCACTTTCACCTAACTGTGAATATGGATTGTATTGCCTGACAAAGATGCATTAACGTACTTCACCATTAACTGGTACATCTGTCCTCTTTTAGTATTGGTAGAGAAATACACTTACAGATTAAAGATGATTAAGCTAGTTAATTTTTGCTGCTGACCGTGCAGTAATGTAACGTTACAGGTCCTAGTCCCAACATGGCAGTCTCAGCGTGATTGTTCATCCTAAAGTGTTGAGCGTTATTTTCTAAAACACCTAATCCACACTTGTCCCTGACTGCCTCATTGACTTTCTGCAAGCCCAGAACAAATTACTTCCTTTAAACAGAGGTTCTCAGTATGCACCTCTTTGTAGACCTACTGAATAGGTGTTCAGTATGGTAACTTTCTCACATGTCTAAGCGAGAGGAGTCTGTGTGTGACAAAGGAAAGCCTGAGTAAGAGGAGTCTTTGTGAGTGCAAGAGGAGTGTTACTGAGTGAGAGCAGTACTTGTGTGAGAGGAGGAAGAGGGTGCGCTTGAGAAAGTGTGTGTTAGAGTGTAGCATGCGTTTGTGTTAGTGGAGGTAGCGTGTGTGTTAATGGGGTGAGTGCATATGTGTGTGTGATTTTGAAGCATAACACATTTTAAAGTGGTCTATGAGCCTAGTTTATTTTTAGGTCGATCCTGAGCCAGCGTGTATGCACTGCTCTGCGAGGCTTCTTGTAAGCACTCTAAACTATGCTGTGTGGGTCTGACTCCCCCCACGCATTGGGTTGGTTGTTGCCTGTGTTATTTTGTTATCGTAGCCTGCAAATGGCTAAAGGTGGGTGCATGTCCCACCTCTTTGCAAACGTTCACTCCCACAGCGTTTTGCTTGCGGGAGCGAGCAGTGGCGGCTCGCAGGGCGGCAGCTGCAGTGCCTCCTTGTCTCCCCTGCACCACTCCCCCTAGTCTGTTTGTGCCTGCCCCCACTACTCTTATTGAGCTGCTTGGTATTTAAAGTTGTCAAAAAAGCGTTGTGCATTCTCCATTTATTCAAAAATGTTTCTCTTTTTAATCTAAACATTAAAAGGTGTAGATAAAACGTGGGATCTCTTAAATGAATAAAGGAACTATTCTCTAGACAGCACTCATGCCACAGCCCCTCTCTCTTGCAGGCCTCCATGCAGCCAATCAACAGAAGCATAATTTCTTACACGTCTGACACAGACATCTCCGTTGTTATAGGCTCATGATTGTTTGTATTTCCAGCAGGTAATATTGTAGCGCCAACTTGCATTCCTTGACTCAGTCTGTGTTCGAACCACCCCTGAACTCCTCACTGAATTTTAAGCACACAAGCTTTGTTAAATGCCGCTGTTGTGCTAAAATATACAGGTTTCACAGCCGGGTGCTCTACATTTTAGAACTTTTCCTTCCCTTCCTGTGTTCAGATTTGTTTATTGGAGCTATGGTGTCAAAAGGTGTGGGATATTACGTGCGTAATGATAATTACATTTATATAGTCCTTGAGGAGGCGCTTTGTGTCGTGTAGGACCCTACTCCGGTATTAACATGAGCGTGGCATGGATACTGTGTTGTAAAATATATTGTGATGACAATCACCAGATATCCTCCCACTTCTATCTCTACTTCTCTGTGTCTGTCTCTGATTTTTCCACAATGTCTGTTGCTCCCTTTTTCTAAGGCTGGTCCGTCTCTCCACAAGCCTCAGTCTCTGCCTCTCTCTGTTTTCCAGGGCGTCTTTCTATCTTTACCTGTTTCTTTTTTGCTGTCTGTCTCTATCTTTTCCACTGACTCTGCAGCTCTAGCTTTTCCATAACTTGCCTCTGCCTCTCTCTGTGCCCCAGTTTCTCTGACTTTTACACTGTGCCTGTCTCTGCCTCTTGTCTGCTTTTCCACTCTCTCTCTTCCATTGACCGTTCCTGCCTCTCTCTCAAGCGCCAGTCTCTGCCTCTCCCTCAAGCGCCAGTCTCTGCCTCTCCCTTTATCATATATGGCCATGGCGCAGCACACCACAACCAAAAAAACCTACAGAAATATTTCCGAGCATTGAACAGCACTCCCATGCAACAACTTCACGTCGCACAAACGAAAACACGCTGGGGTTAGTACCACCAAATGGGAAGATTATCCTCTTCTCAAAATATGGGGCTATTTATATTTCTTGATTCATGGATTTGGCACTTTATTTTGAAAAAAATAATAAAGCAGAGATTCAGTGCAAATACAATAAAAGCATGGGTGCAAAGTCAGATTTACTTGTCTGAAAAATAATTATTTTTAATGCCCCAAATGCCTGTTTAAATGTTTTCTTTTAAGCAAAGTGAAAATAAAATGTGATGAGGGATTTTTTTTGTTTTTTATTCTATGGTGCACAGCTTTGTCAAAGCCTATTTGTCCAAACAGAGACCCCGATTGGCTTTGCCAATGCTTGTTCTGGATAGTGCTTTTGCATTTTGAGCTCTGCCCAGAGGACACAGATTGTTGGGTGCATTCAAGCAAACGTTTTAGACAATTGTTTTTGTTTGCCATGCTTTTTGATGAGGTTTTTAGTATGTATTTGAAAATGCTGCAACAAGTTCTTGAACAAAGGAAAGACCAGCGAGAGACAAGGTAGTTATGTCCTGACTGAAAATCTTGTGAGTAATAAACTTTCTAAAAACAGCGACCCAGAAAACGATATAAAATAGGTTCTTACTAAAATTAGATAACAAGTAGGCCTGGGACGAACCCCCAGCATTTCACTCAGCTGAAGTCCACAAAGTTAAATAAAAACTGCAAAATTCCATGGAATTTCGTGAGCGGGCAGCAAATGCACGTTGCGCTGCTCACGCTCCGATTCTGGTGCCGGTAGCACGTTCCATGCTGAAAAATAAGCACGAGCAGCACCACACTTTTTTCAGTGGATCTTACAGCCACTCGAGTCCAAAATCTACTCGGGAACAGCCCTCTGACCACGACCGCCCGCACAAGAAAATTTCACTGGAAGTATTCCTAGCGGCCGGAAATTGTGCTAGAGGATGCCAAAAATTCGCTCTGCATCTCGCGTTCTAAAGACTCACATTGATCCCGTTTTCATTGTGTTGCTTGAATGGGAAAAATGTTTTTTTTGTTTTTAAATATCTCTTTATTAAGTTTGACAGTAATCATATACATAGTACCTTTCTCTTTTCTATGTGATTATCCAACACACTATACATGTATCAGGAGATAACGAATTACAGTTACAATTATGTCACATCTCTGAGTTCATTTCTTCGCATTTCTAGTTCCTCAATTGGTGATATACATATACCTCCCCGATACACATTCCATGCCTTCCACTTTTTGTCCCACATTTTAGGGCAGCCACGTGTTGTGAATATTCCCTTTTCCACCGCCATATGCCTATCGAGCTCTTTCGCCCATACCTGGATGGATGGTGCGCCCACCGCCTCCCAATTTCGTGCTATCTCTCGCTTAACTAAGGTTGTCATCTGTTGCTCAATTTCTGTGAGGTCTGTGGCTGCCCATATGTTAAGTAAGCCCAGCTGTGGTGTAAGAGCTAACTCCTTCCCCAGTGCAGTTTGAATGCGAGTTGTGGCTCCCTCCCATATATGCTTTACAGCAGGGCAGTCCCAGATCGTATGGTAAAAGGTGGCCACTTGTTTGCACCCCCTAAGATAGAGCGCATCCGTCCTGGCCAGGATGACCCCCATCAAATAGGACCGATGTAGAGTCTTGAGTTGAATCAGTCAGAAGCGGAGGGTGATAGACGCTTCTCAAGGGGACATCAGGGCCGCTTGCCAGTCCTCATCATCAATAGGCCCCAGGTCACTTTGCCACTTCTCTCTAAGTTTTTTGAAAGTGTCGGGCAAGTTATTACATAATTTTTTATAGGTTAGGAATATGGCCTTCGAGTGCAGTGGCCCGTCCAGCAATATAATGGTGACGAGACACGTATGTCTTTGAGGTCGGTGAAAACCACCATAAGGGCGTGTCTAATCTGTAGATAGCGAAACAGTTCCCCTTGTGCCATTTGGTAACTCCCCCTGAGTTCCTCAAAACTAAGAATAGAACCCTTTTTGATCAAATCTCCCACCACTGATTTCCCGATCATGTCCCACTTGTCGAACCCTGATTGGTGACATAGAGTGCCCAGTCTCTGGGCTTGCCACATTGGTGTCGCTTTTGTGAGTGTATTTGCCCAGCCTAAACGGAAATTCACTTGGTGCCAGATTCCTATGGTGTGAGAAGTGGGCCCAATATATCTGTGTTTATTGGCTTTGGACTACAGTGCTCCCAAGTATCCGGACCGTCCAGTTTGGTAACCGTCCAGCACATATGCCGGATCATTAGGGGGGGTGGTATAACCAGTAGTTCACCACTACCAGCTGTGAAGCCCAATAGTAGAGTTTGTCAGGAAGGGCTATACCCCCATCATACCACCCTTGCGTTAACTTTTTCAGTACCACACGAGTGGCCCTGCCGTCCCACAACAGCGTACGGACCTCACTCTCCACCGCTGGGAAATATGTATCTGGGACACGGTTCGGACAGTTCTGGAGAATGTATAAAAAACACAGGAGAGACAGCATCTTAAAGAGGGCATCGCGGCCTACAAGTGACAGAGGCAGGAACCGCCAGTGTATTACATCTGCTCGCAACCGGGCCAGCGGAGGGGCCAGGTTACGACTATGAACGTGACATAGATTCCTAGATATCGGAAACCATCCCTAGCCACTATTATCATACAGTTCGCCGGGAGACGAGAAATCTGCCCTTGAACCACAACCAGTACAGACTTGCTCCAGTTGCTCGCATAGCCGGAATATTTTCCAAAGTTCGTGAAGATGTTCAGAACAGCATGTATTGTTTTATAGGGGGAGGCAAGATATAGCAGTATAGCAGCGTATAATAATATTCTATCCTCCAGATCTATTGTCCATTTCAGCCCCCTTACCATTACATCCCAGTATATCCATGCAGCGAGTGGTTCTAGCATGAGCGAAAATATCAGTGGCGATAACGGACAGCCCTGCCGGGTACCCCTTCGCAGTGTAAAGGCACGGGACGTGTAATTGTTAACTCTTATTTGTCCCTGTCTATCCCTATAAAGCAGTTGCACCCAGCCTAGAAACTTTGGAACAAATCCCAACCTCGTCAAAACCGCGAATAAGTACGGCAATTCAATAGAGTTGAATGCCATAGAGGAATCCAATGAAAGGACCACTGCATCCTCCTCCATGTAATCTCTGCGTGCAAGCACGTTATGGAGACAACGGATATTAAGTGCTGTGTTCCTACCTGGCATAAAGCCCGATTGGTCCGGGTGAACTAAGGAGGAGATATCTGCGACTGGCCAAGTGGCAAGCACTTTCGGTATTACCTTAACTTCTACGTTAATCAATGAGATCGGTCTGTATGAGCCACAGTTGTCCCCGGGCTTCCCTGGTTTACGGATAACTACTATGGTAGAAAGACTCTGGTCTTTGTGCAATTTTACGTTCTCGTAACTATCGTTATACATAGCTCGCAGATCTGGGGCTACTTGGGAGGCCATAACTTTCAAGAACTCGATGGGAGTGCTGTTAGGCCCCATCGCTTTCCCAGATCAGATTTGAATAATGGCTTTCTGAATTTCATCGTGTGATAAGTCACTATCAAGAGGGTCTGTCTCTGACTCAGAGAGCGAAGTTAAGACACTGTCTGAGGATTTGGCGTGAATCTTCTGCAGTGTAATTGATAGAGGGGAGTATATTTTCTCAAAGTGGTCTGCGAATGCCTCCGCTATATCTCTGGGGTGGATAATCGTCTCGCCATTGGGTAGCGTTAGCCTCGGCACCCATCTATCCCCTTGTTCTTTTCTCTCTAACCACGGCAAACATTTTCCGGCCCTATCACCCAATTCATATAGTCTGTGTTGTGTATTAAGGTGCTTGGCCATCATATGTTCCCTGGCTTTGAGTTTGTATTCCTCCTGTTTGAGTGCATGATGATGTTGTGTGTCTTCTGTTGGCCCATTTGTATGATCTAATTCTAATTGTTTGAGCTCATCTTCCAACTGAACTTGTAGGCGACGCTTGTTCTGAATGTAGCCTGTTTTTAGAGACAGGGCCTGCCCCATCAAAACCACTTTGAATGACTCCCTTATAGTGAGTGCCGAACTGACCGAACCTAAATTTTCTTCAAAGTAATTCCCGGTTTGTGTGCATAGATCCTCTTTAATGTCTGGTATTTTCAGCAACCATGGGTTGAGGACAATAGTAGTACGCGGCTGCCGCTCCCAGTGCGTGAATTCGACCCTAACCGGGGAATGATCCGAGATCCCTCTCGGCAAAACCTGGGGGTGTGTAAAATTACCTATCGCGGCAGTATGTGTCAGGAAATAATCAATACGGGATGAACTCTTGTATGTGTTGGAGAAATAGGTGAATTGCGGTTCATTCGGTGAAGTGCAGGCCCTACATCCATTAGCTGTGATAAATTCCGCCATGAGTACATTTGGTCTCGTCCCCGGCCGTTGTGGGTGTTTATCAATTATGTCATCTATGGTCAGGTTATAGTCGCCCCCTAGGATTAGAGTGCCCACAGGAAGATCAGTTAGTATTTTGCCAAGATCTGCCAGGGCTTCCTTACCGAGTGCCGGTGGCAGATATAGTGAGATTATGTTTAGTGCTCTCCCCTCCCTATGTGTCTCCAAAAGGGCAAATCTTCCACCAGGGTCTGCTTAAGTTCAGTGAACAATAATAGCCAGGTTCTTCTTAACTAGAATACCCGTTCCTCAAGAGCCTGTGGTGTAGTCACCATGCACTAGGAGTTTATATCCCCATCGTGTAAGGGCTTTACATTTGTTCCCAACTAGATTTCTCCTGTAGCAGCACCATGTCTGGAGACTGACGTTTCAGATACTGCTGAATAATTCCACGTTTGATTTTACCTCCCACTCCATTCACACTCCAGGTAAGGACAGCGAGTGACATATCCATTTTATCCCCCATCATCTAGCAAACGGAAAAGCATAGCATGACAGGCCAAATGTAGTGCACACCGGACAACCACGCAGCCCATAAGGACGCTACCAGCAGACATCACCACCTCATCAGATTAGCCAAGAGATCCTCCTTCAAAGACCGCTTGGATGACAACGCACACAACATCAAAGAGCTCCTCAGCATCGTAAAAGAACTCTCTAACCCCAGCGCCAACGACATCCCACCCTCACAATAACTGTGCGACTTACTAGCCATTTTCTTCCTCTGCAAGATCGCCGACATCCACGACCGCTTCAACACCACGACTGCCCCGACTACGCCAGACTCCTCCTCCCCTATGAACACCACCAGCGCCATCCGCCTAACCTCCTGGTCCAACGACGACGAGACGTGCAAGGTCATGAGCTCCATCAACTCAGGATATCTGTCAGACCCGTGCCCACACCACGTATTCAACAAAGCAGACACAGCCATCACACCCTAACTACGGAAGGCCATAAACATCTCCTTCGAAACAGCGACATTCCTGGAAAGCTGGAAGCACGCCGAAATCAACGCCCTCCTCAAGAAGCCCAAGGCAGACCTCAAGGACCTCAAGAACTTCCGGCCCATCTCCCTGCTCCCGTTCCCGGCAAAGGTCATAGAGAAAATCGTCAAAAGACAATTGACCCGCCACCTGGAAGACAACAACATCTTGGACCCGTCCCAGTCAGGATTCAGATTAAACCACAGCATTGAGACAGCCCTCATCGCAACCACAGACGACATCAGGTGCCAAATAGACACGGCGAAATATCAGCCCTCATCCTCCTGGACCTGTCGGCCGCCTTGGACATGGTCTGCCATCGCACTCTAAAGACACGCCTCCTAGAAGCCGGAATCCAAGAGAAGGCCCTTGACTGGACCACGTCCTTCCTCTCCGGCAAAACCCAGAGCATCCGCCTCCCACCCTTCCGATCCGAAGCCACTGACATCATCTGCGGTGTCCCCCAAGATCATCCCTCGGCCCGACGCTGTTCAACATCTACATGGCCCCCCTCGCACAAGTGGCACGCCATCACGACCTCAACATCATCTCCTACGCCGACGACACCCAGCTCAACCACTGCCTCACCAAAGACCCACACACCACCAAAACCAACCTCCACGAGGGAATGAAGGCCGTCGCCGACTGGATGAGGAACAACCGTCTGAAGCTGAACTCGGACAAGACGGAGGTACTCATCCTCGGACCCACTCCCTCAGCCTGGGATGACTCCTGGTGGCCGACCACACTGGGAACAGCACCAACACCCACCGACAATGCTCGCAACCTAGGATTCATCCTGGACTCCTCCCTCTCCATGGCTAAGCAGGTCAACTCCATCTCCTCCTCCGGCTACAACACCCTTCGCATGCTCCGCAGGATCCACCAGTGGATCCCGACCCAAACAAGAAGAACGGTGACACAGGCCCTCGTCAGCAGCAGAGGACTATGACAACGCACTCTACGCAGAAATCCCAGCCAAACACCTACGATGACTACAATGCATCCAAAACGCCTCAGCCCGACTGATCGTCAACGTCCCCCGCCGCAGCCACTTCACCCCCCCCACCTGAGAGACCTACACTGGCTCCCAGTCGACAAGAGGATCACCTTCAAGCTCCTCACCCACGCACACAAAGCACTTCACAACGCCGGACCAGCCTACCTGAACAGCAGACTCTGCTTCTACACCCCCACCCGCCAGCTCTGCTCTGCCAGCCTCGCCCTCGCCGCTGTCCCCCGCATCCAAAGAACGACCTCCGGCGGCAGATCCTTCTCCTACCTCGCCGCCAAGACCTGGCACAACCTCCCTACAGACATGCGGCAGACCCAAGACCTACTCGCCTTCAGAAGACTCCTCAAGACCTGGCTCTTCGAGCAGTAGCAGCACTTCCCCTCAGCGCCTTGAGACCCTCACGGGTAAATAGTGCGCTCTACAAGTACTCTGATTGATTGATTGATAGTATGTAAGTTGCATCTGGTACAAGCTGATCTAGTGCAATTCTACTCTTCTCGTCTCCCTCATAACTTAGGTCAGCAATGAAATCTGTACATGACAATATACAATTGTTACTTCGTAAATCAACTAAACCTTGCAAAGACAAACCCCCATCCCTCCCCCCCTCATCCGCCTCCCTCCCTGCCCGTGGATTTAAAACTACCCACTCCCCAACTAGGCAGAGTGCCTATCTCCCGTCTCCCGCCCAAAAATGCTGAACGGTGCAGGCTGAGTATGCCCCCATCCCCGCTGGCTTCACTGTACATCTTGTCTACAACAGTCTTACTGCCTTTCATAGAAATAAGATGGCAAAGAAGCACACCTCTCAATTATATGTTTTCATGACTGGCAGTCGAACAGGTAAAACCCGGGCAACCCACAGTTTTAAGCAGTTCGCAGGAACAGTCTCACCATCGCTGCGGTACTTGCACTGTTGCTGAACATCATGCCATCCGGACATCGGGTGTAAGAACTACTTGTGTGATGACACTTTCTCCTTCAGGGCAGCAGTATCCTCAACAGACGGAGCTCCGTTGTCTTCTCTGTGCGGCCGGCGTACTCCATTGTGGTTGCGACGCTGGCCCCCCAATCTATGCCATCCCTCCAACCGTTCCCACGCCTCATCCGGCAAAGAACGTCTTGCCATCCGATTCCACTCTGAGTTACTCCGGAAAAAGCATGACATACTTTACTTTGCGGTCCTGAAGTTCTTTTTTCACTGCTTGAAAGCTCCGTCGTTGGGCCTGGACCTTGGCCATGAAGTCCGGGAATAACGTCATGTTATTATTTTCAATCTTAAGTGGAGGACTGGATCTCTGTCTCTATAATTGAAGACACGGGCCATGATGGGTCTAGGGGAGGGGGGAGGGGGTAGGGGGGGTTGTTCGGCTTACCCCCTGGTTCCCGGTGTGCTCTTTCGATCGAGAAGTACCATGACAAACTCTTGGGTTTTAGGTGGTTCGTTATTAAATCTTCCACATAGAGATCGGCTGCTGGCCCCTCAGCCGGCTCCGGAACACCCAGTATTCGTGCATTATTTCTCCGGGCTCGTCCCTCATACTTGTCCAGCTGTTGCGCCATCCTCTCCTGTCTGTTCTGCAGCTCAGCCACCTGCGTTTGAAGTTGGAACGTGTCAGTCTGCAGTGACGTCGCAACACTTTTGAGTTCCTTCACCCTTTCACCCATTTTGCGAAAATCTGCCCTTGTTAGGGACACTTATACTGTGACTGAATCAAGGGAGGTGCGTACGCCGCGTATGGCTTCCATGACTTCATGAAGTGTGGGCTTCGGCACCTGTTTGGGATCTCCCTGCGCTCCAGGCACCTCCATGTGTTGTAATTCACGGTCCTCCCTGGACTTGCCCCAGGAAAATTTAGCTAGTTTGTTCTGTGCATTTGCCTTCGGACCTCTGACCGTTGCCATAGTTACGGCTTAGTTTTTGTGAGCAGGCAGTGTGCAGGAACAGGCCTGGCAATCCCTGCCACCTACCCAGCAAGCAATGCACTCCCGCCGTTGGCCTGTCAGGTTTCCCTAGGTCTCCTCCTCTATCTCTCCAGTAAGAGGCCCCAGCAGTATCTGAGCACACCTTGTCGTTTGGGTTGTACTCACTGCGCACTAGTTGCCTTACCTTCCCGTGGACTTCTAGTCTGCCAGAGCTGCGTCCTTTGCTATCACAAGTCCAGCTTAGTCTGTACAGGGACCTAGTCAGTCTTTGGTGGTTCTTCGCTCTATTTTGGAATCTGTTAGCTCTTTTGGTGTATGGAGTTGTCTACTTTCGCTGCCTTTATCACACACCCCCCATTGGTAGTTGCGTCCTCCGGCCCAGAAGCTATGTGGCGGCAGTGTCGCCGCGAACAGTCCCACTCGTATGCTTCAGATTTAAGCCCAAGCCACAGCTTCGTAGTCAAGTTGTTGCTGACAACAAGTAGATGTATTGGGGGGAAAGGGGGGGGGGGAATGTAATGGGGGCACACATCACCGGTCACTTGCAGATGAATTCCGGCCCCATCTAGGCCATCCGTGCAGACTGCGCCAGTTGCGAGCGTCGGATTCTCGTCCTGTGCAGCAGGAGGGGGGTGGCGGGGGCACCGCAACGGGCGGTCTGCTCGTCCTCCACCAGCTCCCACTCCGCCCCCAGGCCTTGTTGTAGCTCGCCTGGCCTCAGGCTATCTGGTATCAGGGTATTCGCACCAAATCAGGCCGGGCCAGGCCTAGCAGGCTCCCAAAGCCGGGGCCTAAATTTGTGGTTTCCGCTCCCCTGAGCCCGCCTCGTTCTCTCCGGTCCGGCACTGTAGCTCCACGATTTTCCTTGGCTCCTCCACCGGAGCTATGAAGCTCCACGCCCAGCACTTAGATTTGCCACCTGTAGAGTCTCCGGTGTACAGTTCCTATGCTGATCGTGTTCCTGTGATCGGGAGTCTCAATGTGGCATGCTGGTATCTGCGCCGCTGTCTGCCCGAGTTTCACTTTCTACCTGCCACAGAGGAGTTCAGTCACCCCGTCTTTGGCAGCTGCGTATCGCAGGGCTATTGGTTCACCCTCAGAGTGTGTTTTCAGCTTTCATAGACACAGGATGATATAGGATATACGGCGGGGATGTGGGAGCCTTACTAACTAGCCGCCATTCTCTTTGGCTGCTAGCCACGCCCCCCGGAAAAACATTGTTACTCGACAATTGCCCGAATTTGGTGGTAAGTCTGTGTTACAAGAGTAACACTGAGTCACTAAAATTCTCTGATTCCAATCGTTGAATTAAAATTCTCTTTGGGCTGAATAAAAAGCAGTGATGGGACATTAGTTGCAATGTGTAATTGGCATGAACCAAGACCATTCTCTTCTCTCTTGCTGGTAAAGTGACAGCTATACTTGAGTATGTAAAAAGGTGGAATCTCCCTTATTAAATCATGGGTCTGATTCTGCAGTTTTTTGTTTGTTGTTCCATGAGCGGAATACCCTTGCTTAATCAGGGGGAAAGTTCTTAATGAAATCCACCTTGCACTTATCAGATTTTCACCTTTAAATATACTTATTTTTGGATAAATAATCACTTCTAAAACTGTGAAAAATGTTTAAATCTACTTGCAGACCAGGCTCAGATGCCCTATGCTTAAAGGTTTTCAGGTAGACTAATCATCAATGTAATTCATTAAACAACTGTAGTTATGTTTGTCACAACCAGATCAAAACGATGGAGTCACTGCTTCATTGAACTGCTGGAATCAAAAAACAGCTATGAAGAAAAACATTTTGAATATGTGTAGGAACTGACCACAGAGAAAATAGATTGCCCAAATCCCAGAAAAGGACATACTGAAAGTGGGGTACCTATTGTGGTAAACCTAATAGCTTCATCTTTAGGTAGCTATAAAATCGCATTATATGTTGTGATCTGGAAGTGAGCCATGTGGTCATCTGTTCGAAAAAGAACCTCTGCGTGTGCAAAGTACCTTCTTTATGATACAGTTTTCTAGAGTACCATGGTGCCCCCTTAACAGCAAGTAACGACTACCCATTTTGGAACAACAACACCACTAAGACATAGAGTACAAGATGGTGCTTCTAGGCAAGTATTAGTACTCCCTGTTTGAGAGTGAATGGGACTTCTAGGTGACATGTTTGTACCATGTGTGGCTGTAGATACTCATGCTCTGCATACTCCTGCCTTCCAGGGGTGAGTGCACATGTTGGCAAGATGTTATTCTTCAAAACTGTTTTCCAGTAACAAGGTCTGCAGTGACTCCATCCATAACCCACAATCCCCACAATGCACTAGGGCAAAGGCTGCACCTCAGATTGGTTTTTTTCTACTATTGGGTTTTGAGTGGTAACTCTGAGACTGGAGAAGATAATTTGCTGTGCAACACCAGATATACCTAGACTAAGCACCACAAGGTATGTGACCTGTATTTGTACACCCAGCACAACTTGGTTGGCTTGCAAAGCATTTGTAGCGCAACGATGAGCCGACACTGTACGAGAGTGCCGCATTGGCACATCATACTTGAGCGAGGTCCCGATTGTCCCACAGCTTCCTGGTGTGCCTGAAGATCCCCACCAGAACCCTCACAGGAACAATCACACACTCCCATGATTCCTAAATGGAGATGGCTCTTTTTTGTGGAGCTGCTCCTCCAGGAGTCACAGAACCTACCTCACCTAAAAGCTTAGGCAAAGGACCACGAGTCCACTACTGCAAACCCTTGCCCTTCCTTTACCCCCCATGAAGATGTTATTACTGCTTAAAACTCTGGAATACAGACACCAGCCCAGCACCACCATGTGCAAGGTCCCATTGTGAACAAGGAGCATGACTTCTTGATCAAGACTCTATCCAGAACTGTCTGTCCAGTAGCATCCTGCAGACCTTAATTGGTCAGGATTAGTTTTGTCACCCCCCGGGTTGGAAAGAAAGACCGAGCGGCCCCAGATGACCCGTTTACATCTGAGGCAAGGTTCCCCCTGACTCTCTAATGATTCACATTGATAGAAAAAGATTCAGCACAAATGACAAATGCTGCTCCTCATACAGATGAGGCAAGTTGGAGGATTGATGCAACTGGCAAAGCGTGTGGCTGTTGAAGCAGTGACACAAGGGAGGATGGCTAATTTGGTCAGACTGCTCTCCTGATATAAACGCCATCACAGGGAGATGATGTAGGACCGAATCTAGCACCTCCCCAACGCTCATTGCTAACAAGCCCAAAAACTGGTGGTAAAAGACAAAATATTTTCCAGCATCAACATCAGGTGTGCGTTGGACTCTGCTGATACCACCTCTAGGGAAATGAACACCAGAGTCTTACTGTGGTGACATGCCTGGCTCTCAGGGTCTCTGACCTCAGGCCAGAGGTGCAGCTGCATCTCCTCAGTGTGCCCTTTGATCATAGCATCCCTTTGGCCCTCTGGTAGACTCCTTGTTGTAGAAGATAATGGAGGACACAGAGAATGGCAAAATGATGTATGAACCTATAGACCCCAATACCTAGGTTACCTTTACTTAGCGCTTGGACGCCCTTGGGCAGCAGCCGCGCTTTACAAAACTCCTTCACTTCACCTTCTGAAAGTAGAATGCAAGTGGAGGATCTAAAACCCTTACTCCTCTGCAGCAAGGGTATCTCCAGCAACAGTGGGCCTACAGGGACCTAGTCTTTATGCATTGGGCACATTCTGTGGCAACGGTAGAGGCTGGAAGGCGTGGCCTCTAAGCAATGACTCCCCACAATTTCTCCTAGACATTACCACACCCGTCTGGGAAGACAAATTCTTCCTCTCTCAAAGAGAGATAAATACCTCAGACAAATAGGCTATCTATGGTAGTTTGGTTTGCCCTGTTCCCATCATGCACTGGGACAGGAACAGACTAATTTGCATATAGCCAAGTTCTGAGCTGGGATGGTGCAGTGAGCTAAAAAATGGTGATGGATCAAGCCCTGATCTTTGGACTGGGTAAGAGTGGTCTGCTTAATTCAGACACTCTGTTCATCACCACCCCCTTTTCTGAATCATTTTGTCCACCATAAGCGTGGAAGGGTATACTCAGACATGAGTCCCTTGCTCACTGCTCCATCAGGATTCAAGCAAGCCGGGCCGACGACGCCTGAAATGGCAGAAACCGGTCCCCGGAAGCTTGTCTCCTTTCTGGTGAAGAATTGGCTTGGTAGTTTGGTCTGCCCTGTTCCCATGATGCACTGGGCCAGGGACAGACTAATTTGCATATAGCCAGGTTCTGAGCTGGGATGGGGCAGTGAGCTAAATAAAGGTGATGGATCAAGCCCTGATCTTTGGACTGGGTAAGAGTGGTCTGCTTAATTCAGACACTCTGTTCATCACCACCCCCTTTTCTGAATCATTTTGTCCACCATAAGCGTGGAAGGGTATACTCAGACATGAGTCCCTTGCTCACTGCTCCATCAGGATTCAAGCAAGCCGGGCCGACGACGCCTGAAATGGCAGAAACCGGTCCCCGGAAGCTTGTCTCCTTTCTGGTGAAGAATTGGCTTGGTAGTTTGGTCTGCCCTGTTCCCATGATGCACTGGGCCAGGGACAGACTAATTTGCATATAGCCAGGTTCTGAGCTGGGATGGGGCAGTGAGCTAAATAACGGTGATGGATCAAGCCCTGATCTTTGGACTGGGTAAGAGTGGTCTGCTTAATTCAGACACTCTGTTCATCACCACCCCCTTTTCTGAATCCTTAAGGTTCGAGGCATGTGGGCTGCTGAATTCATATCTATAGCATAGATCGCCGCCTAGTGTTGGGTCCGGATGATTGCACATTGTTGTCCTGGAAGAGTCTTCGAAGTATCACGAGATAGGTGGCTCCTCCCCTGGACTACAGTGCGCATGGACTCCATCCCCAGATTGTTTTTTTCCGCCATTGGGTCCGGATGTATATTCGACATCTCCAGTTCGGAATCGATATAGACTTTTCTTAAGGCCCGAAGGCCTTTTCCTATAAAACCGTCGGTATTGTCTTGCGTTCGGTGCCCAGCTCTGTTCCGGCTCAGTTCCCGAGTCGGACATCCAGAAGAGTCGCGTGCCTCTTCGGTGCTCGAGGCCCGTCAACGCAACCAACATTCGTCATGGAACGGAGCCCGTTCAAGAAATGTCCCGTGTGCGGATCGAAGTATCCACATATCGACGTCCTCCCGGTGTGCAACAAGTGCCTCTCGCCGGATCACGATGAAGCCAACTGTATGGCTTGTTCCCGTTTTCGATCTAAGAAGACGATTCGACTTCGGCGCGCAGCGCGCATGGAGGCCCAGCAGTCGGCCCGGCACCGGTGGACATCTTCGAGAGGGAAGAAACAGACGAGCCAGAAGATCAAGAGCCGATTTCCACTCCTGTGGAGGAGATCGACTACACCTACGACGCAGACGTCGAAGTACTAGATACTGCAGAAGTCGTCGACGAGGTAGGAGACGACAATGAGGCCTATGGGGCCACGGAAGATAGCTCAGGGGAAGAGCTATGCCCCGTTCGGACAATCACTAAGGCTCAGGTCGAGGGATCGCCACATGGCCTTACCCAAGACCTTACACCCAGTTCCACGGCCTCGCCTACGGGCCCAGCTACGGACACTTCTGCGGAGCCGCAGTTGGTCAAACCGAAACTGAAAGTGAAAGCTTCGGTGTCGACGAAAACAAAAGTGATGGAGACGCCATCGAAAGCGAAGACGTCTGTCCCTCTGGCCGCCTCCTCGTCTTCCGACAAGTCGGCGCAGCCGAAGCGGAAGAAGGCTGTCGACCAGGTGAAGTCGACCAAGGGCGTCGAGCCGAAGTCGGTCAAGGGCGTCGATCCCAAATCGCTCAAGGGCGTCGAGCCGAAGACTGGGCCACAAAACCCAGCTGTCAAGCCCGCCGAGCCGAAGCCGCCGGCGCCGAAGGCCGTCGACACAGTCGGAGGACACCGCGCACCTAAGAGGGCTGATCCCGCGCATCGGCCGGAGAAAGCCACGGCATCGACGCTCGAGTCTGCATACGCTGGTGGATCGAGGCCGTCTGTCGGGTCGACGAAACCGTCCGCATCCTTCACAAAGCAGGTGTCGGACTCTTTGCAACGCATCAGGAACAAGGCTTCTGCGGTCGATCCGAAGGATGCTTCCGCCCCAAAGCAAGTTGCCAAAATGCCTAAGTCCTCGGCGCCACTCCTGTTCACGTTACCGCCGAAGGTGGCACCGAAGGCGTTCGCACCGAAGCCGGCCGACGACGCGCACGTGCAGGTGTCTGCGGGGTCGAAGCCTTCTCAGCCACTGGTGAGCTCGAAGCATCGACAACCCCTGATGGAAGAGCAGTCGGAACACTTTATCGACGCCGACACCGGTAAACTTACACTCTACAAGAGGAAGATCACGGCGGCGCAGCCTATGGAGTCCTACACGATTCCTTTGAAGCGCAAGAAGCCGTCTACGGATTCCCCGGTTCTGGTTGAGCCACTTGCCCCACGGACTCAAACAGTTGCTACACCCTCCCCCACTTATTCGGATGGGGAGGCTGGGGAAGGTGATGAGGAGGAGTATAATTTCCCTGCCAACACTGATCCTGAGGATCACCAGGACGCTTGGGTGGATGCAGGGGACCCAGGGGATCAGCACACTGCCCCGGACACTCAGGTGTACAATGTCAAAACCTCTCCTACAGAGGATTCTGCAACATTTAATGCCCTAATTGAGAGGGCGGCTAAAAACCACGACGTCGAGCTGCATGCTGACCCTATTGAGGTGGACTTCCTCTTTGATATCTTTTCCACAGCAGAAAATACTGTCAAGACTCTCCCAATGCTGAAAGGGGTTCTGAAACATGCTGCGGACATTTTTAAAGAACCCACACATGCCAGGGTTATCAACCCTAGGATTGAAAAAAAGTATAGACCGGCACCTGGCGACCCTACCTACATCAAGGGCCAGTTGCCTTTGGACTCTCTGGTTGTTTCTAATGCCCGGAAGAGGGCAAATTCACAGTCCACTGGTGATGCTCCTCCCCCTGACAAGGAATGTAAACTGCTAGAAGCATCAGGGAAGAGGGTGGCGGCTCAAGCGGCCAATATCTGGCGCATTTCAAACACTCAGGCACTCTTGGCCAGATATGACAGGGCACACTATGATACACTAGAGACCCTGTTACAACATCTACCAGATCAGTATAAAGAGGCAGCGGAGATGCTCATTCAGGAAGGGAAGCTCATCTCCAACGCTTCTATTAAATGTGCACTGGACGTGGCGGACACCGCGGCAAGGGCCATTAACACTAGTGTCATGTTGCGACGTCAGGCCTGGCTCAGGATCTCCGGGTTCAAGCCGGAGATACAAACCACCATCCTCAATCAGCCTGTAAACCCTGATAGACTATTTGGTCCTGAGGTGGATACCACCCTGGAAAAAATAAAGAAGGATACCGAGACTGCAAAGTCCATGGGGGCTCTCCAGTCCCAACAGTTTTGGGGCACTACTTTTCGTCGCTCGGGCAATAGAGGTGTTTTCAGAGGCCAGATGTCCCAGCAAACGCAATACACTAAAGGTGGGGTGCAGTCCTCTTACACCAAGCAGAGTAGAGGCGGCTATCGGGGCAACAGCACCAAGGGCAGAGGTCGTGGAAACAACTCCTCCCGCTCCTCCGCCACCAACAAACGGTGACGCCCTGTCACTGCCCCCTGACCAAACAACACCTGTCGGGGGAGACTGCAGCAGTTCCTGCCGGTCTGGAAATCCATCACCACAAACAGGTGGGTCAGAAAACTTATCCAGTACGGTTATTGTCTGGAGTTAACTTCCACTCCACCCAACTTGCCACCAAAACACCGTCCTATGTCCACAGAGCATTTGCACTTATTGCAGCAAGAGGTACTCGTCATGCTGCAAAAAGGGGCGATCGAGCTCGTGCTAGTGGAGGAAGAAGGCACAGGAGTGTACTCCCTGTACTTCTTAATCCCGAAGAAGGACAGGTCCCTCAGACCCATACTGGACCTCAGACCCCTAAACCAGTCTATTCTCTCAGAACATTTTCACATGCTAACACTGCAGCAGGTTCTTCCGTTGCTCAATCAAGGGGACTTCCTCGCAACCTTGGATCTCAAGGATGCATATTTTCACATTCCACTACATCCATCACACAGAAAATACCTCAGATTCACCATTCAGAATCAGCATTATCAATTCAAGGTCCTCCCTTTCGGGGTGACCACAGCGCCCAGGGTGTTCACAAAATGCCTGGCGACAGTGGCTGCGCACCTCAGGAGACAAAACGTTCACGTCTACCCTTATCTGGACGACTGGCTTGTCCAAGCAAAGTCGGCCCAGCAGTGCGCCGCCAATATGTCCCACACCATTCACCTCCTTTACAGTCTGGGATTCTCCCTGAATTATCCGAAGTCGCACATTCAGCCAGCCCATGTGCGGCAGTATTTGGGCGCAACAATAAATACTCTGGCAGCCACAGCTCAGCCAACTTCTGTGAGGATCGACAGCATTCAGGCACTGATCCAGAAGTTCAGACCGCAACACTCGCTTCCAGCAAGAGTGTTCATGCAGTTGATAGGCATGATGGCCTCCTGCATCTTCATAGTCTCGCACGCGAGGCTACATATGCGTCTGCTCCAAGAATGCTTGGCTCATCAGTGGACTCAGGCTCAAGGGCAGTTGAACGACCTAGTGTTGGTGACCGGTCGGGCATACAGCTCTCTGCATTGGTGGAATCCACGCAACCTTTGCAAGGGCCGACCGTTCTAGGAGCCTGTGCCACAGATTATCCTGACGACGGACGCATCTCTCCTGGGATGTGGAGCTCATGTACTCCACTACACGTTGCAGGGACTATGCACAACGCAGCAAACGAAGATGCACATCAACTACCTGGAACTGATGGCAATCTTCATGGCGCTGAAGGCATTCAAGGTACATCTGTACAACAAGGTCGTGTTGATCCGGACGGACAACATGACGACCATGTACTACATTCAAAAGCAGGGAGGTACGCACTCTCCACAGTTGTCTCATCTGGCTCAGAGCATGTGGAAGTGGGCCATTCAGAGGAACATCTTCCTCATGGCGGAACACCTCCCGGGCAAGGACAATCAAATGGCGGATCTGCTCAGCAGGTACAGCCACCAAATGCACGAGTGGGAGATATATCCATCAGTACTCCGCCCGTACTTCCAGCAGTGGGGTCATCCAGAGATAGACCTGTTCGCCACAAGGGAAAACGCCAAATGCCAAAGCTTTGCCGCCAGGTTCCGGCACCCACAGTCGCAGGGCAATGCGATAAGGATGAACTGGTCAGGCAGATTTGCGTACGCTTTTCCCCCAGCACCTCTCATACCGCTGGTGGCACGAAAGCTAAAGCAACACTCGATGACACTCATCCTGGTTGCTCCAACGTGGGCACGCCAACCATGGTACACCACGTTTCTAGAACTCTCCGTGGTACTGCATCAAAGGCTCCACCTCACACCCAGGCTTTTGACGCAGAACCATGGCGACATTCAGCATCCAGATCCGCAACAGCTCAACCTGGGGATCCGGCTCCTGAAGTCTTAGAATTTGGCTACCTTAACTTGCCTCCCAACTGCATGGATATCATACGGGAGGCGAGGAAGCCCACCACCAGAGCTTGCTATGCAGCAAAATGGAAGCGGTTTGTCATTTACTGTGCAGAACACAACATCAACCCGCTAGATGCATCTACTCACGACATCATTTGTTATTTGTTACATCTTTACAAATGCAATCTAGCATATGCTTCCAATCGGATACACTTATCCGCCATAGCGGCTTATCTCCAAAACAGGCAGCGTCTCTCGGTTTTCAGAGTGCCTGCCGTTAAGGCTTTTCTGGAAGGGTTGAAACAAGTCATTCCTCCCAGGACCCAACCAGCTCCTGTATGGAACCTTAATGTGGTCCTCACCAGGCTGATGGGCCCCCTTTTGAGCCTCTGCATTCTTGCGAGGTTCATTTCATAACATGGAAAGTGGCTTTCCTAATAGCCATCACGTCGCTGCGACGTGTAAGTGAACTCCAAGCGCTCACTGTTCAGGAGGCATTCATACAGATTCACTCAAACAGGGTGGTGCTGCGCACTAACCCTAAATTCCTTCCTCAAGTAGTTTCCCAGTTCCACGTCAATCAGACCATTGAACTACCTGTGTTCTTTTAAAACCCAGAGACTGTGGCTGAAAGAATGCTCCACACTCTTGAAGTCAAACGAGCTTTGATGTACTACATTGATAGGACCAAAGATTTTAGGAAAACGACACAACTCTTTGTTGCCTTTTCTGCCCAGCACAAGGGCAACCCCATTTCCAAAGCAGGTATAGCCAGGTGGATCGTTAAGTGTATCCAGATTTGTTATCAAAAAGCTAAGCGCACTTTAACGGTCCCCCCCCCGAGCCCACTCCACCCGCAAGTTGGGGGCCTCCATGGCTTTCCTTGGTAATATCCCTTTGGAAGACATTTGTAGAGCAGCCACATGGTCTACCCCACACACATTTACTAAACACTACTGTGTAGCTGTGCACTCCAAGCAGCAAGCAGCTGTGGGGCAGGCTGTTCTGAAGACACTTTTTCAAACATCTACAGCCGGCACGGGCGGCCGCCAATAATGGAGGGACTGCTATGTATTCTATGCTATAGATATGAATTCAGCAGCCCACATGCCTCGAACTGAATATGCTACTTACCAGTATGCATCTGTTCTTGGCATGTAGGGCTGCTGACATTCATATCGCCCGCCCTCCTCCCCGGCGCCTGTAGCGGCTGCAGAATTTACACTTACTCTTAGCATGGTAATCGCTCACACTGTTGCACTCCATCTTCGCCACAATGGCTAAAAATAATCTGGGGATGGAGTCGATGCCCATGCGCACTGTAGTCCAGGGGAGGAGCCACCTATCTCGTGATACTTCGAAGACTCTTCCAGGACAACAATGTGCAATCATCCGGACCCAACACTAGGCGGCGATCTATGCTATAGATATGAATGTCAGCAGGCCTACCTGCCAAGAACAGATGCATACTGGTAAGTAGCATATTCAATCTCTGTCCTGTCCTTTCCCAGGCCATTTAAGACAATTGTGATGCGGCCAAGTTTACAATTCGTTGTGCATTGGATACCACCGATTCTTCGGGTGAGCCATCATCACTAGTGATGCCATTCGGTGCCATGGGTGGCGGCTGTGATTAACCGGCTTTGCTGGCGATGTCCAGCCCTCCCTTTTGGACATGCCCTTTGATCGGGCTTGCTTGTCTCTGGACAGGGCTGATTCTGGTGTAAAGCTATTCAAATAGAGCAGTGCCACTGCACTGTTGCTGGGCGTATTCCCCTCACCAGCTCCAAACAACCATACCGCTTCTTTATTGTATTATATTGTATTGTAATTGCATTTGTATAGCACTTACTATTTATTTATTTTATGCGTTTTTATATAGCGCAGACTTTACCCGAAGGTGTCAGAGCGCTTCACAATAGGAACAGTAATGATACATGAGGAGAAAATTGCAAGTGAACAAATTACAAAAGCAAACGTTACGTTACATGAGGCAATAGTGACAATTGTGAGCAAACAAAATAAAACAAGAGGTAGCAAACGGTACATTACTGGAGAAATAAAGTGACATGTGTGCAAGTTACAAAAGCGTACAAAGTAAAAGTAGAGGTATAATACTGCAATAAATTGCAGACACTCAAAACACAAGAACAAACGTTACGTAGGCAATGGTGGCACTTGTGCAAGTATTAAAATAAAATCAAATGCAAGAGGTAGGAAACAATACGTTACAAGAGAAAAGTGACGTGTGCATGTTACAAAAGAGTACAAGATACAGGTAGAAGGATAATACTGCAATAAATGGCAGACACTCAAACCACAAGAACACACTGGGAAGGCACTTCCATAGTCATGGAGAATAACATTTCCTATAATGGAAGGACTTCCTTCAGATAATAGAGAGGATTTGAATAAAATTTGGAAGTGTCTTTGAAGGAGGAGAACTTTGAGGTCAGTTTTGAAGGCGTGGGAAGAGGTGGTAGTCTGGAGCTGAGGCGGAAGTGAGTTCCAGAGTCTCACCGCGTTGCCTGAAAAGGATTGGGCCATCAATCTTTCCTTCTTGAAAGTGGGGGGTTCAAGCAGTACATTTTACGCATTACGTGATGGTCTAGAGCCTCCAGAGAGTTTCAGTTCATTCGCCAGGTAGCGAGGAGAGGAGGAGTGCAGGGTTTTGTGGTTGATACAGGCAGTCTTGTAGATAGATCTTGCCTCGATGGGAAGCCAGCGGAGGGTGGATAAAATGGGTGTGATGTGGTCGCTTCTTTTGGCCCCATATATGAAACGAGCTGCTGAATGGAGAACAGATTTAAGGGGGGACAGGTGGGATTTGGGGAGGCCAGTAAGAAGAGAATTGCAGTAGTCCAGTCTTGAGAGGACCAGCGATTGGACCAGTGTTGCTCTGTGAAGAAGCGACGAATCCCCCAAAGAAGGCGCAGTTGATATAGAGCAGACTTTGTAATGGAATTGATGTAGGAGATTAGATTGAGTTTTTTGTCGAGTATGACAACAAGGAATTTTGCGCTGAGGACAATGATAGATTTATCTGATCCATCCATGATTGAACCGGGGGAGGAGAAAGTGAGCAGGAGAGGAGGAGAAATTCAGTTTTGGAGGGATTCAGAATCAGTTGATGATTTAACATCCAGTTTTGAATGGAGTTGAGAGTAGAGCTTAGGATGGAGAGATCGTGAGTGGAGGCAATCTTGAGGTAGATTTGAGTGTTGTCTGCATAGAGATGATAGTGGATCCCGGATTTACTAAGGAGATTTCCCAATGGTTCTAAATAGAGATTGAACAATGTGGGTGCAAGTATAGAGCCTTGAGAAACACCTTGACCTACAGCCAAAGGAGATTAACGACTGTTCGCTATTTTGATCATTTGGGATCTATCAGAGAGGAAGGAGGCAAACCATTTAAGCACAGTGCGCTCCATGCTCAATCACTGTTGAAGAGTGTTGTGGTTCACAGTGTTAAAGACTGCAGAAAGGTCCAGGAGAATTAGAAGACAAGACCCCCCCCGAATCGAGTATCCCCGGCGCGTCATCCATCACTTGCAGCAGGGCTGTTTCAGTGCTGCAGTTTTGAATGAAGCCGGACTGGAAATTGTCAAGAAGATCATTGTCCTTGATATGACGAGAGAGTTGTTTCGCTACACATCTTTCTGTGATCTTCGCAAGAAAGGGTAGGTTAGTGATGGGACGGAAGTTTTTGAGGTCACTCGCATCAGCAGTGGGTTTTTTAAGCAGAGGGGTGACCTGCCCAGTTTTGAAAGAAACAGGAAGGGAGCCTTGACAGAGGGAGAGGTTAACCAGAGTGGTCCAATAGGAAAGAGAATGGGTATAGAAGTCAATGTAAATAAATGTAAATGTAAATGTAAATGTAAATGTAAATAAATGTAAATGTAAATGTAAATGTAAATGTAAATAAATGTAAATGTAAATGTAGTATACTTGTAAAGCGCACAGCTGCCCCAGCAACGGGGCGTCCCGGCGCTGTATAACTCTGGGGAACCCGTCCTGGCTTTCCCTGTGGGATGGTCCCTTGCTGGGAATCCCCAAGGTGGAGCCAGGCATCCCCGGAATTGGTGGGGGCCGTTGTGGAGATTAGGCAAGCTAATGCCCAGAGTTGCCGAGTGGAACCCCTGATTAGAGTAAGCACCGAAGCGAGAATTATGGAGTCCGCTGACCAAGGTCCACGACCCTGCCGCGTCGGGAATTGAACCCTGGTCCCAGGCTGACTTCTGCTCTCAGGCCTGCCGCCTCTAACCAGTGAGCCATACTACTCCACAATGGCAATGGCACTAGGGATGGGGTCCAGAGAATGGTTGGAGGGCTTTGTATCGAGGATGCATTTGAGGAGGGCATCTTCAGAGATGGGGTCAAAGTTCTGCCAAATGGCTAATAATTTGCCCTCCTCTGGAGGGGTAGGTTGAGTAACCTGATCCACAAGTGATTTCACTTTTTTGTCAAAGAATATAGCGAATTCCGCTGCTTTCTTTGTAGAATCCTCCAACTTGGAGGTTGGGGAGAGCAGTTAGGATTCTTGATGAGATCGAATAGTTTTTTGGGTCTGTTTTTGGCTGAGTCAAGGAGGGTTCTGAAGTGTGATGCTTTTCCAAGGAAGATGTGCATGTGGTACTTGGATCTAGCTGAACGAAGCGTGGCCAAATTATTGCTGGAGGGCGCTTGCCTCCATTGTTTCTCCAGGAATCTTATGTACTTCCTTTCTTCATAGAGGGATTTGTTGAACCAAGGTGCTGAGGGAATAGGCCTTTTCTTTTTGCTTTGGAGAGGAGCGACGTTATTGATTTCGACTGCAATGACTGTGAGGCATTGGGAGGTGAGTTAGTCAACATCTAGGTTCGGGTCAAGCCTTGAAAGTGATAGCAAAGCTGATTTACAGAGGGAACCAATGTCAATATTTTCAGTGTCATGGAACCAGGAGGTAGGCCTCTTAGGTTGGCTGAGAGTTCTAGAGTGTGATAGGTGAAGAGAGAATGGGATGAGGAGGTGGTCAGACCAGTCTACATGAATAGTGGTAGCGATAGTAAGCAGGCCTTCTTTAGAAATAACAAGGTCCAGGCTTGAGCCCTTAGAGTGTTTTGTTTCTGTGCAGTGTTGGATAAGATCGTTTGCAGAGAGGAAGGTGGCCAGCAAATTCGCAGAAGAGTCTTGCGGCGAGCCCCAGTGGAGATTGAAGTCACCCACGAAGGGCTGATTGTCACTTTGCGAGTATTGGTCGCTTAGGAAGTCAGTGAGTTCCTCCATAAACGAAGGGGCGCTACAAGGTCTCTGTGAGGAAGAGCATGTCAATATTGTGAAGGGTGATGGTATCGGAGATTTCAAGTTTGTGTTTTATTGCAGTTCTGCAGTTGTGGAGCAGACATCGCAGCTCTGTCGAGACTGTTTTGGTGACGGGGGCACTTTGGCTATGAAGGGTGATAGGGATATTGTACTTATACGAGGGTGCTCGGGAGGGTTTAGGTGGATGCGTGGTTCTGACAGAGGAGATGGTCGGAATAGTGTTGATAGTAGGGTTACTTGGAGATGAAAGTTGAAGTAGGGTGGCGTTCGAGGGCTTGTGTGAGTTTGCGGTGTTTGCAGACGACAGGTTATGCTTGGCTATAATGGGGTGCGGGGGCTAGGTGCATCTTGTGGGAAGGTGAGTGTTTTCCAAAGAAGTTGAAGTGTATGGAAAAGTGGAAAGCTTTGAGCTTAAAAGTGAAATGGTAGCTACAAGCTGGGAGATGGAGGTGATAAGAGAGCCTAGCTTATTTTCCAGAGTGAGTAGGGCAGAGCAAGGAAGGTTAGGTGGCTCAGTGGAAACAGGTGGGGGTGCAATTGGCGGTGGAAGGCAGGGAAAGGTGTGGGGACAGGAGGAGATTTGGGGTATAGGGTTCATAGGTGGGGAAAGGTGGTGGTTGAGAGCGGGCATTGGTGCATCAGATGTGAAGGGAGAGTTGTCTTTGTTGGCGTTGCAATTAAGGACATAATTAGGGGGAGAAGGGTGCGGATCGAGGCGGTGGGGCAGAAGGAGAGGGGAGAGACTGTGTGGAGTCATAGGAATGTAGGAGGTTTGGGAGGAAAAGAGGGGAGGTGGTTGGAGAGGTCCTGTCAGCTAGGAGTGGTGGCTGTGAGGGAACGGGCATCTGGCAGAGTGAGGGGTGTTGGGAGATAGGGAAGTTGAAGAAAGGAAGTGGTTCTGCTAGGCCCGAGGGAGGGAAATGGAAGGGGTTATGCAATGAGTTTGTGGAGAAATTGGTGTAAATAGCGAGGGGAGGAGGGGGTAGAGAAGAGGGAGGAATAAAGGGAGCATAAGGAAAGTTAACTAGGGGAGACGGTTGGAGGAGAGGTGGACTAAAAAGGGGGCTGGCAGGTAGGAATAGGGGGGAGGAGATGAGATTGGAGTACCGGGATGGTGCAGATTGGACGAGGAGCGTATTAGCAAGAGGTAGGGCTGAAGTGATGGAGGGGGGTCATACTGTGAGGGGGGAAGAATGGAAGAGGAGGGCACAGAGGAGGGGAAGAGAGGAGGGCACAGAGGAGGGGAAGAGAGGAGGGCCGACCTGTGCTTCTCGAGGGTGCAGCCTATTGGAGTGTAGGGGGGTCAGGGGAGGAGAAAGGGAGTAATGGGTGGAGCTAGATGAAGAGTCAAGGGATAACCCGGTCCCAGAGGAGGGGAGTAAGGAAGGGAAGAGGTGGTCAAAGAGAGAGAGAGAGACAGGTGTCTTTGCCTTGGATCATGACAGTACCGTTGTTTATAAAGTGAGATAGTGAGGGAGCCGTTGAAATACGCAGACTCCTCCATCCAGGAGGTGATGTTAAGGGAATTCTACAAGCTGGTGGACCAAGACGGGGTGTCGTGAGTGGAAAAAAAAGAAATCGTTTTTGAGCCTCCCAGGACAACCATTGTAAAATTGATCAACAAAAAGGGAATCAGGGAAACATTCAATAGTGTTATGCTTGAATCGTTTTGCTGAAGCTTTAGTCTGGTTGGGTGGATAAATGATTTTGTAGCAATTAATTCCAGATTTAACTCGAGTGGTGGCCATGTTGGGAAAATGAGGAGGAGGAGGGTGGAAGGGATATAAGAAGGGTGTTACTAGGAGAGCGGTGGTGTGGAGAAGTAAAAGGACATAAAGGGGGCACATATTCCAGACCTCGGGTGAAGATATCTGAACTAATGTGCAGTCCGGGAAGTGAGGCGATTAGGAACAGGTTGTTACTTCAGAGCAGAAGAGGATGGGGGCACAGAATCTAGTAGTCGGGAAAGCTTTACGGCTTGGGAGTCTCTATGATTCCGCTGGTATTTGTTGGGCCCTTCTTCTAGGTGATCACATAATATACATGGTGCCACCTGGCACTAGATCATAATTACAAGGGAATTGTTTACATGTAACAGGGCCACATAAACCACATTCGGCACCACACTCATTGAACGCCCATAATCTCAACAGACTATTGGACCCTAACCTCCTGAGAATCACTAACATTAGGGGCGGCATAAAGCACAGGGTGGAACAAAATCTCACTAGCATGAACCAAAATATGCAAGACAACCTCATAATCATAAAAAACACCTTTAGAGGTACTCAGAACAGGGTGCGTAAATCATACTACATGAAAAACATTTCCTAGCACCACATAATCACAATAGGGCCTGGCGCCCAACAAACCTCCCAGCCTCCCTGGCCAACCGGCCATCTCAGAGGGGGCTCAAATTCCCTGTATCCAGAATGTCAGGGCTGCTGCCAGTGCAGCGAAAGTCAAGGTTCCGCACTTGCGCAAACCTGAGCGTTGCAGCTGGCACTAAGTGCTGGGCAGCTGTGAAGGAATGGGTCAAAGGAATGCATCACACTCCTAACTCAATCAGAACTGCCCCCAAGGATTAAATGGCCTAAACGAGCAGCTGGCACTACATGCTGCACAGCTGTTAATGGCCTAAACGGTGCAGCTGGCACTACTTGCTGCGCAGCTGTAAATGGCCTAAATGGTGTAGCTGGCACTACTTTCTGAACAGCTGTAAATGAGGGAAAGGCCGCCAAGGCACTCAATGTGCCCTTTGAATAGATAGGTAGAAACGTTGCAGCTGCCCGCGCTGTTGTGGCGCAGATGGAAATAGAACAGATGGGGCCATTGCACAACTGTGCCCTCTGGGACCTTGCTGGGGCTCTTAAAATAATATTGCCGCTGTTGGAGGCACACAGGGACTCTAAGATAATTATGCCCAAGCGCTGGAGCCACGTAGGCTCTAAAAACAAAGCAGAGGACAAACCGGGGCCCTACTGGGCCTTTTAACAAGAATATGCCTCCTCGTGGGAGCCAGACGGGGCCACACTCTGTGCACTTATGGGTGTTAAGTCAGGCTGGACCCAAAGACGCCATTTCGGTTTTCGGCCGAGAATGGCGGAGTCACTTTCACTTTCGGGTTTCCTGCGAGGGCCCGCTGGTCCTCAGGCTCCGATGCAGATGATCTTTCTTCTAGACGATTTCGCCCCCTCTGATCAGAGCTTTCACACCCTTTAATGCACGAACATGCACTTCCGTGCACTCGGTCGGAGCCCGGCTGGACAGCCACCCAATGCTTTGCTACCCCTCTAGACTTCTTCTCGTCCTTCTCTGCTGAAGGTGCTCTCAGGGTTCTGCTTCGGTTGTCCTCGTTAAATTCAATCCCCACCGGTTTCTCCTACGGTTGTCCTTGTTCGCTGCTTAAAGCCTATATAATGCAGCGCATATGCGTGCTGCGACAATGACTCGTTGGTGCCACAACGATCGGCACTACTCTGATTAGCCAGTATGCGCCCTCGATATTCTCAGGCAGCTGTAATTTTACGCTCCGATATTGCGAGGGCTGATTAACCGGCGGTATTGACCAAAAGTAAAAGTTTCAAGGCTGACTATGTAGCGAGAGTTTTACTGACCATATCGCTTCGCTGCTTTAATGTAACGGTTATATCAGCATGGGCATTAATTGCGGCTCCTAAATGTCTCCAGTAGCTGCCATTAAGAAGTCAGGCAAGCCGACGTTGATATCGCTGAGTCTCGCAGATCTTAAAAGAAGGTTAAATACCTTAACGCCAGACTAGTACAGTCCGATTCAGCTCATACGGGAATTTTCGGCCACCTTTTGATGTTGCCTTTTGATGTTTGATGATGACCTTTCCGCGAAACCAACTCCACTATTAATCCCCCCTCGCGAATGCAAACTCCGAAAGCAGCAACTTCCGCCGTCTCCAGCTCTTGCCCCTCCGCTGCGTCTGCCCCTCTTACCGGCCTTCGATTGGTGGATGAGCGAGACCGGGTCCTCCCTACGTATCTCCGCAGCTTCAGATCGCCACAGGCTCGCTCATTAGCTCGGAGCCTTCCTCGATTTTAGTGGGCGCCTGATAGGGCGTCGAAGCGCTTTTTCGGTGAGTAGCACGCTACTCCGTGACCCATAGAAGATTAGTGTTGAATTAGTATAGTGAAACATGCAAGTAAATTTTAAGTGGTGGATATGGTAATCAGTTATTTGGATGCAGAAGGATAGAAGAGGAAAGAAGGTTTGTATTTATATAGCGCTTCTAACCCTTGATGGGGTGTTAAAGGGCTTTTTTTTGGCAAATAGCACGCTACTCGCCAAAAGCAGGGCATGGTAAGAGTGATCCATGCTACTAGCCTGTCCGACTTCACCAAGGAACCTAGCAGTTTTGCAGTCAAGGCTGTGGTGACTACCAGTCAAGGTCAATGGCCCACCCAATCCTCTGCCCCCATTGCAGCCTCACCTGCAAAGCCTCTTTAGCCTGACCTTATGGGAGCACAGCCACGTGGTGGGAGGAAGAATGCAACACTTCCTACTGGATTAGCAGGCCAGAACTTCAGACAGGTGGGTCCTTCAGATCATTTACAGGGGGATATGCCTTACCCATTACTTCTTCCCTGCCGCACCTTCCACCCATCCAGAATCGTCTCTCCATTTTACTGCAGGGAGTGCAAGCCATTTTGGTCCAAGTGGCTGTCAAGAGGGTGCCAGCGCCAGAAGGCAGACATGGTTGTTTTCCCTGCTACCTTCTAGTGCCCACGAAGGACAGAGCCCTTTGTCCTATTTTAGATCTGCACCCTCTTAATGCCTGCTGATGGGAGGAGGAATTAAAGATGCTCACTTTGGCCCAGGTCTTGTCTGCCCTCTGCTCAGAAGAATTAACGGTGGTATTGGACCAGCAGGACGCCTATACCCATGTAGCGCCCTGCCAGCCCATTGGCGCTACCTGTGGTTCGTGGTGGGACAGGAGCATTTTCAGTTCGCTGTGCTCCCCTTTGATTTCACCAGCACTTCTCAGATGTTCAGAAAAAGGGATGACTGTGTTAGCAGCACACCTTCGAAGGTCAGGTGTGCAAGTTTCCCTTTAACTTGACGACTGGCTATCGAAGGCGGGTCCTCCCCAGGCAGTCGTCGCCCTCCTCCAAACTACAGCAAATCTACTGTCATCTTTGGGGTTAACTCTATACATGCTAAATTCACACTTGAGTCCTTCTCAGATGCTCCCCTTCATCAGAGCTTTCTGGACATGGTTTGGTTTCGTTCCTTTCCCTCAGGAAAGTGTCCAGGACATTCAGGATGTGATCCTGATTTTTCAGGTTTTTTATTTTATTTTTTTGAAGTATTTTAAAAATTTAAGAATAAAATATCAAACAACTCAGCAGGTATATCACAATGAATGACCATTGGTTACAAATGACAAGGTTTGCCGTTAATAAGAATACAGAGTTTACGGCATTATGAATTTCGTCCATGACCCCTATGATGTCGCCCACCCCTCGTGTTAGACATCCTGCAGGTCCCTTACCTAGGTGTGGGACTGGAGTGGGGAATCCTTCGCCTGCGCACCATTAGGTGTTCTCCAATGCGTCTGCCCCCTCATCTTCCATCTCAATGTTTTAGTAGCCCAGCCGTGGCTGCCATACTTTCCTAAACTTTCTCGGACAACCCCTCGCTTTATAGACTGCCTTCTCAGTTCCCATGTACATGTCCATGCCGTCTGCCACTCTTTCAGTGTGGAAAGTTCCGGCCTCCCCCAGTATTTAGCTATGTCAAATTATGCCACTATGAGGCCTAGGTTGCACAACAGAAGCTGATACCAGGGAATGTTGACATCTGTGTGTATGCCCAATAGGACGTACTTAGGGTCCATGGGGATTTGTGCCTGCAGTATATCACTGAGTTCCTGCACTATCTGTGTCCAGTAACTATGTATTGGACGGCATTCCCATAGGGTGTGGACGAAGGATCCATGTTGTGTTCTACAACTTAGACATTCGGGCGACTCCGCCCTACCCATCATGTGTAATTTAGCCTTGTCATAGTTGATTGATTGGCTTTATTTCGATAAATGCAATATCTTAAAAGCTGTACAACAGATAAAATAGTCACAATATTTACAACATGTACAACACCTTCACAATGAAAAGGGATAAAAGCAGTGACATAATTGAGAACCAATATATACAGATAAAATTAGGATTAAATCGAGAGAGAAAGCCTTTTTGCACGAATCAACCAAGACCACTTTAAAAATTTAGACACACCACAAACCACCAAGGCGGATGTGTCAGACAATAAAATCCGTAGGGCCACAGAATGCTGGCGAGTTCCTAAGAGTCTGCACAGTGGTTTAAGCCATTGCCTCCTGGGAGCAAAATAGTCTGGGCATTCAAAGAGGATATGTGCTACTGTCTCAACCCGTTTAGAACAAAGGGCACAGTAGGGGGACGACTGAGAGGACGATTTCCACCGGGACACCAAGTCACTAACAGGTAAAGTCCCCACTCTAAACTTGAAATATAAAGCCCGGTCAAAGGGAATGGAAATCATGTCGAGGTATGGTTCATAGGCCACCACGTCTTTGATGTTCAGGAAATCTGAGGTGGAATTACAGTGACGTGGGTCGACAATGAGTTTAGAAGTAACCCAATCCCAGTAGATTTTCTTTAACGTGGCTTTAGGAGGGGCAGAGCGAGTATCCCAGGCATCACAAGACCCAGCTCACCCAAAAGGCATTTAACATCCCTCAGCCATTTAATCCTGTGCCAGCCTCCCATAGCCATAACCTCAGACAGTGCTTTAGCATAGGAGGCAAGTTCGGGCACCCTCCAGAGCCGTGCCCACAAGAGCAAGGGACAAAGTCGTGCCTGGTCCGCAATTGATCTACAGCCTAGATCCAGCAGCACGGGGACTGTGGGTGTGCTCAAGGGGAGAGCCATCAGATCTTTCAAGAATTTGGATTCAGATTTTACTACTACATCCAAATTACCTGTACCCCACAACTCCGCCCCGTACAGAGCTGCACTAACCCCTCTGGCTTTGTAGATCTCCACAACTGGGGCGATAGGTTTTGTTGTTGAGGAACGTTGTTCCCTGAGCAGCACTCCTCCCACCCTTTTGTGGTTAAGCAGCATCTTATGAATGTGCGGAGTCCAACTCAATGAGTCACTAAGGCGGATACCCAGGTAATCGAACTCCGAAACCCTCTCTAGGGGAGCCGAGATCAACACCGGGGGGCGCCCCAGTTTCCTAGGAGGATTCATGATCAAGTATTTGGTCTTATCAACATTGATCACCAATCCCCTAAGGGAACAAAACTCCTGGAAGCGGTTAAGCAGTTTTTGGAGGTCCTGGGGGGTCTTTGCAATGAGGAGGGTATCATCTGCAAAAAGCAGTGTTGGAATTCGTGACCCTGCCAGGGAAGGTGCATCTGCAGGTTCTTTGAGCAGATACTCAACCACACCATTCACATACAAGGAGAATAGGGTGGGAGCTAGCGCACACCCCTGGCGCACACCCCTTCTCACTGGGATCCTGTCAGTTTTTTCCCCGTTCGAACCCCACCGCACCTGCGCATAATTGCCTGTATGTAATTTTATCAGGAATAATAAGATATAAGGGGGCAGCCCCAGACCCTGTAAGACCCTCCACAATTCCTACCTAGGTACCAAGTCAAAGGCAGTCTTAAGGTCGATGAATGCTAAGTAAAGCCTGCCTTTGCCCAGCACCACCACCTTCCAGTACAGTAGGACTAATCTAAAGGCCTGCTCAATAGTCCCAGTGCCTGAGCGGAAACCAGCCTGGAAATCTGACAAGATGTTGTTGTCATCCGCCCATTGTAAAACCCTCCCCAGGATCACCTTCCCTGCCACTTTCTGAGATGAATCGATTAGACTTATAGGCCTATAGTTAGCAGGGTTGTCCCGACAACCTTTCTTAAATATCGGGACAACCTCCGCCCCTTTCCAAGATTCAGGTACAGGGGCTCCCCTCATGATGGCATTTGGAAGTGTAGAAACCAACTTCCCCCATTCCTTGAAATTGGCACGTAGCAAGTCACCGGGAATCCCGTCGGGCCCAGCGGCTTTAAGGGGCACCAGGGACTTGATTACGTCCTCCACTTCTCTGGCGGTAAAAGTGTCTCCCGCAATATCCATAGCGTGGTCCGCTAGAGTCCACGGGTTGGTAAGGGCCCCTTCAGGAGCGGTATAGAGAGACAGGAAGTGGCTGAAACAGTTCTGAGCTGGGATATTACATGTCAGCAGAGAGTCAACAGGCCTATCCCTAGATCTTACCAACCTCCAAAATCCCCTAGCATCCCTTGACGAACTTGCATCCAGGAGGTCCGCCCCAAATTTCTCCTCCCACTCTCTTTTTGCTACTTTGATGGTCTCTGAATAGTCTTTCCTAGCGAGCCTAATTGCAGCCTGGGATTTAGATTTAACAGCACCAACCAGTGCTTTTTTCTTCTCCCTGCATTTTTTAGTAAACCACCCCTGTACTTTGTGCTTCTTCCTATTGTCGGCCACAGGGGCCATGCTGGGGAGAATGAACAAGTTGCTCAAGGCGCTGGTTAGATCACAGAAGGTCGTGGAGACCTCCTCGGACAGTCCAGTCAATGAGTCCAATTTACACAGTGCTGCGGCTAGGAGCACCCCTATGTCTGCCACTTTCTCTTTGGACAAAGTAAGCTTAGCCCATTTCAGCCTTCTGCCACAGTTAGATGGAAAGACTTCATGGGAAGGTGATGATATATGGGAAGAAATTCCACCCCTGGAAGCAAGCCACTGGAGGGAAAGGACAAGTGAGAGAAGATTGTGATCACTCTCAATTGACGGTATAACCTCCATATCCTTCAGGAATTTCCATAGCCTTACGTCAAGAAGAATGTAGTCTATTCTCGACGTATGGTTTGGCCTGTTATAAGTATGGGCTCCCTCTATGTCAGACTTTGTCCTCCCATTAGCAGCCCTAAGATCAAATTCCAAATTTAGGGAATTGATCTGTACTGCCACTTGGGTCCACCTCCTTATTGGTGACAAAGCTAAGGCAGGGATCCCCCTCCTGGAGTCCTCCTCGATAATTCCCAGGGTATCGTCCAGGCCCAGGGGCTCGAACGTACAGTTCAGGTCTCCCGCCACCAGGGTGCGGGATTTATCGGGGCGCTGCCTTAGCAAGCCTTCTAATAGGGTAATTGTAGGTGACTGGATACCTCCCTTCATGCCTCTGGCATAGATATTGAAAATGTCCAGGAGCAAGCCACCCCGTGCATCGCAATATTAAGGAGATCAGGTGAATTAGTAAAATTCTGGACCACCTGGCAGTCAAGTGAGATCGCAACCCATATGAGGAGTCCTCCCGAAGGGCGTCCCCTTCCTGATGAAGGGAATACAGCGGGACAAAATAAGTTGAATAGCCTACCTTGTGACAGGGCTCCCTACTCCAAGTTTCTTGGAAAATACAAATAGAGTAGCCCTCCACAAGGACGTTCCAATCCGGTAAGCCCAGCTTCCCCGAGATGCCCGCAACGTTCCAACTATGAATCCTAACAGCCGGCCCCCTGTGGGATTCGAGGCCCGGTGACCCCCCCATCAAATCTATGGTCCCCAGACCACTGTCCCCACTTTGGGTTCCTGTACATGGGTTGATAACCTGGACTTGATTTGGAGCTTCATTGGACTGAGAAGGAAGATTACTATTGTGTCTACCCAGTTCATTAAGAACAGGGGCGTCACTAGGGCTCGGCAACCCACTAGCCGCCCTTTGGCAGGTATCGGTTCAATAACCAGGAGGCCTCCCATATAGCCCAGGCCAGGTTGCCGGTTGGTAAAGAGGTGGGATGGCAGGGTTCTCAGGATAGGCAGGGGTATTGCTCCATCCCCCACCTGCGAGATGTATACCATTAAAGCTTACTGCAGGCCTTGGATAAAAATAGGTTAAATCTACTACACCTACGCCTGCACTTCCAGTACCATAGTTCTGGTTACAAATTGTTTGGGCAACCACCACACAATCTCCAACTAAGTGCTTAGTGCCATACCCAACCCACCCTACCCTTCTAACTCCTAGGATCAACCCATCTAATCCCCTAGGAAGAGGTCTATTAGCTTTTAACCAATGCAAGGTTTTGTTTTTGAGAGCCTGATTGGATTCGTATTGGCCTTCCTTCAGGGAGGGTACGTTAGTGAGTATGGCGACATACGGGTAGCACTCAGGGGGTAAGTTCATGGGTGGAGCTACTAGTGCTGCTTTAGGGGGCAATACTTCTGGCTGAGGAGCTTTTGGGTGGTTAGTGCAGGTTCTTAATGGGGGGGGCATCAACAGGTCCGGTACCATGCCAAATCGGGGTTCCCTTGGGTTTGGCGAGTCCCTTCCTGCCAGGTTGCTCAACCCTGGTGGGCTTCTTAGCCGGGACAGTAGGTGGTTTGGGTGGATTTGGTTGTGCCAAGACCGGTGTAGCGACCGGCCCTGAAAGTCCAGTACTACTCAAGGAGGCCACCGCTTGGGAATCAAGTGCATCTGCCACAGCCTGCATAGTATACCCTATGTAAGATTTTAAACTGAACCAGCCTTAGTCTAAGCTTGATCGCCACCTCTCTTGGGTGCATTAGTAATGTCTCCCAATCTATGTCCACTAGCGTACCTACAAGGTCCTCCCATTTGCCCCGGAGCGCTTACAGGTTATCAACCATATTGTTTATTAGGGTTTTGTATATCCAGGAGACTGCTTTCTCTGGTATCTCTTCTTGTAGCAGCCGACCTTCTAATGGGGCATACTCCGGGAGATCTGCAATGTCCGTTTTTTGTGCCTGCCACGCCTGTCGGAGTTGAATATATTTATAATACTGCTGGTCTGTCGGACTATATTCTGTTTGTAGCTCTGCAAATGGAACAGGACACCCTGTCATGTTATGTCCCCAAGAGTAGTGATCCCAATGGCGTCCCATCCTTTGAACCCCTGTAATTTTGCCAGTTCAGGAAGGCGTTCGCCTTCCCACAGAGGTGTGGACTTAGTTAGTCTTGCTCCCCATTTCATTGTACGTTCGGAATCCTTCCACGCCTCAATCGCCCTTTGAGTTGCCGGCAGCAGACTTGTTCCCCCCTGGCCCCCGTATATGTAGTGGAGGTGAGAACGTTTTTCAAGTTGGAGTCTCTCCAGGGCATACGAGGGGTAGTCCTGCGGGGGTGCCCCCATTTATTAATAACTACAAGGTGTGCTGCTCTATAATATGTCCGGACAGCCGGTAACACTATTCCCCTGTTATATTGGCTGCGCTGCAGCATAACTCGGGGGTGGCACCCGTCCCACAGTAAGGTTCGTAGTTCATTATGGTTTGCCCTAAAGAGTACCTCCGGTATTCTACAATATGTGTTTTGAAGAATGTATAACAGCTTGCGTAACATGATCATTTTGAACATGGCAGCCCTTCCCAGGAGTGTCAGGGGAAGATGCCGCCACCTAGCCACGTCCTCCCGGAAATCCGCTAGAACTCGCTGTATATTATGAGTGAGGCAGTTTGTTATGTTTTCAGAACTGAAGAGTCCAAGATATTTGACGCCTTCTTTAGCTATGGGAAGGCGCACCCGTATGGAGCGCATGTCTATGCAGCCTCCTATTGGGTATTTGGGTTGCTTCCCCCAGTTCATCTTGTACTCTGCCTGTTTACCATAATTTTCGTCTACCTGTAAAATGAGAGGAAGTGCCCTAGTTCTATATAATGAGATGTCTGCGTAAAGCGAGATTCGCTCATCCAACAGCTGTCCCTTGGAACCCTGTTAAATCAGGGTGCGCTCTAATCAGACATACTAGGGGTTCCAGAACAAGCGCGAAGAGCAAGGGGGACAGCGGACAGCCCTGTCTGGTCCCCCGCTGGATGGGAAACTCAGCTGATTTAACACCAGTCACTCTTATTCTAACCCGGGTATTTGTGTATACGTCCGGAAGTTATGCCCAAAGCCCAATTTTACAGGGACCCGCCTCATAAAAGGCCAATGCACCATATCAAATGCCTTTTAGGCATCAAGCGAGAGAAGCAAATGGGGAATCTCCCTCCCTTTGGCCGTGTCCAGCCAGTTTGCCAGCCTACGGAGGTTGAGGCGTATGGTCCTCTTGGGCATAAAGCCTGACTGGTCTTTGTGTACCAAGGACATAATAACCGTCAGTAATCGTGTGGCAAGTACGGAGGCCAGGATCTTGGTTTTGACTTTGAGGAGTGGAATTGGGCGATAGAAGCCACAGTTTTCTTGGGGCTTGCCCGATTTCAGAATGACCACCACTGTGGCCTGGCAGAAGCCCAGTGGGAGCGCACCTTCTTCATTTGCTGCTAAAAATATGTTTACTGTGCAATTTGAAAAATTATCCTGGCAGTCCATTAGGACCTGGGGTTTTCCCAGACTTCTGCTTTGCAATGGCCACAGAGACTTCTTCTAAAGTGATCTCAGCTTCTAAGGTCACTGTGTCATCCACGTGTAAGATGAGCATGTCTATTGCTTAAGATAGTCATCTATACTATCATCTTCAGTCATCTGCCGGGCCGCGTATAAGTTAGTGTAGTAATCCGCGAATGCTGTCGCGATCGCGGGTCCCGTGTCCCCGCCTCGTCTACCTGGTTTACCCAATTTGTTTCTCTTTATTTCCGGATTAGCCAGGTTAGCAACTCCCCCTCTCTATCCCCTGACTCGTATAGTGTGTGTTGAGTGCTCCGAATTTGGATGCGAGCCTCGCCCTCCACTAAGGCTTGGAGAGCACCCTTTGCGGACCTCTATTTGCAAAGGCACTCGTTCCTCTGTATTTGGGGACAATTTCTTTTCAAGTTCTAGCAATTTGTCTTCCAGGTCTTGTATGTTTAACGTTTCTTCTCTACGTTTTCGGGTGATTATGTCTTGGAGTCGGCCCCTCAGGACCGCTTTGTACGTCTCCCAAAGGGTGGCCTCCAAGGTGATGGAGCCCTCGTTGTCTTGGAAAAATAGTTTGGTCTCAATGCCGATGGTGTCCACTACAGTCTTGTCATGTAGCTCCTAGGCATTAAGCCTCCAGTCCGACCTGGGCCTAAGGTCCCTGCCCCCTACCTTTAACTTCAGTGGCGAATGATTCGAGATGCCCCTGGCCAGATATTCTATGTCCTCAATAACTTGGATATCTCCTGCTGGGGCAAAATGGTAGTCTATTTGGTAAAAGGTCTTACGTGCCCCTGAAAAAATGGAGTAGCTACGGTCGGGTGGGTGGTGTCGGCGCCAGAGGTCAGTTAGTCCCAGCGATCTCGCAGATTCTCCCAGTGGGGTAGGTGTCTGAGTGCCCATTGCAGCACACGATCTATCCAAGCGTAGGTTTATCACATCCTTGAAGTCGCCCCCTTTTCTATGGGTTAGAGAGTCAGAGTCTAACAATGTATATTGGCCAGTGTCTGGGACTGCAGTCGCGGTGGGCATCAACACTGGCCAGGGTAAGCTCCCTCTGTCCCCATGTACCTCTGACTGCTGCATACGTGCCCCCAGGGTCAACCCAGGACTTGGTTACCTGAAAAGGTTGAGTTTTTTTTAATGAAGATGGCCACACCAGGGAAAAATCCGGCGTGAGCTAGTGTAACCTAGGCCCCTCTTCCACTAACTGCGCATCTGTTACCCCGAATGTGGGTCTCCTGCAGAAGGACCACTTCAGGCTTAGTACGCTGAATATATCTGTTCACTAGGCCCCTCCCAATCTTACTGCCCAATCCGTTGACATTCCAGGTCAACACGGTATATGGTGTGTCGTGCATTATGATTGTGTTTCCTGCAAATCGTACGAGGAGTGTTCACTAACCTGCCAACCCCTATCCTGCTGTACCCAACTCTGCAATGTAGGCCAACCTGCTGAAACTAAGAACAAAAACCTGTTAAAACAAAAACTCCCTCCCCTGCCCCAGACCCTCTCGCACCTTACGTCTAACCCTTCAACTGTCAACATGACAACAGGCGTTTGAGACCACTGAGTAGTCTGTCAAACCCTCCCTTTCCCACCACCTTATCGCCAAAGAAAGACCGAAGCTACAAAGGATATAATCCCAGTTCAGGAGAGTAGGGCACACAGTCTCTCCCCGGGATGAACAAGTCTAGGGCGGGGGGGGGGGGGAGAGAGGGAGTGGGGGCTCCTTGCAATCGCTGTTTCACCGGCCTGTTGTTTGCTAATGCCCTTGGTTAATGTTACTTCGCCACTTTTGTTCATTAGCAGTTGCCATTCGGGTGCCATTTCCGGAGCCGTCACCTCAGATCCTTCCGCATTGTGAATGGCCTTGAGCAGGGGATGTCACCGTCTGAGTCCTCACGGGACTGTTAATCAGAATGATCAGCATGAGTGCTGTTTCCATGAGTCGAGTCTCTGGTGGCGACCCCCCCCCTCTCCGCCGATATGGAGACCCAGGCTGCGTGGTCCCCAAGCGCTTTGGATTCCTTGCAGTGAGACGCCTCTTCAGCCTTGTTCTTTGTGGTCTAAGTTCCCATCGTGGTTGCGAGTCCCCAGGGTGCGACGTGTTGCTACCTGTCTCTGGTCTGGGCCTCAGGCGTTCCTCTATCCACACCCAGGCGTCTTTGGGCGTTTGAAAAAACTGGGTTGAGTCTTGAAAAATTACCTTGAGTTTGGCTGGAAAGAGAAGTGTATGTTGGATGTGGAGAGCCCGGAGTTTAACTTTTATGGAGTCGAAGGACTTCCGCATAATCTGCACCTCCCTAGAATAATCGGGAAAGATCATATTTCCTGTATTAACTAGTTAGAGTTCCCCCAGTTTTCGCGATTATCTTAGAATTATGTCCCGATCTTGATAGTTCAGAAATCGCGCTATTAGGGGGCGTGGAGGCACCACAGGCGGAGGCCTCATAGTCGGCATCCTGTGCGCTCTCTCAATGAGAAAACAAGTGGAAAACCTGGCGCCCAATAGGGCTTTTCCCAACCATGTCGTCAAAAAGGCGAATGGGTCCAGATTCTCCTGTCCCTCCGGCACTCCAATAAAGCGGAAGTTGTTTCTCCGAGCTCTGTTATCTGCATCATTGACCTTCCACATCACCTCCCGCATGCTGACCTGGAGCTCTTTGATGTCTCCTTTTGATGTATGTGCCATGTCCTCTACCTCAGATATGCGAGCCTCTGCTTGAGTAATGCGGTCCGTGATGTTGCGTACGTCTTGGCGAAGGAGGGACACTTTGTAGGAAGGTGAATATCTGACTATATGGTTACCCCAACTTTTTGCCTAGTGTTTAGCTGTTTTTTGACTTAGTTGGCCTGGGATCCTGCTATTCAGGCCCCAGGCTATCTTCTCTCTCTGTAAAATGGACTCCGTGTACTTTAGGTACATACCTAATTGGGATTGGGTCACCTTGTGAGCCCCTGTATAGTGTACCATAGGTACCCAGGGCATAGGTGCATCCAAGGCCTACCAGGGGCTGCAGCATGAATTATGCCACCCTTGGCTGGCCATCCAAACTGACACCACAGGCTGATCACTCGGCTTGGCCAAGGTCGTGTAATCACTCCTTGCTTAGATATACTATACCTATATCTACCCTTATATATAGACACATGTATACCTGTCAGTCACTCCTATGGCAGGCCTTAACAATCCTGAAGGCAGAGTTCTTGGTTTTATGTGAGAAGGTGCTCTAGCATGAGCTGAGCCTGTCTGCAGATTTCGGTACCATGTCCTTATAGCTGTTCTATGATATAGCCATACCATATACTCTTAAGTGCATTATAATCCACGCGGTTAATGCTAACTTTGGTTTGGCTTTATCAAAACATGTCGTGTAAGGTGTCATACGCTAGCACCTCCCCAGACAGACTTTTAGTGTATTGGGGCAGGGAGGGCTGAGAAATGAGACACTGCCTGGGGCACACAAGGTGCTCCACGCATAGCCCGGTTCAAACCAGTTGCTGGGGCGCTCCAGCCCCAGCTCGAAACTGGACAAAGGAAAAGGGGTGTAACCACCCCCTTCCCAGGCTCCACCCACAGGAGGGACCTAGCAGGTAATCCAGCCCCTTAGTTTAGTATAAAGATAGGAGCTGAGTCTAGAGACTTTAGATTTATCCTGGAAAGAAACTGACACGAACTCTTGGACCTTCGACGTTCCGTATCGACTGGAAGACTGAAGACATCTCCCTTGTGGTCAAGGAGTGACCACCCTGTGCAAACAGGCACCAACAGTAACTTGCCGGTTCGCTTTGTCGACGCTCCAGCCGGATCCCGAAGACTTAGCGACCCAGGAACTAGACTCCCAGACGTCTCTGACTCCGACCCACATCCACAGCAAAGCTGAGACCCGTGGCAGACACAAGCGACGTGGGACCGGACATCCTGAACTACCTGCTTTTTTCTACCTGTGCAGCTCCTGAGGTACCCTCGAAGTTGTACATTGGGGATTGAGAAGCCCCAGACCCGAGCAGCATTTGCACCGAAGCTCAGCCCTCCACAATCCACGAGTGCCGCGTGGGGCCTGCGCCTGCATTTCAGCTCACCGCGTCTTCCCGATTGCTAGCCCGTTGGCTAGTAAGCCCTACGAAAACCATCCTTTGAATTTACAACGCTTACCTGGTTGCTCCAGTCTTGCTCCAGCTTCCCTGTGAAAGAGAAGCGCCCCAGACCTTGCCGGTCTGAACAGAAGCCCATCTTCACTTCCTGCGTGGGTTGCGGTTACCAAGGCTTGTTTGGTCCAATCCAGATACCGACACCGCAGTCACTGAGAGCCTTCGTGGGACAGCTTGTATCCAGCGCCTGGTCGTCGTTGACGCCTCCTGGTCCACGTGGCTGCAGAGACAAGCTTCACTTCTTCACCTGATTGCATCTCGACATCGCCTGGTTCCTTCCTGGTTCCTTCCTGGCTCCTTACTGGCTAGTGACCCAGACTCTGTCCCCTCTGCTTTCAGGTTCTACTCGACTCCGATCCACCCTTGGATCCATCCGGACACTTTCCTCCTGGTCACCTGCAGCACTTTCTTGCAGCTCTCCATAGGATTCAGCAACGAAACCCGACACGAAAGAACACCTATGCACCCGGCTTCCCTGGGTGAGGTAATTCGAGTACTCCGGTGCTCCCGTGGGTAACAGCTATCCAAATGTCCTAGTTTAACAGGGTTTTCCCGTAGTCCACCCGGAAGTGTCCGAAATCAACTACTTTGTAACTTTTACGTTCCCATTGAAACTCTATGGTAACTCGCGTGTGTGTTTAGACACTGCACACGCATCCTGTGGGTCTCCTACTTCCAATCCCTTGGTTGATCAGTGTAGCCCCAGCGATTTCTTAGGCCTACTCACCTTTCCTGAAGTGGTTCTTATACCACTTCTTTAGTATATGGTTCGTGAGGCCCCTAGGGCAGAATAGTATTTGTGCAACTTATAGTATTCTGTATCTCAAAATCTGACCTCATAAAGAGTGCAGAGGGGTTGTGTTAGTAATAAATGCATATATATTTGATATATACCTGGTGTGGTGTCCTTTCATTTGGTATTCAAGGAATTATAATTGGTAAAACAATTGGCTTCACATGCTCTCTGAAGTGTTAGTCTAAGACTGCTTTGTCCATGCTACCACTAGGATAGCTGGTCTATAAGGTTGACTTTACAACCATCACCATAAGGGTTGTTTGGACTGGTGCAAGGTGCTCACTAGAATAGTGAACATCATATACCAGGCCAACTACTCACACACCTCAGTTCGTATCTCCGCCATTTAGCCTTCAATTGCCTCTCTCGAGGCATGGATTGCCTGAAGGATTGCTGAATTGTCTCGTGCACTGTTGTTCTCCCCCTCTTGATTCTATGTGCGCGGGAAGCACCTTAGTATACTTATTCATTTTCCCCTGCTTTTGCATCTTGGGCTGCTTATCTTTGGCCATTGTTAGATATAGCAGTTGCAAACTGTCTTCTGCGCTTCCAGAGGCCGGCAATACCAGTAAGAGGCACACAAGCTAGCTAGCTGGGGGGAGGCTAGTATGTTGAACAGTATCTGGAAAGCGTGACCGTCACATCCCCCCTGCGTGCGGTGTTACCTGAAGGGCTATTAGCTGACAACCTCTTCCTTCACCACGGCGCCATGACGCCCTTCATTCGCTAGGCCATTATATGATGGTTCCGCTGATGCGTGCTACATGTCCGTCCATAGGGGCCTCTAGCTAGAGTTCACTAGTCCCTCATTCCCCTGTGACGGTCCCCCTGGGCCTCCGCTGCGGTCCCCTTCGGATATTCCAGTCCGTGCAGTCTTGCAGGGCCAGCCAGTACCATAGGCCCCATTTCACACGTGTATTTACAGCGTCTCAGCCCGCGTTGACGTATGGCGCAGCGACACTCCAGAGCAGTCTCCTACTTGGAGAGCGAGGGATCAATTGTATATATGTATGGTCACTCACCCCGGAGAGTCCACAGGTAGGCGGTCCATGAACAGTCATGCAGCAGACCCAGCAGGCACTGCAGAACCCACTCTGGGGTGCCCCGCTATGTGGCTTCAAGTAAGTGTCTTTGTGTCCGGGGGGCCAGAGGGCACAGGCAACACACCCTACCCCCAGGACATCTCTTGCCTCCGGCTCCACTCCCGGCCCTCTGGTCGCGCTGTCTCCTCGCGGGCTCTCCGGCCCATGGCTGCAGCCCATCTTTCAAAGGGACCGAATGCAAGGTTGGGCACCGGGAGGATCATAGCACCAGGAACAGCTGATTACTCCGCAAAGTCTCTGCGGGCGTCGTCTTTCACCGCGGGCCGGGAGTGGGGAAGGAAGAAGCGGAAACGCCACACTCACCGCACTGGGGGCTGGCTGCCCCGCGGCTTTGCTGTCCAGAAAACTGCCACACTCGTGTCAGCGCCGCTCTCTCATCCGCGTTTTCCACCAGCAGCTGTTCACCGCCTCCGGGCCTGTCCTCAACTCACTCGCAGCCCTCACCATGTCCCGGTCATGGGCTCGAGATAACACGGAGCCGCTGTGCCGAGACGAGCTCACCTCCAGCTCACAGCACAGCAGGACCGCGGCGCAACCCCTTGCGCTGCGACGGGTCGGAGGGAAAGGGTACCCCCTCACACCCCGCAGCAAGAGATCTCACTAGGGCGGCACAGATGGGTGAAGCCCTCTGCTTCATCTCCCCGGGTCTGTAGGACTCCACCTCTCTGCTGGCAGATAAAGTAGGTGTTTTGCAGGTAGGCAGGCACTGCAGGTTGCACGATACGACGTATGGTGACTCCCTCTAACGGCACCGTGAGGAGCCCTGGGGCAGCACCATATAATTATCGATCTGGTCGGCCATCTTGGCGGGCGAGTTTCGTCGTCATGCAGAGTGCGTTTCTGCCCCAGATTGTACCGCAGCGACACCGGAGGTGACCTCCTCTGCAGGGCTGGGACTCGACGCACACTCGGCTTGGAGGTGAGTGTGTAATTCGTGGCTGAAGGACAGAATTCCGGGCAGGATTAGTGTTGGGCAATCAGAGCCTCAGCAAACGCGGCTACTCTGCCATGCCGCAGGCCACGCCCCCTGATCTTTCAGCTTTTGACCTGAATTTCAGCGGGGTTGCCTCTGACGCTGCTGTGACTGGCCTCCTGCATCCACCTGGTCGAGCATGCCAGGTGGCATATATGGATCCTGCCGTGGGATCTGAAGTCTCAGTGGGTCCAATATCAAGGGGACCTCTCTTACCACGTTCAGATTTTGGCAGGGACTGCAAAAGATCTGTAGTGGTTGTTATTGGACTGTGATTGGGTCCGCGGCAGAACCCTCTCTCCTCTCTAACCAGAGCTGACTGTGGTGACCAAAGTGTTGTTTCTTGGGTGGTTTGGCCATCTGAGAGAGAGATGGAGATTAGAGGTCTCTGGTTCCCGGTGGATCCCCAGCGGATCCCCAGCTCCATATCAACCTTTTGGAGTTAAGAGCGATCTGTTTACTGTTGAAATTCTTCCTGCCATCCATCAAGAGGAGTCTGGCCCAGGTTCTCACAGACAATACCTCTGGTGTTCTGCAACAAAAATGGGAAAATATGGAGCATTACTGACCCTATGCCAGGAGGCCCTCAGATTCTGAAAATGGCTAGACCACCAAGGGATTTTCCTAGTGGAGAATCAACTTGCACGCTCTTTGAATGCCAGTGGACAAACTCGGTTATTGACACCTAAAGGATCATGAGTGGCAATTACACTTGAAAATAGCACATGGTCTCTTCCGTGAATGGATTAAACCTTGGATCAATAGATTCACCACTGCTGAAAACGCCCAATGTCAGCACTTAAGCCCGTTGGAGTATCCAGGCGTCTCTTACGTGGAGACTCGTTACGCCTCGAATGGAACTCTGGAATTCTATATGCCTTTCTGCTTATGCCACTCTTGCCCTGAGTTCTAAAGAAGAACAGGACCAATCAGGCCCAAGTCAACCTAGTGGCTTCAGATTAGGCATGGAGTGTATGGTATCCAGGGTTCCTTGGTCCCCTGATCAGTCTGCTCCTCCAGATGGATTTGCTGTCACAACGACAGGGCAGGACTCTGCACCCGGGCCTTCGCAATCACCACCTTCATGCTTGGAGATTGATTGGTGACAACTGACATATTCGACCTTCTGCCGGAGATGGTTGATGTCATTTTGGCAGCCAAGAGTCTCTTGGCGAAAACTATATACACCTGTTGAAACAGATTTGTGGTTTGGTATGCAACATGGCAGATTGACCCCCTCTTGGCCACATTATCTGATTTCCTATTGCTTGTTTTGATATCGTCCACCCAACAAGGCTTTTCTCTGGGCACAGTTAAAGGTTACCTTGCTACTAGATCGTTTGTACCAGAAAAAGCATTACTGAAAGTAAGTAACTTGTTCATTAATGTAACTCTAACCTGATGCATGAGTCCATCTTTTGAGTCGCTATTCTCCAGTGTTAGCATGCTCTTCTACAATTTAACCTTTCTGATTGCAATCACTTCTCTAAGGAGATGTCAGTGAGTTGCTTTGGCTATTGATAAACTATCCATTCAGGTTCATGTAGGTTGTATGGCTTTTAAGGAAAACCCACAATTCCATCCTAAGTGGTTTCTCCTTTTCACGTTCTCCAAACTGTTGAGTTGCCCCTCTTCTTTCTGGTCCCAGACTCTGTTAGAACAGGCATTACACACTTTGCATGGTAAGTGGGCGCTTATGCATTGCTTTGACAGAAGCAAATTTATTTGTAAGACAAGCAATTGTTTGTGGCTTTTGCAAAGCCTCTCATGGAAAGCCCCAGTTCCATGGCAGGCATTGCTTGATGGATTTTTAAATGCATTCAAACATGTATGCTAATGTCAAACGTAGACTACATGTACCGACAAGGGTTCATGCCATACGGAAAACAGAATAAAGTTTAATGGTTAGAGCAAATGAAATGGAGTTGGAAGCAGCTCTTTACCGCTTCATGAGAACATTGAGACTCAAACATTTTTTTCACAATATTGCACCAACAACAGATACAAGGCAGTCTGAATACAGTTTACGGTTCAAACCAAAAAGCACATTCCAACCACCTATTTCTCATAAAATGCTTGATACCTTCGAGACAATGGTGAAAAAAGACATACGAGGCCTGGATTACAAGTCACGTACACGTGGTAACCTCACAAGATCAGAAGAACGTACTTTACACAATTTGGCAATGAACAGCAACATCCAGATACAACCTGCAGATAAAGGAGGTGCAATGGTGGTGATGGATAAGCACTTTTATACGTCTAAGGTTGAGGAGCATGTCTCAGACACTGGGACCTATCAGATTTTGGATAGAGATCCTACGTTAACACTGCAGTTAATGCTCAAAAATCTTCTAGTGGAAGCTCGAGAACAAGAATGGATAGATGAGAAAATCCAAAGTTTTTTGACGACTACTAATCCACGCTGTCCAAAACTCTACATGCTCCCTAAGGTGCATAAACACCTGACGAACCCACCCTGCAGACCTATTGTCTCGGGATGCGGGTCTCTTTTTGACCCCCTCGGGAAATTTCTGGATTTCTTTTTGCAGCAATTCGTTCAGAATTGGAGATCCTACATTCGAGATACGAGTGATTTTTTATCGAAAATTGGAGAAGTTGGTGGTGAAATAGATGAGAACTGGATCCTATGTACTATTGACGTAGTCTCCCTTTATACTTCAATTCCACACTCTGATGGATTAGATGCAGTAGAATGGGCTCTTCTACAAATGGAGGATCTACCCACGGAGAAAGTTTTTCTTTTACAGTTATTGAAATTCTGTTTACACAACAGCTATTTTGAATGGGACAAAAGGTTTTATGCTCAAATGACTGGAACATCTATGGGCTTTGCAGGGGCTCCTGCATATGCGAATATTTTTATGGCGCAGTTTGAGGCTGAACATGTGTTTGAAACGGCAGCGTTGACACATATCAAGATGTACTATCGTTTCATAGACGATATCTTTCTAATTTGGCGAGGCACTGAACAATCATTACTGGACACAATTAAGTACTTGAATTCCGTAAACCCCAGGATTCAATTTACTTATAAAATTGATCTCAACACAATGGATTTTCTAGATGTGAGGATTCAGAAAAAGCCCACAGGATTCCAGACCGAGTTGTTTGTTAAGGACACAGATCGTAATAGTGCTTTACACTACGCCAGTTTTCATCCACGAAGTTTGATTGAGAATTTACCTCTGTCCCAATTTATTCGGATCAAAAGGATTTGTTCACTGACTACCACAAGTGAAACTAACATCGAGAAGTTTGCCCAAAGATATCAAAGTCGTGGATATCCTGATGCTATCATACAACGGAGCAGAGAGCGAGTTGCAGAAATGAACAGAGACACTTTGTTACAACCAAAAGTCAAAACCAGTCAGGATAGAATGGTATTTGTGACCAAGTTCACCACAATCTCATCAAAGATTAAACGGATTGTCAACCAACGTTGGGAACTACTCTCCACAGAAACAGAGTTCAACGGGATATTTGCACAACCACCACTGTACGCGTATAAAAGAGGACCCAATATACGGCAAATCCTGAAAGGGAGAAAAGATGAACCACATGGAGACCATAAAGGAACTATTCGTTGCTTGAACTGTGTGAACTGTAATAACATAATCATTGGAAACACTTTCTCACACCCAACAACCGGTCAAACAATCAAACTTAGACACAGCAGTGATTGTAACACCCTTAATGTAGTCTATGGCATTAAGTGCCCATGTGGCAAGCTATATGTAGGGAAGACAGAGCGCAAGCTCAAAACACGATTAAATGAGCACAAGAGCCGGATAAGGAATCAGAATTTATCATCTCCATTAGCCACCCACTGGAAAGAGTCCAGTCACACAATCTCCCAATTACGATGTTTTATCATTGAGAAGGTAGAGATTAAATCAGGCACTGACAACAGACTCCGTCTTTTGCAACGTGAGCTGTATTGGATTACATTTTTACAGACAATGCAGCCTAAGGGATTAAATGACAGGTATGACCTTTCATGTTATCTATAGGGTTCTACATATTGGACAATTCTATACATCAGGTCTACTTGAGTCTATCACATTTCAGAATATCAAAAGTTGTTTATATTATGTTAATGTTTTTCACGCAATATATTTTGAATGGCTTACTCTAGAATATACACAGTTATTGTAATAATATTTCACAAGTTCCAATCATATTGTGATGCAAATCTCTCTTGTCCAAAGCACCATTTGCACTTGTATGTACATAGGCGAAATACCCACCAATGATTAGCGAATCCACATGTTTATATTAATGATGACAATTGTATATTACTATACACTGAACAATAGCGTTGACAAGTGATTTATTAATGCTTTATTGTACATACAATTTTGTAAAATGAGTAAATATGGTTTGGCTTATATCGACAGTATTGAAATTAAGCAATGACAAAGTGGGTCAGGTGAGCATGAAAGTTCATTAATTACATGCACAGTGTACGTAAAAAGACATTTACTGAATTGTATCTCCAGTTACTCTCCATCCTTCATTAAGGTATCGTAATGGTTCAATCTAGGATCATCATGAGGTTGTTACATTATGCATTGAACTAATACAACATTTCTTCATTCACATGTTTTAATTTCAGCATGTATACTTTGGAACTTTTATTGCCGTTTTAAGTCTGACAACATCTCATAGTTCCTTACACTACATCGTTTTTGGTTTAGTGTAGAAACACAGTATAGATTTCTCTCATAAGTTATAGCTGCAGTTGGGAGTTCGCACTTAGTGCCGTTTAGGTTTAGAAGGTTTAAAAGTGTTGATCGCGGAGCTAATAGTCCGTTTTCAGTGTCATTTCCGGAAAAATACGTAAGGTTAGGACAGATTTTAGAAATGTGACGGCATCACAGTGTGTTCTTCGTTAATTACGGTAACCTTACACAGCGTTTGAACAGTACACATTGCATGGCGGTTTTTTAGTTGGAAGTTAGCATCTAGACTATAATGTTTTACTTTGGTTAAAATGGCGACTTTGTTACCTTGGATTACTGGCGTTCTGACTGTGTGAGTCCGTTTTTAGTGTTGCTGACGAAGATACACTACACACGCGGTAGATTTAAGCAATGGCGCGAGACGTCTTGTTACAAGGCTGTTTGGATTATAACGGAGTCCGAGGCTGGGAATTACTGTTTAAAACACAGGCGATATTGTAAGAAGGTAAATTAGATTTTGGTTTATCGCGAGACTGAGTGTCACATTAGCAGAGTGTAATGTCTAGAAGTTAAAAAGTATTTGTTTTTGGTTTTAGGTCAGAATTTAGCGCGCATGAGGTGGGTGAGTTGAAACTTAATGGATTGTTCATGGACATTGGGAGTCCGCTTTGGATATTTTGCCAACCATATTTTATTATACATTTTGTAGATTGGAATACACAACGAATAGCAGGTAGGACCCTGGATTTTTATCATTAAGATTCTATGTCACGAATAGCATGTGGATAATAAGAATGTTTTGGTTGTTATTGGTATCTACAGGGCAAGTTATTTCCATCTAGGTAAGCATATATGTTTGTGTTTGTTGGACCAGTATTATTATTGTTTGTGTTATGAACGACATCGATTTGATTTGGCATAGGTTACTTTAATACTGGTATTTTCTTCGGTCTTGTCGTTTATTTCTACAGTGCAATTTGCGAGACTTACGTCCACTAGATGTATGATGACATTGCATTAATGAATATACACCCCCATGGTACACATCACATATAATACACTTACTTGTTGTATTGTTTCCATCTTTATTACAGATCAGCCCCTGATGAAGGCACGCTGTCTGTGCCGAAATGCATTGGGCACAATTTGAAAATGTGTAAATCAAGCATCATATATTTTTGCGTTGTGATTATTTATAAATGAAAATGTTTCATGTACAGAATTGAGAATCAGAAGACTATATGTTTAATTGATTTATTATTATACTTTGCATAAACGTGCATATGATGATAAAAGCATGAAGTTATGAATTAAAATAACTGAAGTTTTTGTTTTGAGTTTATATTGATAAGTGTTGGATAACACATAGTGAACAGTGCGCAACTAGTTGAGAGTTTTTCTCACCTAAACTAGCATACGGAAAACAGAGCCACTGTGTCTGTCTTGGTAAATATTCCTTTAGCATACATTTGTAAAGCTGCTACATGGGCAACCCCACACACATTCACTAAACACTTCTGTGTAGACATGCAAGACTTCGAGCAGTTTTAAATTGTCTAGACAGTGCTGAGAGCACTGTTACAACATCTGCATAATCTCCTAGCTAGCCACTGCCTAAGGGAGGAACTGCTTAACAATATGCAGAGCGTATGTATCTGCAGTCACTCATGCCACGAAAGGAAAATGTTACCCTGTAAACATCTATTCATAGTGTGTAGTGCTATAGATTCCTTTTTGCCCCCTTCCTTCCCAGAAACTGGCAGCCTTAAGAGATGTTTTCATCATGGTTATGTTCCACTATGCACAGTACCTACTACTCTTTCTTCAACAATATACAACTCTTAAACTATTCACAAAAAGTTTGAAATGGAATCTTTGTCCTGTGCATTGTGTGTTAAACTAAACAGACCACGGGGCTCAATAACAAGTTTGAAGAAAAACAACTTGCAAACGTCCATGCCCATCACTAGATGGCAGAAATGCTGTGAACAGATGATTACAGAATAAACAGGGTTACAGAGAAAATAACAGTTTCCTTAATGTTGGTTCCAGAAAACCGATGGAATTCCACCATGATGAGACCATGATAATGGTGCTTGGTCTGACATAATTTGATTGATGAATCCACAAAAGAAGACTGCCCCTAGATTGTGTTCCTAAAGGTATCTACAGTGTTAGGGGGAGATGCGTTGCCAATGGGGGAATCTCATAAAAAGTTACGGACTGGCCTCTCACACCGCCCAGTGTCATGCTTCATCATCGGCTGTCCTCGCCCTCTAAAAACGTGGTTTGATAGAGGGCGGGCATACACCTGGAGACAGGGATGCACTTCTAAATCTAAGTGATGGCCGTGGGGGGAGTGAAAAAGTGTATTAAAAATCATTACCCGTGTCCATATCCTAAGTTTATTCAGTGATCAAAGGTGTGGTAGTTAAAAGAAGTGGTGGGTGATATGGGACATTAATCTCCCTTCACCGTGTTCTTAAGGGTCAACATGTTTCTGCTAAAGTGTCCCCGAAGGGTACGCAGCATTCTTCAGGACCAAAGGGGGAGGTTATTACCTAGAGGTCCACTTTCCAACACCTAGTGTCAGAAAAATGGACCTGCTACTAATGTGTGAAGGGGCTGTGAATTAAAAGTAACCCTCTTGGTGTAGTAACCGAATGAGTGACTCTGTAGAAAAAGGAAACAAAAAGGAAAAGAAGCATACACACCAAAGCATGAGTATGAATACAACAAGTACACTGTACCATCCATGCAGCGCCATACCTATTGCGCACGTGGTTCGGTCTATATGAGACACGTGACATGTACACCTGTATCCTTGCAAACCAAAGAAAAGACTGTTTTTTTACCTTACCCTATAATCTAGCCTACTTGCTCCATTGGAGGGCAGAGGTGGAAGGACCTACTGAGACTTTCTGAAAACAAGAAGTAAAAACACAATCATGTGTGGTAAAGATTCCAACATCCTGATTAAAAACCTGTTGGTTTGTTAAAAAGGACTCACAAAGTAGAACTACAAATATTGTGGCCTCCCAGCAGAGTGAAGCACCCATACACCCATACACACATATGGCACATACAGCATCATGCATACTCTTACTGTCTATCTTCAGTGCTTCCAGCAGCTTTCCCTTAGGCGTCCTCTTGGTCTCCCCGTCGATGGAAACTGATGGGAAGGCTGGGGGTATATATACACTGAGCTCAATCGGTTAATTGGTTCAGGTAATGAGCGGTAATTGGAGAGCACAGGTGTGTTTCCTGTGTCCTCCTAGAAGGTGCCTGGTCGCCTGGGGGAGGGCGTGTCCTGATGGCTGTGTTTGCTTGATGCCACTTGGATAAGGATAAGATGGATGCCTACTCTTGCTCGTTTGTTGGACCATAATTTAACTGGGTGATTCCCTTTGAATACTCTAGGTTAATACAAGAAAGAGCATTAGTGTTTGGGATTTGCAAACAATTAGGATAAAATGCCCCCCTTAGACCCATTAAGAAATGCTATGGTAATTTTACTTGTATGTAAATAATTGCTGATTTTGTGGGCTTGAAGTACTAAAGGGTTTTACGGTAGACAAGCCTGAAAAAATCTTTCTTGCGGTGTGCTAAAGGTACACTACAAGTTCCCATCACATATATGACTAGCAGCGTACACATTACAATTCATAAGTCAAATCTTTATTTCGGGTAACATAAACCATAAAAGTACAAATATCATACTATTTTAAAACTCAAAAAAATCCAAACATAATCATCCATATTAATCATTTAGCAATTAACAAAATTAAAGTACCCAAACATTTCATATAATCAATTCAAATTTTTAGAAATGATAACCTCTAAAACGAATAAAATCACATCATTGTTCTCACTGTAATTTCCCCACGTAAAAAGGAGCTGAAGGTAAGGGTTGCAGATATAATAGAGCCGGTCATGTCTGTACAAAATTCATACCTTTTAGTACTTAGTAAATTCATTGCTTTTAGTTTACTTTTAGTAAAATTAGTTTGTTGCAGCAAGAAGCATCTGGTGTCTCCCTACCTCCTCCCTCCAACCTTCATCTCTTTCCGGTGACCCCTTATATCTTTTTAACCAAACCATAGAAATTTTTTGAAATAATTAAACATGGGGTCATAAAATGCAGTTATTAATTATTTATAAGCCTGCTTGTTTGCATAACTACATGACAGTAAACCTAATATGTTGACCGCTGTGAGTCAGAGAAGGAAATTAATTACTATGTTCATTGCATTCAAAGTGAAGCTAAAAGCTCTTTGCCGCGGCTTCCGAAGTCAGAAAGTAAGATTTCTCTTTAAAGATTACTTTTAGTTTAGAAGGGTTTAAAAGAAAAGCCTGAGCACGTTTAGCCTGAAAGGAAGTGATTAGCTGCCGAAACTGCCATCGTTGCGTTACAGTGGCATGACAATAGTCAGGCCGAACAAAAAATTCCAGACCTTTGCCCCTTCTTTTTCGATCTGGCCTGGCCAGATCATAGAGAGCTTCTCTTGCTAGGAAATTGTTTAAACATATCAAAATTGCCCTTGGTTTCGCATTTGAATCCGGTCTATTATTTTTTTGAAATGGGAATCTATGTGCCCGCTGGAGTTCCATATCCCACTTCCACTGTACCAGTTCAGGAAAAGCTTCTGAAAAAAGGTCTACAATGAATTGCCTCACATTCCCCCCCTCGCTCCCCTCCGGAATACCAAGAACTCGAAGATTGTTCCGACGTGACCTATTTTCTAAGTCCACCAGTTTCCAATTTATCTCATCTTTGAGTCCCACGAGTGACGAAATTTGTGTCTGTTGATTAGTCACTGTGTCTTTGATTGCTGAGATTCTTCCCTCAGCCTCGATCACTCTGGCAGACATCTCATTACATGATTTTGCAACTTTTCTGAGATTATTTTGCAGTCGACGGATTGCGCCTTGCGTGCGAAGATTTTCAGCTCTTCTCTTCCCGGTGTTGAATCATTAGCTGACATAATGTATCTAACGTAGTGCCGGGTGTTTGCGACTTAGTCGGGGTGTTGACCTGAATCTGCTGCGTTGCTGATGCATTCAAGATGGCAGATGATAGATTATTATTATCTCCGTTTGCTGTGAGGACTGTAGTCTCCTCAGCACCCCATTCAGGTCTATGTAAAGAATCGCCCTCGTCTTCCTCATCTTCCTCTTCTCCCCCAGAGCCGAGCGATTCTGGTAGGGAGCCAGCCAAACTCTCACAGCCTCCATCAGCCTCAAGACTTTCGGTTTCTAGAGCTACAGATAGATCAGACATGGAATAGAAATTGCCCGCAGAATCCACAGACTCAGTGTCCTACGCCATCGTTATAGTCTCTACTAATTCTTGCGATGCCTCTGGCACTATGGGCGCGGGTGTCTGCAGGTACAACAAAGTTGTTTATCCTGAGATCAATGGGGGTACACGTATTTGGCTCCCCTTCATACCCTGCTTAGTAATACCACTGTTCCCCCCCAGTATCTATGCCAGGGTCAGTATCGGTGCCGGGGCCAGTACCAGCAGGCTCGATCATACTCACAGTCAAATTATCTGTAATGTTCACGTTACTTTTCCCCAAAATCGCCGTTTTTTTCAGAGCAAACATATCCGGTATTTTGGGAATGGCTCCAGACCTAAAACTCCCAGAATCCCCCACAGTCGGGTGAGTAATGCTGGTCTCAGTGTGTTTATCTGAAACGGGATTCGGAGAGACAGAATTGTAGTTAAGAGTTACCTCCAGAGGGGCCTGAGTAGTGTTCTGCCTCGTAGATTCTCCACCGTTTTGGGCACCATCCTGTGTAGCTGTCGTTGCTCTAGTCTTTGGTTTGTTTTTTTGTGTCTTGGAAGCGCCACCCGCAGCTCCCGCCGCCGGATTCTTTGGTGCCATTGGATCTGTGTTGTCTCTCCCCTGTTGCTGCCGCCGTCGGAGGTTTCTGTCGCTCCGCTCTGCTTTCCCTTGACAGTCCGTCTTAGCCTTCGCTCTCCTACATGGAGCAGGAGGAGACCGCCACACACACTGCAGGGAGCGGCAAGAATTTCGTTTACTCCGTCCCTCTCCAATACACTGTGCTTCGCCTTGCTGCTCCAACTTCCAGCTCAAACGTGGAACAGGTAAGAGGCGCCACGCGCTCTGCAGCGACCGGCGGAATGAACACCGCAGGTCAGGTCGCATCCCGCATATGGGGAAGCAAGTATATTTGATCAGAGCAGATTTCTGGTGGACTGTTTTTTTTTAAATCCGTATAGATCCCCATAGATCCCAGCTTGAATCCCAGCTCCGTATAGAGCAGGCTTCGAAACGAGAGATTGAGCAGGGAGACCAATGGCGATGCTGCTCACTCGGACGCTGACGCGTCCGCCATCTTGAGGTAGGGAGACACCAGATGCTTCTTGCTACATAAATATTAAGGACTACGTCCTTATACCCGTGATGGGTTGGGGTCAGGGGTCAGGGGGACGGGGGGAGGGGGGTTCACCTGGGTGGTAGGGGGGTGCAAGTAAAGTCAAGAGAAAGAAAAAAAGAGAAAAAATGTATTTCTTTGTTGCAAAGTCATTGGTGCTCTAGCGCACATTTCTTGTTTTCTATTTGGGAAAAAAAATGGAAATATGTCTATAATGTCTATGAGGTTGAACGTAAATATAACTGTTCTTTGTGTCTTTATAATCAGGTATCAATCATTGTGGATATACTGTTCTGGAATAATGTGGGTATCATTAATTAATTGAAGATGAGAAAACTACGAATATGTTCCTGGAACATTTGTGGCATTAACAATAGGAAAAAAAAGGGGGATTTGTAATCAAATCATACAGGATATGAAAATAGACATAATGTGTATGCAGGAAACACATCTATGTGGAATGATAGGAATCTGTTTAAAGATCTGGGTATGCAGTTACTTGGGTGTACTAGACAAGGCACTACTACAAGGGGGGTGGCAATCCTTATGAGACATGGACTGGGATTTTTAAAACGTTTTAAGTCTGATCAATATAGAAGATGGGTGATAGCTGAACTCCAAATAGACACTAAACTTTGGACATTATGTTCAGTCTATGCCCCAAATTCAGACGATCCGGAGATACTAAATTACTTAAGTCTGGAACTTGCGGATTGGTCCACCCTGGTAATATTCTGTGGAGACCTAAATTTACATTTAAAAAGGGGGATAGATATATCTCAAGATATTGCATACCCCGGTATTAAACAGAAAATGTATAAGGCATTAAGAGGCTTAGTACTGGAATATGGATTAATGGACGTGGGATATACAAAAAACCCTTTATTTCCTGGTTTTACTTTTTTTTCTAACCCTCATCAGAAATTAGTTCGACTTGATTATTTTTTTGTGAACTCTGGGCTTATGAATAATGTTACATTTGAAATCTTTCCACGAATCATCTCTGACCACAACCCAATACTAATCGAGGTTATGGTAGAGTGTGGGTCTGCTCCAACTTTAAGATCTTGGACATTCGATCGGAAATTATTAGCTGACCCAACATATATAGAAGTAATGAGGAAGTGGATTAAGGAATTTTTTGTCTTTAACAGAGGAAGTGCACCCATTCAAGTCATCTGGGATGCTTTTAAGGGAGGGATTCGCGGTGAGACACTCTCCTATACAATTCGGAAAAAAAAAATTATTAGAGAAAAATCAGATCAAAATTTTAATCTAGTACGAGAATGGGAGGAAAATCTAGTCACAGCTATCTCTACATTGTACGATATTGACCAAACTAAAACCACATTGGATATATATAAGGCAAAGGTTTATGAAATATTTGCAACCAAACTGGCAGAACATCTCGTGACATTTAGGTCGCAGATCTACGAAATGGGAGAAAACTCAGGAAAGATCTTAGCAAAAAGAACTAGAGAGAAAGAAACTCTAAATGCCATTAATGCGATACAGGATGAGGCAGGCCAGGTTTATAAACAATTAGATCAAATACTTGCTGTATTTCGCCAATTTTATTCTCAGTTGTATAAACAGGACAATGTGGCATACTCCTCTGAAATGATTTTAAATTTTGCTGATGAAACCAATTTTTCGAAATTGACAGATTCTCAGTCATATTCCATGGAAGCTGACATCACATGGGAAGAAATTGAAGTAGCCTTACTCTCGCTGGCTACAGGAAAAGCAATTGGCCCAGATGGCATCCCTCTTGAGTTTTTCAGGATTTTTAGGGAAGTTATGAAGGAAGACTTACTGACTATATTTCAGGAAGCTCAGAAAGGGTTTCCACCGTTGTCGTGGAACCAATCAACAATAATGACATTTCTTAAAAAGGACAAACCACCTCTAGAACCGGCATCGTACAGGCCGATATCACTGATAAACGCCGATAGCAAGGTCTTTTCGAAAATCTTAGCTACTCGCATGTCTTCAGTGATATCCACCATTTTTTCACGCTGGCAACATGGATTTATACCTAATAGGGATACAGCAGACCATGTGCGAAGAGTAATCAGTCTGATGGACTGGGCGCAGGGCACTAACACATCTATTGGAATCACCCTGTTGGATGCCGAGAAGGCATTCGATAGGGTGGCATGGCCTTACTGGTGGGATGTCCTGGTTTTAAAGGGCTTTGGACCAAGAATGATTGGGGCGCTAAAAGTGTTGTATCAATCACCAACGTCTTGTGTCAAACTTGGATCCTCCAAATCTACCCCATTTTCTATTACTCGTGGTACCCGACAAGGCTGCCCGGCATCTCCACTGCTTTTCTCTGTTTATATTGATATCTATCTCAATCGGTTAAATCGTGATGAAGAAATAATGCCAGTGAAGGTTGCAGGTACTTCTTATAGAGCTCTGGCATATGCCGATGATGTGGTGGTGGTTACCACAGATATTATAAGGGCAATGCCACAGATTGAAGACATTGCGGCCCAATTCGGTGCCTTTTCAGGATATACGTTAAATCCTTCCAAAACCCAAATTCTTTTTGTAGGTCAGAATCCACCAATAGGTCTCAATACAGTAACTACGGCAACCTACTTGGGAATTAAGCTAACTACTCCGATTTCTGACATTCCCAACCTCAATTTTACCCCTATTCTTAAAAAGTCAAATACTACTCTGGAGCGCATCGACCATCTACATCTGTCTCTACATGGTCGAAATAATGTATTGAAAATGTTAATACTTCCAAGATTTTTATATCTTTTTCGGACTATACCTCTAGAATTTCCAAAATAATTTTTTAAACAATTAGAGAGAATGGCTGCGAGATTTCTCTGGGGATACAAGCGTCACCGAAGAGCTTTTACGAAGTTGACTCTTCCAAAGGTTAGAGGGGGATGGTGTACTCCACATTTTCTATTCTATTATTTAGCATCAATACTACAGTTTATCAGCCCCATGATCTTTGGAACTAAAGCCCACATCTATGAAGCACACTCTCCGTCTATTTATGAAATCCCTTTAGGGGAAGAAGCTCGTGGTTTGCTGAAAAATATAGAACCGAGTTACTATAAAAAAACTAAATTTAAGATAGTAATAGCAGCATATCGGGCATGGAAGATCATTAAGCGATACCTGGAGATCCCAAAAATCTCGAAGTATACCCCGCTAACATCTAAGCATATTTTCCATGTCATTTTTAGGGATCATATTATGGCAAAATGGTCTAAACAAGGGATCAATAGTATTAATGATCTATGGCATAATGATGAGATGATTTCTTTTCAGAATTTACAAGCCAAGTTTAATATCCCAAATTCTGAGTATTTTAAATATTTTCAATTACATAGCTACTTTAAAACTCTATCATCTGTCAAACGCGCTGGTCTTTGAAAGATTCACCTCATCGAATCCTTATATATCAAAAGAAAGATAAGCTTTTTTTATAATCTGCTGATCTGTCTGTCCGGATGATTTAATATGGATGTATGACGTTACATCGCGAACTTTTACAACGCACACCGTTACAACGCAATTTTTACAACTCAGATACATTTACAACGAATACTTTTACAACGCATGCCATTACATAGCAGATGCTATTACAACGCATGCCATTACAACGTAAGTATATGTAAGTATATTATTATTTTTTTAAATGTAATTTATTAAAATGTATTTAATTTAATAAATTAAATTATTTTTTAATAATTAATTTGTAAATATAAATACTTTAAAAAATAGTTTATTTTAAAAAAAACAATTATTATTAAAGAACTAATATTAAAAAATAATAAAAATATTAAAATTAATTATTTAAATTATTTAAAATTATTTATTTAAAAAATGAACCCTAAAAATACCCGTTACCCTGAACCCTTAAAATACCCATGTACCCCAAAACCCAAACCTAGCCCTGAAACCTAAAAATACCCCTGTACCCCAAAACCCAAACCTAGCCCTGAAACCTAAAAATACCCCTGTACCCCAAAACCCAAACCTAACCCTGAAACCTAAAAATACCCCTGTACCCCAAAACCCAAACCTAGCCCTGAAACCTAAAAATACCCCTGTACCCCAAAACCCAAACCCAACCCTGAAACCTAAAAATACCCCTGTACCCCAAAACCCAAACCTAGCCCTGAAACCTAAAAATACCCCTGTACCCCAAAACCCAAACCTAACCCTGAAACCTAAAAATACCCCTGTACCCCAAAACTCAAACCTTACCCTGAAACCTAAAAATACCCCTGTACCCCAAAACCCATACCTAGCCCTGAAACCTAAAAATACCCCTGTACCCCATAACCCAAAACTAAATATATACTATTAAGTAAATTAATTTATTTAATTTACATTTAAAAAAAATGATTAAAAAAAAATAACATACTTACCAATACTTACGTTGTAATGGCATGCGTTGTAATAGCATCTGCTATGTAATGTCATGCGTTGTAAAGGCATGCGTTGTAACGGATCCTGCGTTGTAATGGTGTGCGTTGTAACGGTGTGCGTTGTAATAGTTGCGTTGTAAGTGTTGTTTCCCTTTAATATTACTACAAGAGCGGTGGGCGTCGAATCTGGGGGTAAACAACGTGTTGTTTGATGACTCCATTGTGATGGCTAATTCTATCCTACTCACGGGTAGATCCCGAACTCAACATTACATGGCCGTTTTTTATCTATATCATACCCCGGCAAAAATCTCCAAATGGGGAGCATCCCCACCTATAGCCTGTAAAAGATGTTTGTTGGAGGCGGCAGATGCAATACACATGTTTTTTCTATGTCCAAAATTATCATATATACTTTCTGAAATACAATTTTTTTTGTCTTTAATGTTTGGGAGAACCGTAAATTGACTGCAGAGCTGGTATTGATAGGGGTATCTTCTGAAAATATATCAGTCGTTGAGAAAAAGCTGACATTTATTTGCATGTCTATCTATCGTGCCTGTATTACTCAAGAGTGGATAAACCCAAACCCCCCATTATTTTATACTTGGAGGGCTCGGCTGCTAGCTAAATACAATCTCGAACATGCCATTTATGCTTTGAAAGGACGCAGGTAAAGACTTTTGGGGGAGAAAATCTGGGCCCCAGTACAGCAATGGATTCAGGGGGAACTAGAGGGGTAGAATATCTCTTTTTGTTAGGCTAATGATTTATTGCCCTACAATATTGTGTATTTGTGCCATGAGCACCTCTGGAACTATAACGTCTCTTCCTGTAAATTTTGTTTCTATGGTGTCTTTCTGTTGGTTTTGTGATCCTGTAAACATGTAATGAATTGACTTACTTGCAATAAAAAAAAAAAAATTAGTTTGTTGCAAAAGACATAATACAGAAAAAGATAAAGTGTATCTATGGGTGAAAATTGATCACAGCCACAAGAGCACAATTTGTTCACAAGACAAACCAGCCGGTGTGGCTGAAAAACGGTGAATAAGACTAAGGAGCTCATTACGACTTTGGCGGTCCAAAATACGGACCCCCGTTGTGGAGGTCGGGAGTACGCCACCAAACCCACAGCATCCTAACCTGCTGCATTATGATTTTACCACTGGGTAGGCAGTTTGGCGGTAGCTGTGCCACGGCCGTGGCATGCTTTTGTTCATGTAGAGCCTGAAGCATATGCCGCCGCAATGGCACAGCCACTTTCACATCGATGCACTGTGTGCCATGCACCATGTTATGCATGGCATACAATGCACTTACAACAGTGCAAACAGAGAGCATGCACTTTGCCCAATGGGCAAAATTGCCCTGGGGTCCTGTTTGGTGCCTCTTTCCTGCCTTTCCGCCAACCTTTGCATAGTGGGGTCCCCACCATAACAAGGTTGGTGGAAAGGCAGGTCGTGATTGGGCCGGCTGTGCTGGCATCTGCACCGCCTCCTATTCCCGTGGGATCCAGGATCCTGGCAGTGGCGACTGTCTTGTGGCAGTTCTACCGCCACGGTCATGATCAGACGGTCAGGTCGCCTAGAAAGTGGCTGTCCCCGCAAGTACGGCGGTCCGGACTGCTGTGATCGTGCCCGGAGCCTAAATAAACCTGGTTAATAAACATTGGTGATTTTCATTAGTCACCCATGTCAATGATGGTTCCATATACTGAGTAGTTTTAATCATAACATGATTCCACACATAAGACATCACCAATTCCCTTGAGTCTCTTGCCTGTACCAACAAAATTCATAACATTTAGTTTGTCCATTTTATATCCTCCTTACTTATGGAATCCGGATTGTCAAAAAGTTCAGGTCTACCTAGGGCGTAGAAGGTAGTCTTAACATAGTGTAACCATTTAATCTTAAGAGTACCTTCTAGCCTCCGTATATCCCTGTTTAATGTAAGATCTGATTTAAACCAGCGTGCAAGCCATTTGAGTAAAGGACGGAAGGCAATAAAATCCGAGATCTACCCAAGGCCAAGCTCCTCGTGCCACAATAGCTGGAGTACTCCGTGGAGCAGACACAGATTTCTAGCAAAGTTATCTTCAACATATTGTAGGTTTATGGGATCCACTTTCCCCCAGATATTGGAACGATAGGTCACTGCTGAAACACATTTAGCCCTATATACCTTTAAAATTATTGTCATGGTCTACTACCTACCTTTGAGGCAAAACCTGAAATGGCTGAAATAGACTTTAACAGGAGTTGTTTTAGTTTCCAAACATGGTGCAGAGCCCCTCTTTTATCAAATTGGACCCCATAATAAGAATAGGTCCGTACACTCATTCATTCCTGGCCTTGAATAATTAAATACCTTATTTTAGTTGACCTTGGGACAATAACCATTGTGCGCGTTTTACTGAAGTTGGTAGAAAGATCCAAGGAATCCATAAAGGTTACAAAAGATTTGATACGGTTCTTAAAAGCAAGGGTAGTTTGAACAATCAGAACGGCGTCATCCTCATAAAGGAGGGCCGGGATTTGTCCCCTTACACAATTCCTCCCCCAAATTGTTAGAATATTGCGGAAACGTTCTGTACATTTGCCTTCAGAGCCATATCTTACTTTACATTTGTTGGTATCCCTGTTTAGATTAATTTCTTGAGCCCCCCCTGCCCCATTGAAGCCTTTAAGGAACACAACTTATCTCTGTTCACCTTATAAAATTCAGATGTAAGGTCCATGACAGCAAAATGTAAACTTCTTAGCTTAGTGGTAGAATATTTGCTTATAAGGAGATGGAGATTCAAGCACTGATCCAGTGTACCCCTGCCAGCCCGAAAGCCATATTGTTAATCAGAGATGATGTTATTATCCTCTGCCCACCCTAAAAGCTTCAGTAAAACCACTTGTCCTATTAGTTTCATTGTAGAGTCCAGTAAAGAAATTGGTGTGTAACATGGGTCACTCTTATTCCACCTTTTAAAAACTGGGATGATGATCGACTGAGACTAAGAGGAAGGAATACCTACCGGAGCAAATTAATTGAGATCTGGGTTAAAATGCTGGCCTGTAACACCGGAGCCATTTAATATGAATCTGGTGGGACCACCATCAGGCCCCAGGGGTTTGTTATTTGATAGCCAGGTTACTGGCTCTCCCACTTCTACCAGTTCAAAAAAGATGACAGAGTAATCCTCCATATAGCTGATTGCATTTACAAAGGCAGGTTTATATACTGGATTATATTGAGCTTCAAAGTGTTTTTCCCAATTATTGGGTGTGATGTGTGAACAAATTACATTCCTCTCAGAGGGTGTGAAGAATGGCTGTAAACTAAATCCCAAAACCATTTTCTTTCATCAAGCCTACTGGCATTGGCTAACTTCTCTCATGCCTCCTCTCTTGGGTATTGCTTTCTCTAAGGCATTGCCATTTTATTCCTTAGCCGACAAATGCTTACAGCATCCCTATCCCTTGGAATCTTTTTTAATTCTCTACACAGTGCTGTATTTGCTATAGAACACTCCTCGTCAAACCATCTACATAGGGAAGTAGTGATGTGTGAGCTCAGGCTAGTTAGACTATTACATAATGTCGTACATAAACCTGTGAAGGACATTTAGAATTTCAGTACTTGGGGAAACATCTGAGAGACAGCTCTTTACCTCCACCTTAATGGTAACAATAAGATGTTTAACTGGACATAAAATATTTCAGTCAAGTTGTCCAAGTGTCAAACGTCAGGCCTTTTGAACTCCTGACTTAACACCAAACATATTGGATTGTCTTCACTAAACCCACTACACCTAATTTTAAAATCCTGTTGAACGGGGGCCAGAAATGTTGAGGTAAATATAAAATCTTTATTTTTAATTTTTAAATTGAGTCAGAATTAATCAGATCATATATTCAGTACTACAGAGGGAAAAAAATGCTAGGGGTCACAGACCCCTTGACCAACAATAGGGTGCAAATAATATAAGAAAGCACTGATATAAACAACACATAAATCGGACAAAAAGAGGCCACGCAGGTACCATAATACAGAAAAGAAAGAATTGTTAAGTCTACAAGGAACTCACTAGTATTACTATATAATCTCAGTGGCGGCTGGCATGTCCTAAGGGCGGTGAGCATATAAAATAAAAGGCACTTATCTTTTCCACTAGCATGACGTCCTCCTCAATCCATGTTGAGGTAGGCGGACTCCTGACTCCCAAGCCAATCCTGGTGCTGCTCTCGAGAGCAGTGCTAGGATTGGTGGGAGCGGCCTCTATCAGCGTTCAGAAGAGCACTGGAGGCCTTTGCTTTCTCTAACCAGCTGTCTAAATACAGCTGGGTTAGAGAGGTTTAACGTGTGAATGTGAATGCGTTGCTGGCTGTCGAAAGACGGCCAGCCAAAGAGACATGCGCTTTTTAAACCCAAGAGGACAAAGCTCCCAGCTGCCACTCAACAGCAATGGCCAACCGGCAATGGCCCGCCCCGTCCTGAGGCTTAGTTGTGGATGAGTCGGTTGCTCAAAATAAAATGGTAATAAATAAATGTTATCACTATTTTATTTTTCAGCTCTGGCCTGGGGCTTTTGTTTATGGGGTGACGCTCCTTCGCTCAGATGAAGAAGCCGCCCTGGATAATCTGTAGGTCCCAGTTGTACCCCACCCATGTTCTTTCAGATTTTTTGAGCGAGCGCCCTTTGCTCTAGCGAAAGCCTGTTCGGAGTTGTGTATTTGCCGGATGACTGTCCACTATTCGGTAGCTCGGAAGGGAACTGCTGACGCCCAAGATCTAGCAATACATAGTCTGGCAGAAACAACAAGTTTAGACAAAAGCTGTCTTAGCCCAGTATCATATTCCATTCTATATCCTAGCATTATTTCCATATTGGTAAACTGAGCTTCATAAACTAAACATGCAGTGATTGAGTCACCCCTTCCCAAAACTCCTTAAGAGCGGGGCATGCACAAAACATATGGAGAATGTTGGCTGCTTGACAACCGCACTTAGGACGGCTAGCTTCATCTGCATTAGGATTCATGCCCGCCTCATGAATTTCTCCGGTGTGTAATAAAGCATACAAATGGTATTGAATTGCTGCAATTTCAGATTTACAGAGTTCACTGAGACCTCCACCTTATCCAAGGCCCTCTGTATTTCTGTTGGTAACACCTCACAAGAGAGCAGTTGCTCCATTTAGCTGCGAAAAGGCTGTCATCAGTCCTATGCTGACAAAACCCTTGATAAATCATACTAATCAAAGATTGTCGACTAACTTTAAGCATACTTGACATAATGTCAGAGCCTTCCAGATTAATTAGAGCATTACATCTATAGTGGAAATAGTCCCTTTACCTCAAGTATTTAAAGAAATAAAGATGACTGAGATTAAAAGCCGCTTGTAGCCCAGCAAACAAGAAAAATCTATGCACGTCAAATAGCTGCCCAACCCTCTCCACTCCTAATCTTGACCAAGCCCAACAAATGCGATTGTGAAAGACCCCTGGAAACGCCAGGCTGCCCCATAGTGACGTATTTGGCACACATTTCCCACCAGATGTCTACTGTATCCCTGACAAACTTAAGCCTTACCAAATTATAGTAGTAAGGGCCTGTTACTCTGTAAAGCAAAAAATAAAGAGCCTACATTTAAGGCCTAATGCCAAGTGGTAACCCAAGACAGATAAATCCGGTTCTGCTAGGGTAAGCAGATTGCTCAGACGGTCAGCAAATGCTGCCTGAAAACATAGCTTGAAATCTGGAAGCTGCAGCCCCCGTGCCGGTACAGCAGTTTTAATAAGTGTATTGCATGCCTAGCCTGCTTATAGCCCTAATAAAGCTACTTATGGTATCTTCCAATCTCTTAAAAAAACAACTTTGGAACCCTTAGTAGGATTGCCCGGAACAACTATAAAAACTTGAGAAGGACATTTATTTTTATATTACAACGGCAGATAATGCTTATGAGAAGCATATTCTGGAACCGTAGTTCAGAGATAACTGACTGGAACAGGGGCTCATAGTCTAAATTAAGAATCTTATCAACCTGCGCACTTAATTTAAATAGGTGGCTGTGGTTACTACCAAAGAAATTGGGATAGCTGGCTTAAAATTCACCAGCAATTGAGTTTTAGGTACGTTCAGTTTGTAACCAGAAACCGTACCGAATCTCTTGGCCTTCTTAATTATACATTCCATGGCAGCTGATAATTTGGAAGAGTAGATAGCCACATCATCAGCATATGCGCTGACTGTAACTTCAAAGTCTCCAGAAATCATAGGCCAAATCCCAACATTCTCCAATATTGGATCTTTCATAGATTCACATGCTTGAATCATTGCCCATTGTCAGTTGTGGGAGTCCCACTGTATTATATCAAAGCAATCATATTAGGAGCATAGGCTACAATGGCACTAGACCATGAGTTTAATAGGCTATCTATGACCTTTTATTAAAAAAGGACCAAACTTGGACACCAACCAATCAGGCGACCTCACCCTCTAGAACCTTCCCTACAGTGGCTAGTTCCCTCAGATTTTTAAGCACAAGTGGGAACAAATATAGTCCGAAAAGTAACGAGAGAGCTTCTAGAGGAGGGGAGTGAGTCGCAGGTGAATCTATGAAAGATACTAATATGGGAGAACTACAGTTACAGGTAAGTAACATATTTTCTTCCTGTGCAGTAAAAGCAAATTCGGCTCCAAATAAAGTGCAATTAGGGGGGGGGGGGGAGAGATCGGACACCCCTGCTGAGTGCCAAGGTGGGTCTTAAAAGGCGATGAAGCTATCCCGGCATAAACAAGTTTGGCTAAGGGAGACCTATACAAGGTCTGTACCCATTTACAAAGTTGATCATGAAGCCCAAAGGCCCCCATTGTCACCCGCAAACAGTCCCAGGCCACACAATCAAAAACCTTCTCAGCATCAAATAAGATCATGGTAAACTTTTTCTCCTTTCTCTCTGCTGCATCAAAAGCGGCGATTACCATGTTGTGGCTGTTGGTATCTCTACGTGGAATAAAACCATGGTGCTTTTAGAAACTAAGTCTGATAAGAGGGCAAACCGTATGGCTAAAGCCACAGCAAAAATCTTTGCATCAGCATTGATCAGAGAGATGGGTCGGCACAAACCTATCTCTTCAGGTGGTTTACCCTTCTTTCCAAATACCGTGATTAGTCATATTCCAGGTAGCAGGTACTTTTCCATACTCATCCATACACTGCATTGCCCTTAAGAGTGGGGGAATTAGAATACCCTTGAATGTTTTATAGAATTCCAGCACAATTGAGCCCTCTCCTGTATCCTTACCTGAGGGCAGAGCTGCAAGAGCAGCTTATAATTCCCCAACAGCAATATCTGCCTGAAATGTTAATGCATGAGATTCCACTAAGCATGGCAACCTGCTACCCTTAACATAAGCCATAAGCCCCGACATACATAAGTTTTAGGGTTGACTATACAATTCCCGGTAGAAGGAAGAAAACTGCTCTGCAATAGCTTGGGGAAAGAGTATGAACAGATCCGTCACTGCCTTTAATATTCTGGATCAGACACTTAGCCTTTCCATCTGATATATGATGGGCATAACTCGGCTGACCTGTTCCCCATATTCATATTTGAGAGCCTTATTTTTGGAGTAACTAAATGCCACCTTCTCCCTAACGTTTTGACCCAACTGGGACAGTTTATTGGTGAGTTGGACATGAAGGGCTTGCTCATCAGGACTCCCAGACCTAATAACTAATGTGTGAGATATTTCCAACTGAAAGATTGCCTGGCCAAGCTGTCTGACACTATTTTGTATGTCTTTGTTTTGCATAAAAATGAACTGCATTGTGATACCTGTATTATAAGCTTTCTTTGCGTCCCACACCACCAGCAGAGAAGCAGTACCTGTATTTATACCCAGAAATTCCGTAAGAGAGCTTGAAATAACCTTGCAATAATCAGGGTTAGTAAGAAGATGACGAGGAAACGAAAACTGATTCCCCCATCCCCCGATAAATTTATTAGCAGTAATATGGATTGTTATCAGATGTAACCTTGGACAGACCTTCATTTCCACTCTCCGATGGGAGCCCCTTTTTAATAAAAATCATGTCAATCCTAGAATAGTATCTGTGTGGAGGTGAGTAGAATGTACAACCTGGTATAGTAGAATATAATGCCCTCCAAACATCTATAAGCCCATGCAGCCTAGAAAGCTCCAGGATGGATGCCCTGGTCTTGATCATAAGAGAAGAGACCCAGGGATTAGTTGAATCTGTAGTATAGTCAATCACACAATTAAAGTTGCCTTGTAATATTATCTCACAAGGCAATTCTAATAGATCCAGACACAAAGTGTGTTCAACATCTCGGGGTCATCTACATTTGGCTCATAAACAGCACAGCCAACAAGTTTTTGACTGAATACAACTAGCTTAGCAATTGCCCATCAGCCCCTGGCATCTGAAGTAGTATTCAAAACCTTAAATTCTAAATTGTTTGCTGCCAATATGGCTGCTCCTTCGATCTGGCCAGTTTGCGACATACTCTCAACATTGTAGCCAAGCTGTTTAGAGTAAATGATGATCTTTGTAAGCTATTTGTGTCACTGTTAATGATATATGCGGGCTATGCATTTTTATCTCCTTCCATACCAGCTGTCGTTTGCTGGAGGAATTAAGACTGGATACATTCCAGCACATGCACTTTAATCTAAACATTGTTGCATAATTTCCGTCCCCAACAAAAGCATTCCACACAGGAAACATCTATGTGTGCACCCCGAATAGTGTCAACTCAAATTGCAATCTCTGATTAATCTGACTTATTTCACCTCTTCTGAACCCCCACCCTACCAATTGCAAGAATTTGTTCTGTATATCTCAGTAATGAACCCCACGCATGACCACCCCCAACCTGCTGCAGAAGCCCTCCCCCTGTCTCTAGCGAAGGAAATATTCCGCAAACTCAGGCTGTTGATGGTTGAGACAGCCCCAAAAGATGGCCACCCTGTGCCCCCTTGATACCCGCCATCCTCAAATACTGTCCTTTGAAGCATAGAAAAATAGAACAACCCAATCTAGAGAGTGCGAACCTAGACTAATTATAAATTTGCTTTAGGTCTGCAATGTCCATAATAAGACATTAGCACTACAGTAATCCAGGTTTAGATCACTTCATTGACCCCTCCCTTGAGATTGCTGAGGGCCAATGTAGCATCCTGTTCTGTTTTTTTTCCTTTTTTATTTGTCCTCGTATCACCATAGCTCCTTAAAACTCGCGCTACTAGACAATTGCTATCCGCCTGCTTCATTTTCATTGGCCCCACTGCACCGACCAAGCCAGAGCGGCACCTCTGTGTAATCATAGGACCGCTTGTGCTGTCCATTCCGAAACCAAGATACCACTCCACCTAGAAATATCGGACCATATCTTATTTGCCCAGCCAGGTTTACCCTGTGGGTCCAAATGGCAAACCCAGTATACCCCTTTGAGCTGTCTGTTGCACGGGGGATATACATCAGTCTAGCTCTTACAGATCTCTCTCCTAGCTAACAACACAAGATAGAACAGGCCCCTCTGTACTCTTGTGGTATATAAATAAATAATACCGGATCTATTTTTGAGTGAATGAATGAATAACAGATAGCTCAATAAATAAGAGTCAAGATTCGAGGTAGAAGGAGTTTTGCAGGTTTATTACAGCATAAGGACAGGAACAGGACAACCTGCATAGGAATAGGATGACAGGGCCCAGCAGCTGCTGGGGCTGAGTCTGGGATGAGCGCCCTGCCTTTTAATAACAATACATGAGCATATATACATAACGCAAACACATAGCATTACATTGCAGTAGGCGTAGCAGTGGGTGGAGCAGAAGGCGTGACGCGTAGCAGTCGCGAAAGATAAGAGTAAAAAGAAGGTGTAACTCAGACATGTGATGCAAACGTAACAGAATATGTCATGAATGGGCGGGAACCATGGAGGAGGCTACCTAAGGAGCCGGGACCTCTAACCTGGTGGTGCGCGCAAACTGGCAATGACGTGTTACGAGGAGAAGCTGGGGGCTATGAACTCTGTGCTAGGAGCAGAGACTAAAGTCTGGAGGGTCGGAGCGACATGTACCTAAACCCTATCTGGTATCTAATGTTTAGGGAACATGTTGATATAAACTAGAAGTTAGGAGGGGAAAGGCTAACTGACTCTAAGACTGGAGCATGCATTTATTCTACATATAGTGCGTGATGAAGAATATTAAATGACCATTAAATACAGTATTTCTCTTAACATGGAGCCGCATAGGCTAGACAATGACGGAAACTATTGATGTAGTTCAGTAGCTTAGGAATGCGGAGAAGGAGGACTAAACTGATAACTGGAATCATAACATAGTCTTGGCAGACTCAGAGGCAGAGCCAAGCTGCACCGGGCACTGCGAGGCAGGAAGTAAGTGGAAGGTCGAGGATACAGGTGGGGGCTGGATCGCTCCTCAGCGAGGCTTCAGGAGACAGGAGCTGAATCTGATGTCCGGGCCCTGTTGAGGCCTGGAAACGGGGACTTTATAATGAAATAACGTGCACACTGAGAAACGTGGCAACGTAGCTTTACATAGGCCTGATATTCGTAGTATTCACGAGGACTGGAAACTGGCATACTAGAGGAGGACACAACTGTAATTGCGTCTTGAATCGGACATGGGGAATAACATATGCATATTGGTCATGCACACATAACATATGATGGATGACACGTAGAGACACAGAACATGGCAAAATTTACTTTTCCACATTCCCTCCTTGTCACTACGTTTCCATCAGGAAACATCAATATTCATGATACCATCTATCATTTCATACAGTACCATTTGTTCATCTCGAATTGTCTTGGAACGGGATTTAGAACGGGGCTTGGGACTAGGAATACAAGTGGTAGTACACATGCCGCAAATCGCAGGGCCACATTGTATACAGAGGCAGCAGCTGAATATGATCGCTACTGCGATACCTAGAAAGGACAGGACTTTCCATCCCCAGGCGGAAATTATATTCCAGAACCAACCGGACCATGTCCAGGTGCCTGGATCCTGGTGTAATAGATGGGCAATTTTATGAAGTCTGGTTATAGCTGAATAAACAGACGGCGCGTTATTTGGAATGAAAATGCAACAACTGGATCCGATGAGTCTACAGGCCCCACCCCTATCGGCCAGTATGACGTCAAGGACGAGACGATTCTGGAGCACAACAATTCTCATAAAGGATTGCTCTTCGGTTAAGTTACCTAGAGCGGAGGCAGTCTCATCTACTACAGCTTCAAGGGATCTTGTTAACCTACGGATTAGCTTACTGTTTACAACTGTACCTAAATAAGGGAACACACCTTTATCAATATCAATGAATTGCTCTGCAGCAGTTTCAGTATAATCGACAATCGGGAGGTTTCTCTTGTGTCTAGTATGTACTAGGAAGGAATTCCTATGGTAGTCAGGTGGGGCTAGGAAAACAGGTGGCAGTAGGAAGGCAATGTAACAGGTTCCCTCCCAATCGAGGGGCAGACGAACATATGCGGTTTGACCACAAACAAAATAAGAATGACGTGAAGCTTTAAAAATAGATTTCCCACTGTCACTATACTTGATAATAGTAATACAATCACTATGTCCTACGTGTACAGAACCATAATTACGGACACATAATTCGCCTTTGACTGGTAGTACTGAAATAGCAGGTGAGTCTGGAGTAGTATCAGACTGAACATTCAGGACCATAAAATTCGACGAATAGTTACCTAAATTGTACACTTCATTTTCTAGATCTAAACCTGTTCTGTGGGGGAAACCTTGCTTGTCTGGGTAACATGTGCTGTTAAGAAAAGACATATCTGTTGAGGATGACGTTAACGTGGACCATGCTCCACACGAACCATTATGTGAAAAAGGATAAGGAAAAAGTGGCAGAACTCCCTTTGACGTCTGGAAAGGGGGAAGTCGACCACACACCCAACAATTAGTGGCATTGCTGGCCTGGTGTGAGTAATGTAACATGCGGATAAATGTATTGTTACGCATAGCGAGGCGGTATGAATATTCGTGAGGAGGCAGATCACTAAACGTGTGCTCTACTGTAACATTAGAAGGCTTATTTACATGAGGAACTGGAAAACACAGGAAAAATGCGTAACTAGTGCAGGATATCAAAAGGCTGAGAAATAATATGAAACTTAGAAAAACGATACATCGGATTGAGTTTTGACTAACTCTCTCACTATGGGGGTCTATTTTATACATGTCAGAAACAGTCTAACCGTTTCACCTAGGGGAGGACTTAGACAATCAAACTGGCTGACTTATTTTACTAGACCTTAATTTCTTGTTTATACTCCTGTTGCGGAGTTTTCTCTAACAGGGGAGGGGTTGTGTCAATGTCATTTGCGGGACAGTCCTTAGAAACAATGTTTTGACAAGTCTTGATATCCTGGGAAATGTTCTTGGAGACCGGTTTCAATCCGTAGAATTTCTTGACGTGCGAAAGGTGCACCCAGCCGCGGCGTCCTTCCAATTTCACAGCTGTACGGGTGGTGAGGAGGACCTGACGGGGCTCCTTCCAACGTGGCTCCAGCGGACTTGATCTGTCGAAGTTACGGACGAGCACCATCGAACCTGGAACGATTTCATGCGGTGCCACCTCGGTATTGTCTGGAAATGTGGCGGCAACCTGTGAACGACATGAGTTGAGGGCAGACATCAAGGAAGCTAGGTAATCTGTCAGCATATTACATGAAACATCAGTAATACTTCGGGGTCTAGGAGTACCCCACATGTTAGGGGGGCGGCCGAATACGACCTCATACGGGGACAGACCTGATCTGGAATGTGCGACCATGCGCATATAAAACAAAGCAACTGGCAGAGCTACTAGCCAGTCCACACCCTTATCTTTACATATTTTGGCAATTCGGATTTTCAGAGTCTGATTATGTCTCTCGACTAGACCAGCTGCTTCAGGATGGCGTACACAATGAAACTTCCACTGGTACCCTAACAATAGGGAAACGTGCTTCATCAACTCAGATGAGAATGGCTGACCGTTATCAGAATATACGACTCTAGGGAGTCCATATCGAGGGAAAAACTCACGAACCAACTGCTTGGCAGTGGTCGCGGCTGTGTAATCTGGGACTGGATATGCTTCTGTCCATCTGGACAAAGCGCATACAACTACAAGGACATACTTGAAACCTCGACATCGCTCCATCTGAATATAGTCCATCTGGAGGACCTCAAAAGGGTGGTCAGGAGGCTGGAATCCCCCTTGTTCCACCGGGACACTTTTACCTGGATTAAACTGACAACATATCATACAGGTACGGACTTTCTGCTTGGCTGCAGCTCGTAAATGCTTGTTGAACCAAATGTTCTGGATACTGTCTAACATTGCTTTTTCTCCTAAATGTGCTGGACTATGTGCGGTATTAATAATGACTTGAACCATAGAGTCGGGGAGAAACCATGCGGTTCTTCCCTTCGTCACCCATCCTTGATCTGTCTGGACCCCTCCTTGTTCAGACCATTTCTTGATTTCATCGGGAGTAGCATGTAACTGGATATCTATGACATCCTGGGTGGGGTCCTTAACTATCATACATGTAGTCAGATCTGGAGTATGTGTCTGTGTTAGATTAACTTGAGTGTCTGGAGTCTGTGCTGTAAGCTTGGCTGTGCGATCTGCTAGATCATTACCTTGAGAAATAGTGTCAGTAACTTTCGTATGTGCTTTGCACTTCATAATAGCAATAGATGTCGGTAAGTGTATGGCATCTAACAGAGCTTGAATAAGGAGACCATGCTGAATCTTGGTTCCATGAGAAGTCATGAAACCTCTCTCCTGCCAGAGCACTCCAAAGTCGTGTACAACTCCAAATGCGTAACGTGAATCTGTGTAAACATTAACTTTCAGGTTCTTGGCGTGTATACAGGCTTGTGTCAGAGCAACTAGCTCTGCTGCTTGAGCGGACAGGGTATCAATGCGGTGTGTCTTAATAACCTCAGTGTCAGTAGTCACTGCATACGCGGCGACTAGATCTCCTGTACTAGTTCTCATACATGACCCATCCACATAAAGTGTCAGGTCGGGATCTGGTAATGGAATATCTGTCAGGTCTTGTCTTGGTTTTGTCATAATGTTGACTACTTCCACACAGTCGTGTGTGGCAGAATTTGAATTAACTGATGGTAACAGTGTAGCAGGATTCAGGATGTTGCAGCGTCTAATATCTATGTGTGGCTGAAACAGTGTCAATTCATAACCTGTTAAACGTGCAATTGTCAAGTGCTGTGTTTGTGTTCGGTTTAAAAGAACTTCCACGGAGTGTGGGACTTGTACTGTCAAGGTATGTCCTAAGACTATGGAATCACTTTGTCTGATAGCTAGTGCTGTGGCTGCAACTGACTTGAGGCACGCAGGCAGAGCCTGGGCTACAGGATCTAGTGTGCTCGAAAAATAAGCACAGGGCTTGTATTGTCCTGCTTGATCTTGTGTAAGAACAGATAATGCTGTACCTTCACGTTCAGTAACGAAAAGTGTAAAAGGCTTACTGTAGTTCGGTGTAGCTAGAACTGGAGCTTGGCATAAAGCTTTCTTTAACTCGTTGAAACTAAGTGTATGTTCAGATGTCCAAGGGAGAACAGTCGATACGGCTGCCTCCTGTGTCGTTAACTGTATCAGTTGCTTGGCTAGAAATGCATACTGGGGAATCCATTGTCTACAATAAGAAGTAAGGCCGATAAAGGCACGTACCTCCTTCTGGGTTCTGGGCTGGGGAAGACTCGCTATCAACTGGATACGGTCTGGTGTCAACTGCCTACCCCTCTTGGACAGTAAGTGTCCTAAGTAAACCACTTGCTGGACACAGAATTGAAGCTTCGAAGGGGACACCTTGTGCCCCATCTCGGCTAGGAAATACAGAACCGTCAGTGACGCTCGCTCGCAGTCACGTTCAGAACGGGCTGTGATCAGTAAATCATCGACATACTGGAGCAGGGCAGTGTCAGTTGGCATGTGAACGTTGTCAAGTTGTCTCTTAAGTGCTTGACTGTAAATACTAGGACTTTCTGTGAAACCTTGAGGAGCTCGTGTGAACATATAGCTCCTTCCATTTAAACAGAATCCGAAAAGAAACTGGCTGTCTGGATGAATTGGAACACTAAAAAATGCATTCTTGAGGTCTATGACAGTGAAGAACGTGGCTTCGGAATCAATGGCTGTCAATAGGGAAGAGATGTCTGGGACAACTGGGTACTGAGGAATAATACATTTATTAAGCTCTCGTAAATCAATCACTAATCGATATACTGGGGGTGCATTTGGATCAGTACGTTTCATGACTGGAATGATCGGAGAATTACATACATTGGAGTCAGTTTCTACAACTACTCCTTGAGCGATGAGCTCGTCAATAATTTTGGATAAGGCTGCTACAGCCTCGGGTGGCAATCTGTACTGTCTGATTCGTGGTAACACTACACCTGGTTTGAGAGTCACACGATGGGGTGTGATTTGCATGTAACCTACATCAGTTGGACCTTGCGCCCATAAATGCTGCGGAACTTTAGACAGTCTGGGATCAAAATCTCGTAATACATAGTGACCCTTAAAGTCACGTAGGAACAGACGTATTCCCTCCGGGGAACAACATATAACTGCACCTAACTCTTTCAGTGTTTTAATGCCTAATAGATTTTCTGGACATGACTTAGTAAGTAACAGATCAGTAGTGCGGGACAATGGACCTACTTCTAGAGTGACTGGCTTTGAAATCTCATTCACGATAGGCTTTCCTGAAAATCCAAGGGAAACATTTCTTGAGCCTGAGAGCGGAGCCCCTGGAACTTCGGCGTGACTAATTGTGGTCCTACTTGCCCCTGTATCAATCAAAAACTTTCTGTCTTTCCCTAATACTTGACTGTGAACATAGGGACCTTCTTGATCTACAGGTATCTCGATGAGAGGCAAGCCTACCTCCCTCTCTAGGCTGTTTCATGAATATGGCTGGTACTCTGGATACTCAGACTGTGCATACTGGTACATCTGCGATGTAACATGTTGTGTTGCAGCAATAGGCTGCGGTGCTGTAACTGTCTGTGGTGCCTTCTGTGACTGAGGAGTCTGTGAAACTTGCTCTTGTCTAGGCGGACGTGGTCTTTCTTTAGTCTTACCAGTAGCTATGTTATGTTTCAGAACCGTACACTCGTTTATGAAATGACCTGGTTGTTTACAATAATTGCAGTTCCCTTTAACGGGTGCTGCAGGATGACTGGCTTGATTCGGACCCCTCTTCTGACTGTCTTGAGGAACAGATTGTGCAACTAGCACTTTCATTTTCGTGTCTTTCATACGTTTTCTCTCGTGTTCTTGCTCTTCCCTGATTCTATTCTGGTGATACTGGAGCATCTGGAGCATCTGGGACGGAGTATTTGCTTGCCAGGTGCTTTCGACTTTCAAAACTCGATTTTTAACTTGTGGGCTTGAATTCTCGACTAATTTAGTAACGAAAAGGTGAGGGTATGACTCACTACTTGTCTTGAGACCACTGTTGATACTAAAGCACTTTTCAAACCTAGAATAAAAATCACTAATATCTTCATCTTGTTTCTGTTTACAGGCTGAGATTGCATCCCAGTCTTCTTTTCTCGTTGTTAATAATCTGGGTAAAACTTGAATTAATAATTCTGGTAATTCTTTACATTTCTCTCCAAGACCAGTACCTGGTACACGTATCTTATCTTCTGCTTCTAGGACTGCCCAATCTATCTTTTTCTCTCCCACCTCCCATTCTTTTTCCTTTAGCTTTTCATACACCCCTGCGGGCAGCAGAACCTTTAACATTTTAATGATATCTGGGTAAGTGTATTCTCCCATACGGAGCATGTCTTTTAATTCTCTATGGAACCCTGCTGGATCTTTGTCATGACAGGGAATTAATTTCTTCATTTCGAGGAGTTCCATCTTTGTGATCGGAGTGTATACAAACACTCGCTGCATTTCGCCACCCGCTCCTCTGACTGGGTGGACTTCTCGTAACGGATTCTGTCTGTCTATGTAGAATGATTTACTTTCTGGGGGTGAGACATGAACAAAATGCGGGTTCAAGAATGTTCTATATTTGTGGCGCTGTTCTAGAATGACACTAATTAAATCGGTACCTAGACCTCTCCATTTGTACTGGAGTAACTCGTTCAAGATATCATGTAACGGGCCTGGATCAGAATGTTGACCCTCATACAGAGTAATGAGGTGCTGAATCATATACATACCCACCAGTCGCTGCTCGGCTGGGGGCATTTTCAGAAACATTTGTGCCACTATTTCGTCTGGAAAAGTGGTAGAATCAGTAATCCATCGGACTGCTGACCGAACTATTTCTTGTTCATGCATGGTACTTAACTCACTGTAACCGATTCGTGATTTCAGAATGTGATCGGTAGCTTGGAATACTTGTTCTAGGGAACCTTGTTCTGGTGCTGAATGATGGAAAGTAGACTTGGGTTCTAGACGTAAATGGCGATCTGGAAATCTAGGTTTTCCTACATACGCTATTCTGGCAGTATTCTCATCGTCTTCCTCTTCAGGATCAGAGGTACTTTCTTTCTCGCTTACTTGTGCTGATTTACGTTGTTCGTGTATCTTTATTATCTCTCTACGGATTTTCTTGTACATACTTTCCATGGCACCAATGGTATTGTGCTTACCCTCAGCTATATTATCACTCCACTTTGTTAGAGTTTTCATTTCTTCTGGGTCTTTAGACGGGTAATCTTGTTCTCTTATTAGACAGTTAATTAAGAACTTTAATATCATGCGCTGAATCTCGGCTTTCCTTTGAGACATGGCATCACTAATACTTTGTGGGTCATCCCCTGTACGGATGAAACGATATATCCTGTCTAGATCTTCTTTCATATTCGGCAGGGTGACTAGATACTCGGTCACTCTCCTTACGCGTACGGAATATAAAACCATATTAAACTCGCCTGGAACTGGGTCATAGACACATTCGCCAAGGGTTTGCCTGATCTCTGCAACAGACTTATTACTCTTGGGAGTACGCTGTGATGCTTGAGCATGTAATTCGAGTGCTGATAAACGCTTGTATGGCGGCGGGGTTTGAGGAAGACTTCCTCCTGCGGCCCCTAAACTAGAATCATCAACTGATGCTTTTCGTCCTGGCAGGGTGGGTAATTGTAACGTGGGCTGGACTTGTATGGCGGGCTGACCCGGGGGAGCTGTTAAGGGCACCCCGGTGTCTGGAGGAGCAGGAATTACCTGATTTACAGGGACGGGCGGAGCGCGAACAGGATTTACATATTCGGGGACTGTGTCGTCCAAATAGGACGAGATGAAAATATCAGCTGCGGTCGGTTTGTGACGTAGTTTGGTCGGAACTAGTGGTGGCGGAAAGTTACTGGATGCCTCTGGGGTCGCCTTTGGCAAGCCCTCAGCAAGAAGAGGATACATACCCTTAATAAGGGCATGCCTCTGTCTGTCTGATTGCTCAGTTCTAACTCGTTCACCTATCTCGATTAATTCTTTTTCTTGGGCTCGCTCTAAGGATTCTCTACTTAATTCTGACTTTCTGATTTCCTTTTCGGTTCTTTTATGAGCTTCTTTGCGCCATAACTCGATGGCATCTTTCTGTGACTGTCTGGCTTTCTTTTTCCATAATGCTTCTTCTACTCGCATGATGCATTCGGCATCCCATGTACCCGATACGGGCCATCTATACTTTTCTTCTAACTGTTTGGTATACTCTACCCATAAATCTAGATACAATATGGCGCTTATGCCATGTTTCTGATACATAAAATGACCTGGACTGTCCCTAGGCGGGACGGGAACTGCTGCTTCCAGCAGACCCTTTCTAGTTTTTAACTGACGTAACTTGGAAAATATGGGCATGACTGAACTGTAATCTAGACACAATACAATACACAATGAGAACACGAAATCACGTCGCACTCATACCACAACATTAAAATACATGAAGAACATTATGAATAACAGTTCGAACAGAAAACCACCTGAAAATACTTGAAATTTCTCGAGAACAGAACTGACTAGAACAGAAACTAGATGCACTGCTGAAACAGTACGAAACTTACCGGTCTCTTAAAGAGACACGTCAGGACCCGTATCCACCGAAGTGAACACTTCGTTTGTGGGACTGTGTACCACCAACCCACAGACCAGAGTCAATTAAATTGACCCTGTCTAGATACCACCCCAGTAACGGTACTCACCGGGCAGCAAGAACGGAAAGCCTCGGACTGGACTGGACTGCTACGACGATGACGACGAACTTCGGACTTCGGACTTCAGTTACGGGTGGACCTCCGGATACCTCGGACCTTGGACTCTTGGCTTGGGCTCTGGTCGGGACTCGCCGCGTTCCTCCACCGTCTCGTCTGGATGCTGGACCGCCTCCTCCGTCTCCTCCGTGGGCCTGAGGGATACTTGAGCAGAAATATCTGCCACTGCGCAGAAGAGTTCCGTCACGACTGCAGAGGGTCAGGGGGTCGGCGTGGCTTCACCGACGCGTGGGGAAAGGGCAAGTCCCTGTTCGGGCGCCATTATGTGGTATATAAATAAATAATACCGGATCTATTTTTGAGTGAATGAATGAATAACAGATAGCTCAATAAATAAGAGTCAAGATTCGAGGTAGAAGGAGTTTTGCAGGTTTATTACAGCATAAGGACAGGAACAGGACAACCTGCATAGGAATAGGATGACAGGGCCCAGCAGCTGCTGGGGCTGAGTCTGGGATGAGCGCGCTGCCTTTTAATAACAATACATGAGCATATATACATAACGCAAACACATAGCATTACATTGCAGTAGGCGTAGCAGTGGGTGGAGCAGAAGGCGTGACGCGTAGCAGTCGCGAAAGATAAGAGTAAAAAGAAGGTGTAACTCAGACATGTGATGCAAACGTAACAGAATATGTCATGAATGGGCGGGAACCATGGAGGAGGCTACCTAAGGAGCCGGGACCTCTAACCTGGTGGTGCGCGCAAACTGGCAATGACGTGTTACGAGGAGAAGCTGGGGGCTATGAACTCTGTGCTAGGAGCAGAGACTAAAGTCTGGAGGGTCGGAGCGACATGTACCTAAACCCTATCTGGTATCTAATGTTTAGGGAACATGTTGATATAAACTAGAAGTTAGGAGGGGAAAGGCTAACTGACTCTAAGACTGGAGCATGCATTTATTCTACATATAGTGCGTGATGAAGAATATTAAATGACCATTAAATACAGTATTTCTCTTAACATGGAGCCGCATAGGCTAGACAATGACGGAAACTATTGATGTAGTTCAGTAGCTTAGGAATGCAGAGAAGGAGGACTAAACTGATAACTGGAATCATAACATAGTCTTGGCAGACTCAGAGGCAGAGCCAAGCTGCACCGGGCACTGCGAGGCAGGAAGTAAGTGGAAGGTCGAGGATACAGGTGGGGGCTGGATCGCTCCTCAGCGAGGCTTCAGGAGACAGGAGCTGAATCTGATGTCCGGGCCCTGTTGAGGCCTGGAAACGGGGACTTTATAATGAAATAACGTGCACACTGAGAAACGTGGCAACGTAGCTTTACATAGGCCTGATATTCGTAGTATTCACGAGGACTGGAAACTGGCATACTAGAGGAGGACACAACTGTAATTGCGTCTTGAATCGGACATGGGGAATAACATATGCATATTGGTCATGCACACATAACATATGATGGATGACACATAGAGACACAGAACATGGCAAAATTTACTTTTCCACACTCTGCTCAATAGACTACGTAAAACCATATCCACTCATATTCGAACTGACACAAGACTTAGCTTGATATTGACTCCCAAGATATCCTTTACACCATTCTCCACATCCTCCCAAACCCCCTTGTTCCCAGAACAAGTGAAAAAAACATGTTCATCATTATGTTTTAAAAGATCACACCTTCTACATCTGGGGGTCGTCTCCTGAGCAAACTTTGCAATCTTTTTAGGGGTCCAGTATGATCGGTTACTGGTGAAAAAGTGGTTTCACTTGAGATTGGCTGGCTTAACCACAGAGTACAACAATTTCAAGGAAGGTTTGCCATATAAGTTGTAACTTAGTCTCCTGGGTGTTTCCTTCCCATACTGAGTATGGTGCCACCATTTTCCTATCCTCTGCATCCAAAATCTTCAGATACCAACCGCCAACCGTCTTACTTTTAGGTTTCACATCCTGTAAAAAAGACTCAACTTCCCAGGCTATCCCATCTCCTGATTCACGCTTGCGTGCCAAGAAGCCCACTGCAGATATTTGAACCTTGATAAGGAGCCCCCAGTCCTAGTGCTTAAAACTTCCCATGGTAGAACCCCATTCACTGCTAACAGCTCCTCCCAGTTACCTATCCCTGTCCTCCTTAGTGGGAGGCTCAACCCATCCCTCAGAAACTCTGAGGTACCCAGGAAATCCCAAATAGGTGCAAAGTCAGAATAGAAGCCAATATCCAAAAAAACCCTGACTCTAAACCATATGCTCAGTGCAGTCTTTAAAACCTTTAGCCGTATTTTTTAAAAACATTTCAGGGCAGCAAACCAATATAGGAACCCAGAGAATCCCTATTCCCTAATCATCTCGGCCAGAATCACCCCCCAGGTTGAGCTGTCCGGCTTACCCAAAAGCATCCTACAGTTTTTCAACTGAAAGGCCATGCAATACACATTCAGATCCAGCAGAGCTAGGTCACCCTTCTCATGCCTGCGCCTCAACCTTTTCCATGCTAGTTTTGCCCCACCTGAAGCCTATATGAAGCTGATCTTGGAAATGTAAGGGGAAAGCAACTAAAAAGATCATGTAAGCTTGGGGACAATCAACATCTTAATTAAGTTCATTCGCTCATAGACCATCAAATTCTTCCATTCAGCGAATAATACAGCCACCTCCTTCGCCACTGTCCCTGAAACCCTCCCTGAATTGTGCTGCATTATTACCTCCCCGGGTTTGACGATAAACAATGCTCAGGTACTTAATCACCCCTGTGCCTCCCCAGTCCAATCTACTACATTGCAACACACAACCTCCAACTTGGAAATGTACACTAAATATCCAGATAAAGCCTCAAATTCCTTTGCCAGTCTTTCCACCCTAGGGATAGCCTGAACAGGGTCTGATGTATAGATAACCAGATCATCTGCATATAGAGCGATCTTATTGCTAAAATAGGAGGAGCAAATATCAAACAGGCTAGGAGTCAGGGCAGCCTTGCCGAGTGCCTCTGTGTATAACAAATCTCCTGGTCGGTGATCCATTAAACAAGATTTTGGCCAACGAATACTCATATAACTTCTGGACCAATAGAATAAAACAGGAACTGAAACCCAATCTTGCCAAAACCTCCCACAAGTAAGCCCAAAATACTCGGTCGAATACCTTAGCAGCATTTATTGTGACTACTGCGAAGGGCAACAAGCGCGCAGTGGCTAAGTCTATAGATCCATTTAGCTGCAGAGTAAGCTCATGAATTTTCCGCTTTGGCACAATGCCCTCCTGATCTGGATGTATTAGCTGCGGGACAAGCTTGGCCAATCTCATGGCCAAAATGCTTGTTATGCTTTAAAATCAATACAATCATAGCTTCCTTCCACGAGTCTGGGATCTGCGCATTCCCCTGATATACTGAATTAAACTGCGTCTCCCACACTGGTACACTCTCCTGCCTTAGAAGCTTATAAAGCTATGAGGGGATGGCATCGGGACCTGCCACCTTTCCGTTCTTAATACGCAACAGGTGCTCCCTTTTTTCCTCCTGAATAATCTGTGCCTCCAAACACTCTTTACCCTCCACTGTGGGCCCAGGGAGGTCAATTCCCCCCAACCACTCCCTAAGCCTATCCGTGTCCAGAAAGATCTCTTCTGTATGCAGTGTAGAGAATAAGTAAACCAGGTGTCCCTGCATTTCCTCAACCTTGTTTGAGACAGCTCCCCGGGGATTAACGACTAGTTCCTTAATGGTATTCCTGGATCTCTCAACCCTCACCTTCCATCCCAGTAGCGAACCAGCTCGCTCCCTATACTCACTTTTTCATGCATCTGGTATGCCACCTTTCCCTACACTTTAAACTGCTGGTGATCGTCTCCCTTCCGTTATTCCGAACACCCACAGATTGTTCCTCCTCTGGCCATTCTCCAAGTCCTCAGTTTTAGTCTGAACCAGCTCCTGATCATGATTCCTAATTGATTTAACAGTGACCATTCCAACTTCTTCTGCATCAGCAACTCGCTGCTGTAACTCTGCCATTTCTGTAGAAAGAGTAGTCACTTTGCCAGTGACCTCAGCTATAGACTGCTCAATTGCCACGTTGTCTTCTCTGACTTGTGCATAATACTGCTGTGCCTCACCCCGCTGAGCCGGTAACAGCTATAGAATTAAACAACATGCTATCTCCTTGGGTCTAATCAACGCACTATAGGCCTTCGCTAGGCAGGCAGAAAAAAGTGGTATGTATCCAAACTCTCTCACTAGACAACATTTTTGTAAATAAATAGAAATAATAATGATAAGGGGGAATTTATCCCTTAAGGACTAGAACCCTCACTCGCCCATGGGTGACATGCTTCATCATATGGGTTCCTCCTTACTAATAGGAAAACCTAGTCCTGCTGGGAGCAACGACTTCTTCACTGTGATGAAGGAGCTCAGAGATGTTTTCATTAATGTGTAACTATGGGGGAAGGATGCTAAAATCCCATATATGAGCCTCAAGGTGTAGCGAAGGAATTATGTGATAAAATAATATATGTAAAGTGAATGTTAAAACTGCCTAGGTTGATGCACAACTACAATTTTATTCATGTGCTCTCCCTGACTGGATTAAAAAGCAATGCAAATAAGTAGTATAGATTTAAAACTACTATTGGTAAAAGGTCGGCATGTTTCAGCCATATGATCAGTATCCTGTATCTGTGGCTTTCTTCAGGACCAAAAAGAATAGACAATTGTGTTTGCTGCTGCTAATATACCCAGTGTGAATAGAAAAAATAATAATACAAAACCAGTATTCCTGTGACGTAATATCAGGTAATACTTGGGGTATCCTCAATAGTAGGATAGTATGCCTCACCTCAACCTGGCAGGCAGCTCAGGGAATGAGGCCTTGCTCTTTCCGTCGGTACCTCGTGGCAAACGGAGGCTGCCTCGGGAGGTGATAGCTATAGAATTGCCCGTAGAGATGGCTCATATGCTTCATTCATAACTGGAGAGTCTTGGAGAGCCCCAGGAGAGGTATAACTAGAGGGGTGACTAGCACCAAGGGAGCTTAGGCTAATGTCTGGGGTGCAAACCAGCATCCGAAGAGTCTGTGGCACTCTGCCAAGGGAACCATAGAGAGGGTTCTGGTGTCAGAAGTAGGCAGTGGTTGCTATTCCGACTACTTTCGGAATCCCAAAAATAACACAAAGCTTTTTTTTCCTCAAGAATACGTTCAGGATGCTCACTTGGGCTCGGTTTTGTCTGCCGTGGTCCCAGGAGACTGGATGGTAGCGTGGAACTTGCAGGACGCCTATTATTTCGGTCCTGCCTTCCCATCGGCGTTACCTGCGGTTTACGGTAGGCCACAGCCAATTTCAATTAATCATGCTCCTTTTGGCCTTACCAGTACCCCTCAGGTGTACAAAGGAATGTTGGTGGTCGCAGCTCATCTGGGCAGATCTGAGGTGGAAGTCTTACCCTATCTCCCCAACTGGCTGCTGAAGGCAGAATCACCCCAGGCTGTTGTTTCCCACCTACAGACTACGGAGAACCATCTGCATTTGCTGGGGTTCACTATCAACATGCTGAAGTCACATATGGCTTCCTCTCAGACGCTCCCTTTCATTAGATCTGTTCTTGACACAGTTCAGTTTCAGGTTTATCCTCCCAAGCACCGAGTCCAGGATATTCAGGCTATGATACCAATGTTTCAGCCCCTATCTTGGATTTCGATGAGAATGACTCTTAGACTGCTGGGCCTCATTGTCTCCTGCATCCTACTAGTGAAACATACAATGAATGAATGAATACGCATTTATATAGCGCATGGCTACCCAAGGGCATCACAGCGCATCAAGACACCTAGTCATTCCTCAATGTTCAGGAGAAAAGGGAAGTTTTCAACAACTTCCTGAAGCTGAGATAGTTGGGTTCCAACCGAATGGAGTCAGGGAGCTGGTGCCACAGTTTTGCAGCATGTAATGAAAATCAGCGGCCACCCGTACGTACTCGCTTGATCCTAGGAACAGTCAAAAAATGTTTATGGTTTGATCTTAGGGTCCGGGTGATCTGGTGAAGTTGAAACAAAGGCTGGATCAGGGCTGGTCCACTGCCGGAAATGGACTTACGGGCAGTGCACATGGCCTTGAACCAAATCCTTTGCTTCACTGGCAACCAGTGCAACTGGCGAAGGGCAGATTTGGCTGAACTTCACTTAGGGACATCCATCAACAGCCGCGCCGCGCAGTTCTGTACAATCTGCAGGATATTGATGGTTCCCTGCGGCGCTCCCAGATAGACTGCATTCGCGTAATCCAGACGCGATAGAATTAGTGACTGTCCCAGGAGACGCCTGGCTTCAAAGGGAAGTAGACTCAGAATCTTCCTTAAAAGTCTGATCAGGCCGTAGCAAGTGGCAGCAACCTTACGCGCCTGTACAAGGAAACTAAGATTAGGATCAATTCATACTCCCAGACTCTTAATTTGTTTGTTTGGGGGGAGGCTGGCCCAGGCAACTAGGTCACCAAGGGACTAAGTTGGTGGGGGCCTTGTGTCCTAACATCATCATTTCAGTTTTAGAACCATTGAGTTTAAGAAAGGATGCATCCATCCATTCAAGTACTTTAATTAAGCAGGAGGTGAGGTTATTGTTGTCAGGAGAATCGAGCCGGGAAAGAAAACCGCCAACTGGGTGTCATCGGCATAGGTGACCGGCTGGACCCCCCAGGGAAGTACCACCTCAGCCAAAGGCCTCATGTAGATTTTGAACATGGTAGGGCGTAACGAGGATCCCTGGGGGACACCATACTGCAAGGGGATCTGTTTTGAGATAGCCTCATCTTCGAACACGGCAAAAGTTCTATCCGTGAGAAAGGACTGTAGCCACTTGAGGGCCATTCCTGAAACCCCCACGTCGCTCAATCTCTGAATCATAATAGAATGATTTACCGTGTTGAATGCTCGCTGAGGTCTAATAAAATAATGGTAGCGCAGCTTCCAGAATCCACGATTTTCCTGGCTTCTTCAACTACGGCGATGAGGGTGGTCTCTGTGCCCTGCTTGGATCTAAAACCCGTCTGGGTGGGGTGTAAGGCATTGTTATTCTCAAGAAAATGTTGCTAATAAGGAATTGACATGCTTTTCAGCCAGTTTACCTATACCTGGTAGCAGAGAGATGGGACGATAATTCACCCAGTCCTCTGGGTCTAGATTGGGTTTCTTTAAAAGTGCCTTCACTTTTGCCTGTTTCCATGGCGGCGGGACCAGCCCAGCTGCAAGCGAGGAGTTTATTACGTCCTGGATAACTGGGGTAACAGTCTCAGAGACCAGCTTAATAATGGAGGGGGGCGCGGTGTCTGACGGGGAGCCAGACTTCAGATTCCCCAGGAGTCGCTGCAGCGTAGGTAAATCAAGCTGGGCAAATTCCCCTAAACCCACATGAAGCTCAAGTGGGGGCGGGGGGGGGGGTAGAGTAGGCTCCACCTGCTGAAACAGCGAGTAAATATTGGCAACCTTAGTAGCAAAGAAAAGTGCCAATTCGTCACAACGTTTCTGTGCGTTTAGTGGCTCAGTGAGAGGGCCAGGAGGCGTGACCAGTGATTTAAATATTTCAATCGGGGAATTGTCAGCTGAGGTTATTTTATCCTGATCATAGCTAGATTGTGTAATGTTTATTTTACTTTGATAGATCCGTAATGCAGATCTATAGTTACCCTTGCTGACCTCGGAGAAGTCCTTCCTCCATTTCCTTTCGAACTGCTTACAGACTTGTTTAAATGATCTTAATTCGGAAGTATACCAGGGTTTTTTGTTATTGCCAGAACGGTGACAGAGTTCAGTTTTAGGAAGAGTAAGGTCCAACGAGGATTCTAGCCAATTATTAAAAGAGGCATTCGCCAATATGGGGTTAGAGCAAAATGCCGGAATGGCGGTATTAAGGTTAGCTACCCAGTTTTCGAGTGGAAGCTTGGACCAAATGCGACTCAGTTTCTTTGTTTTTATAGCGGGCAGTGTCGGATCAGGAGGGGACCAGGTAAAGGATAGAAGGAAATGGTCTGACCAAGGGACAATAGTAGATTCCTTCAAAACAATGTTATCCAGATTGGTGAAAAAAAGATCAAACAGATGTCCTGCTTTATGAGTAAGACCAGTGACAATTTGTTTAAGTTGGAGCACCTCAAGGCCCGCCATGAGACCTTGAGAAGCGGGGGAAATCAGGTTCATCAAGGTGAATATTAAAATCACCCAGAATAGAGAAATTAGGGGTAAGACTGGCACAGTTAATAGCAATGTCAGGAAGATCATTGCAAAAATTGGCGTAACCTCCCGGTCGGCGATATAAGAGAATCCCTGCGAAGGTACAGGTAGGTGAGAAGCTGATAGAGAAAGATATAGTCTCACACTCTGAAAGAAGGCAGCTAGTAGTCCTGCAGCTATAATTATTTTTATAGATAATAGCAATACCTCCACCCCGACCACAATCCCGATCTTGTCTAATGAAGGCATAGTTAGGGGGTAAGGCCTGGACTACATCAGGGTCAGAGTCTGACTTCGTCTAGGTTTCTGTTAAGGAAAGCACATCAGGGCATTTATCTTCTAAAAGCAAACAGAGTTCACTCGCATGCTTGGAAAGGGAGCGACAGTTGAGAAGTGATAAGGAATATGATTTTCCTTTTGCAGTGTTTCGCTGGGGAGATTGGGGGGGTAGCATTTCAAAATTGCAGCGTGTGCAGGAAATTGCAATTTTTCAAGAGAAATAATGTGTGAGCAGCTAGTATTACTCTCCCCTCTAAGCCCCAGAAGCTGCTCCTTGTTATAACTGAACTTCTGTGTGGTAGTTTGTCCAAGGGTCCGTCCTGGCGCGGACGGGCGCAGACGGGCTCTCCTTTGGCGCGTAGACGGTGCGTCTGCTGTCCACGTCCGGTACGCGGAGGCATGTCCGTCTTCTTTTATGCTGGCGCAGAGCGCGTCACAAGACTAGCCCGCTACCCTGCGTACCTCCCCAAGATGGCAGCTCGATTAGTCCGGCCGCCTCAGAGGGCAAGTAGCAGCTCAGCGCCTACTCGGCTGAGTGAGAGGGGTGAATGCGGCGAAGTTAAAAGGTTAGCAAATTGCCAAATTAAATTTTACAATTAAAAAGTACAAGGTGCAAACAACACAGCTCCCGGCTTCCGCCTCAGGAGTCAACTAGGTGGCATATGCGAGCTGTGCAGTGGGACCTGAAGTTCCAGTGGGCGCAGCACCAGGAGAATCTCTCCCGACATGGTCCAGATCTCAGAGGGAACTGCAAAAGACCTGCAGTGGTGGTTAACGAACTGCAATTGGGTCAGAGGCTGAAATCTCTCCCTTCCCCAACCAGATTTCACAGTACTGATGGATGCATCACTCATGGGATGGGGCGGCCATCTGGGAGAAGTGGAGATCAGAGGACTCTAGACTCCGGTGGAATCCTGACTCCACATAAACATGCTCGAGCTCTGAGCAATGCGACTGGCATTGAAAGTCTTTCTACCCTCCATCAAGGGAGGACTGATACAAGTGTTCACAGACAACACCCCCCATCCATGTGGTACTGCAACAAACAGGGCGGAGTGGGCCCTTTGCCAGAGAGGCCCTGTGTCTCTGGAAATGGCTGGATCAGCAGGGCAAATCCCTGGTGTTTCAACACCTGGCAGGTTCTCTGAATGCCTGAGTTGACAAACTCAGCTGTTGGTGTCTAGCGGATCACAAATGGCATCTCCATCCGGAGGTCTTTTTCAGCAGTGGAGAAAGCCTTGGTTAGATCTGTTTGCCTCTGCAGATAATGCGCAGTGTCAGCATTTTTGCTTGCTGGAGTTTCCAAGCTGGCTCTTGCTCCGAGATGCTTTTCATCTCGAGTAGCGCTCAGGTCTCCTGTATGCCTTTCCGTCCATACCACTCCTGTACCGAGTTCTCTAGAAGATCAGGAAAAAACGGGCCTATGTCATCCTTATGCCTCCGGACTGGGCATTAAGAGTCTTGTATCCTGAGCTTGTCAGCATGAGTATCATTCCTCTGATGAGGCTGCCCCTTTAGGAGGATCTTCTGTTGCAGCCATAGGGGAGGGTCCTCCATCCGAACCTATCAACTCAACGTCGTCTTGCATAGAGATTGACCGGCAAACACTTGACACCTTTCGACCTTCCTCCCGAAGTCTGCAGTGTTATTCTGGCAGCCAGGCGTCTCTCCACCAAGACTGTATATGCCTGCTGGCCGAACAGATTTTATATTTTATTGTGCCTAATAGTCTAATGACCCTCTTTCTGCCGTCCTTTTTTTAATCTTACCCTTGCCCAGCAGGGCTCTGCTCTGGGCACTCTAATGGGTTACCTTTTTGGTCTGTCTGCTTTTTTTGCGGCTCCCTGACAAACCCTTTCTGTTTAAGTCCCATGTTGTGAATAGGGTTCTTTAGGTTTTGTAAATCTGTTTCAACCCTCTCCTTTCATTATGCCTCAGTGGGACCCTAATTTGGTTCTCACTTTCTTAATGTGTGCTTCCTTTCAACCCTCTTCATAATTGTCCTCTATGGCTGCTCATCAAGACATCTGCCTGGAGGCTGAGTGAGCTGTAGGCTTTATCATCCAAGCCTTCCTTCCTGTCTTTCTAGAACAAATGTACTTTGCACTAGAGCACCTTTCCTGTCAAATGTGGTAATACAATTTCATGTGGGCCAATCCGTCACCGTACCCACTTTCTAAGCTCCTACACCTCGCTCAAATGAAGAGGAGCAACTCCACCGTCTGTCCCCAAAATAAGCTTGTCTTTTTATCTTGACCGCACACAAGAGTTCCGGATGGACGACAAACTCTTCGTGGGGTATGTTGAAGCCAGAGACTGATCATTTGGCACTGGGTCTTTCTCTATATTAAAATCTGCTACATACTAGCTAAGAAGCAGCCCACTGGGGGCTTAAGAGCTTATTCCACCAGGGCTACCACTGCTACTACTGCGTTAGCCTGTGGGGTCCAAGTCATGGAAATCTGCCAAGCAGCATCGCGGGTGTCCCTGCACGCATTTACCAAACTGTCTGGACAATCAGGTCTGCAGAGATGGGCACTTCGCCCGTTCGGTCCTGCAGGACTTTTTTGTTAAGAATTGGTCCGCAGCCCACCACGGGGGATGGTATTGCTTGGGCATCTATTCAAAGGTAAGGAATCTGCAGCTAGATGTCTCTATCAGATGAGCAAGTTACTTACCTTCAGTAATGCTTTATCTGGTAGAGGCAAGATCTAGCTGCAGATTCCTTACCGATCCATCCTCCCTGTTCTGCGGACAGAATTCTAGGGTTAGAGATGACCCTTTTCAGGGCCCTAATTTGATCACACCAGTGTCAATGCACTTTATGGCTCCGCACTCCTCGTGTGGAAAGTCGTGAAAAGTAACTTTCTACTGTGTGCTGAGGTGGTGTCTGTATAGGTGACGTGGATGTCAATTACAGCACGGGTTACGCCGTGCTGAGCCGATTGCCGCTTACGGAAAAATCTTTCGGATACAGTCTGACGCCTGGAAAATTCAAAGGTAAGGAATCTTCCGCTAGATCTGGTCTTTACCAGAGAAAGCTTTGCAGAAGGTAAGTAACTTTTTTTGTTATTCTCCATTGGTCCCATATTCCTGTTCATCCAACTGTCCCTTTTTTTAGTACTCTTTGGTATCTTTCTTTTTCTTTTTACTAACTGGGGCTGTGGAGATAGGATTAGTCACTGAGAATAATGCATGTCCGCAAAATCCACCAAGCTTGGTGTGCCATCTTTTGCTAAGTGGGGTCATTACGTAATATAGGCGGTCCCAAGCAAAAATCCCTTGATTTGCAATTGGGCGTCTGTAGATATGAAGTAACACCAAAAATTGGAGGGTCTGCAAGACCAGAGGCTGAGTCCGTAAGATCCTTACTAAGATACCACACTTATTGGATTGCACAAGATCAGTCCAAGTGGTCCCATGACACTAGCTGTGTAGTCGATATCCTATCCGACCACCCACTTGGCGGAGCTTCGTCATATAGGACAACTGGAACCAGGGTAGTGCGTCAAGGCCCAGGTGAATTGGCCATAGAGCCCATACTTCTGGTTCGAGCGGTGAGAGTGTCCATGCCACTACATGGTACTGGTCGTGTGCAGTGCAAACAAAAATAGTGAGTGAGTGATGTTAAAATGGCGTTCCTGGCAAAAAAAAATTTATTAGTATTCACCAGGACGTCAGGTTAAGAACAAGTGTAGAACAGTGTGAAAAAATCACTGTTGCTTAGCTATGCTGTAGAGGCGGCCAACATGTTTCTGCCAACTGGTGTGACTACACCGGCATTCTTCAGGGCCTTATAGATAAGCTGTTGCTACTGCATGAAAAACACGCTAATTTTTTCTTTATAAAGTGAAAAAGACAGACCTAGAATCCTAAAAAGACTGTCAAAACTACTCGTGTGGTCACATTGACCATCCTACCGTATCCCCTTGTGCCAATATCTCGAAGGTGGATACATTCCTGTAAAGAAAACAAAAAAAGACAAAACTATTTTGTGTTCATTACACTATGCAAACTCAAAGTGTCATAAGGACCAAAGGGGCTCAGCAAGACTAGTCCCTATTAGAACAGTCAATTATTTAGGTTGCCAGAAAAGTAAACCATAGCCACTGCTACATGTAATTCAAAAAATAATATAAACACGACTTACCCATCAGTATGTGGGAGTCAAACCTCACCTCACCCGGCAACGGCTCGGAGAATGAGGCCCCGCTCTAAGCACAAAAAACATATATCAATATATAGGCCTAGATGACTCAGAGGGCTGAGATAGTGTCCTGAGTCAAAACCATGTATTAAAGGATTTGTGCATATATACAACTGGTTGTTAAATTGCCCACCAAGATCAAGGGTCCCATGGAGAGCAATGAAAGGCTGGAGAATTAATAGACTAATATAACAAAAAACTAAACTGACTGAAGAAATCCTATGTGAAGACGTATTCTTCATAAGTGACAATTGTCATATGGAAATGTACCGTGGGATGTCTACTCCACCATACAATTAAAGGTTTTTGGGCTGTAAGAAACAGCCATAGCCAATGTCTGCAACTAAGACTTCATTGCAATGTTTAGGCATATTATAAGTCCTTACTCATTTGTGAATTCTAGTTATTAAAAAAGCAGGTCGAACTCATCAAAGCTTAGTCGCTAAACAAGGCTCCCACATCAATTCTAGCACAGCGCGACGCTCCTGCTTACCTCTCCGTCGGTACCTCTCGGCTGAATGTGAAGCCGAAGGGGAGGCGACGACGAGAGGCGAGGCGCGGGGTTAAATACCTGCTCTGATTGGAGCAATTTTCATGATAACCGACAGCTGCTCTACAATTGGGAATGCTAGTCTACGCGCGTCTGATCCAACGCGCATGCGCACCACGATGCGTGCAGACCCCGGGGCATGCGCAGAGGCATGCCACGGCGGTGTAAACAAACACCGCTCGGTCGCGCATGCGCGACTGGTATTTCACTGTTTCTGACGGGAGAAGTGGCTTAAAATTAGAGCGTGGTCGCTCGTCAGGCTGGGCATTATTCAAAACCATCAGTCAAGCATACCGTAGTGGCAAGAAAACACTCTAGGTCATCAAGTCGTCTCCATAGTCTGGAGATTTACTAGAGGCACTGTGTAAATACGAACTGGACAAAGAGAAAAACTTCGCCTCATATGGCAATTATTACACAAAAGGTCTCTGTGACACGACCTGGTAAAATGACTAGTTTGGAAACAACACAGTAGCACGGTGCTAATTCCAAACTACTCATTTAACTTGGGCGTATCACAAACTTCATCACGCCCTTTATAAAAGAGACCGTGGCGAAGACATTGTCGCTGTCCTGTTGTACTCACACAGTGTTTCCATCAAGTCTCCTGACTATGGATTTGACACTATTAGAGTTTCTCCTTGCCTCAGTGTTTGGGTAGTTCTCACCTTTCACCCTTACACGGTCTCTATAAGTTGCAACTAGCCCTGTGTTGTTTCCAAACTAGTCATTTTACCAGGTCGTGTCACAGAGACCTTTTGTGTAATAATTGCCATATGAGGCGAAGTTTTTCTCTTTGTCCAGTTCGTATTTACACAGTGCCTCTAGTAAATCTCCAGACTATGGAGACGACTTGATGACCTAGAGTGTTTTCTTGCCACTACGGTATGCTTGACTGATGGTTTTGAATAATGCCCAGCCTGACGAGCGACCACGCTCTAATTTTAAGCCACTTCTCCCGTCAGAAACAGTGAAATACCAGTCGCGCATGCGCGACCGAGCGGTGTTTGTTTACACCGCCGTGGCATGCCTCTGCGCATGCCCCGGGGTCTGCACGCATCGTGGTGCGCATGCGCGTTGGATCAGACGCGCGTAGACTAGCATTCCCAATTGTAGAGCAGCTGTCGGTTATCATGAAAATTGCTCCAATCAGAGCAGGTATTTAACCCCGCGCCTCGCCTCTCGTCGTCGCCTCCCCTTCGGCTTCACATTCAGCCGAGAGGTACCGACGGAGAGGTAAGCAGGAGCGTCGCGCTGTGCTAGAATTGATGTGGGAGCCTTGTTTAGCGACTAAGCTTTGATGAGTTCGACCTGCTTTTTTAATAACTAGAATTCACAAATGAGTAAGGACTTATAATATGCCTAAACATTGCAATGAAGTCTTAGTTGCAGACATTGGCTATGGCTGTTTCTTACAGCCCAAAAACCTTTAATTGTATGGTGGAGTAGACATCCCACGGTACATTTCCATATGACAATTGTCACTTATGAAGAATACGTCTTCACATAGGATTTCTTCAGTCAGTTTAGTTTTTTGTTATATTAGTCTATTAATTCTCCAGCCTTTCATTGCTCTCCATGGGACCCTTGATCTTGGTGGGCAATTTAACAACCAGTTGTATATATGCACAAATCCTTTAATACATGGTTTTGACTCAGGACACTATCTCAGCCCTCTGAGTCATCTAGGCCTATATATTGATATGTTTTTTGTGCTTAGAGCGGGGCCTCATTCTCCGAGCCGTTGCCGGGTGAGGTGAGGTTTGACTCCCACATACTGATGGGTAAGTCGTGTTTATATTATTTTTTGAATTACATGTAGCAGTGGCTATGGTTTACTTTTCTGGCAACCTAAATAATTGACTGTTCTAATAGGGACTAGTCTTGCTGAGCCCCTTTGGTCCTTATGACACTTTGAGTTTGCATAGTGTAATGAACACAAAATAGTTTTGTCTTTTTTTGTTTTCTTTACAGGAATGTATCCACCTTCGAGATATTGGCACAAGGGGATACGGTAGGATGGTCAATGTGACCACACGAGTAGTTTTGACAGTCTTTTTAGGATTCTAGGTCTGTCTTTTTCACTTTATAAAGAAAAAATTTGCGTGTTTTTCATGCAGTAGCAACAGCTTATCTATAAGGCCCTGAAGAATGCCGGTGTAGTCACACCAGTTGGCAGAAACATGTTGGCCGCCTCTACAGCATAGCTAAGCAACAGTGATTTTTTCACACTGTTCTACACTTGTTCTTAACCTGACGTCCTGGTGAATACTAATAAAATTTTTTTTGCCAGGAACGCCATTTTAACATCACTCACTCACTATTTTTGTTTGCACTGCACACGACCAGTACCATGTAGTGGCATGGACACTCTCACCGCTCGAACCAGAAGTATGGGCTCTATGGCCAATTCACCTGGGCCTTGACGCACTACCCTGGTTCCAGTTGTCCTATATGACGAAGCTCCGCCAAGTGGGTGGTCGGATAGGATATCGACTACACAGCTAGTGTCATGGGACCACTTGGACTGATCTTGTGCAATCCAATAAGTGTGGTATCTTAGTAAGGATCTTACGGACTCAGCCTCTGGTCTTGCAGACCCTCCAATTTTTGGTGTTACTTCATAGTCTTAATAGGGGTGTTTGAATTTGGAGGGTCTATAAATATTAATCCCCTTGACCCTTCCCAACTTGTTGTTTTTCGTCTGTAGATATGACCATAGGAACACCATTTATACCCCTAATGCCAAGCTACTCCTCAACTGTATTAATCTCTTCAGAGAGGGCACCCACTGCAGAGGTCAGAAATGAAATACTTGAATAGAAACTGTATGGTTTAGTCCTGGGTCACCTCAGGGACCGAACACAGTCCAGTTTTACGCTTACCCATATTTGACTTCAGCACAACCTCTGCAATGAACCACACTGATGAAAAATCAAATTAGAGACCGGGTCCACCCTTGATAGCCCTCAGACGGGCACAGACCGGCCTGCTCTTGTTGGCCCCGTCTTCGCCTGGGCATGTCTCGCACCGTGGGGAAGTCTAAGTGCTTATGAAGCATGGTGCTCAATACTGCCCCTCATTCTCCTGTTCAGGGCTCTGACTGTGGGCCAATGAATTGTGAGGAATTAAGTCCCCCAGACTAGCGGAAGGCGTTCTATGCCATGAGGAAATCAAAGCGCTTATGAAGTGAGGTGCGTGTTGGAGCCCCTCTTCCTATTCAGGGCTCTGTGGATCAATCAGTTGTGAGTAATTGACCTCCCCCCCTCCCCCCACCCCCACAATCAGCAGGCGTCCCGTTATGGCTAGCCAAGAACTCCCCTCCCATTGGATTCCGCACTTTTGAAGAGTTCATTTTCCCTGTTGTTACTGATGGAACTGTGTTAGGTGGCCTTAGCGGTGGAGATTGTGAATTCTAAAAGCTGTTGCAGATTCCTAGAACAACATGTCTCTAAATATATTACTCCTATAACCATTACAGTTCATTCTGAATTAAGGGAAGGCGGTTTCCCTATTCCTAGCTGCTTGCAATGTGGTGTAGCTCTCATTTGCGACTCCACTTGCAGCTGCAAAGCTTGAATAAAGGAGTCTCAAAGGAGATGTTATTGCATTCCAAGAGGGGACATCTCCCACTTTCTGAATGTGGACTCAAGGCATCGGAAAGAAAACAATTGCAGGGTCCCCCTGATGTTCATTTTTTTAAAACTGTTTTGCATTACGTGTCAACTTAATGAAAGGAGTTGAAATATAGTCATGTTGTTAATGCCAATGGAGATCTTCTGTCCGCTGCAGTCCCCTATCTCTGGATTTGCAGCTATTTTCTAGGATATGTGAAGCCTGTTGTACCTTTATAATATGCATGAGTGAGGATTCTTTTGAATCTACCGAATGCATTTTCGTCACTGACTGGTTTCATCACAGCACACGTTTCATGTTATATAAACCTGTCGCTGTGCAAAAGCAGCTACTGCTATGTAACCCAATAATATGCCCTAAATTCCTAGTCATTAATGATAAAGGTACGGCTATATTTTCGAATGTGTTATCAGACAAATATGTTGTAAAATTGAGGCTGTTAAGGTTGTACGCTTGATACCGATGTATTCGTTCTTGCTCATGTTTATAACAGGCATTGAAATGCAAAACTCTTGTAAAAAGTAACTTTCTTGTCTTTTCACCACGTACCAGGCACTATAGTGCCAAGCGAAAAACTTGCAGCAAAATGTTACATCAATGTCATAATTTTTTTTATTAAGGGTTTCTAAGTCCAATTTCTGACCTGTTTCTTTCACACGTGTACCAAAACAGCTCCAGACACCTTTTGATGGATTCACGGTTGAGTTTATAGTTCGATTGTTATTGGTTCTTTGGAGATTTTGTAAATGGGAGACCTGTCTGAGCCGTGTGAACCTGCAAAGGAATATCCTAGTGCTCAGGTTTCCCCAGGGTGCCCTGTTACTGGCAGTCTACGATCAGGCAGGTTTAGTGTTGAGGTGCTGTGCAAAGAGGAGAGATGAACATTACAAATGCATGGAAAACACAGCCATTACAGGAGGAATTCTCAACATCTCCAACGTCTTTTGAACAGAGACATGATGGTCATTTACTGGTCTGCCTGTGTTATTTTGAACCTGAATCCTTCCAGTCCGTGCAGTATCCCTGGAATCACATTACTCTTGGTATAGGAGAAGAAGTTTGCAGTGAGTTTTTTTCCCTCTGCAGCCACACTTGTTACTAATGATTGTTATTTGAGACGCATTGGAGACGTGCATACCTACTCGATTACTGAATCAATAATGCAGAAACGGAGCACTCGTGCTGTGTCCTCTGTATAAACTCCCTAAGCGATATTCATGGTTCGGAGTGCCCTTAGAGAGATGCGGTAGGCTTTTTCACAACAATTGCATGTGCAAGCGTGGACAATCAACACTAACAAGGTTTCATCTTTCGATGACGAACTGCAGCAAAACATATCTGTTTTTAGTGGGTAATGTTGTATCATGATCTGAAAGCAAATATCTTGGATGTCTGAAAGACTGGACAACGGGAATGTGTGTGGTTATGTAATATGATTTGTTGAATATCCGCTCTCTGTCTTCAGGCCCCAGGATTCTGCTGGTCCCGAAATAATACTACCCGCAAGAATTGAGTTCAAGGAAAGCTGTGAGTACATAGACCGTTGGGGTCTGTTTCTATAGTGTGCCATAGCGTGTATATTAATCATGTTGCTACAGTCTTTTTTTTCTGAAGAGTATTTGGAGCATTCTTTTATGTATTGAAATGTATACATCAAGAGGTGGGGACATCTGTAATATATTTTATTTGTGTGAGGAATGTGACCCACAGGTACAAAATCAGCAAGTAAATCTACATCCCTTCACGGTCTTTTTGCAGTGATAATGATTCTCCTTTGTCGATAGGTGCAAGCATTGTTTGCTCAATCTTGTTTTCCAAAATGTATAATGATGTACTTATAATTGTAGTTGAAATTAATGCTTACAATGGTTTCTTCTACTGCTTGTCCATATATTTATAGAATGCCTATTTCCTCTCTTCTACTTTCATCCATTGTGTTGTAAATGGTCTATTTGTCTACCCTTGGCACCCTTCCTTTTTCTTTATTTCGCCAAATCTTTAATTGTTTTAGAGTAATAAGGTTCAAACGTTATTTTCTTGACATTCTCCTCAAATAGTTTTCTGAAAATGATATGAAACACTTGATCGGAATGGCAAATGATCACAGTTGTTCCTTTGGGCTTTATTTAATAAGTCAGATGATTATTTCCCGAGAACTAGTGGCAAGAGAAAAATCAGTATCATTTGATGAAGACTCTGGAGAGATGATTACCACCTCATCAGATCGTTTCTCCCCTATGAGAACGTTTAAAGGGATGGAATGGCTCGAACCTCAACTTGCTGAGTGAATTCCCCTTTCGGTTTATTCTTGGAGCACCACTGGGTTTCTTTCTATTCCGAATATAAATGCTACCCAGATTATCGTAGTCGATGAGACGTCCCCAAGTTTTCGAAGGGGTGTAGCGGAGGAACCACTCGAAGAAATGCACAATCCTCAGCATGCTACATATGTGCGGGACAACTTGACTTTACATAATTACAGGATATCTAAATCAAATGAGTGTCTCTGTGTTGGAATGTGGCAGGCTTTAAAAACAAGCTCCTGAACCAGGATTGGTTAACGTTTGTATCTAGTCTTACCATTCTGTGTTTAGGAGACATTGACAGTAGATAGCAGTCACCTAAATGATTATATTACGTATCACACCTCAGCAGTTCCTTATACCATTGTTAGATCTAAGGACAGCCTGCCTGTGTTTATTTCTCCCCTATTGTTAGGGGTCTGTGAATAAGATCCTCCTTGGCTCTTCTTGTTATCAAATCATTGGTTTAAAGTTGGCAAGGAGATCACGTCTTCATACTGTGAACATTTATAGCAATTCCCTCAATGTGCTTAGAACAGGCATGTTATTATCACTTAATAAATAACTAGAAGCTCTGATTACTATAAAAGATCAGATAGATGGCATTTTAGCAATTATCACTCTTTTGGAAAAAAGCTAATTTTTTTGCCAATGAAGTCTACTCAGTTTTGGAACGGTTTGCTCACACTTTTACTGGACGTGGGGTAGGCCAACATCGATTATATTTTGACATCTAAAAATGTGAGTACCCTCTTGGCGAGTTTATTACACATGTGAAAGGTATTAGTGACCAATTATATTCATTGGCTTCATTTGGGTTCTTGCAGTCAACCATAAATGCATAGTAACACAGTAAAACACATACGAAATTCATCGGTAAAAGAGCAACATACGGTCCATTGCAAATACATTAAGGCCTAGTGTTTCAAAAACACACATAAAAAAAAGAGCTGCAATAAATATAAAATACTGAACAATATTAATAACAACATGTCAATAAAAGGCTAAAAGCAGGTCAAAAACCAAGAACACATAAAACAAAACATAATACAGTCAATTATAACTGTAAGTTTCACCTAAACTGTAAGGCATGTTAAAGAAAGGTGGCCACGCCAAAACAGACTTCGGGGTTTGGGAGGGAATGTAATACACAAGGGCCAGAATATGACAGGAGTGAGAAGTGCCTCTCAAACAGTGGGACAAGGAACATCCTGGCATAACTATTATAAAATTTGTTAAGTATTCAGCACACCTCATGAACGTTAGGGTTGCAGTGTAGTGTCCGCATGTTCCACTCAGTCCGGGGTATAAAGTCTTTCAGTTGAGTCTGTTTGGGCTGCTGAACAGATGTCTAATAGTGAAAAGCCAACAAAACCAAACAAAACAAGCATTCGAAATGCAATAGGGCTCGGATTTATTTGAGTTTGAGCTAATGGCATTGTAAATGGCAATGTCTTTTCGCCATGTGTTATGGAGTGTGTGCATGTGGTGTGTAGTGGAATTATGTGCGTTAGATTGGAATTGTAGCAATGGTGTCATGCTGTGCTTTACATGAATATGTTTAAAAGTAAAGTGTACCATACTGAGATTGCTACAATAGTTAATTGTGGATGCGTTAACAATTGATGCGTGCACTGATGCCTGGTGGTGTGTGTGACTGCCTGTAGAAATTGTGCACTGATGGCTGGTGGTGTGTGTGCTTGGTAAAAGACTGCACTGCCGGCTGGAGGTGTGTGTGCCTGGTGGAAGGGTGCACTGACGGCTGGTGGGTGTGTGGCACCTGCTATGCCACACTGGTGCCACTGCACCTGCTGTACTAATGATAGCTATACCACACTGGTGCCACTGTACCTGCTCCACTAATGATAACTATACCACACTAGTGCCACTGCACCTGCTGCACAATGGTAGCTACGCTACACTGGTGCCACTGCACCTGCTCCAGTAATGATAGCTATACCACACTGGTGCCAGTGCTGGTACCACTCCACCTGCTCCACCAAAGATACTTACACCACACTGGTGCCACTGCACCTGCTGCACAATGGTAGCTATGCCACAGTGGTGCCACTGCACCTCCTGCACAAGGGTAGCTATGCCACACTGGTGCAACAGCACCTGCTGCACAATTGTAGCTATGCCACACTGGTGCCACTGCACCTGCTGCACAATGGTAGCTACGCCACACTGGTGGTACTACACCTGCTGCGCAATAATAGCTAAGTAACACTGATAACACCTCACCTGCTCCACGAATGGTAACGACGCCACACACTGGTGCCACTACACCTGCTGCACAATAATAGCTAAGCAACACTACCACTGCACCTGCTCCACCAATGGTAGCTACCACTCACCGGTACCACTGCACATGCTGCACCAATGTTAGCTACGCCACACTGGTGCCACTGCACCTGCTGCACAATCATAGCTAAGTAACACTGATCACACTACACCTGCTACACAACGCCATCTACCACACACTGGTGCCACTGCACCTGCTGCACAATCATAGCTAAGCAACACTACCACTGCAACTGCTCCACCTATGGTAGCTATCACACACTGGTACCACTGCACCTGCTGCACTAAACTGGTACCACAGCACCTGCTCCACCAATGGTAGCTACGCCTACGCCACACTGGTACCACTGCACCTGCTCCACCAAATATACTTACACCACACCGGTACCACTGCACATGCTGCACCAATGATAGCTACGCCATACTGGTGCCACTGCACCTGCTGCACAATCATAGCTAAGTAACACTGATAACACTGCACCTGCTACACAACGCCATCTACCACACACTGGTGCCACTGCACCTGCTGCACAATCATAGCTAAGCAACACTACCACTGCAACTGCTCCACCTATGGTAGCTACCACACACTGGTACCACTGCACCTGCTGCACTAAACTGGTACCACAGCACCTGCTCCACCAATGGTAGCTACGCCTACGCCACACTGGTACCACTGCACCTGCTCCACCTAATATACTTACACCACACCGGTACCACTGCACATGCTGCACCAATGATAGCTACACCACACTGGTGCCACTGCACCTGCTGCACAATCATAGCTAAGTAACACTGATAACACTGCACCTGCTACACAACGCCATCTACCACACACTGGTATCACTGCACCTGCTGCACAATTATAGCTAAGCAACACTACCACTGCAACTGCTCCACCTATGGTAGCTACCACACACTGGTACCACTGCACCTGCTGCACTGCACTGGTACCACAGCACCTGCTCCACCAATGGTAGCTATGCCTACGCCACACTGGTACCACTGCACATGCTCCACCAAATATACTTACACCACACTGGAGCCACTGCACCTGCTGCACAATGGTAGCTATGCCACAGTGGTGCCACTGCACCTCCTGCACAAGGGTAGCTATGCCACACTGGTGCAACTGCACCTGCTGCACAAGTGTAGCTATGCTGCCTGTGATCTCCTTCTTGTGAGTGTGGTAAGCTTGCACCTCTGCTGCCTGTGGTCTCCTTGTGAGTTTAAGAAGCTTGCACCACTGCTGCCTGTGATGTCCTTCTTGTGAGTGTAAGAAGCTTGCACCGCTGCTGCCTGTGATGTCCTTCTTGCGAGTATGAGAAGATTGCATTGTGCATCTCTGTGCTGTGCCTGTTCTTTGTAAGGGACTCTTGCTCTGTTGCTGCTGCTGCCTTGGCACAGTACCTGCTGTGAGTGTGTGAGGGAAGCTTGCACCACTGCTGCTTGTGATCTCCTTCTTGTGAGTGTGATAAGCTGCCTGTGGTCTCCTTGTGAGTGTAAGAAGCTTGCACAGCTGCTGCCTGTGATGTCCTTCTTGTGAGTGTGAGAAGCTTGCACCGCTGCTGCCTGTGATGTCCTTCTTGGAGTGTGAGAAGCTTGCACCGCTGCTGCCTGCGAGTATGAGAAGATTGCATTGTGCATCTCTATGCTGCGTCTGTTCTTTGTAAGGGCCTCCTGCTCTGTTACTGCTGCTGCCTTGGCACAGTACCTACTGTGAGTGTGTGAGGGAAGCTTGCACCACTGCTGCTTGTGATCTCCTTCTTGTGAGTGTGATAAGCTTGCACCTCTGCTGCCTGTGGTCTCCTTGTGAGTGTAAGAAGCTTGCACCACTGCTGCCTGTGATGTCCTTCTTGTGAGTGTAAGAAGCTTGCACCGCTGCTGCCTGTGATGTCCTTCTTGCGAGTATGAGAAGATTGCATCGCGCATCTCTGTGCTGTGCCTGTTCTTTGTACGGCACTCTTGCTCTGTTGCTGCTGCTGCCTTGGCACAGTACCTGCTGTGAGTGTGTGAGGGAAGCTTGCACCACTGCTGCTTGTGATCTCCTTTTTGTGAGTGTGATAAGCTTGCATCTCTGCTGCCTGTGGTCTCCTTGTGAGTGTGAGAAGGTTGCACCGCTGCTGCCTGTGATGTCCTTCTTGTGAGTGTGAGAAGCTTGCACCGTTACTGCCTGTGATGTCCTTCTTGTGAGTGTGAGAAGCTTGTACCACTGCTGCCTGCACACACTCACAGCAGGTACTGTGCCAAGGCAGCAGCAGCAACAGAGCATATCTATGTATATCAAAGCATGCTTTTTATTATATGAATTCCAGAGGTGGGGGCTGAAAGGACGAGCAGGCTGGGAGAGGTGATGTCAGAGGCTTCTGTGAGCTCCCAGCCTGTCGTTTCTAGTTGTGGGGCTGCAGTGAGGAGCGGTGGGGGCTGAAAGGACTGTCGTTTCAAGTGGTAGGGGCTGCAGTGAGGAGCGGTGGGGGCTGAAAGGACGAGCAGGCTGGGATCGGCGATGTCAGAGCCTTCTGTTAGCTCCCAGCCTGTCGTTTCCAGTGGTAGGGGCTGCAGTGAGGAGCGGTGGGGGCTGAAAGGACGAGCAGGCTGGGAGAGGCGATATAGAGGCTTCTCTGAGCTCCCAGCCTGTCGTTTCCAGTGGTGGGGGCTGCAGTAAGGAGCAGGCGGGGAGAGGCAATATCAGAGGCCTCTGCGAGCCGGCATCTGGCGAAAGGCCAACACTTAAACATAAAAGGAGGCAAAGGGACGCGCACACGCAAAACTCACGGCAGACTGGTGAACGCGCCCCGACCATCTGGATTCTATTACCGCAGCGCCCTGACAGCTCTAATTGATAATTTATTGCACTGCCGTGCGCATAACCACACAGGATATGGCGGTAGTGCTGAAGCAGAAAAACATATGGCCTATTGCGTGAAGGATACTAGAAACAGGGCACCGCGAGGACCAATTACCATGCACATGGCAAAAAGAAGTACTGAAAAATCTCGCGCACTGAGGAATTTTTCCTGCACTATTCAGAACCCCCTAAGAAAAGGAGCTCGGAGCTCCGCCCCCCTGCTGACGCAGTGGTGATGTAGGCCGAGCCCTAAAAACCACAACATAGACCGGTGCTGATGCCAGTGTAGGTGTAAGTGTCCCCGCACACCCCTATCCCTCCGTCCCCCCGCAGTACAACACAACACACTGGGCTGCCGTCCCCCTAGGTGTCTATTCAACCAGTTGAGTACAGGAAACAACGCAACACCTCGTGTACCTGACCCCGGCAGTCACCCCGGGCTCATCACCCCCTCCTCAGTTTGTCCCCTTGAGCCTGGTTCTACCTCCCGCTGAAGTGTCTGGAGTAGTCTCTCCCACTGAGTAGCTATGGGCTCTTTCCTTAGTCCTAGTGTCTCTTCACGCTGGATGGCAGTCCCCTCAGCTCTCGCCCATGCGGAGAATGAGTGTCTCCACGCTTGTACACGAGGCGGGTCTTCCACCTTCCACCTTCCACCTCTTAGTGAGAAGTCTCTTGGCGACCACTAGCCCCAAGTCGAGTAACAGGGATGTCACTTTTTTGGCCGGTGTGCGGCGAAAGTGATGTAGCAGGTATGTAGTCCAGTCAAAGGGTATATCACGTCCTGTGCTCACGTGTAGGGATTCGCTGATGGCGCACCAGTATGTGTGTAAACAGTGGCAGATCCATAGCATGTGGATGAGCCCAGCTCCAGGTTCAGCACATCTGGGGCACGCTGCATCCGTGCGGTGAAAACACCTGTTGATCGCCTCAGGTGTAAGGTACGCCCTGTGCACGATGAACAACTGTATTTGTCTAAACCACATGTTCCTGGGTATGCGCACTGGACTCTTCAGCACCCCTTCCCAACCTTTGTCTTGTAATTGTCTCCCCAGGTCTAGTTCCCATTTACGTCGGAGAGAACATTGAAGGTATTGTATGGTGAGGTGCTGGCTAGGCTCCGCTGACATGTCTCCCCATGTGGCGGTCAAGGTCATAAGCAGTGAGCGGTGCGTGAGGAATTGCCCCGGTGGCATCCCCTCCTCCTCCACTAGGGAGTTATATGGGATAAGTGCGCCTTCCCGGTATAGGTCTCCCAGGGTTTGTATGTCCGCCTCGCGCCATCGCGTAAGTGCCAGGGAGGTAAGCGCTCCTGTCCCAGTAGGGGAGCCCTCCAGCGGTATTGCCGGTGCATACGAAATTAGGCCTCTGGTAAGGGACAGGGTCCTGTGGTAGCATTTGTACGCCACCGCCAGAAGGAGCGGGGCTGGCATCGGGGATTTGATGGCTGGGTGGAAAAGCGCGAGTATCTGCTCTAGGGAGCGTGGGGGCAGTGTGGAGGCTGTATTATCCCGTCCCCTGTCTGCAAGCCAGCGAGCTACCCACTGCAGTTGTGCAGCTAAATAGTAGTGCTCGAAGCAAGGCGCAGCTAGTCCCCCTTGGTCCGTGGGGAGGTATAGCTTCGGTAGTGATAGGCTGTGTCTGCCGCTCCCCCAAATGTGGTCCCTGAGCATTTTAGAGAGTGTGACAAAGAAGACTGCGGGGATATATAAAGGCAAGTTAGCAAAGTAGTAGGGCAGTCTGGGTAGGATCACCATTTTAGGTAGTGCTACCCTGCCAGTAACCGTCAGCGATAGCGTGCCCCAGAAGCGTGTCTGCGACTTGATGGCCGTAAGAGCTCTCCCCAGATTGCCATGAAACAGATCAGCTGGTTGATGGTATATCTGAATCCCCAAGTAACGAAATGTGTCCCCCTGCCACTGCACTCTCGCACCCCTGAGGATGTACCCCGGATCCTGCCTCCCCTCCCCGAACACATAGAGGCAGGACTTGTTTACTTTCACCCGGAGTCCCAAAATGGCGGTAAAGTCCTGCAGAGTGTGGGCTAACTGGTTTGGGATATCCTCAATGTCTCTTACGTAGACCAACAGGTCATCAGTGTATAACGACATCTGGTGTACTGCGTCCCCTAGGGGAATGCCATCTCCTAAGGTAGCGCGCAGGGCCGCTGCTAGAGGCTCGATCGCCAGCGCGAACAGGAGTGGCGACAGTGGGCACCCCTGTCTGGTGCCCCTACAGATTGGCACCGCTTCAGATATGTATGGACCTAGCCGGACCCGAACTGCAGGATTCTTGTAAAAGAGGCCCACCATCTGCAGGAACCCCATTCCCAGGTCGTAACGTAGCAGCAACGCCGACCTGAAACTCCATTCCAAGCGATCAAATGCTTTCTCCAAATCTAGTATTAGACAACCTGCCCTCGGCCACTCCTGTACACTATCTGCGGCCACTCTGAAGAATCTCCGCAGGTTCAGTGACGTGCTCCGCTTGGGTACAAAGTCATTTTGATCCTGGACCAGGTCAGGTACCACTGACGTCAACCGTTCTGCTAGTACCTTGGCAAGGATCTTATAATCCGTGTTGAGAGCGCCAGCGATCTATAGGAACCTATGGCAGTGGGGTCCCGATCCGGTTTGAGTAGGGATACCAAGTACGCCTCGCGCATCGAGGGGGGTAATGTGCCTTTTTCTAATGCTGTTGTGTAGAGTGCGTGTAAGTGTGGCACTAGATACTCCGGTAGGCCTTGTAGAGTTCAGTGGGCAGGCCGTCTGGGCCCAGCGTATTCCCGGATGCCAGAGATGCGATTGCCTCACCTATCTCCTCCAGGGTGAGGGGGCTGTCAAGGGTTTCTTGGTGTGTTGCTGAAGCAGTGGGTAACTGAATCTGCTTGAGGAACCTCTCAAATTCCTGGTCTAAGTGGCGGCCTCCTGACTGATACAGTTTTGTATATTGATTTACCATGACCCAGTGAATCTCCCTTTGTGTGTATACTAAATCTCCCTCTGGTGTGCGGACAGACGCGATCGGGGCGGGACCACTATCCTGTTTCAACAGCCAGGAGAGCAGACGGCCCGCCCGGTCTGCCGTGGCGTGCGTGCGTGCTGTGTGAGCTGCATAATTATGACACTGCAAGCGCACTAGGAGTTCCGCGTGTTTCGTCCTGAGTGTCATGCAAGCACACTAGGAGTTCTGCGTGTTTCGTCCCGAGTGTCTCTAGTTGGGCCGAGTGTCTGCCCCCTCTTTCCCCCTCGCGCTCCTACTGCAGCAGTCGGTTTTCAATGTGGGTCGGTGATTTCTCTAGCTGACTTTGTATGTTCCACGTGGCTCCTAAGCAGTGACCTCTAATTGTGATTTTGAGGGCCTCCCATTCCACCAGTGCGTCACTCGCAGTGCCTTCGTTGAGATTAAAATATGCGAGGATGGCTGTCCCTAGTGAAGCTCAAAATTCAGGGTCTTCCAGCGCAGCGGGCTGGAGACGGCATGTAGGTACAGGGGGCCGATCAGCTTCCCAGCAGAGTGAAAACCACAGGGGGTTGTGGTCTGAGTGCGTCCTGCCTAGGTATTCTGATTTTACACTTGGAGTGGGTCTCTCCTTTTGGTAATATTTACTCTGACCCTCGCTCAGAGACGGTCGGCCAGTTCAAGGAATCTCGTAAACATACAGGGCCTTGCCTTTTGGAGATTCATCAGCTCAGATGTGAAGTGCCTCAGGGCTCGCCGCTGAGCCCCACTCTTTTTAGTGTCAACGTTCACCCTTTTACAGACATTATTTGTTCATGGTGTTGTACGCTGACGACACCCAGATTGTTGTTTCCCTATCACCCACAGGACAGGACAGGAAAGCGACTCCAGGCTTGAGGGGGAGGAGAAGGGGAGGAGGAGGAGGAGGAGGAGGAGGAGGAGGAAGAGGAAGAGGTGAGCACTGGAGACTGGCTCCATCCCTCACCCCCTTTCTCCAACCCTGTCCAGGCCCCCAGAGCAGGATCCTGACCACGGGCCCTACAGGCCATACCGTTGAAAGAAACAAAAAGCCAAACCCAAACAGGAAAACTGTGTCCAAAGATTGGAGATCTCCCTCTCCATTCAAACTTCCATTTGCTAAGACAGAGGCAAAAAGAAGCTAAGAAGTCCCTCCATTCTCATATTAATCAGCTTTAGCCAGTGGACAAACGCCACACAAACAACGGTATAAAAACTTCCACTGCATCAACCACTGTACTACCCTGTTGCGACCTGTGAAGGCCTTCTGCCACAAGACCGCTTCAACAGCTCATCTCAACAACAAACAATAAAAGCATAACAAATAACAAAAAAAAAAAAACCCTGGAATCAAATCCAATCAACCCCATAACTATCACAATAGTCCAAACTGATCAAACGGCAAGTTCATAAAACAAAAACAAAATTTAAAAACTGAGCGGAAAAATTAAAAAATATACCAGTACACAGCACATATTCAATTTCAATCACTAAAATTAACAAGACAAATGTCAAGTATGAGATCAGGTAAAGAAAGGCGATCAGTCACAAAAGTGATCAACAGCAGGAAAAGGAAAAGTGCGATTTTAGAAGAACCAATCAAAACTCAAGCCGCAACATCAATAACGCCGGGCACCGAAATGTCTGAAACCCACAAGGATTCTGACATACTGGTAGACATCGGGGACGCTCCGAGCGCATCATCATCAAACCAAGAATGCCAAGAAAAGAATTATTTCCAACCCAAAATATACTCTAAATTCTCCTTTGTAAAAGATGCTGGAGCAGGGTTAAATCTCAGCATTAATAAGCGGCTGGGCCTCCCTTCCCCCCTGCATCCAGAAATAGAAATATAGAAAGCCCCTCAAATGAATGTCCCAACTTCAGTAATCACAACTACTCCGGATTAGGGGTGATGTACAATTTGGAACAAGCACCTACTTTGGAAATAAAGCCAAAGGAGATCAAGAGTGGGGTCAAGCAACAGAATGAGATGCTTTGAAAAATGGCAAAAGCTCCAACAATAACTCCGGGAAACGGATTAAAGAAATTATCACCCCCACCTTTTCCCCAAGGGCCGCCCACAAAACACCCACAATAATCCCATTAGAGCCAGATATTAAAATATGGTCTTGCCAGCACTCAGTATCCCACATAGCCACAGCTCCCACAGCTCCCACAGCTCCCACTGGAACACAAGTTCCCCAAGTCAATCCTGAGACCAATCAACTAGAACCATTACCTCAGACAACTACCTAATCAATCCAGCTGAAGCCAGTCACCTGCAATTAAGCCTGGAAGCCTGCCAACACATTCACGGAAACGAAAGCCCCATTAAGATCTCCCAGGAGAACGGGGCCCCGGATAAAGCTCCAGGATCCACCAGCTGTAATGGCATCACCGGCAAGAATTCCATTTCCAAGCCGGAATCGGCAACTCCGGCTCTCAATAGTCCACCCTCGGACCCGGTGACCACTACAGTAGTTCAGGGGAGGCTTGCGGTGACTAAGTAGAGGTCTTAGCTTATGCCCCTGGCAACGCACCCGCACTTTCAAACGAAGAATGGGAAAATCTGGTCACCACATATTCCTCTGAGATCAAAGGTGAAATAGGCGGTCAAGAATCAAGGCGAGCAATAAGGAAGTCGAAAGAGGAAACGCCAACAGCCGAGAACACAATCTGGTCACCACTGCTAAATACAATGCAACTCACAACAAAGGCTATGGAGTACCACTCAGACAAGATGGACATACAGTTTACCCTCCTTAACTATCCCTACACGTTCCAAGCATTGATAGGAAGTTATCGGACTTGAACAACCTTATCACAAAAGTTCAATCCGAAACAACGATAATCCCTCCAAGCTGTTCGTGTCATTTAATCATTGACAAACTTGCAACACTGCCTACGGTGATGGGCGACCTCCTAACTGATTTAAAAAATATCAACACAATCGACTCAACGAACTCAGCCAATCCAAATTCCAACAATACTAAACAAATAGGAAACTTCAAAAACAATAGGGATCCGTCCACCGAGGACCACAAAGAGCAGCCTCCAACAGACAAGAACAGAAACATCCTGACTTCTACCTCAGCTGAGACCAGAACCGAACCACCTTATTTTTATTTTATTTTTATTTTTATTTTTTATTTTTATTTTAAAAGCTTTTATAGCGCGCTCCATTACCATGGGGTATCCTGGCGCGGTGAGTAGTTCAGCCTCGCAAGTGGAGCACATCTATTATAGTGGGGCGTTAAAAAGATGGGTCTTAAGATCTTTTTTGAAGACAGTGATGGTTGGAGAGGCTCTGAGAGAGAGGGGGAGGGCATTCCAAGCATAAGCTGCCTTAACTGAGATAGATTGGCCTCCCAATCGAGCATATCTATATTTAGGAACAATCAGTTGGCATTGGTTGGCCGATCGCAGGGCACGATTAGGAATGTAAAGCGAAGAATCGGCCACCAACCAGGCTCTTCAAGACGATTTAGGAATCCACGGTAGGGTCAACGTAAGCACTCTCAAGCTCTGCATCTACAAGCAAAACGGACGCTCTAGACAACTATGGGAGGAGCAGGGATCCAGCACCTACAATAAGCTCTCAAGTCAACCAGATGAAGGGGAAGCTCTACTAAATAAAAAACAATCCTCCAAACAACGGCGAAAACAGAGGAGGAAAGGGAGGAATAAAATTCCTGCCATCAACACTTTCTTTCAAGCACCAAAGGAAGCTCTGAGTGAACACCAGTCAGAACAAAGAGCACGGAGAGAGCCATCAACTCCACAGTCTAGGGTCAGCACCTCCACGGCATCATGCTCAACAGCGCTAGAAAATCCAGGAAACACTCACTTAACCCCTTCCATGCTGCCGCGATTCTGCTCCTGTGCTGAAGATTTCAGCGCGGGTGCGGTCATGACTGCCCCCAATCGTCATCAGCACACGAGCACTGTAGTGCATGACGGCTGGGGGCCGTCATCAGCATGCAAGGGGTTAAAGGAACCGAAACAACCCGAGAGCATCAACATTGTAGAACGATCAGAAAACAACTCAGCACTTCCAACTATAAGGGGAACTACCCCAGCAACCAAGGAAGTTGTAAAGACCTCCCCCAATCTAGCAGGAACAGCAAACTCCAAATAAAAAATGGAAAAAGCAACAAGGGATGGCCCAGTTGGCCCTACCTCCCTTAACACAGGGTGGTGGAAGAAAGGGATAAGTTCTGAATCAGGAGATAGAGTGGGCCCTGCAATACTGTCAACCCGTTCCCCAGTAGGGAGGGAAACGGTCCCGCACCCCGCTACCACTCCAAATAGCCTCTGTCAGGATTCCAGACAGTCAATTCTGTTCATCCCAGATTACAAATCCAAAGGTCGGGCGATATCCTCAATAGAGGCAACATTCTTCGAATACTAACAGCCATTAGCAATTTGGAAGGGATTGGATCACAAGAACTAGTATCTGTTCAATTCGAAACATTCAAATATCTTTCGGACCAGGAAGCAACAAAAACTACCTGGGCAAACCAGGAAATAACAGAGAAAATTCTTAAAGAGGAGCCCCAAATGCAAGCCTGGGGGATTCGGTTATATGCTCACCGTGGAGCGGGATATCCAGAACCCCTTCTCCGACAGCACCAAGATCCCAGTGTCGACAAGACAAAAAATAACGTCAATTCCGGACCCTGCAACTCCGTGCTAAAAGGTGCACGAAGCTCCTCTGTTGAGGCCACACAATACAGCGGAGTAACCGCCCTGAAGGGACGGGATGAAAGAGGAAGGGAACTATCAATCGACTGGTCATGGATTTCAAAAACTATAAACTGCAGACCTGAGGCTCAATGACTGGGACAGAAAAAGTAATAAGCACTTCTAAACTAAAATTCTGCTCCTGGAACATAAATGGCTTTGGTGCGAAAACTTCTGACAAAGGATTATTGATGTATGTCAAACAATTTGACATAATCCTATTACAAGAAACATGGTTGAAAGCGCCTTTCCACTTACGAGGCTTCAAATCATACCATCTCCCTGGGACCAGAAGCCTAAAATTTCGGCACTTGAAAGGCGGTCTCACAATTTACGCTTCAATCAAATCCATAACATCGGTGAAGGAGCTAACAAGCACAAACACCACAACAAACAGAATAAAAACAATACAGATAGAAATATCAAGTTGCAGAAACAAAGAACCCCTAATACTTGTCAACACCTACATACACCCCCACAACAAAAAAATCAGCGCAAATTTTCTGGTAGCCGAATTGACAAAACTCATCACCGAAGAACCATCTTCAAATTACATCGTCTCAGGGGACTTCAACATGTCCCTCACAGGGGGTATTGACCTGAACTGTCCGGCAGCCGATCATCACGCAGCATGGGGTATCCCACGCCAGAACGACTGTAGATGGGGTAAGCCATCTAAAATCTCGAGGGATCTTCTGATCGAGTTGATGAACCTGTCTTTGGTTGCCTTAAATAGGCGTTTTGCGGGAGATCGCCCACAAGCCGCCACTTTCCACACTGCTCTATCTAATACTGCAATAGATTATACTTTCACGTCTCTATCGCTCTTCAGTCTAATAAAAGGGTTTAGGATCGAAACACCGGATTACAGCGACCATCTACCCCAAGAGTTTACACTTGATGCTCACGGAACAGCAACCACTTATTCAATGGAGGTTCCAAACTTAACGATAACAGCAAACCACCGGCGAATCAAATGCAACATGCGTGATCCAGAAAAACTTCAGGCCCTTGCGAAAAAAGATGGGAGGAAAGCAAGCAGCTGAGCACGGACCGTTTAAGGCATGGGAGAACTTCATGGAAAGCTTCGACCCAATTAAGTCCAAAAATAAGTCAACAAAAGGAATAGAAAGATCAAAGATGGATGGGGTCGCCTCATGTAAGCAGGCAAGTAGCGAAAGAATCTACCTCTCACGACATCAGGATGCCGAACTAAGGGAGCTAAAAACCAATATCAACAGGGTGCTGCGCAGTCTCCGTATACACGGCCCAGTTGATAACATCCAGTCCGAATTAAGGAGGCTTAAGGCCCGCCGAAAAAAAATCATCTGGCTCGTCAAAAAAGAAAGTGCCGAATCAACATGGGCTAAACTGACATACGACGCAAAAAACAACAACAGCTCAAGGTTTTGGCAGACCGTCAGAATCTTAGCGAACCCATCAGCTCCAGGAATTAACTCATACATAACGGAGGATATTTGGGCAAAGCACCTACTGAGCCACTTTAATACAGAAGTCGGCGAAATCGCAGAAGACTCATTGGTGCGCCAAAGCGACCAACAGCAGTTCAGATTCAAAGGACCGGATTTTCCCATCTTCTTTTCAACCAAGCAGCTCGCGGATAGAATCATGGAAAGTCGGAAAGACGGAGCTCCTGGGCCCAATGGCCTACCGCCAATCATATATAAGCAGGACCTGAACTACTGAGTTGAAGCACTATTACCCCTCTACAACAACATCCTGGAACTTGAGAGAATTCCCGACTCCTGGAAAGGATCAATCATCTCACCGATCCACAAAAAGGGTGCCATGACTGACCCAAAAAACTACAGGCTCATCGCTCTAATTGACATTGAAGCCAAATTCTACGCAGGAGTTTTACTAAATGAACTTACAGTCTGGGCTCAGGAAAATGCCCTAATTCCCATCAACCAAACCGGCTTTCAGGAAGGCCTGGGGACCACAACAAACATTCTCGCTGTTTCTCTCTTGAAAGACGCCACCAAAAACATCAACAAGCCGTTATTCGTCTGCTTTATGGATTACAAAGCTGCTTTTGATAGCGTTGATAGGGGGATACTTTGGGCCAAACTTGCAAGGTGGGGAATTCCTACAAACCTCCTAAACCAGCTAATTTTGCTCCACTCTGAAACGTGGGTCCAGATTAAAGTTGGAGCGGGAGACACCCTGCCTAGGAGAATACCAACCACCAAAGGCCTGAAGCAGGGCTGCGTTCTGGCCCCAACTCTGTTCAACCTTTTCGTCTCAGATCTCTCCACCGAGCTGGACAAGTGCAACCATCACGCCCCGAACCTGGGGACCTAACCCTATCACCTATGGTAGTGAATCAATGAGAGGAAGAGACCAGGTTACTTTGGACCATGGGGTCGCCAAGGCGTTAAGAATAATATTTAATCTTCCGCAATTCACTTCACCAGCCCAAATAAGGCTAGAGTTCGGGCTTCAAAAGCAGCAAGTCTCACGGAAGGGTGCCCACGTCAAGTGCTGGTTTAAAATAAAGAGAGCCGGGCCGGGCACATTGAACTCATACCTGTGGAAGGAAATTGCAAGGAAAAACGACAGTCCAGCTATGAGTTACCTTCAATCAGCAATCAGGCTGCTAGCTTTACAGGACCTATGGGACTCGTGCTCATCCCAAAAATGTTTCAAGGCCCTGGTAAATAAATCAGTAAAGATCTCATCTCTTGTAGAAGCCAAAGCTGCCCTCAGCAGGAGGGCCCACGGCTGGTTCGTAATTCAGAGTTACTTGTCGACAAAGCCCCAATCATACTTAGGAACAGGTTTTTCGAGAATCACAAAAGAAAGGTTCTTGCTTCTGAGGCTGGGAATTCTACCCGCAAAGCACCACCTCCCACCGTGGAAGCGCACAGACGCTTAAAACCGTTGTAGATTGTGTGGAGACCTCAATGAAGATGTAACACATTTACTATGCATCTGCAATGGCCTGGGAGCGGAACAAAGACAGCTTTTAAAGCCGCTCCTGATCACAAGCCAGGTTCGATCATGCAGGGAGGCGGTAAAGGCCTGTTTTGAGGGCAGCAACATCCGGCTTGCCTGCAGCCTTGTCTGGTTCATGAGTGTAGCAAACACAAAGTTAAGCCTGGAAGCACTCCAACAAACTGGTCTTCAGCCCTCGCCAGTAGGTCTATGAGAGGAGCACAACTACATCGACCATTAGGACTTCGTCTGGCAACTCTGTCTATTGCCATGGTCCCTACGCTCCCCTGCAGCCACTCTGGGCCGGCTTCCAACTCATCGACACAATAAAATTTCATATACATTTTTCCACGGGGCGCAACGACCCATGAGAGCAAGCGTCATGACGAACTACAAACCGGTACCGGTAAAATCTGGCTCTAAGCCGCCCAGTAACACTCCAAAATATCTTCAAGATCCAAGTTCTTAAAATTAACTTTAAAGGAATTGGGACTACACAGGTGCCCCCATAGATTAGCACTCCGACAAATGTTGTACTCTGCCCCATCTGACTACCCGCACTGGCTGTCTCGCACACTAGTTTTTATTCTCTCGAGATTTTATGGAATTACTGCACATCTGCAATTTTTTTGCATTATTTAATTAAGCTGTTTTTTTAAATACATGTTTTACTTGTTTGCGAAGGTTTTAATTAATCATGCAATAAAGCGATTATTAATCTATCACCCAATACCAGCCTAACCTGGGGGAGACTGTACATCTGCCTGGAGAAGGTGAACAACCAGATGACAACCAATTGCCTTACATTGAATGGCGAAATAAACAAGGTTATTGTTGTTGGAAATAATCCAGCACTGTGGGAGCACATTCTCTGGCCTTTGTGACTGGTTGACCGCCCATGCCCCAATATGTAAGTAAAGAGTCTGGGGGTACTAATGAATAAAGACTTGAACATGGCCGTCCTGGCAAAGAAAGTGGCAGGGACTAGTTTTAGTCTCTTGAAAGCCATTAGAAAGACGATCAAATGGCTTCTTATGGTTACTCTGAGAGTAGTTGTACAAAGTCTTGTTCTTACGCGCTAAGACTGTGGTAACTCTGCCCAGGCAGCCCTGCCTATGTGATTCGGAAGCTGCAAGTTATTCAAAATGCTGTAGCCCGAATATGGCTGGGCCTACCAAAAATACAGTCTGCGTGTCTGGATTTGGCAAGCCTTCGCTGTTTGCCGGTGAAGAAAAGAATTGAATTTAAGGCTTTATGCATTACTCACGAGGTAACATATGTATATGGAAAACCAAAGGAAATGATGGACGGATCTGTTGACAATACAAGCACTCACCCCCAGTCAACTGATCTGGGTTTAATCCATCACCATTCTTTAGCCCACTCTGCTACCCCAGTATGCAAATCAGTCTGACCTTGTGCCTCATGGGAACAGTCCAGCCCGAACTGCCAAGTCATGCCTTCCCTGGACCGGAAACAAGCTACCGAGGACCGGTTTCTGGCACTTCAGCCTTCTGAAGCCCGGCTTGCTTGAATCCAGTGGCAAAGTGAGCAAGGGACTCACGTCTGAGCATACCCTGCCAACTTATGGCGAACAAAGAAAAACCAAAGGAAATGATGGACGGAGCGTTGACAATACAAGCACTCACCCCCAGTCAACTGATCTGGGTTTAATCCATCACCATTCTTTAGCCCACTCTGCCACCCCAGTTCAGACATGGCCATATGCAAATCAGTCTGACCCTGCGCCTCATGGGAACAGTCCAGCCCGAACTGCCAAGCCATGCCTTCCCTGGACCGGAAACAAGCTACCGAGGACCGGTTTCTGGCACTTCAGCCTTCTGAAGCCCGGCTTGCTTGAATCCAGTGGCAAAGTGAGCAAGGGACTCACGTCTGAGCATACCCTGCCAACTTATGGCGAACAAAGAAAAACCAAAGGAGAAGGCTGAAATGCCAGAAACCGGTCCTCGGTAGCTTGTTTCCGGTCCAGGGAGGCATGGCTTGGCAGTTCGGGCTGGACTATTCCCATGAGGCACAGGGTCAGACTGATTTGCATGTGGCCATGTCTGAACTGGGGTGGCAGAGTGGACTAAAGAACGGTGATGGATTAAACCCAGATCAGTTGACTGGGGGTGAGTGCTTGTATTGTCAACGCTCCGTCCATCATTTCTTTTGGTTTTTCTTTGTTCGCCATAAGTTGGCAGGGTATGCTCAGACGTGAGTCCCTTGCTCACTTTGCCACTGGATTCAAGCAAGCCGGGCTGAAGAAGGCTGAAATACCAGAAACCGGTCCTCGGTAGCTTGTTTCCGGTCCAGGGAAGGCATGGCTTGGCAGTTCGGCCTGGACTGTTCCCATGAGGCACAGGGTCAGACTGATTTGCATATGGCCATGTCTGAACTGGGGTGGCAGAGTGGGCTAAAGAACGGTGATGGATTAAACCCAGATCAGTTGACTGGGGGTGAGTGCTTGTATTGTCAACGCTCCGTCCATCATTTCCTTCGGTTTTTCTTTGTTCGCCATAAGTTGGCAGGGTATGCTCAGACGTGAGTCCCTTGCTCTCTTTGCCACTGGATTCAAGCAAGCCGGGCTGAAGAAAGCTGAAATGCCAGAAACCGGTCCTCGGTAGCTTCTTTCCGGTCCAGGGAAGGCATGGCTTGGCAGTTCGGGCTGGACTGTTCCCATGAGGCACAGGGTCAGACTGATTTGCATATGGCCATGTCTGAACTGGGGTGGCAGAGTGGGCTAAAGAACGGTGATGGATTAAACCCAGATCAGTTGACTGGGGGTGAGTGCTTGTATTGTCAACGCTCCGTCCATCATTTCCTTTGGTTTTTCTTAACATATGTATATGGCCCACACATCCTTAATCCCCTCATCATATCATATAATAGTGTGAGAGCGCTAAGATCTAACCATCGCTTCCTCCTGGTTACCCAGGGAATCAAAGAGCGAGAGACAGAGGCTGATCGTTTGGGTATCTAATGTCTAACTCCCTTCCTAGTCACCACAGATCCAACAGCAATTTAAGTTACCAGAAGCAATTGAAGACCCACCTCTTCTCTTAAGCAATGCACTTCATCCTAATGATTTTTGGTCTCAAACCAGCTAAATGCCAACAGTTCAGAGTGGGTGGACGTAAACTTGACATAGACTAGATAATTTTCATACCTGGGAGTTTAATTTGATGTCCGTGGGTCCTGGAGAAGTCTAATGATCTCCTGGAAACTTTGGTTTGGTAGAAGCATTACTCAGATATACAACAAACTGGAGATGAAAATGGGTAAGGACATGGGTATTATCTACCGATCTAAATGTATTTATGTTGCAACATATGGGGAAGAGGTATGGGGCTATGTTGATGTTAAATATCTCCTGTTAAGCAAAACTGCTTGTTTGCGAACATTGCTGACAGTTCCATCATCCTACTCCACCTATGTCAGTCATAAAGAACTAGGCTTGACTTTACTTGAAGATCTCATCAAGCTTCCCCCACTCCTTCTGTGGTATAGGTAGGATTTCCTGTTTTCAGTTTCTATTTTTGGTAAATTCTGGTGGCTTTTTTTTCAGTGTTTTCAAGTGATTTCAATACCTTAAAAAACAGTTATCAGTGATTACACATTTTCGCGCCACTAAAAACAAAATAAAAAGTGTTTTTCCGGTGTTTATGGAACATTTTGCTTTTATTATTGCTTGCTTTCTGCACTGATAGAACATAGTATATAGACCGTATACGTATAGTGTATATGAGGTCCAAATAGATTTTTGCAAATTAAACTTATTGTAGTACACCATACAATACTACTTCAGTGAGTCTTTGGTCATGTGCACTCCCTCTTTCCTTCCCATGTAAACTTCTGTGAAAAGGCCCTCTCAACATTAGCACTTGAGACGGGCAACACCAAAAGAGTCAGTACACAATTTGTTAACTCTGGCTACTGACATAGCTTTCCACGCCAATACTGGTGCACTTATGATTGCGATTCTCAGGGCAGGTTCTGCAACATTTGCATTGAGCTGGGCGCTTATGCCCTCAAAGTTATTGAAACGGTCAAAAATGAAGCAGCACTTTTGAAACTAAGGAGGAAATTCCCCTTTACTGAAGGGATCTAGAACTTGTACAGAGTAGCACAGTGAGGTTTCGTTGACTTCAAATGCCACTGGTGGTGAAGATTCAGAAAAGGGGGTGGTGTTGAACAGAGTGTCTGAATTAAGCAGACCACTCTTACCCAGTCCAAAGATCAGGGCTTGATCCATCACCGTTATTTAGCTCACTGCCCCATCCCAGCTCAGAACCTGGCTATATGCAAATTAGTCTGTCCCTGGCCCAGTGCATCATGGGAACAGGGCAGACCAAACTACCAAGCCAATTCTTCACCAGAAAGGAGACAAGCTACCGGGGACCGGTTTCTGGCATTTCAGCCTCGTCGGCCCGGCTTGCTTGAATCCTGATGGAGCAGTGAGCAAGGGACTCATGTCTGAGTATACCCTGCCACACCTATAGTGGCCAAAAACGATTCAGAAAAGGGGGTGGTGGTGAAGAGACATTTCTATGCCTCATTGCAAGCCATTTCTCATACATTGTAAAATAAACGTTCCTGAATTGCTCTTCAACATTGCTTTGCTTATTAAGTGGCAAGCACTCTAACATGAAACATGTTGCAGTGCCGAAGTCACTAAAGCTGTTGCCCAGCCTACTCTCCAGGAGTACACCAATCATGCTGAACACTTGGTAAACAAGGGTGTTTTCAGACTCTAGTTTTTGTATTATGTCCACTACAGCAGTTATGCTTTCTTGTAAAAATCTATTAATGTAGTAAAGTGCACCTTTTTTCACATCACTATCTTTATGCGTCCAAAGATCCTCAAATTCTATGCCTTTGGCATCATCACTCAGCAAAAATTCTGTAAATGGTTGCCACATGAATAATATAGCATTCATAGCCCCTTGGACTGAGAACCATCAGCTAAGGGACACAGTTGGGATGACTCTTTCTTTGACGCCACACAAAGCACAAAATGATAAATGTTTGTATTTTAGTTCCTGTGCATAAGAAAACAGTGCACCAGAATAGAAAGTCAATAGCATCCCTCATTAACTCTGAAGATTGTAAAGATGCTTTCAGCATGCCATCTAACAAGTGGCAAGGATCTCCTACAGGGAATCAATACAGCTCGGGTATCAATTTTGACAGGTCATCACACAACCTTTTCATATACGTAACTGAATCACTGCAAATACAAACTTTGTTGAACTTGGAAAGAACCTTTTTTGCAGAGCATTCCAAGTTACACTGCGTTCCATGCTTTCTAAAAGTCTAGTGTCATGTTTTCACCACTATCCCAGATGCTATCAATACTGACCCACTAGAAACTGTGGGCTGATGTATTAAGGGTTTTTACCCATTCTCTGTGTGTAAATGTGATGACGCATATTAGGAAAGATTCTTATGAATCCAGCCATTTTACCTATCAGTGAAAAAATCAAACCGAGCCAAAATATCAAATATGATTTTGATATTTCCTGATTCTCTACAGTTTATAAAATAATTAAACGAGACTGAAAACATGCTTCTAAACCCTGCACATTTAGACCAAAGTCCACAAAACTGAAAAAAGCAAAAGGAAGAAAAAACAATATTTTAGTGGCATCCCTAAACACCAAAACTCAAGCAGAATAATGTTAGCCCAGCCTTTCTTACTGCTAACTAGTATAACAAAGTTACATTGTATTGGCCCCTTCGGGAAGAAAAAGAATGCATTTCACTCTTTTTCCTTTCTTTGAATGGCATTTAGTTTGTGGTTGTGCAGGTGTTTTTTCGGTGTTGATATGTTTTCACTGCTAAGAGCTATTTCTCTTTCAGTGGGGTTTTATCAGTTATTATAGGTTTAAACCTAAAACCCCACAGCCTAGGTATAGGTTATGGTCACAGCAAGAGGATCATTTTAATAGATTATTTGTGAGAAGTTGTCTGGCACTGGATTGAACCTTAGATATATTGTGGGTGCCATATATTAAATCGCAGCGTAATAGGCTAAATAGTCTGGAAATTTTGACTTGCCGCGATTCCCTTACAGAGTTTACATACAGGAGTTTAAGGCATTATTTTTACAGATGTTTGAAGAGGGCCGGTATAACGTATCATTGCCCCTTGTTGATTGGGCCAGGCCTACAGCCCTACCTGGAATGTTTAACAAATAGCCAAGAGATTTATTCTGACAACGATAAGGTGTAATACGGTCTTCTGGCGGGTGATATTTCCACAAAAGAATGTTTGGACCAGGTTGCTGGCTCTTTTCCATGTGATTGATCTTCTTAAAAAAAAAAAAAAAAAAAAGGGAAAAGCACAATGCACTTTTTGGTTGTTGTGAATGTTATGCTTCGGTTAGAAAAACTGCCATCATACCCATATATTGCCGAAGTGTACCTTGAGCTACTGCAGATTAGCCATGACGAATCTCCAGAAATTAGGCCCAATAGAGAGCTGTGCCTCAGTATTGTCTCTTATCTGGCAGGCAGTCCATGTGTTCAAACAGCTAGGAGGAAGTTGAGCAATCATTGGTCTGTGGTAAAGCCATGGAGAGTGGTCTGAGGTTGACATTATGATGTAATTTCTGCAAAATATGGAAGTATTTCACAGTCCTAGTGAAATAGTTTTTTTTCTACTGTCTGTTTGATAAAAGCAGCTAAACATAATACATTGAAGATGTATAGCAGACAACCATGTAATATGGTCCTACATAGCTACTGAGAGGGGCTGGCTGCATGATCAACCACAAGGTCTAAGGATGAGTGGTGTGTATGTACCAGAACTTCAAGATGGCAATTTAGTAACATATTGTAAAACTTACTTAAAATTTATTTATTGCGTGACATGTTCGTTTTGGTACAGTCAATGTGAAAACAATGCCTTTTTTAAGTATGGAAATGTATATTGAAAACAGAAAATGAAATAGTGGACTGTAATGTGGGATTGCCTGTGGCTAAAAGAATATATGTTAAAAGATTTTAGATAAAACAGGCTTTGCTTAGCTGCTAAATACATTCTGGCTTTGGAAATCAGGGACTGATGATGTAAATGTCAGCATGTCCAAACAAAGTATGTGCCCTGATTGCAGTTACAATCTTCATCTTTTCTTAAGTAGGCTGTTAATTAAACATCATGGGGGGCGTGGCCACGGGAGCAATGGAGTGAGACGTGTCTCTGGTGAGCTCCGTCTCCCTGGGGCCTGCTATATCGCCACACAGAGCACCTGACTGCTGCTTGCGGACCGGGAGGCTGGATCCTTGGGCTGTCTGGATCCTTGGGCTGTCTGGGTCCATAGCGACAAGCTGAGGTCGGACCATCTTGGTGCTCCTTTGGTGCCCGGAATCTGGGGGCTATTGACTGTCGGCGGCCGCCATTTTGCACCTTACCCGGCGGACCCCAGAGATTGGCGGCTGCTCTGCGGGCCTGCTGCGACTTGCATGGTGAGTGTCTGTGGTTGCGGCTGCCTTGTTGGACTGTGTCCAGCACCCCCTAGGCCTACGGGGGGACGGGACAAGCCATTTTCAACTAGTCATCTACGCCGCCCCTCCCCCGAGGCAGATCATCGCCTGCACTTGAACCTGCAGTGTTTGGGCTGGTGGGCAACGCCTGGCACCCCTGGACCACTGATACCTGTGGAGGTTTGGGTATCAACGGCGGATCTGGCACCCCACCCCGCATAGTTGCACCGGGCCTAGTTTGGCCAGCCTACCAGAAGTGGACTTTGGCCTGATCACCCAGGGAGCCCCTCGGCGTTTGGAGTAGCGGTGGGTGGAGTCTTGTGGCACTGCAAATCTTGCAGGGGCCTAAACAGAGCAGCTACCCTGTGGCTAGGCCCTGTGTGGGGCAAGACACCCTCGCTGGCTGCCGCACGACACTCAGAGCCCCGAGGGAACGTCATCACCGTATGCCCCATGCTGCTGCTTGGACCGCCTGAACTTGACGGGTCGCCCTTCCCGCCGTCCCACGTGAAGCGGCAGGGTGGCGGGCCTTCAGGGAGGCTGCAGGCTGAACAGAAACGGGTTTACCTGCCGCTGGTGAGCAGAAGCTGGGTGACTCCTGGTGTGCCTGCGGCGGCTAGGGGGAAGCTGCCTTATCGACGACCACCCCTGTGAAGCTGCAGAGCACGAAACCCCTACCTTGAAGCACAGTACCGGGCAGTTACGGCCCAGAAGAGGACTATGGGACTTTAACTAGACCGGTTGGAACACCCCAGAGGACAAGGAGCTCCTTCATCTGCTCACAATGCAACCACCTTAGCTTTCGGGCAGCAACGATCCTACACATGTAGCCCTGTTCCCTGGGACTGCCATTCACATGCTATGACACGCTTTAAGACACTCGAGGGCAATCCTGTAACATCCCTGTAGAACAAGGCCCCGCGGCCAGGGGACACAATGCAGATCTCTGCCTCGACACCAGCGGGGGGGGGCAACCCTCTGCGCCCATCACGCAGGGATATATGGACCGCTTTCTACAGGAGGTACGGACGGACATCTCCTCCTTCAAAGAAGAGTTTGTCAGGCCTCCGTGACATCCGTAGAGAGGTGACTGAGATTGGAGACCGGGTGGACAACCTGGAGCGAACGGTTGACAACAGATAAGATCACAAAATGCTGCTGAAGCGCATCAATTCACTTGAAGACCAACACATTGTGCTCCAGACTAAGCAGGAAGACCTAGATAATAGGAGTTGCCGCAACAATATTCACATCCGGGGGGTCCTGGCTGGTGCGGAAGGCATGGACATTGTGGCCTTCACGGCAGAGCTGTTGCAAGGGGTCCGTGGAGAAGATGATGCATCTCCACCCGCTCTTGATCGAGCCCACAGAGTCTTCATGCGAACGGCATGAAAAGGCAGCGGGCCGGACATCCTGACCAGGGTGCACTTCATCACTGAGAAGGAAGAGATTATGCAGGTGGCCTGCAGAAAGATAGAGATCCAGGGGCACTTGGTGCAAACTGTGGGCATAGGGTAGCCGATACCAGTGGGGTCACCCCTTCGCACTCCTGTTTCAATGAGCGGGCAGACACCGCTCCCTTAACTCGCTGGCAGAGGCTAAGATGCTGCTGGGCATAGCGGATGACCCTCTTGCAGAAGAAAGCTCTACCTTCATGGGTGCCTCGAACCGTGATCTTGAGCCCAGATGGACAACAATACCCCAGCATCACACCAATAAACAGCAAGCAGAACTATCCTCCCAGACGGCAAAAAATATGTCATCGATCACCTTCCCTCGCTAAGCAGGGGCCCCACCCCTGCCCACTCCACTGCTGAATCTCCCTGAGGATGACCCTACCTGATCTACGCCATATCCGGTACGCGCAGACCTGGTTCTGACTGAGCAGCAATGCTAATTCAGCATTGAAGACAGCAACAAGATCTTCGCTCAGGAACTATAGAGGTAACTGGCGGGCCCCGGGGACATACGGGGCCTGCCTGTAATGTACTTTGACAATCCCAACTACACCCCTGATGACCCACCTCCCCGAACCTTCTCCTGAAGAGGGCGACCCCTCCAGCGGGATCTGACCACCTTGGTGCCGGTCTCAGCGGTCCGAGAAGGTCTTGCTTGGCCCAGTTGGCCTGCTGTTGGTTTTTATATTAACTTTGTTGTTTTCATTAATTGCACATTGCGGCACCTGTAGCAATGAAAATTAAGTAATTGAGGCTATGGGTGGGGGAGAGGAGTTATGGGCGGGCTGGTGCGCTGACATTTTTACACAGATGGGGCCGGAGGCTCGGTTGGCCAGAAACCGGCGGAGAGGCGCACAGGATACGAGGATGGTAGCTGCGACCTATAACACAATATATATTGGCCTATCAAAAGTGGACACAACACATAACTTGTAAATGCCCACCTAATCATTCACCTCCCATGGGGAACACTAAACTACTCTCCGTAAATGTTCGGGATCTAAACTCTCCAAACAAATATGGCGCTACATCTTAAACCATGACCCATGCTGCAGGAGACCCACCTGATGAAGGCAGACCTACACAGCATGGCGCATCTGGAGTTTCCCCACCGATACTGGGCATATGCCCCCTCTAAGACCCTGGGAGTGAGGGTGCTGTGCAAGGCCAACTATTACACCTTCTTAACTCGTGTGATCTGGGATGGGGAGGGCTGATATCTAAAACTGCAGCTACAGCAGGGGAATTGACAGCTGACGTTACTTAATGTTTATGTCCGAAACACTGCTCAGGACGTGCACATTAGGCGCGTGCTAGCTGAACAGCTCAAAGGGCGGGACATAGCGTTATGTAGGAACTTCAATTTAGTCTGGGACCCTACTCTTGGCTGGAGTAACACGACTTTTCGCAACACTGGGGCAATGTCGATGCACCTCTAGAGGTACATTGAAGAATGGGGCCTGGTGGACGCCTGGAGATACAACCACCCAGACGCACAGGACTACTACTACTACTCGCATGTGCACACTTCCGATTCGCGCATTGACTACGCCTTTGTCACACCATCCCTCCTTACATACTACTAACAATTCGGTAACAGTTAGAAAAAGCGCACAGCAAATATAGGTAATGTAATATGGCAACACGTAATAAGGTGCTCAAGGAAAAAGGGGGCCGGTTACCACAACCCCAAAGTAAATCACAATTGCGATTCAAACAGTTATAAAGGTCTTCCGAGCACTCAAAAGAAACGTCCCTATTGGGTATTCCCGTTTGGTTTTGATGTCCAAAGCAAAATGTCTCTCAATCCAGTTCATAAAAGATCAAATCCAACACAGTCTGCAAAGATACTTCTCTTTTCGTTTTAATGTCCAAAATCAAATTATCATTCCGGTTCGTGTCAAATCCAACATACGATATAACGCAGCCAACACGTGTTTCGTCACGTCAGTATAGACCTATGACTTCTTCAGGGCTGCAACCCAGAATTAATAGTATAAGTAACATTTGTACATTGTATTTATAAGGCAATTGGCACTCCTATAAAGTTCCTAGGAGAGGTTCTCAAGGATACACACCCTCAAACCAACAGATATAGAAAAGAAAATTAATTAAACTTCTAATTCATAGAACATAAAGAAGAAAGAATAGACTCCACCAAAGACGTGCTCAAACCACCGCATGGGGAAAAGTGTAAATTTTGACCAGTATCATAATTAGTAAAGTTTCATTAATGCCGGAATTGTCGTGATTCCCTGGTGACAACAACCACCCAGTTTATCTTACTAAAGGTTCTATCAAGTTAAAGTTGAACTCACCAATGTCTCATAGTATCAGTATCCAACGTATTCCACTAGTCCTTAATAACATCTCTGAGGAATAAACAACATCCCTCAGTACCCATTAACAGCTTGTATTCTAAACTCACAACAACCATTTGTAATGTAAATAAACCCTCGCCTCGAATTCATATCCATAATTGAAGTGCAGTCAGTCTTCAGATTTTAAATATTATCCCCACGAATTTGTCAATTTCAGATCATATATTCCACCTTATCTCAATGAATTGTAGTTCACAGGCTGACACTGTCCAATCCACAAAAAGTCTTCAATTCGGTTACGTACGTGTGCTGTAACCAAAATACACAATAGGTATAAAATAATATAGCGACATACAGGACATAATCACAAGTATACTACGATGGTTCACATCTTACCGTATCTATCAAGTATCTTGCGTGTCCCCACGAATTTGTCAATTTCAGATCATATATTCCACCTTATCTTATTGAATTGTAGTTCACAGGCGAACACCGTCCAATCCACATAAATTCTTCAAATCGGTTACCCACGTGTACGTGTACTGTAACCAAAATACACAATAAGTATAAGATAATATAGCGACATACAGGACATAATCACAAGTATACTACATTGGTTCACGTCTTACCGTATCTATCAAGTATCTTGCGTGTAGTAGCGGTGTTCTGCACGAGCGCCATCTTGGAATGGCAATTTATAGCCTCAAACGTACTAGCTGCTCCTGCAGTCATCGTCCTTTCGCCATCTCACTAGAACAATTAATAGCTGGCCGTTCTCGGCCTCCATCTTTGAATAGTAAATGTATCCTGTGTTCATCGCTACATTTATCTTGCTCAACAGAGTAATACCGAATCCGTTATCACTCGTAACCCTGCATTGCAATGGGCATATTGATTATTAATCATCGTCCGTCCACGCAATTATCTTGCTTGACAGAACAATATCAGATCAGTTACCACTCGTAACCCTTCATACTCAAAATTGACCCGTTACTCCTAACAGTTCATAACAACAAAACGTACTAACCGCTCCAAAAACCATAGTCCTTTCTCTATCTTAGAGAAAGTGGTGTCCCATATGTCAGTCTCGGGCACCCTCTACATCGGTGCTCGCATAACTAAAGTACTAGTATACTCTCCAATTCCTGAGGTGAGCATAATGACATCTAAAAATAACATCACAACAAAATTAAGATCATCCAATTGTATAAACCTCTCTCTATATATTCGAACCTTAACCACCTAGCTGAATCAATAATAGTAAACTCTCCAAATTAACATTTCTAGAATACCATCAATATAAATGGATCAGCCTTAATGCACTCTCTCAATTAACTAGATATGGGTTCTTGTCGTCAGTCAGTTCATCACAACAGTTCCTGACGTTAAAGAAGGAAAAACTATATTAGAGCAAACTAAGTAATATTAGTAATCGGTAAGGGGGGTCATTAAGATCCAGCACAGATACATATTAATAAACCCTAGTATTCCACATTATCTCATACATAATAATCCTGTCAGGCCATTCATTTTGAAGATAAGTCACATATACTCTAATATATCATCTCATCTATAACACATTAGGACAGAACGTGTAATCATAATACACATTTAGTTCTTGACATCAGATCACATACATTATCGGTACAGAATTATTCTCTACCTAGAAAGAATTCAAACTCATGGTCAACATTTAAACCACATTCCACAGCTTTACGCTTGATCAACCACAATACTTCTCTTCTCCTTAGAGCTAATAATCTATTTCCCCCCCCGGGGGTCAGGTTTGATATGGTCAATTCCATGAAAGGAGAAGATGTGTTGTTTTCTATTTTCAAAGTTACGCACTATATGTGATGCTACCGGATATCGTGTATCACCAGTTTTAAGGGCTCTAAAGTGTTCCACCATTCTGTCCCTTAGCCTCCTAATCGTGCTCCCTACATAAATTTTGCCACAGGAGCAAGCAATCACATAAACCACGTATGTGGTATCACAATTTATAAACATGCCAATAGTGTGAGTCCCTGAATCATTGTAATCAAACTGAAGTACCTTCGGTCTAGCCCATCTACAAGAACTGCATCTTCCACATTTATAGAATCCCTTGAAGTTAGTCAACCAGTCAGACCTATCTGGTTTCCTCGGATAACTAGGACTTACCAAGTTCTTTATAGTAACACCTTTCCTGAAGGTCACACTGGGTCTTTCAAATAGGTAACATTTCAGATCATGGTCCATGAGGAGAAGATGCCAGTGTTTTTTCAAAATCGCAAAAAGCCTTGAACTCCCCATGCCATAATTTGTAATCAGCCTGATCTTGTTATCTTTATCTCCCTCTCTCTCATCTCTGTTGTACCTAATCAGAGTAGTTTTCCTCTTAACTTTTCTGGCTCTCGATACTGCAGCAATGATCACATCATGTTTGTATCCACGATTAAGAAATCTACCTGTCATATCTTGCAAGTTGGCTTCAAAATCATCATCACGGGCACAGTTACGCCTGGCCCTGATTAGTTCTCCATATGGTATTGCATTAATTTGGCTGCTGGGATGGCAACTTCCAGCATGCAAAATCGCATTGCAACTTGTAGGTTTCCTGAACATTCTGCTTTTGATCTTATCTCCCTCAACGAACCGCTCCACATCTAAGAAAGTAATACTTTTGCTGTCATAATGTGTCGTAAATTGAAGATTAAGTAAGTTATCATTCAGATAATCAAAGAAACCTTTGAGCTCCTCCACCGTTCCAGTCCATACCAATAAACAGTCGTCGATATATCGACCCCAGTAATGTATATACTGTATCCAATTACTGCCAGATGGTACCCAGATCCGCTCCGCCTCGAACCAGCCCATAAATAGGTTGGCAAAAGACGGAACGAACCTGGAACCCATCGGAGTCCCATGTCGTTGCCTGTACCATCGCCCATCAAATAAGAAGACGTTGTTCTTAAGAACCAGTTCAGTCATCTGTAAGATCATCTGTGTGTGATCATACATCTCTGCTGGCCTACGACTCAAAAAGTAATCTAATGCATGTATACCTAAGTTGTGATCAATAACAGTATATAAAGAGACCGCATCTAGTGTGACCAAAGTCATCCCATCCTCCCATACAACATCATCAAGTAAGTTCAAAACGTGTTTGGTATCCTCAATAAAGGATGGTAAATTATATACATACTGTCTCAGAAAACAATCTATAAATTCTGACAGATGTTCCGTAGGTCCACCAATGCCGGAGACAATCGGTCGTCCAGGCGGCTTGTCCCGGCATTTGTGGACTTTGGGCAGAGTGTACATAGAAGGTGCTCTCGGTGCATTGAGCGTCAAGTATAAATATTCATCACGATCCAAAAGATTTAAGTCATACCATTCTTTCACCTTACTATTGATTAACACAGTTAATTCATTCATCGGATTTGAGGAGAGTTTTTCGTAATATTGTATATTGTTAAGATGGGAGTAGACTTCATCATTATAATCACATGTATCCAGAACCACTATGTTCCCACCTTTATCAGCACCACGTATAGTAATCTTATTGTTACTAATCAATTCCTGCAGGGCTTTTCTTTCACCCGTAGTGAGATTATCATTTCTCAAGTTAATATTACTTCTACAGTAATTATCAATTTCTTTGTCGATATCAGCATTCACAGCTTTGAAAAATACATCAATAGTATTACCAGCAATCAACTGCGGGGTCCATTTCGATCTCAGCTTAAGACCACTCCCTTCACTCACAAATCTCTCCACTTCTAGCTCTTTCCAATAATCTAGAGATTGTTACAGGATCATCCTCTTTCTCAGTTAAAGACATTAGCAACTGTGTATCTTTAATTTCTTGAATAGTCAGATTACTCAATGCTTTATTAGAAGTGTGCCTTGTCTTCTCTGGTACATTCGCAAAAAACTTTTTTAACTTGAGTTTCCGGACGAACTTATATAGATCAATCTTCTTCATACACCAATCCTGTTTAGTCACAGGACAGAATCCCAATCCTTTCTTAAGTAACGATATGGTTGTTGCGAGTTTAGAATACAAGCTGTTAATGGGTACTGAGGGATGTTGTTTATTCCTCAGAGATGTTATTAAGGGCTAGTGGAATACGTTGGATACTGATACTATGAGACATTGGTGAGTTCAACTTTAACTTGATAGAACCTCTAGTAAGATAAACTGGGTGGTTGTTGTCACCAGGGAATCACGACAATTCCGGCATTAATGAAACTTTACTAATTATGATACTGGTCAAAATTTACACTTTTCCCCATGCGGTGGTTTGAGCACGTCTTTGGTGGAGTCTATTCTTTCTTCTTTATGTTCTATGAATTAGAAGTTTAATTAATTTTCTTTTCTATATCTGTTGGTTTGAGGGTGTGTATCCTTGAGAACCTCTCCTAGGAACTTTATAGGAGTGCCAATTGCCATATAAATACAATGTACAAATTTTACTTATACTATTAATTTTGGGTTGCAGCCCTGAAGAAGTCATATGTCTATACTGACGTGACGAAACACGTGTTGGCTGCGTTATATCGTATGTTGGATTTGACACGAACCGGAATGATAATTTGATTTTGGACATTAAAACGAAAAGAGAAGTATCTTTGCAGACTGTGTTGGATTTGATCTTTTATGAACTGGATTGAGAGACATTTTGCTTTGGACATCAAAACCAAACGGGAATACCCAATAGGGACGTTTCTTTTGAGTGCTCGGAAGACCTTTATTAATCCCTCCTTACATGCCTGCACTCAGCAGAACTCTCGGATGTCTCCATCTCCGACCACGCTCATCTCAAACTCACATGGGAAGATTGATCCTCTCTACCGGCCTGCCCGCCTAGATGGCACATGGCCTTGCATCTGCTACGGGATCCGGTAGATGTGGAAGAGATACAAAAGAGTATCACAGAATACTTCCAGCTCAACATTTCCCCCCGGTGGTATCTCCACACACAGCATGGGATGGGTTCAAAGCGATGATTCTTGGCACGATAACATCTATTGCCATTGCTAGACGGAGGGAAGCAAAACCAGTAATATCTAAACTCACTGCGGAGATCAAGCTTCTAGAGCGTTCGGACAAAGAGGCCCCTACCAGACGTATTAAAAGGCAGCTAGCCATAGTGCGCAGCGATCTACGCGCCCACCGCGTGGGAAAGGCGGAGCGCGCTCTGCTGACTCAGCAGCAGAAATACTATGAAGGGGGGGATAAAGTAGGCAGGCTACTGGCTCGTAATCTGCGGCAGCGCCAGGCGAAAACGCAAATCACCAAAATCCAAACGGGTGCCACTTCTTGGGCAACAGCAGAAAAGGACCAATCCAAGGCGTTTCGAGACTACTATCAGTGACTCTACTCTCGGGAATACCCCTCTCCCGTGAGACTCCACTCCTACCTCGCTGACTGTGTGTGGGAACCCTTGTCCGCACACCACGCGTCTCCCTTAGACAGCCCCATCGCAGCAAAAGAACTCTGTACTGCCGTTAAGGGTCTAACCCTGGTCAAAGCCTCAGGACCGGATGGGCCACCTGTGCTTTTTTACTGCTCCTTCCGCCCACAGATGCAGGAACACCTCCTGCGTCTATATAATTCCTTCACGGATGACACAGGCCTCACCCCCCCACAATAGCAATGGCCGAAATCTCCCTTATCCCTAAGGAAGGCAAAGACCCGGAGCAGTGCTCCTCCTACCGCCCAATAGCCCTGCTCAATACAGATGGCAAGCTTTTTACAAAAATATTAGCCGCGCTCCTCGACCCCTATCTTCCTGGCCTTATCAATCCTGACCCAGTGGGGTTTATCTGCCACTGGCAGGGAGCGGACAACGTCTGCCGCATAGCTCACCTTGTCACGTCTGAATATCCCCATGTGCCTTCTTTCGCTTGATGCGGAGAAGGCATTTGACAGGGTAGACTGGTCCTATCTCTGCGCCGTGCTGACTAAGATCGGATTTGGGCAGGACTTCCCGAAGATCATGGCATCGTATGTGGCCCCAACAGCTTGCATTCGGGTACATGGGTGGGCTACAGGACCGATATCACTGCACCGGGGAGCGAGGCAGGGGTGCCCACTCTCTCCCCTGCTTTTTGCGCTAGCGGTGGAACCTATGGCCATCCGAGTGAGAGAGCTAGAGGAGGTCTAGGGCTTAATCCTTAGGGGCCAATTCCTCAAGATTAACGTGTTTGCTGATGACCTCCTGCCTACGCCAATTCAACCTGAACTTTCGCTCCCATGTGTGGTTGAAAGACTGCAGGCCTTTGAAGCGGTTTCCGGCTTCAAAATCAATCTCTCTAAATCATTTGTGCTAAATGTCAATATTCCGACTCCCGAAGCTAGAGTGCTGTAGGGCCTGACCCCCCTTTCAATGGACGGCAGACTCCCATCAGGTACTTAGGGCTTCAGATCACTCCCACGCTCGCCTCCTGGTCCTGCACAAACTGGGCGATCCTCCCTCGCTCAGTACTAGCCGACCTTCAGAGGTGGAAACCCCTTCCAGGTTGGAACGCATCAACATTATTAAAATGAACATCTTACCGCGGCTTCTATACCCATTTCCAGCACTGCCAACCCCGATCCCACAGGTTGACATCCAGTGGCTCCAGGGTGATCTGCTGGCCTTCATGGGAAATGGCGGAGGGTAGCACGCTCACTATTGATGCACCCGCGTGATAGAGGAGGCCTGGCATGCCCAAACCTACAGGAATACTATTGGGCAGCCCACTTGAGATACATCTCCGAGTGGGTCGTGCGGGAGAGTGAGATTTATTGGTTCCACATAGACCATGCAGTGGCGGGCCGGCCATTGTGGTGCCTTGCTCAGCTGCCTAAATACGCCCGACCTCGAAGTGCGTGTGTCGCGGCACCCGCCAAAACAGTACTTGAGATCTGGGATAAAATTGAGGTTAAAAAGGGGGTAACTTCTTTTCCGTCCCCGACACCCCCATCACACGTCCCCGACACCCCCATCACACGTAATCAGGAATTCTGCCCAGGCCTCCCAACACAGGCGTTCAGTAGATGGAACACTGGGGAATGTCAGACGATTTGCGACTTATTTGCAGGGGATAACATTAAAACATTTGATACATACCAATCCGAATATGCGCGGCCGGGCATGGCGCAACATCAGTACATGCAACTAAGGCACTGGCTCTCTGTCCCGAGATCCGTACAGCGGCGATGCGCCCCTTCACCCAATTCGAGAAACTTGTGCGGGCCTTTGCGGGCACCCGCGGACTAACCTCTAAAACCGATCAGGTGCTGCAGCACTCTACCCTGATGCGTGCTCATAAATATCAGACCATCTGTCACCACGGGAGGACTCTCTCCCAAACAGTGGGATAAGCTATGGAAGGACATCCTCAAAACGTATCGTAGCCTTGCCTCCCGTGAAACCGCATATAAGCTAATGCACCAATGGTAATACACGACTTTTCGTCTTGCTACTATTTACCACACAGTCCTCAACCTCTGTTGGCGTTGTGGGAAGGAGGAAGGCACTCTATATCACATATGGTGGTCTTGCCAGGTGATAACCACCTTTTGGAAGGAGGTCCTGGGAGACATTAAGGGCGTAGTGGGGTACCCGATCCCACATTTGCAACACGTTATAATACTAGGTTTACGTCCCTCCACACTGGCGGCAATGACCGGGCGGACTGGGCCCTCATAAGCCACTTACTCCTATCAGTGCGCCAGTTTGTATATGGAAACAAACCTCGCCCCCCTCAGTGGCCCAGTGGTTCATCAGTGTGCCACATATTGGAAACGGAGAGACTCTCTCATAATATAACATACACTGAAAAGAAATCTCAATGCATCTGGCAGCCACTGATCTCTTACTTATTGCTCATTGAGTTCACTTCCTTTAGCCCCCCCCATTCAACTCTTTCCCAACGCTTGAATGGTACTTTCACTCCGCTTCTGCGAATGGTTACGGCTGCACTGGACTCTGCTCACCCCCCAATCCCCCCACACGTTAGTGCATGGAACACACTAGACGTCCCATGCCACATACCGCGCAGCAGCTTGTACCGCTTCTGTTTAATTATTGTTACTTGTTTTTCTCTTTTTCCTTTTCCTTAAATGCCAACCTGGCCAAAGGAGCACTCATGCATTCTAACGCATAGTAGATCTGACACAGTGGATTAACAAACCCATCAAGGGATGCCTGGGGGCAGATATACATGTTGGGGTGCGACCACGCTTCTCGACTCCTCATCTTGTTTGCACCATCCCGGGGCCCCTGAACACCAAAATTACATGCCCCTGACCATTCTACATAATCACATGCCTTGCTCAGCTAGAAGGCCCTTCTGCAGCTTGTTTAGCCTGCGTGCAATGTTTGACGTTACGCTGCCGGCCCGAAGTGGTTGTAGGCGACTTGCTGTGTATTCCTATGCTGATTACTCGGATGACTCTGCCAGTCTCTTCACTGCCGGCCCAACCAGGGTTGTAGGCATCACGCTGTGTTCATTACTTGATTGCCTTTAATAAAGGTCATTGAAAATGAAAAAAAATCATGCATTGCTTATTCTCAGAGCTTTGCAACGTTTAGCACACAATATGACTGCTTGCAATTAGAATGCTCTAGTATGAATTAGCTTTCACAGATAGACTGCTAATTAAATAATGAGCGCTAGTTAGGCTCATGGATGTTTGATGATCCCCCAGCAATAATTCAGCTAGCCTTGGGTCCTGATTGTAGTCTGACTATTACAGTTTTGATTTATCTTTAGCTTTCATGAAGATGTTAATTAAATAATGAAAAACAAAGACGTTCTGCAGAAACATGGCTTTTTGCGCTTCATTTTATGAAGAACTAGTACTATACCACAAATCTTTTATCATTCGCATCTTCTGTTGACATGAATCAAAAACAGTATACTTATATTTTTAATCTCAGATGCTGGACTCTATCTCAAAACATTCTGAAAAAGAGACTCAAAAGGGATGGAAATGCAAGGGTCTTTGTTGTTCTTGTTCTTGACAATTAGTAGATGTGCAGCGGCTTTTACGAGAAAAACAAATCAGCTTAGGTGCTGAGCCAGATCCTCGGTGCAAAAATCTATAGTGTGAGCTGTAAATAGAAAACTGAGTGCACTTGTGTACAGTAACAGATCTGATGGCCAAATTCTTGGCCAAACTATAAAGAACAAGGTAGGAAGTGAATTGACAAGTCACTGTATTAATCATCAAAGCATATCAGTTATTGAGTTTGGGCCATTCACTAGACTACGTCCTCCCACATTGTACAAGATATCCTTAATTTGAAGGGATTTACAAAAACAGTTTTTAGATGCCAAAGTTATCCTGTAGCTTCGACAATGAGCACAGAATTAGATAGTTGTTATAGACCTGTTAAAGCTAACACCAAGAATTGTTGAAAATGTTGGTCAGGGAGAGTAGCCAGATGGTGAGCGCACTTGAGGATCTGTAAGACTTCAGGACAACAGAACGGTACTCCCAGTGAAATAATCTCCACATCTTGGGAATACCTGAGGGGGGGCAGAGGGCTCCCAGACTAAAAGGTTTCTGCAATGATGGCTGTATACACTGACCCCTGCAGAATACATTTCTCCCTGTTTCGTTTATTGCATGTACTCCCTCTAGTGCCACCTATTTACTTGACAACCTCTTTCATGACAGATAAAGAGACTATGCCAAGCTAGTGCAGAAGCTGCAGAGTTCATTTGATGATATGAAGAGGATGAGGGCAGTGTAGCCAAATTGAAAGTGATTTCTTAACTCAAAAAATGTCTTTTGAACACCAAGGTCTGTGATACTAGACAGCAGAACATAGAGCCCTCATTGGGATATCCCAGCAGTCACATGTAAGAAAATCTGCCCCGGAAAGCAAGGGGGCCATAAAAAAGAAGAGGCTCAACAAGAGAGAGGGAGGTAACGACCAGGGCAAGGACTTGAATGGTCTTTGAAGAGAGCCCGATTGCTGGAAGGTAGCCAGAGGCTGTTCTGGTCAAGAAATGCAGACAACTGACAATGCTTGAAATTCGTATGGTCGAAGTATAGGACACCAGGGCCAAGTAGCCAGACATGGTACATCATGCTAAACCACCTGCCCCGCAGGATGTGGCGAGATAAGGACCTGACACCCCACTCCTATTCTATACGAACATGGTTGATCTTTTGGGCACCAGCTGCAGGGGCAATGAGTACTTGGTCCTGAAGATTTTTATTTAAAGAGCCTGCGTTGAAGGGATACCATATAGGATTTTCTTTGTAGATTGAACAGGACAGTTATTTTTTTGAGGTGGGAAACAATAGATGCTTCACGCTTTAGGACCATAGGAAATTGGAGGTTTTTCATGGGGTTGTTTATGGTTGGGCGAGACTTGGGGGACAGGGATCATTGAGTAATTGTTTTTCAATGGCAAATCTACTGTGCCTTCTTTGCAAATTTTTCGCGGCTACAGGTAGTGCAGAGAGAATGGGGCTGCTGGAGGTGGGCGTACTTCATTTGAGGGGGGAGGATTGCACTGGGCTGCTGGAATGGAGAGTACCAAGATAATTCTTTATAGGACAGTGAGATGGGGAGATCTCACTGGGAGGGTCCTTATCTGAAAAGTAAATGGATTTGAGGACTAAAATTGAGTTGTCTCTCAAATCCTGGAAACTCAAATGCTATACCTAGTGCTCCCCAAGAGAAACACATGTTGGGAAGAGCAAATTCTTACACTCTAAGGCTTTATTAGAACAGTACGGTAGCTTCCTAGCAGACAGATGTACTTGGACTGGAATAGAAACCCAGTTTTAGTCTTAATGCACATTGCAGGACAATGATTCTTAATAGCATAAAAAATGTTTATCTTGAATTACTGTAACCTGAGGAAATAGTATGGACACACAAAGGTGACTGAAAACAAATAAAGGATTAAGAATTGGAAGTAAAAAAAAATGGCCCACCGCCAATAGCACGTAAGTGCATATCTTGTAGAGGATTGTGCCCATCTGATCACATGGATGTAGTCACTGTGTGCAAGTGTGCCACTGGCTGAAGTGGGTAGACCACTTGCCCTCATGCTGTATGCAGTTGTGAGCAGACGCAAAATGTGAATAACTTTTGAACTAACCAGTGGATGAAGAGAGCTGATCCTAAAGCCATATGTGTATGTATATATGTACACATTTTTTATTTGGTATTTTTTATTTAGTGAGTTAGGTAATACTGACAAGCTGTCTTTCTGTCAGACTTAATGAAATATAATAACATTGCTTATCAAGGAATTTATACTTTACACACACAATTTTTCAGATATTTACTCCATAATTTAAAATGAGTCCAATGGGGGGGAAACACTTTTACTACTAAACGGGTTCCTAATGGCAGTAAATAGAAAGAACTGTGTGATTGCTAGTTTTGTTAGAAGTAATTATGATAATATGGACCCCTACATGGAGCAAAATCGAGAAGTGATTAATGGAATGCTTGAATCATCAACAGGTAATTGCTCAGGAGACATTCTAGTCGATCATTTATTTGCTCATTATGCCAAGCCAGACAGTGAGATATCTTATACTAATCAGTTTAGAATCTTGTTCCAAATGGCATGTTTATCTTGGTTGTGTAGGACAGGACTTGGTTACAGGGCCAACGAGAGCCCAGGCCTTCCACCCAGAATCTGTAGAAGGTTTGGTGGGTTGGGCCTTTTGGCTGTAGATTAGATCCTTTGCAAAGAGTAGGGTGTGTTTTTCAAGTCCTGTTTATAACATTCCAAGTAAGTCAAAGTTTAAGTGGATTGACATAGATAATAGGGTCAAATGTACTGCACAGTGTCTACATAGAAAAGTCTGTTGTGGAATGTTTTACCTGTTAAACTGTAAGCAGTGTTTCATATTAGTGTTAATACATTTTTATTTTTGTATGTTTATGTGGCATTTCTTATTCAACACTCCAGTGCATGTCCTCCTCCTTTCTTTCTCTCCCCTCTCTATCTCCACTCCCAGGTGCCTCAGTTACCCTAGGCATCACTGTCTCTCAATTGCTCTGTCTCCCTCCGTTCCCACTTCTCTCCGTTCACAAACTCCCCCCTGACTCTTGTGACACTGAATCCTATAGGGCTTGATGTCTATCTCTACCCCTCCCCCCTCTCCCCCGATTTCTCTCTGCTGCTCTCCTTCCTCCCCTCCAGTGCTGGAATTTCCTAATGCTCTAGAATCACATGGCAAGTTTTGGCGAAGCCAATAGCAGCTGTAACCCATCTCGGACCATTTTGAACTCTGGTAGCCATCTTGGAACAGAATATCAATAATAATTTGCATAATTTATTACAGCTCTTCAGGATGGCCCTCACATTGTGTCTACAAGTAATGAGGCAGTCATCTTGGAAGTATACAGAATAATATTCCCAGATGGCCATGATGGCCATACACTGCTGTTGGATCTTTGCCAGTACTTATGCTGAAGTTCTGAAGGCATTGGCAAAACTAATACCAGCAGCTTTGGCAAAGCGAGATCAATTAGCTTTTCCATGTTTGTTAGATTTTCTATTTTAACTACAATGTTGGTTTACCTCTAGTTTCCTGATATAATATTCATACATATTACGGAGACAGTCACATTTATGGTAGTTAGTCCTTAAAAAGTTATGATTGCTAATAGCTTTGGCTATATGTATCTAATTTGTGCAAAACTTTACAAGAAAGGTATACACACACAGTTTTATAAAACTGGCAAATGTATGCATTAAGATGGCAGTGGATCCAAGTAGCTTATGGATTGATGTAAATTTGTCCTGTGATTTTTGTGCAAATTGTGCAAATTATAAAAATAAGGTTTAAGACTATCTTGTTGGAAGAGTTCCTGAAATAGTTCACAAACTGAAATATCAGTCTGAGCTAGGAATCTAAATTGAATGAGGCTGATGTCTTGTTGACCTGTTTGCTGTTCAAAAACTCCCTTGTGTGTGTCGGAAAAACTAACAAAGCTTTGCAGTGTTCAGTAAATCAATAAAACGTGTCACATCAGCCTTTGTATTTAAAAGTATGAGTAGGTATGTGGATGCAACATTGGAAAATTCAGGTAGTGCTGAAATTAAATGGAAACTATACAATTCTTGTCAGATACTGGTGGAATTGAAATAATTAAGATTTGTACTTTGAAGGAAACGGGGAGTCATGTAATGGTACAGTTATTGTCTTCTTCTCAATGTTGTTACTTTTTTACTCTTGTAGCCGAAGATGCCTTCTTGTCTGCCATCATCAACTATACAAACAGTTCCACCGTCCACTTTAAGTTGTCACCAACCTATGTGTTGTACATGACGTGTCGTTATGTACTGTCTAACCAATACAGACCAGACATCAGCCCTGCGGAGCGCACCCACAAGGTCATTGCCATAGTTAATAAGATGGTCAGCATGATGGAAGGGGTTATTCAGGTATGTTAAGGTTATCTCTACCTTTTAAAATAGTTATATCACTTGCTAAGGTTCCTGTTATTTTGCACAGAGAATCATTTTCTGATAGACAAAATAGTCTCATTTAAATCTGCTAGTTGTAGATGGATGTCATGAATATTTTTCTCTGCTATAGCATAAAAGCATTGAGTAACCTAATTCTGCATGCATATATGATTTCAACTGTAAAACAGACTATATACTTTCGTGATTTGATCAGCTCTCCTTTGTATAAGCACTAGTCTTGCAAGTCTACAAACATCTGTGAGTATGATCTAATGTAAGTTCAGCCCTCTGTTTCAATAAACAACCTCCTGTTGTGTTTTGCACTGCTCTTTTGTTGATGTGACTACAGTGATCTTAAAACTGATTAAATACTAAGGGCCTCATGCTCTGTTCGATCTCAAACCAGAAATGTTCACATTGAACACAGTCTGGTTTACAATGGGGGTGGAATTTGCTATGCGACCTACGTGCTAATAGGACACACTGCAAGTTACCCATTCACATGGGGCTCAAAAAACCTGCCTAGTGGTTATTAGGCAGGTTGCATTTTGCAGCTCCCTGTGAATTGCTGTGAAGAAAGGGATGATTGCCTGCAGTGGACAGCAGACCACCATCCCCTCACTTTCTCTCCAAAACAGCAAACATTTTTTAAAGCAACACGTCTACATTAGTTTAACAGGTTCTGGTTAAGGACTAAATAAGGGCATGGACAAGATGGTGAGATGAGAGGATGTGGCTTTACTTCAGTTTGTATCCAGCCCCATGTGTTCCTGAGCATCCAAAGTCCATCTAGCCTGTGCAGAGGCTTGAATTTGTGGAAGGTGCCATGGATGATGACAGGGGGACCCAAACTTCAGGGGAAAGGTGATATTTTGCACTCACTGAGGTAGTAGAAATTAGATGGTGCGAGATCGAACTGCTGTGTGGCCAAGGTAACAGCAGCATTCTGCCTGTGACAGCAGTGGTCTCCTGGGTTTGGTCTGAAGAATCCAGAGTGGCAAGTCTCTTTAAATGTTAGAGCTCTCAATCCACAGGTGAAGAGAGGGACAGTATGGAAGGCCATACTGGTGTTACATCTGGATTCAAATTTTGTTTGCAGGAAACACATTTAATGCAATGTGAGCAGAACTGTATGAAATACAACACATTTGCTGAGGCTTCCTGCTCCTCTGCATATCCCAAACAAAATGGAGGTAGTAATGTTTTAATATTTAAAGTGAAATCTCTCTGCGCTGTTGTCAGAAAGCAAATCTGTTGAGGAACTAATATTACAGATTATGTGGGGTTCTTCGGCTCGGTAACCAACCACGTTTGCTAAGATCTTCTCTTCCAATACTGTCCAAGACACTTTTGGACAGAGCTTCTTGGCAACACTTGCTAAAGAGGTGAGGTTGCATGCACAGAGTCTGGGATAGTGATTGAGACCGGTCATGCGGATGAAGGTGTGACTCTGGGGACATTTGGAGGCAGCTTATTAGTAATAGGATCACACTTTCTTTTCCAGTGACCATCAGACATACTCCTGCATGAATATATATATGATAGAGTTGAGCTTGTGCTTCTTCATGTGGGACATTTCTCCTATATAGCTGGGAATAAAGTGGGAATGCATCTGGCATGCCAACTAATAGACGATAGAGGCGTATGTTAAAGAAATTAAGGAGACTCATTTTAAGAACAGGAGGAGAAAAAAGGAGGAATGTATTAAATAATACTTCTCCTTATGTGATTGGAGAGACTTCCTCCAGAAAAGCTTAGTAAATATTAAAGATCCTAAACCCATGGTGTGGCAGATGGAGAAATTCTAGAGACCAGTTTCGGAAGAAGAGGTGCAGATTGTAATCAGAACCCTTAGGTTTTGCAGCGTGAATATTTTTCTGGATTCACATGCCGGGCATCATTCCGCCATCTAGGTGTTGGGTCCGGAATGGTCTTTGTTTTTTTCTTCTTCGTTTTGGGCGTTGTTGACAACCATTTGGTGCCAGGTATGTCCCCTGTGTGACGTCAGACAGCGCCCTGGAGGTTGTTGTGCATGGTGGCCATCTTCAGATTCTTCTTTCCACCATTGGGTCTGGAAGCAAGAAGGGATTCTCCAAAGTTTTCAGGAAAAGAAATGGAAAAGATAAGTCGAGATTTCGAGTGGAAAACCAACGTCAACATCTCAACCGAAGAGCAAAGCTCAACTCAGAGAACGACACCCCTAATACCGAAGACATTCATAGTCGACAAATGGCGAGGTAGGGGCCATGGAAAATACCCCTTTCAAATTCTGCCCCGAGTGCCACCACGAAATCGCACAACATGATCCACACGACGTGTGCAACCTCTGCCTACCCCAAGACCATAAGGATATACTGTGAAGCCTGCGCAGTGTTCCAGCTGCAAACTCTCAGGACATGCTGAAAGCAAAGAGAGGCCCACTATGCAAATTTTTCCATGGCATCGCAAAAACATTCCATGACGGACCTGGGCTTTTCCAGTGATTAAGAGGACCAGGGAGTTCCAGCAGAATTGACGCACGAAGGATCGGACGTCGAAATTCTAGAGGCAGAGTCCGAAAAAAAACTCACGCCCACAAAAAGATGGCGATGGATACAGAGAAGATGACGGATAAGGTAAGACACCATACATATCCATCGGAAGCAAAGGGCCACGATAATAAGGCTCAGCCTAAGGCAGCCTCTACGCCAAAGAAAAAGGTGATCGAAGGCCAGCCGTGATCCAAAGAACCCCACGGAACCCTAACCAAGGACGCCGATGAGGAAAAATTGCACAAGGCGCCGAAAACAAGGATCAAACACGAACCCCCGTAGGGAACCGCAATGCCATCGAAACCAGAGGCAAGCACGAACAAGAAAAGAAAATCTCTGGTATCCGACGCCGAGAGAGCACTTGAAGTCAACAAGAAATGGCTCGAAGCCGAAATGGCGACACCCCTCCAGAAAAAGGAGTTTGATGCCTCCCTCAAGGAATTCCGAATTTGTAAGATCCCTGTCGCTGAAGCGGACAATGTCAAACCCAAAGGAGTGGAAGATGCAGAAGTGGAAGAAGAGGAGATTCTCGAGGCACCTCCAACCCTCGAACCTCGCAGTGAAGATATCGAGGCGCCAGAAGAGGAAGAAGCCTCTGAAAATTTCGAGGACATGTTGGACCCGGCCTCGTGGCGTGGTTCGCCTCTGTCCCTCCGCACCCCGTGAGCGTAGTCCGGTACCCCGCATCCCCTGCGCAGCCCCCCTGTTAGCGTAGCCTGCACCCCGAGCCTGGTCGCCCTACTCCAGTTAAGCCTAGATCCCCCTAGCACCCCGAGGGCCTGCCTTTCCCGTCCCACGCCCGGCTCCGAGCACTTAACATTGGATGCCCCACAAGGCCCGGACGCCATCTTCCCTTCCGACATCCCTGCCTCCCTGGGCCTAGCGTGACCCCGGCCCCCAGCGAAACCCAGACTCCAACGGCGCGCCAGTCCCGGCTGGGGGGTAAAGGGCCCTGAGTGAGATAAGACCAAGAAGTTTCGATTGCACTTCCGGCCTCTCCGGGGAGCCTGGTTTCTCTCACACCTCTGGCCTTCCCTTGTGGGCCGGATTCGATCGCACCTCTGGCCTCCCCGAGTGCTGGCTCCAGACCCGCTGGGCGTCTGGGAATTCCCGGACCCATCTTTTCAAAGGATCAAAGAGCCAACCGCCGGACCTCGCCAACGACCAGCCCCCAGGGCTTGCGACCTCCGCCTGCGAGGGTCCGGACATCAAAGGGCTAACGGACTATATCTGGGCCCACCTGACAACCAGCGGGCAGTTGTATCTTGGACCTGAAGCCTGCTGATCTGATCGCGGCTGACCCTAAGAAGAACTCATCTGGAACCTCTGAGCCCTGCTGACGCTGTCGCGGCTCCCTCTTCGCAACCAGGAACTGAACCATCGGAGCCCTGCTGACGCTGTCGCGGCACGACTGATAAGACCATCGGAGCCCTGCTGACGCTGTCGCGGCTCTACCTCTAAGACCACCGGAGCCCTGCTGACGCTTTCGCGGCTCGACTGATAAGACCACCGGAGCCCTGCTGACGCTGTCGCGGCTCGACTGATAAGACCATCGGAGCCCTGCTGACGCTGTCGCGGCTCTACCTCTAAGACCACCGGAGCCCTGCTGACGCTGTCGCGGCTCCCCACGAACTTCTCCCGATCGAGCCCTGCTGACCTCGTCGCGGCTCGAGGAGTACTCTGGTCCGGCTGGACCATCGAGACCACTATCACGACCGAGCCGACTCGACGGAGGTGTACCAGCCAGTACGACCATCATCGTCCGTACCCCCCAGCTCGAAGATTGAGAGCTGTGCGTAGGGTACGCCCCGTACTGCCCCAGAGACTAAAAGACTGTCCCGCTTCCCCCTTCCTGAACCCTCAACGACTTCGTGATCCGTCGATCACTGTGTACATATGAGTGCTGCCTTCTTTTATTTCTTATATAAAGAACTTGTTAATAAGAAGCCAACGGTGTGGTGTCTGTTCGTAAGTGTGGTGTGAGCTCAGTGTGTACGATCCTAGACTCGAAGTCCTCCCCGGTGAGGACCTCACGATAAGACTCGGCAAGATCTGTGGGAGAGGTGGGTCTTGGGGTGACCGGGTGAGCATAACCTGGCCCTCTGAGATTGCCCCTTCTAACATTGGTGGCAGCGCGCGATAAGAACCTACGTCTAGGGATCGTACAGTACTGACACACTACCCGAACAAAGAAGAACAACCATGAGCATCGCGGAAGACGAGACTACCTTCCGGGTGGAGCTCCTGAAGGACTATACGCACCGACAAATGAAGCAGTTCTGCAAAGATCTCCACATCCCGACAACGGGATTAAACACCAAAGAAGACTTTCATCAAGCCCTAACCGCCTGGGTGGAGGCCGGAGCACAACCTCCAGCACCGACAGAAGCCGATGGAGGGGGAGCACCCCTGACCGAAACCCACGCCCCAGAGCAAGAAAGAGCAGAGTCCCCGACACGGACTCACAGCACAGAGAGAGGTCTGTCTCGAGAAGAGATGACCGACCGAGAACGCAACCGAACCCACGAGCTAGAACTAGCCCGTCTGAAGATGGAAGGGGAACTCAAGCTGGCCGAGAAGAAGCTAGCCATTGAGCAGCTGCGGCTGCAGGGAGAACTGGAGGAGAAGAAACTCCAGCGAGAGCTGGAGGAGAAGAAACTCCAGAGAGAACACGAAGGGAAAAGACACCAGCTGGAGCACGAGCGCAGCATGAAGGAGATCGAACTAAAAGCCAGGACCGAAGACCACAGAACATCGGCGACCCGAGAGTCCGTTCCCCCGCCGGAACCCAAGGTCCACATCCCCAAAGATGTGGTCAAAGAATATTATAAAAATGATGATATCCAACAATGGTTCAGGGCCTACGAGGTCGCCATGACCTCCCACCGAGTTCCGCAGAAAGATTGGGGAGCCGGGCTGTGGGGGCGATTCTTGAGTGAGGGGAGAGACACCCTGCTCGATCTACCCTCCGCCGAACAGACCTCCTACAGCCACATGAAGGAGGCCCTCCTCACAAGGTACGGACTCACCCCTGAAATGTACCGCCAACGCTTCCGAGAATGTAAGAAGATCCCCGGCACCACATGGGTGGAATATGTCAACTTCTACAGCCGGGCCCTGGAAGGGTGGATCAAGGGCAGCAAAGTATCCACCTTCGAGGGGCTCATCGACCTCATTGCCTACGAACATTTGTCCCTGAACTGCTTTGTGGAACTCCGACAGCACCTCCTGGACAGCAAGTTGGCTGACCCCCGTAAGCTGGCCGTCGAGGCCGATCGCTGGGTGAGCACCAGAGTACCCCGGGGCCCCGGGGGAGACTCTGGCCGTAACGAACATGGATCTTCCCGCCAGAGGGGAGGGGGGAATCAGAACAGACAGAGAGGGTCCCAGGTAGGGTCCCCGCGCAGTCCCCCCAGAAACCAGCCCGGCACCTTGCCTCCCACAGCGCGCGCAGGGTTCCCCCCAGCCAAGCCAGGGCCCCGAGTAAGCCAAGCCTGCTTCCATTGCCAGCAACCAGGGCACTATGCCATTGACCCCCGCTGCCCTTTATTCAAGAAGCCTGCCGCTGCAGGGCCCCCCGTGCGCCACATCACCTCGGTAGCCCTAGAAAAGGAGGGGGAAGAGGAGTTCGAAGGAGCTGACCCCGCAGCCATGATGTTAGTCTCCCTGGGTGATAGGGAGATGGTCCCAGGAGCCCCCCTGCCCGACAACACCGAGAAGTACCGACAGCAGGTGACTGTCAATGGCCACCACATAGGGGCGCTCCGGGACACCGGGGCCAGTATCACCGCAGTCAAACGACACCTAGTCACTGAAGCCCAGATTGTTCCCCACATCTCCTGGGGGGTGATCGCAGCGGATAACTCCGTTCGCACCTGCCGGATAGCTCAAGTCCCGTTCGAATGGGGGGGCATCTCCGGAGAGTTACGAGTGGCGGTCCGCTCCGACATGCCCGTGGACTGCCTGCTCGGCAACGATCTCGAGAGCTCCCCATGGCAGCGGGTTGAGAAAAGGACCCACTTGGAGATGGTGGGCCTGCCCGAATGGGCCTGTGTGAACACCCGGTCGATGACCGCCCGAGGGGCGACCCCAGAGGCAGCACCGGCTACCCCCGAGGACCCTGCACCCTCTGAGACCCCTGAGCTGTCCCCCGGAGAAAGCTTCCCACCCGACGCAGGCCCCCTCGGCCCTATCGTCGAACCGACCCCGAGCTTGGACGACCTTCCTGAGCTGGCCCAGTGGCGCCAGGAAGGGGGACCGTCCCGAGAAGAATTCTGCCTAGAACAGACCTCCTGTCCATCCTTGGTTGGGCCGCGGCAGCAGGCCGCCGCCCAGGCCCCCGGTGACCAGTCCGGCTCCCACTTTGTCTATTGGGAGAACGGCCTCTTGTACAGCGAGCAAAAGTCTGCCGAGCTAGGGTCAGCCCGAGTGCTGGTGGTACCCCTACGCTTCCGCGGCTTCCTCCTGAACCTGGCCCACGACGTGCCCCTGGCGGGACACTTGGGCCAAGATAAAACGTATCACCGCCTAGTCACCCACTTCTACTGGCCGGGCATGCGCTCCGATGTGGAGGCCCACTGTAGGTCCTGCCCCACGTGTCAGTCCAACGGAAAGAGCGGAGGGAAGCGCAAGGCCCCCCTCCAACCCTTCCCCGTGGTCAGTACCCCCTTTGAGCGGGTGGGAATCGACATCGTGGGCCCCCTCGACCCCCGGACCTCCCTGGGTCACCGCTTTATCCTTGTCCTGGTGGACCATGCCACCCGCTACCCCGAAGCCATTCCCCTCCGAACGGTGACGGCCCCCGTAGTGGGGCGTTCCCTCATGGCCATCTTCTCTCGGGTGGGATTCCCCCGGGAAGTCGACCGAGGGACCAACTTCATCTTGAAATACATGAAGTCCCTCTGGCAACAATGTGGGGTGACGTACAAATTCACCACCCCATATCACCCCCAGAGTAACGGTCTGGTGGAACGATTCAACCGGACCCTCAAGGGAATGATCATGGGTCTCGAAGAGCCCCTGAGGCGTAAGTGGGACGTCCTCCTTCCCTGTCTCCTCTTAGCGTACCGTGAAGTCCCCCAGAAGTCCCTTGGGTTCGGCCCCTTCGAGCTCCTCTACGGGCACCCCGTCAGGGGACCCCTCAGCCTGGTTAAGGAAGGGTGGGAGACGGCGGCCCTAGAGCCCCCTCCCGATGTGTTTCGATACATCCTGGCCCTCAGGAACCAGACTAGGAAGTTCCGAGAACTGGCCGAGGCCAACCTCGAGGCTAGTCAAGAAGAAATGAAACGGTGGTATGACCAGAATGCCACTCTGGGCGAGTTTCAGCCCGGGCAGCAGGTCTGGGTGATGGCCCCCGTGGAGCCCTGTGCCCTACAGGACAAGTGGACAGGACCCTTTAAGGTGGTGGAACATAAGAGTCAGGTGACATATCTCATTGATGTGCAGTCCCCCCGGAACCCCTTGAGGGTCCTACACGTGAACTGCCTCAAGCCCCACTTCGCCCGGTCCGAGTTTAACTTGCTCCTCGCCACGGACGATGGAGAAGAAGAAGAAACGGAGCCTCTCCCCGACCTCCTGTGCGTGAAAGAAAAAGATGGCTCCGTAGAGGGTGTGAGTCTCTCCTCCTCCCTCTCTCCCGAGCAGCGTGAGGACTGTCGCCAGTTACTGGGACAGTTCTCGGACCTCTTCTCCCTCATCCCCGGTGTCACCAGCTGGTGCGTCCACGACGTGGACACCGGGGATAGCCCACCAGTACGGCATAGAGCCTCCCGCGTCCCTGACAGAGTGCGGGCCTGCATCAAGGCCGAAGTCTCTAAGATGCTAGCTCTCGGGGTGGTCGAAGCCTCTGACAGCCCATGGGCTAGCCCCGTGGTCCTGGTTTTGAAGGCAGCTGCCCCCGGCACTGTTCCCGAGCTGAGGTTCTGCATCGACTACCGCGGGCTCAACGCAGTCACCAGAACCGATGCACATCCCATCCCCCGAGCAGACGAGCTCATTGATTGCCTCGGGGCTGCTCGCTTCCTTAGCACGTTCGACCTGACCAGCAGATACTGGCAGATCGCCCTCACCGAGGGAGCTAAGGAAAGATCCGCGTTTTCCACCCCGGATGGTCACTACCATTTCCGGGTGATGCCCTTCGGGATGAAAAACGCCCCCGCCACCTAACAAAGGCTGGTAAACCAGGTACTGGCGGGGTTGGAAGAGTTCAGTGCTGCGTATCTGGACGATATCGCAGTTTACAGTTCCCACTGGCCCGAGCACCTCCAGCACCTCTGGGCGGTGCTGACGGCCCTGAGAAGGGCCGGTCTCACCATTAAGGCAAGCAAGTGCCAGATCGGACAAGGGTCCGTCGTCTACCTCAGGCACTAGGTCGGAAGCGGCCTCGTAGCCCCCCTCCAGCCCAAAATCGATGCAATCGTGGCCTGGGAGGCCCCCACGACCCAGACGGAAGTACGGGCGTTCCTAGGGCTCACGGGGTACTACCGAAGGTTCATCAAAGGGTACGGCAGCATCGTAGCCCCCCTCACGGAGTTAACGTCCAAGAACCAGCCGAAGAAAGTCAGCTGGACCCCCACCTGCCAAGAGGCGTTCAAAACTTTGAAAGACGCCATGTGCACTGCCCCCGACTACTCCCGAGAATTTGGCGTTCAGACGGACGCGTCCGAGCATGGCATCGGAGCAGTTCTATCCCAGGTGAACGAGAGCGGCCTAGACCAACCAGTAGCATTCATTAGCCGGAGGCTACTCCCTCGAGAACAAAGGTGGAGCACCATCGAGCGGGAGGCCTTCGCGGTGGTTTGGGCCCTGAAGAAGCTGAGGCCCTACCTGTTCGGTACTCACTTCCGGGTCCAGACCGACCACCGACCCCTCCGGTGGCTAATGCAGATGAGAGAGGAGAACCCCAAATTGCTGCGCTGGTCCATCTCCCTCCAGGGGATGGACTTCACTGTTGAGCACCGGCCTGGTGCTGACCACGCCAACGCAGACGGCCTGTCCCGATTTTTCCGCCTCAGCGAAGAGAACCCCCAAGAGGATGGGTAGTTCTCCCCGCCTTCAGCTGGGGGGGACGCGTGTTGGACCCGACCTCGTGGCGTGGTTCGCCTCTGTCCCTCCGCATCCCGTGAGCGTAGTCCGGTACCCCGCATCCCCTGCGCAGCCCCCCTGTTAGCGTAGCCTGCACCCCGAGCCTGGTCGCCCTACTCCAGTTAAGCCTAGATCCCCCTAGCACCTCGACCAGGCCTGCCTTTCCCGTCCCACGCCCGGCTCCGAGCACTTAACATTGGATGCCCCACAAGGCCCGGATGCCATCTTCCCTTCCGGCATCCCTGCCTCCCTGGGCCTAGCGTGACCTCGGCCCCCAGCGAAACCCAGACTCCAACGGCGCGCCAGTCCCGGCTGGGGGGTAAAGGGCCCTGAGTGAGATAAGACCAAGAAGTTTCGATTGCACTTCCGGCCTCTCCGGGGAGCCTGGTTTCTCTCACACCTCTGGCCTTCCCTTGTGGGCCAGATTCGATCGCACCTCTGGCCTCCCCGAGTTCTGGCTCCAGACCCGCTGGGCGTCTGGGAATTCCCGGACCCATCTTTTCAAAGGATCAAAGAGCCAACCGCCGGACCTCGCCAACGACCAGCCCCCAGGGCTTGCGACCTCCGCCTGCGAGGGTCCGGACATCAAAGGGCTAACGGACTATATCTGGGCCCGCCTGACAACCAGCGGGCAGTTGTATCTTGGACCTGAAGCCTGCTGATCTGATCGCGGCTGACCCTAAGAAGAGCTCATCTGGAACCTCTGAGCCCTGCTGACGCTGTCGCGGCTCCCTCTTCGCAACCAGGAACTGAACCATCGGAGCCCTGCTGACGCTGTCGCGGCTCGACTTATAAGACCATCGGAGCCCTGCTGACGCTGTCGCGGCTCGACTTATAAGACCATCGGAGCCCTGCTGACGCTGTCGCGGCTCTACCTCTAAGACCACCGGAGCCCTGCTGACGCTGTCGCGGCTCGACTTATAAGACCATCGGAGCCCTGCTGACGCTGTCGCGGCTCCCCACGAACTTCTCCCGATCGAGCCCTGCTGACCTCGTCGCGGCTCGAGGAGTACTCTGGTCCGGCTGGACCATCGAGACCACTATCACGACCGAGCCGACTCGACGGAGGTGAAGCAGCCAGTACGACCATCATCGTCCGTACCCCCCGGCTCGAGGATTGAGAGCTGTGCGTAGGGTATGCCCCGTACTGCCCCAGAGACTAAAAGACTGTCCCGCTTCCCCCTTCCTGAACCCTCAACGACTTCGTGATCCGTCGATCACTGTGTACATATGAGTGCTGCCTTCTTTTATTTCTTATATAAAGAACTTGTTACTAAGAACCCAACGGTGTGGTGTCTGTTCGTAAGTGTGGTGTGAGCTCAGTGTGTACGATCTTAGACTCGAAGTCCTCCCCGGTGAGGACCTCACGATAAGACTCGGCAAGATCTGTGGGAGAGGTGGGTCTTGGGGTGACCGGGTGAGCATAACCTGGCCCTCTGAGATTGCCCCTTCTAACAGGACACATGTAAGGACCTCTACACTGAAAGCCCAGAGGAGGAGATATGCTGTTATCCCTCAAAAGCATCCCCACCAGATGACATAGCCTTCTACAACGGCCTAGTAAAAAAGCGGTACAAAAGGGGGTGGTGATGGATGGAGCATCTGAACCAATCAAACACTCACACCCAGTCAACAGATCTGGGTTTAATCCATCACCGTTCTTTAGCCCACTCTGCCACCCCAGTTAAAAAAGAGCAGCTGATGCTTTCGAAGTTCCCCTCGAAGAGAAAAGGGAGACGCATGCTACATTTTAGAAACACACGTCCCAGCCAACAAGGGGACATAATACCTACCAATGCTACTAAGCATCCTGGACCAAGGCAACAAAGCCTTTAACCCCTTCCATGCTGGGCCGATTCTGCTGCTGTGCGGCAGTTTTAAAGAGTGAATGGCTTTATGACGGCCCCCAGCCGTCATAAGCACACGAGCACCGTGATGCATGACGGATGGGGGCCGTCATCAGCATGGAAGGGGTTAAGGAGCCAGCCTCAAGCAGGGGGGTAACACTAAGGATCGAAAAGAAGTACAAACCATCTTTCAAGGACCCTGAGTATATCCAGGGAAACACAGTGCCTAACTCCCATCATTGTTACCACGGCCAGGAGAAGAGGAAATGCCCTCGCTAACAGTTGACCACCTCAGAGAAAGAAAGCGAACGTGTGGATATGGTAGGCAGAAAAATGGAAAAGGTAGCAGTGATTCAGTGGCGCATCGCAAACTCTATTGCCTGCTGAACAGGTACGCACACCAGCAATGGGTTGACATTGAGGAGCTCATCTACAAGCTCCCCGAAGAGGACTAGAAAAGGGCTAAATCTATTGTCCAAGAAGGCAAAAACATTGCTAACACATGCCTTAAATCAGCGCTCGATGCAGCAGACACTTGTGCACAGGCACCACTCTAAGAAGGAATGCCTGGCTTAGAATATCCGGTTTTATGCAGGATGTTCAAACCTCCATCATTAACAGACCATTTACAGAGAAGGCACTTTTTGGAAAAGAAGTGGATGAATCTCTCCAGCAGAATAAAAAAGATAAGGAAACTGCAAGAGCCATGGGAGCCCTACAACAAAGAACTACCTTCAAAAGAGGAGGGTTTAACAGAAGAAAACCCACAGAAAGAGGAGCCTTTGTTAAAGGACAGCAAATGTCACATCAACAATAGGGTCAGGGAAATGGTCAACAAACGAGCCAGCAAGCAGGATACCTGGGTTCTCAACAACAACCAAAGCAGTCCTTTCAAGGAAGAGGCAGAGGCCAGCCCTCTAGGGGAGGAGTGAGTGGCTCTAACTGGCCCCTGCAAAGGAAAAGACCCACACCCAACACCATTGGCAGGCAGAATATCACAGTACGTACAACAGTGGTGAAAGATCACCACAGACAAGTGGATATTTAATTTGGTAAAATACAGGTATTGCATAGAACTGACAAAACACCACCAGCAGACCCACCAAAAATAAGGAGGTACCTCAAATCAGAACACATACAGTTAAGTCCAGAAATTAAAGACCTTCTTCAAAAACAAGCAATAGAATTGGTACCAGAACAGGACATTTTTAAAGGAAACTACTCCCCGTATTTCCTAGTCCCCAATCAGGACCTATCACTAAGACCAATCCTGGACCTAAGGTTAATAAACAAATTCATCTTGACCCCGCATTTCAAAATTACTACACTGCAGGAAATAATCCCACAAATTCAAAAAGGAGATTACATGGCAACAATAGATCTCAAGGACGCCTATTTACACATCCCCATGAATAAAAACCACAGAAAATATCTCTGGTTCCTACACAAGTAAACACACTACCAGTTCAAGGTACTCCCTTTCGGGATAAAATCAGCTCCACATATTTTCACCAAGTGCCTAGCCGCATTCGCGGCACACCTGCGAAAGGATGGATTGTACGTCTACCCATACCTGGACGACTGGCTTATAAAGGCAAACACAAAACAAACATGTCTCAGCCTGTAGTGTAGTTCCTATTATCCCAATAGGCTCTGCGCATTGGAATAATACCTTCAATAGTATAGGCCTAGACCAGACGTTAACTAGGTCTACTACTGTCGATATTAGACTTAAAGTTTTGGGTTTGCCAGCTAGCTCAGAGTTCACTAGAAACTTTCTCGAATAGACAAGGAGGAGTTGAACCTCCCTGGATAGACAAGAAAGTTTCTAGTGAACTCTGAGCTAGCTGGCAAACCCAAAACTTTAAGTCTAATATCGACAGTAGTAGACCTAGTTAACGTCTGGTCTAGGCCTATACTATTGAAGGTATTATTCCAATGCGCAGAGCCTATTGGGATAATAGGAACTACACTACATGGCGCCCCACGTTGGGCGCCATGTAGTGTAGTTCCTATTATCCCAATAGGCTCTGCGCATTGGAATAATACCTTCAATAGTATAGGCCTAGACCAGACGTTAACTAGGTCTACTACTGTCGATATTAGACTTAACATTTTGGGTTTGCCAAGTGACTGACTAAAAGAATTCTCTGCAAGGGGTTATTCAGTTCTGTACCTGGAATCTAGGATGAATGAGGGATGGTATCTCTCGTCTCTGGTCTCGATATTCCAGGCTGCCTGCGAGGGCTACCCGGAAGCGCCGGAGCTGGATTTCTCGGCAGGAGAAAGGCCAGCGTCTCGTTCTCAGCGCGTCAGGAAGGCGGGGCTGCGCCAGCGGGGTCTGCTCTGCTCTGGGCTTCGGCAAGTCTGGCTGCTCCGATCTCGTCACCACCGCGTGTTTTTGCATAGGGCAATATCGGTAATATTTATACCTTTAAGGTGCCGAGATTGACGTAAGGATTGACATAGATACGTCAATAAGGATGTCATACGACTTGGTCGTTAGCACATTCTTTTGCTGAAGTTCTCGATGAAATCAAAACAATGGCCGCAGGGTTTTTCCAGGTTGACATAGGTTTGATTTGTTTTGAGAACTCCGTATGCCTTATCAGGGGCTGGAGGAATATCGCGTGTCTAATTAGATGGCAAGCGTTATGACCTAATCAGATAACACGTTCCTGTATCATGGGGGTTTTCTGCCTCATGGGCTGGCTGCTAGTTAACTTGTTAACCAGAATAGGGTCAGGAATAGGGGGATCGATACAGAACCTATAGGAATACATCACAAGCCATGTTCAAACGGCAGTCCACATGCTCCATTAATTAGGATTCTCAATACATCACAAGAAATCCTCCACAAAACCAGAAAGGGAAAATACTTTTTGTTAGGTGAAAGACTAAACTCGCACAGGAAAACCCTACCCAAAAAAGGGATACACGCGATCAAACAAGAAACCTCCATCTACACGAAGGGTCAGTCTCTGACAGTGAGGAAAGTCATGAAGCTCATTGACATGATGGCGTCATGCATCCCACTCATTCCTCATGCCTGCCTACATATGTGCCCCATCCATGAATGGCTTACCAACAACTGGTCACCAGCCAAGGGGAGTGGGAGGATCTAGTGGTTGTTACGCACAGGCTGCAAGCAGAAATACAATGGTGGGCATCCAACAACATAGCACAAGGGAGACTTTTCAAAAACCCAACTCCTTCTGTGACAATCACTATAGAGGCATTCCCTCAACGGATGGGGAGCGCACTTTAAACAACTGAAGGTACAAGGTCAGTGGAACAACCTTGACTCCATAAAACACATCAATTACTTGGAAATTGAAACAGTATTCCTAGCATTGAAAACGTTCCAGAAACACATCCGCACAAGGACTGCCTTGATTCAAACGGACACCACCACCACAATGTTCTACCTCAACAAACTAGGAGGCACGAAGTCATTTCCGTTAAGCAAGCTAGCACAACAGATCGTGCAATGGCAATTTCTTAAAGAATCAATCTGCAAACAATACATCTACCAGGAGTATATAACACAATATCAGATCTTCTGAGCAGACAGAACAACTGCTCCTACGAGTGGGAATTGAAACACAAGACAGTACAATACATTGTCAAACTCTAGGGAACCCCTGAAATAGACCTATTTGCGACAATACAGTACAAGAAATGCCAGTTTTGCCTTGAGGTTTCCTCACCACCTGTCAAAGGGGAATCCCCTGCCACTAGATTGGTCAGGGACATTTGCATACTCTTTTCCACCAATACCTCTAATCCAAATAGTTCTGGAAAAAGCAAGACAAACAGGGACAAACCTAATTCTCATTGCTGCACAATGGGCCAAACAAACAAGATACTCAAGTCTGCTAGAACTGTCTAAGGGACAGATAATCAAAATCAGAGCGGACAAGGACCTACTAACAAAGCAACAGGGGGCATGGCCAATATGGCGACAGGAGCGGATGCTGCCTAAAGGAGCTCCGCGCCCACCCGCATAAAAATTCTACGAGATCCTGCCTATTCGGTCTCTACTTACCCAGATTCGACCCCCCATCCCCTTGAGGGGAAGGTGGCAGTCCAGTATCGATGGGCTCCGATGGTCGAGGGCCGTTTCGGAGGAGGCGATGGACGGCGACCTGGGCTGGCGCCGTGCTGCTGGTGGAGGTGGGTGTGGCGGGCCTCGCTGACGCCGTGGGATCCTGCTCGGAAGGGGCTCGGTTGAGAAGAAGACGGACCTGCCTCCCCGGTGCTTGTACCGCCCAGGTGCTCGTGGACTTACTCGTCTGATCGAGGACCCGTGGATTTGGGGTAGGAGCGAGGTTCAGCGTCTGGAACTGGGTGCGGGGGTGTCCTGAGGCGGCTGCGGTCATTGCCCAGTCGAGACGCTCCTGCCCAGGATATGCAGAGGGGTGTATTCTTCCTACCCCCGCCTGTTTAGATCGAGTGCGACAAGGCGATTGTGCTGAACGCCGGGAGGGGCTGTGGCGGGCAATCTCGTCAGCAAGTCTAGGCCGTGGACCGGGGCCTCCCTGCTCTCTTTTGCCCTTCCCCCTCCATCCTCGGGGGGCCTGCGTGCAGACGGGCTGCATTTGGGCTGAGTTGCCGAGTGGATCTTGGTCTCTTCCGTCCCCTCTCCTCTTGGGTTCTGGGGGAGAGTTACTTGCCGAGGCTTGCTGCTGCGTCACTAAAGCAGCCATGGGAGGAACTGGAATGCTGGACCTCACATGCAGTATTGATGAATATTGAGTGGAATAGGCTACCCACGGAGCAGGGTGCGAGTGACTGTTGGGATTGGACACAAGGCCCCCATACACGCCAGAACTGAGTGCACATGGGGGGTATTACTTGAGCTGGAGAGTCGGAACTGGAAGGTCGCACCACGCAGCATGCAAACAGGTGATTTGGCGATGAATATGGGCTGAAGGTGGCTTTGCAAGTCGAACTTAGGTCCCGAGTGACACTGGCGAACTAGAGTTGCTTCACCCCTCCCCCCACAGTTTTTGACTGCGAGTTTGTGGGGTGACCTGCATCGTATTCAGCCGCCCTAGCCTCAGCAGACTGGTGGGTGGCCAACATACCAGATGCGGAGACACATACCTCCAAGGGCCTGTGCTACGCACAAGCACACCACATGACTCAACCTTTCAACCCGTGCGCAGATACAAGGGTATCAGTTTTGGAGCCGATTGGTTGGTTCAGTAGGCTGCGAAGCAATGGGCAAGGATTGTCTGCGGGCTGCCCAAGAAACGAAGATGGCCCAATTTACAGCTCAAAGACTGACACGTTGCCTGCGATGTCGACTGCGATGGGGTGGCCCTGCACAACCTGAACCCACGGTAACTCAAATACTGGCAGCCATAGAATCCTCAAGCGCAAGGGTGCAGGCAAAAATTTACACTGTCTCTCTGGATGTTGGACTGCTGCTTGCGGATATTCGCATAGTTGCTGGATCCATTGCTAGCCACAGAATAGATGGTCAGTGAATTGCGGCAGGAGGCTTCGCCCTTCAAGGTGACACTCAATGAGCTTTCACAAAAGACAGTGTCCTTGGAGCGCGTGCGGAAGATGCTGAGGGACAGTCACGGATATGTAATCAGCGCTTCATTGGTTTTCCGGTGGAGGTTGAAGGAAAAGAGCCATAACTCTTCCTAGAAAAATGGCTCAAAGAGGCACTGCCCATGGCCGACCTTTCCTCAATTTTCATAATGGAGTGAGCACACCGAGCGCTCACTGCACCCCCGCAGCCGTGTACTCTGCCCAGGACTATCATTGCCAAGATCTTAAATTTCAGGGATAGTGATGGTATCCTCAAGGCGGCTGGATGAGATGGAGATCCGGCCTTCGAGAACCGGAAAAATGTGTATATTCCCAGAATACACTCGGCTGGTCCTACAACAAAGGGCATCTTACCTTGGAGTTAAACAAAAGTTGCGTGTAATGGATCTCCACTACATGCTCCTTTAACCAGCGAAGCTGAAGGTCCTCCATGCAGACCGTGCACAGTTTTTTACTACACCAGAAGGAGTATGGGTCTGGTTGGAGGTCCGTGGCGAAAGGAGGGTTCTACGAAAGGGACGAGTGACTGGAAGACCCCCACTAATCCTCAAACAGGGACAGTAAAAACCCTGCTGGGAGATCCAGAAAAACTCTAAATCAGCACAGAGGGTGGTGGTGCAGCGTGATGGGACCTTGGAGCTGGAGGGAGCGGACTCGGGTGGCGAGAGAAGGAGATCTCCCAGGAGTGATTGTGACACCCAGCGAGCTGAACAGGACTCTGCCAGGGCTCTGGTGGAGGTAGTGATGGCCACTGGCTTGGACACAAGCATGGGTGAAGTGGGTGAAGATACCCTGCAGTTCACAGACCCTGCATGAGTTCATGCATAGCTGACATAGTGGTGAACGGAGGAAACTTGATAAGGGTATTGCTGAGGTCATAGCGCATGCCGTGACTCTTTATGTGGTGTGTTGGATTGGAAATATGAAGGTGTCTCATTTCTCTCTTCCCCTCTCCTCACAAACAGTGGGAGCAGCCCGGATGGTCATAGTGATTGTGCGGATGGGCAATGCCTCACATCCCCCCCTCTACTACTTTTCTTTCTCTTTCCATATGCCCTCTCTTGGCTCTCTATCTCTTCTATTCTTTCTTCACCCTTTCTTCACTCTCATTATTCATTGGGAAACTTTCACAACTGTGAATGACTGTGGGCGGCTGAGGTATGTATGGGAGTGCGTGAAAACTGGGCTAGGGTGGGCTCGGCTGACGGATGACCCGGTGGACTGAGAGGAGCACAACCCTCTGACCCAGTAGAGGAATTAACCTGATGTATCAAGGTGCAGTGGCTGTGATAGTATAAGAGACATGAGGTATAAGTGGAGTGCGAGTGTATTATTGGTTTTGCTATTGTTTCTCTTTGTACAGACGGAAATTTCATTATTATTAAAGTTTACGATTTCGGAGGGGGGTTTTAAGTTGGGGGATTCTATGGGGATCCACTAAGGTTTATTGCAGTGTCTACCTGGAGAGTTGGGCGTTTCAAATTTTCAAGATATGGGGTTCATTGGCAGCAACGGCGGCAGAGGGCAGGTCGATAACATAAGTATTGGAGTGGGTGTTTACTGTTGGTCATGGGACACTACAAAATCATAACGTGGAATGTGAGAGGGCTCAATTAGTTTGTGAAGCGCTATAGAATACATACATATTTGCGGCGACAGGGTACTCATGTAGCTATGTTACAGGAGACACATCTACTAGACGATGAGACACAAACTCCAAAGAAAATGGAGGGTACAATTGTTCGCATCTACCTTTTCTTCCTGTGCCAGGGTGGTGGCAATATGGATAGCTCCACAAGTTCTGTTTAAGTTGCGCAGCTACGAAGCTGAAATAGAGGGCAGGTATGTAATAGTGCATGGTCATATGGTTGGGATGGATGTATGCTTGGTGAACGTCTATGCTCCCAATATAGATGATGCTGACTTCTTTAATGATATGGAGAACCGGTTACTGCCATACCTTGGGACACCCTTGGTGTGGGCAGGTGACCTTAACTGCGTGTTAGATGGTGCACTGGATAGACATCCTCCGAAACATCACACTAAGCAGAATGTCGGCGGCCCTGAAGGGAGTGATGGATAGGCTCCACTATGTGGACATTTGGCGCGAAATGCACCCAGGAGAGCGGCAGTATGCATGCTATACGCCGGCACGAGAGGTCTACAGCAGGCTTGACCGGTTCTTGATTTCTCAAGAGGTATGTCGTGGTGTGGGCGGGACTACAGTGCTGGGCCGCTTCCTGTCTTACCATGACCCTGTGTCGCTAGAGTGGGGACCTGAGAGGAGTAGGCCAAGAGTCCCATTATGGCGACTGAAGTCATCCGTACTACGAGACCAGCTATTTAGAGAAGAACTTAGGAAAACCATTGCAGATTACTTTACTTTGATGAGAACTGGTCCACCACTGAAACCAGAAGCAATGAATGGGACACACTTATGGTAGTCACCAGGGGGGACTGCCTGTCTAGAATGTGAGGCACTAGGAGACGCTTGGAACTGGAGCTGATGAAGGCAGAGGAAAAGCTTACTAAACCGCAGCGCAAAGGTCGTACAATGGATCGATCATCAGAGGCTCTTTTATAGGCGCAACACACAGTTGGGGAGACTTTGGATAGACTGGATTGCCTGACCCGTAGGGAATATTGGCAATTATTGCATAAAGAGGGTGACCGGTCAGGGAGATTGCTTGCGTGGTTGCTAAAACGTGAGCTCCTACCCCTGATGATTCTAGCACTGCGTCGCCCTGATGGAGGAATGTCTAACACACAGGTCCGTGTCAACACAATACTATTTGCTCATCTGGCTGACATCTATAGCGAGACTGTTGGAAACTGTGGGTCTGAGAGGGGTGACTTCCTTCAGGATATCCAACTGCCGCGATTTATGGACCAGCAGAGAAACGCATTGGAGGTAACACTCCAGCTGGGTGACTTGCAGGAAGCCCTACGGGGTATGGCCCAGTGCAAAGAGCCTGGCCCAGATGGAATGCCTATTGAATGCTATCAGTCAAATGCTGATATTCTCCTTCCGTGCTTACTGGACACCTTGCAGGAGGCTAAACAAGTTGGAGTTCTCCCATCATTCATGCGAAAGGCACCGATTGCCATGCTCCCGAAGCTCAATAGAAACCCTGAGGATCCGGCTGCGTAGCAGCCCACTCATACGGCGACCACCCGATGCAGTTGGCCTAGCTGGGTGCCTATCTAGCGTGCCGTCCACTATATCATTAAAGTCGCCTCCAATCACCATTGTCGCAGCTGGGAGCGCTAGCAAGAATGCAGTAAATGCAGGATGAGCCATTGCATGTAGCAATGGTGGTATGTAGACTGAGACTAGATTGAACTGTGTCCCTTCCCATTGGCAGGTAACAGCCGCAAAACGGCCCAGGTTGTCTATTCTTGACTATTGTATAACGAACGGGAAGTGTTTCTTTACGAGTATGCCCACCCCTCTAGACCCGGAGGAAAACTCTGAGTGCGCCACCATTTTATAACGCCATCTATCCATGGCTTTACATGTTGAGCCCATTAAGTGCGTGTCCTGCAAGAGAGCCACCGCGGGCGTGCACGGTTTCATATATTGCAATACTAGACCTCGTTTCACCTTGTCTCCCAACCCCCGCACATTCCAAGTCATCACAGTCAATGGGGACCCCGGGGCTAGCTGAGGCAGTCGCTGATTAGTGTCGTGTTGGCTTTGTGTAGACATAGGTACAGAAAATGTGTTGCAGCGTCGTGGAATGCAGCCCAGCCATACAGCTGTAGTGCGCTAAGTCATTTGTTTCATCATACGTGCCATTATGAACTGCATCAAAAAACCACAACAAATCCTTAATAACAATGCCCCCACCCCCCTCCCTGCCTCCCAGCCTGACGGATTTAAAACTACCCGCCGCCCCAGCCAAGCAGAGTGCTTAATCCCTTTCCCAATTCCCAGCGGACGGGGGTGAACTATCGCAACCAGTGCCCCCCAACCCCACGTAACTCAATAGCATCATGGAAACCCCTCCTCCCCCCGACCCCAGTCACAGATCACCTTATTGGAGAGACTTGTCAAATAGAGCATGTAGCAAAAAGAACTGTTCAGGAAACCTTAGTGCCACAGGGCCTTTTCAAAGATACAAGAATCACAAATCTTGACAAGGACTCCATCACGTTTCGTACCCCATAAGGATAGTATTGGGGAACGTCTTGCAGCCTAGCATAGTCTATGCGCTGGAACGCCCGGTGCCAGGGCAGTAGCACAGTACACTGAATTCAAAGGAACCGTCTATACCTTAAGTCACTCCTGTTCCTCACTCAGTGCTTGGTCTCTGCGCCAGCTGCCGCCGCCTCCGTTTCTGCCAGGGTGCCCAGCCTTTCTCCAACCCTCCAGCCAGTCCTGCGCCTCGTCCGGGGAGGCGAAAAACCACGTCTTACCTTCGGCCTCAACCCGTAGTTTGGCTGGAAATAGCATGGAGTATTTAAGGCCACGTCGCGAAGCGCCTTTTTTATCTCCAAGAAACTCTGTCGTTGTTTTGTCACCGCTGCAGTGTAGTCCGGAAAAATTGTCACAGTCGCATTCTCAATCTTCAATGGGGGGGCTGCTCGCGCCGCCTGCAGTATCGCGTCCCTGTCCGGAAAGTTAAAAATACGGGCCAGGATAGGCCTCGGTGGCGCCCCAGGCTTCGGCCTGCCTCCAGGGATCCGATGCGCGCATTCCACCGAAAAGAAATTGGACAAACCTCGTGGCTGCAAATGGTTGGTTATCAGGTCCTCTACGAATAGGTCAAGGGCTTGCCCCCCCGGCCCGTTCTGGCACACCAATAAGGCGTATCTTGTTCCGCCGCGATCGTCCTTCCTAGTCCTCCAGTTTGGCCGCAAGTGTTTTATTTTCTGCTAGGAGGTGATTCACCTGTTTTTTAAGCGTGGAGGTATCTGTTGTTAATGTGTCTGTGGTAGATTCGACTGCAGACATTCTCACCGACATCTTACTGAAATCCGCACGGATTAAGGACAGATCTACCGCAAGAGTTTCAATGCGGGAGTCCACTTTGTTTAACGTCACTATAATGTCACGCAATGTCATCTCCTGTTCCACGCCCGCAGTCTCGCCCTGCGACGGTGCTGATTCCGCCTCCGGAGCTATCGTCTGCGTCTTGGTGTAGGCAAACTTGTCTAGTTTCACCAGGTTGGTGCCCCTGGAATTCCTGCCACTCATCTTAGTGGGCAACTTGTGTCCGCGCCAGGCCCCACCGTATATTCACTAGCTGCGCCTCCGGCACAAGGTCCTGCAAAATCCTTCACCTGGGCTTCAGGAGGCGGGATCAGATGCAGCACAGACGTTCCACAGCGCCCTCCAGACAGAGAATATGAAGTTGTCCCATGCGCTATTTAGATGCTGCCTGCCAGTGTTCTCCTCTGCAGGAAGGAGCTCTCTACCATCCTGGAGCCAGCGTGGAAAGACAGGGCTCCGCCGCCAGGGAGTAAGTGTGCCACTGGGTCTCCCTGTTCAGTGCCCCCTCGGTCCAAACGACGTTCCCAACAGGTCAGTGCCAGACCTCTATGCCCCCTCTGCTGCACCTTCAACCCAGTGGCCGAGCGTCAGACTCGAGGTCCCGGCTTGTCACGTGTTTCCCAGGCCTCACCGTTCTCACTGCTGTAGGAAGGTCCCGGCGCCTCCCCGGGCCAGGCCAGTTAAATCTCCCTTCTAATGCAGAGCTGCCACTATTCTAAGCTCGCAATGGCGAAGTAATTGGCAGTACAGCGCCGGCCCCTTCACCTTCACGAGTCCTCAGTCTCCCGCTGTCTCTCGCACCACGCCAATGCAGGACACGCCGGCCGTCACAACACACGCCGGTGGGTTAATTATCAGCTGGGTACCGCGGCACTCCGAACAGGGCAGCTCGGTCCGCGTCGCAGCTGGTATCGATCTCCAGCCGCCCCACACCGTTATCCGGCGCTCAGCCCTCCACCGATATGGGTGCCCTGGGTGAGCTCTAACATTTAGGCCCCGGCTTCTCTCGCCGCACCAGGCCCCAAAGTCCAGAACACTGCAGCCGGCCCAGGCAGCTCTATAAACGCCCCGGGGTCAGCTTGTTTCGACCTCCGGAGCTTCCGCCACCGCAGCTCTCGGTCGGGGATGACCGGGGCCGCCGGATCTGTGTGCGGATCAATAGGGTTTAGACGGGGAGCAGGGGGAGCAGGGAGCCTCCCTTGGTAGCGGCCATCTTCATCGGCTGCTAGCCACACCTCTGATGTTATTCTTTTTGAACAGCTACAACTCTTCCCATATCCTGTTGCATAGTTCAATAGCTAGTTACAGCAATTAGAAAGTGTGCAACTTGGTCCTGTAGCTGTCAGATTGATCCACTACAAGCCAGGTTGTCTAAGGTGTTGCTGTTTGTGTTATCCTTGGCCCAGCAAAGACGTATTTTAGCACTGGTAAGGGTTATTAGTTTGCAGTTTTGTTTACCACTTTTTTGCAATTGCTGGGTCATCATTCTTTATTTATTATACTTGTTATGATGCAATTCTTGAAAGGTTTTTAACATTTGTTTCTGCTAAAGCCTTTTGTGATGCCACAGTGGGACTTGAAATTGGTTCTCAACTTTTTGTTGCGTACCCCCTCATAGCCACTGCACAGCCACTGCACAGCTGTCTAATGCAGCTTCAAACCTTGAAAACAATCTTCCTGGTTGTCATAACATCTGCTTATCAACTAGCTCCATGTGCTCTCTGTCAGTCCGCCGTACACAATGTTCTTATTCCTAGACAAGCTGATTTTATGGACCCAAGCTTCTTTTCTACAGAAACTGGTCACTCTGCTTCATTTCAAGCATGCTATTATCCTTCTGGCATTCTATGCACTGCCTCATCCCTCGAATGAGGGAAGAGATTCAATTTTTAGGAATTCAAAAGCGTACTGATGTTTCTTACATCAATTGTATAAGGGATGATTGTGTGAACGATCGGCTTTTTGTTGAATTCTCTGGGTGAGACAAAGGCAAGGCAGTGCAAGAAGAAAGGACCATTTTCCTATGAATTGTTCTCTATATTAAAATCGGCTACACTCTGGCTAAAAAGTAGCTCCCACAAGTCTTGCAGGCTCATTCCACAAGAGCTAAGGCTGCTACCACTGCTTTGACACTCAGAGTTCTTGTCCTGGATACATGTAAATGTAATGTAAATGTAAATGTAGGTGTACTTATATAGCGCAAACCTGTCACCCAAAGGGCATCCTGGCGCTTGCTTAGGGAACCCGTCCTGGTATTCCCCTGTGAGAAACCCCGGCAGGGTGTCCACAAGGTGAAAGTCAGGCATCCCGCCGCGAGGGGCCGTTGTATGCCAGGTGCTACATGGGTGTCAGCTTGAAGCACTACACTCTTGACAGTCAGGTTCTTTGAGAAAAGCATTTTGCCCCCTTGGTCCTGAAAGAGTTTTTGATCTCAGCCAGTCACAGTCCCACCACTTTTTATTTTTTTATTTTTTTTATTGGCATTTCAAAAATAAACAAACATCAGTCTTTGGCAGTAATAGCGACAGTAGATATACAAACTGTGTTCATAAATACAATATTAGGAACTCAATTAGAAGGAGCATTCCTAGTACATGACAACAGTCTCCCTCCTGTCCGGGGTCCCCACTGGCCATCCCTCCAAGGACAAGCTATCCATCTAGCCTACAGTGCGTTAATGGTGGCTATTCTGCTAGGTGGCGTCTACATCCCCAGTCGGGTCTCCCCCCACCTGCCTGGCCGTTTGCGTCTTCACCCTCCGCAGCATCCCGTGTATGTCGCCTGTCTAGAAACATGGACCAAAAAGTTTTTGGGCCTATTACGAGGGGGTAGTAAGTTGCTGTAGAGTTCCGTCTGTGTACTACAGTATGTCATTTCCCTGGTCCACTGTGCCAGCGTAGGTGTTGAGCCTCGCATCCATGTTAGCGCTACACACCGTTTAGCTAGAAGGAAGGCCATGTCGACCAGTCTCCTGTGTGCTTGGCGTAGGGGCTTAGAGTAACCTAGTATGGCCAATAAAGGATCAGGTGTCAATGTCAATTGTGAGATCTCGTTCACTTCATTGTACACGGCGTGCCAAAATGTCAAGATGTCCGGGCAGGACCAAGCTACGTGTAAAAAATCCGCGATTTGGGACCCACACCTCTCGCAATTAGGGTTGTCACACAATCCACATCTAAGTAATCTTTCAGTGGTATAGTAAGTCCTATTCAGGTATTTAAAGTGAAGTAACCTATGACGGCCATTCAGTGATATCCTCCTCGTACTCGTACAGCAGTACTGCCAAGTCTCTACCTGTAGATCAATTTGTAAGTGGACTTGCCATGCTAGTCTCGGCTTGGCGTATTCCGCCGTTCTCTCGGAGAGGGCTATACGGTACAAGTTGGTTATTAATTTAGCAGGGGACTTAGCATTCACGACATAGTCAAAAGCTGTAACCACCGGGGGTTCCTCCATATCTTCCCCTAAAAGGTCCCTGAGCACGTGTCTCACCCTGTGGAACTGAAAGCGCGATAACAGTGGATAGGAGGTATCGTCAGTTTCGATCTTTCCCCAGGTGCGGGCAGTGCCCTCTGCAAACAATTCACCCATGTTGTGTATGTTCAGCGTGCTCAGTGCCTCCAGAACCCTTTTATCCATGCATGGGTCAGCCATGCGCACCAGGCTATAGGCGCTTTCAGGGCGTATAGCAGGCTGCACGCCTGGGCATCCATCATGTGATGCCAAGCATGAGTGACTGCATTCAGGAAATCAAGGAGACCCGTTCGACGGTCTCGAGGCCTGGCTAGCAGCGCGGGCAGGGGCGTCGGGTCTGCCACGATCGATTCAATGCGTATGTGTGGAATGTCCACTGGGCCATGGATCCAGTGGTAAGCGTGCGCGCATTGCGCGGCACGATAATAGAGTTCCAAATCAGTGGCATTCAGGCCTCCCGCCGCGTACGGATGTATAAGTATTTTCCATGCCACTCTAGGCTGTTTCCCAGCCCATGCCAGCTGGACCATTAACGTTTGTAGTTGTTGGAAGAAAAGACTAGATAGCACCATCGGGATGTTACTAAACAAGAACAAAAAGCACGGTAGCACAATCATCTTCATAAGTGAGATCCGTCCCAGCAACGATAGTGGCAGAGTGATCCATTTTTCGGCATCCTCCTCCAGTTTAGAGACAACCACCCCATAGTTCTCCCGTAGGACTACCTCCGAGTCCGTGTGAAGTCGGATCCCCAAGTACCGTACCGCGTCCGTAGTCCATTGAATGGGATATTCCGGGTCAAATATCCGCGTAGCTGGTGTAAGTGGGAACATGAAGGACTTATTCCAATTAACATGAATGCCAGAGAGAGAACTAAATAAGACCACCTCGCGAGGCACCGCCAACAAATGCTCTTCCGGGTTTCTGACATATAGGAGGGTATCATCCACGTACGTGGACACGATCAAATTATATGTAGGGAATCGAATGTCCCTGTGGCTGTGGTATTTGCGCAGGGTGCAAGCAAGCGGTTCTGCTACCAACGCATATAGGATAAGGGAAAGGGGACAGCCCTGCCTCGTGCCTCTGCCTATATGTATGGGGTCCGTGATGAGAGATTCTATTCGTATACGAGCCGACCGGGTGGTGTACAGCGTGGCCAACAGTTGCAAAAACAGCTCTCCCACACCCATCCGACTCAATACTTGTCGCAGGAAAGACCATTCGACAGAGTCAAAGGCCTTTTCCATGTCTAGGAAGACCGCAATTGCAGGGATTTCCGGGCGTGTATGCTGAAATGCTGCGAAGACCGTTCTCAGGTTATACTTGAGATTGCGAGTGGGCACAAATCCGGCCTGTTCTGGAGCCACTAACGAAGCAACCATGGGGCTGAGGTGATTGAAAATCAATTTAGCGAAAATCTTCGCATCCACGTTTAATAGTGACAGGGGGCGGTACGAGGCGCAGTCCCCCGGGTCCTTCCCTGGTTTGAGAATAGCGACCAGTATCGCCTCCCGCAATGTAGGCGGCATAGTGCCCGTGTCTGCCATATCCTCAAAAAGGGTTAGCAGTCGAGGAATCAGGAGATCTGTGAATGCCTTGTAAAAGGCGACAGTGAGGCCGTCACTTCCCGGCCCACTACCAGCCTTCATAGCCGACAATGCCCACACTATTTCCTCCCCTTCGATCGGACGCACCAAGAACTCGCGGTGTAAATTGGAAAGCCAGGGCAGCTCTATTTGAGTCTGGATGCGTTCCTCCGGTGCGGGGCCTCGTGAGGCGCCCACACTATTTCCTCCCCTTCGATCGGACGCACCAAGAACTCGCGGTGTAAATTGGAAAGCCAGGGCAGCTCTATTTGAGTCTGGATGCGTTCCTCCGGTGCGGGGCCTCGTGAGGCGTACAGTTCCGCGCAATACTCCCAGCAACTCTCCGCAACCTGCGCATCCGTAAGGGGCTCCCCTGTCGTGGACCGCATTACTGGTATCGTCATTCTGCCTCTGCTCCGCTTAGCTAGTTGTGCAAGTACCGCTCCAGGACGCTCCCCCTCACCGTATGTTCTAGCTATTGCGTACTTTCCTAGGTGTTTGACTGCGGAGTCAGCCTCCCCATGGTATTCCCAAAGTGTTTGAGCAAGCTCCCGGGTGAGGGCCTCACTACCGTCGTGTATGCGCTTATTCTCAAGCTCCTTACGTTTGGTTTCCAAATTCTGTAGCCGGCCCCTAATCGATTTGAGGACCCCTGAATGTTTAGAGATAGTGATCCCCCTGATATACACCTTGAATGTCTCCCAGACAGTCTGGAACGAGTCCACAGAACCCACATTGGTGTCAAAGAATACCTCAATGGCCGTCGCCAACTCCTCCCTGAAAGAGGCATCCAGCAAAGAGTATGGGGGGAAGCGCCAAGCAAATGGCGGAATGCGCCACGCCGGCGCAGCTACCGACAACATTATTGGTGAGTGGTCTGAATATGTACGTGGAAGTATAGTGCAGTTCTGAACCGAGTGAGTTAGACGAGTTGTGGCAAGCCAATAGTCTATCCTGGTGTGTATGTTATGTAGGGCCGAGTAATGCGTATATCCCCCTAGGGTAGGGTGTCTGTGCCTCCACACGTCACAGGTCCAACCTAGTCATTTGCGTCTCCAGCACTCTAGCATAAGCCGAGGGACGACGGTCTGGGCCATCTGATCTGTCGATGTGTGGTTGTCTGCTCATGTTAAAATCGCCCCCCCAATGGATATCTTCCCCTGTGTGTGCCATGACCTTGGCCCCTAACTCTGATTAGAAGTCCGGGTAGTCATAATTGGGGCCATAGGTGTTCACATGCAGAGCTCCATACCCTTCCCACAGCACCTCGTGATGATCGTGTAGCGTCCGTTCCTATCCGTCTCAAGCGGTGTCATCCTCAGTAGTGTCTTTGGGTTAACCCACGTGACAACACCCCTGGCATGTGATGTAAACCCAGCTGCGTGTATATTACCCATGAAGCCCCTGTATCGCAGTATGTGGCTGTCTGGATGTAAATGTGACTCCTGTATTAGTGCGATATTCACACCATGTCTCTCAAAGTATTGTAGAACCTTCCTGACCTTCCTATGGTCGTTAAGACCCCGGACATTCCAGGTTATCAGCGTCAAAGTGTCCAAAGCTTCCCCTGGTGGAGTCATCCCATCTGCAGCGATCTGTATGCATGTCTCAGTAATAGCGCCTGAACAAATGACCTAACATAGTATCTTGCCGCTGTCATGTGTGGTAACTTGTAAAAAACACCCTCCAACTGCAAACATTCCCCTCTCAGCTCCTGCAAGGCGCCGCAGCACCTCCCCCCCCCCCCCCCCCCCCCCCCCCAAGCCCACCCACGCCTGCCCGCACCCAACTAGGCCGCAAACAACCCCTCTCCCCAGCAAAACCTCCCTTGTCCCCCATCCAATCCCCGGAACATCCGAACCCATCTCAGAACAACAAAACCTTTTTTGTCCAAACTCAGTGGGAGTCATGCAAGGGCGAAGGTAGCCAGCAGAAAGCAAGCTCTATGCAGGACATATTTATATAGCTGCCCGCCCCTCCCCCGTCTCATTACCAAAGCGTCATGCATGTAACTACGAACTCTATCTTGGAGCTCACAAGGTTGGGTCATATCAAGCATGCACTCATATAATGCTCCAACGAACAGTATATTCAGCTGAAGTGCCCTCCCATCCGCAGAGGACCATGAAAGCAGTACGTTGCAGAATTGTAGTAAAGCAGGTCGTCACCAATCCAAGACACAGTAATGTACATCTTAATAACGTGACTCACCTGCTGGTGCGCCCCTGTGCCAGGGCAGTGCCCCCATCGCCTAGCGACGCCCTCCCCTGCAATCCTCTACCTGCTCCACACATACCCTCCAAAGAAAATGAGATGCAGTATAACCATTGAACCATACAGTGCCTAATCCCCCCCCCCCCCATCCCGCGCCTCCCCGCACAATACAATGCAAATCATTTGGCTTATCTGCAAGAATCTTAGTTAGTCCTGTTCATCCATGGAACCTCCCGCTGCCTCATCCGCTCTGTTCGGGGAGGAACGACTCTCTTTTCACCAGTCCTTAAGGGCTCTCTGCAGGGCCCTAGGGTCCGTGAAGATTATGGATTTCCCTTGTCTGATAATGCTTAACTTCGTAGGGTACAGTATCGCGTAATCTGCGCCCATTTCACGTAGCTGTCGTTTCATCAGTATAAACTGGCGCCATGCCTCTTGCACCTTAGCAGTGAAGTCCGGGAACAGCGAAAGGACCGAGCCCTCGTATTGGAGCGGTTGTTTTTCCCTCGCTAGTCTTAGTGCCACATCTCGGTCCCTGTAGTTGAGTAACTTAGCGATTATAGGCCTCGGTGGCGCATCCGGCTTTGCTCTCGGGCCCAGAGAGCGGTGGGCCCTTTCCACTACAAACATTGCAGAGAAGGCAGTATCGCCAAGGAGTTTCTTTAGAAGATTTTCAACTAATACTTCCATGTTCCCAGTCGATCTGTTCTCAGGCAGGCCTGTAATACGAAGGGTGCACCGCCGTGAGCAGGCTTTTAAGTCCTCCGACTTGTCCTGCAGCATCTGCAGTGCTCCTTTCATCTGCTTATTGTCAGTGTCCAGGGAAGTCTGTACTTCCTCTACCTCGGTGAGGCGGCGCTCAGACATGTCTATTCGCTACCCCTGTTTGTCGAGCCTCTCCGCCATGCGGTCCATACGGTACGTGAGCGCGTCCATCTTGGTTCCTAACTAAGCTATCCCCCCTTGCAGGCTCTTTTCCATGGCTAACAATAGGCCGCGTATGTCTTGCTGAGGTAGTTCCTCCGCCGGCTCCCGTTCCCCTAGATCCTTCCCGGATGCGGATTCGCCAGACTTGGTCCCTTTAGGATCAAAGGATAGTGTGGGTTGCGTCCAGTCCGTGCGCCCCATCTCGACGGGACCAGTTGGGCTGCAACTGTCTGGGACGGGGAGGGACTCTCGGATCGCTGTCTAGGTCGCTGCTTCACAACTCCAAGCGTAGTGATAGCGCCGCGAGGGAGGCCCGTTGATGTCTACTCAATCCTGCCGTACCCCGGATCTTCCTGCCCGCCTTCGGCCACCCACCAGCACTAGGGCCTCAACCAGCAGGGTCGTCGCGCAGCTCCACAGGATAGCTCTACCTCCCGTCAGTCCTTCTAGGTCAATCAGTGGGTGTGCTTCGGCGACATCGTTGGCCCCCCGAAGAGCGCCGTCCCTTCAAGATCAGGAAGTGAAGCCCCCAGTACAGGGAGGGGTGGGGGGGATCAGAAAGTACCTCACCAGGCTGCTATATGTCTCAGGGCGCGAAGCAAAGCTCCAAGGTCTATGTGGGGAATCCCCCAGCTATCGCTACTGTGTCCTTACAGGGATCACGCACTTCGCCGCTCAGACCTAGTTCCAACATGGCGACCTTCGCTCCCTCACCGCTCTTCCAATACGTTATCGCCAAGTTGGGCACCACCACGCTGTCAGAGGCCCTAAGTCAGCCTCAGTGCGCCTTAGCTCTGCCAGCTCTCCTCACCCCCCAGCAGGGGGCCCAACGCCTCTAGCAAGACCAAGGCACCTCAGCGCACAGGTACAGCAAAGGCCCCAGAGCTCCCCAGGATGCGGGGTTACCGCACAGGCCGCAGTCGGGTCCGTCTCGCTGCACCCAGGTCCACCGCCTGCTCAGCATCGCTCCCAGCCGCCGCTCTTGCGCCCCGGCTCACCTTCTTTAATCGCGGCAGACGAGCGAGGACACCAGGACCGTCCTACCGCTCAGGCCGCAGTCGCGGTCCTCTTCTCCGTACCTGGCGCTCCACTCCGGGCCCCGGGTGCCCGTCCTCCACCTCCGATCATGGACGGCGCCGCCCTTCTCAGCGGTAGTAAACAAAGAGATTGCTGGCCCTTACAATGATTTTTCTCTCAAATTGGTGAGAATACAAACAAAGAAAAATCTTCTGTTTGTTAGGGTTACTTTATTTCAACCCATTTGAAATTTTGAATCATTTTTATATATTTTCATGAGCGAGAAAAACACTTTACACAAAAACATTTACAATATTTACAACTATCATACAACTGACATATATACAAATATACAAATAAATCCACATTTATATACAAACTTATTTTACATGAAAACAATGGCAATTGTATATCCACAAATAATTATTCTTTGTGAAAAACTCAAACCACTGTAGTGCCCAAAAAGGTCAAAAACAAGCAAGGCAACAAAAAATTGGATTATGCTCTTTCCGATTAGTTTAAAGTGATTAATAATCAACTCAAAGACTAATGAATTATGGTGCCTATTTGCCGTCTGCCGACGCGTTTCGAATCTGGAAAAAATTCACAGATTCTCCTCAGGGCTCTGTCAATGTAGTGATCTTCACAAGTGTATGGCACGGTCCCGCCGTTCGAGAAGTTCAGGTAGGGATGGGGGCCATGGGCTTTTGATTTTGGCAGAAAGTTCTTTGAACGTTATGGCGACAACGCTACTGGTGTTTGCACCCTGAAATTATCCTGCTCGTGGAGCGATGCTGATGGAATCTGTGGGGGGAGCGAAGTTTTGTTCGCTGGTCACATTGTCATTAATCTAAATCCCAACACTGCCGTGGTCTTTACTGGAAGCGGGGAGCAAGCTGTGGGCTCTTCAGCGGCGTGTGGAGGTGCGTGCTTTAGTCGCGCATTTGACTTTGACTTTGCGTCAGATCTGCGTGACTTGATGTATTCAAGGATGATATGGAAGGTGATGCCCGCATTACCCAAGCAGGGTCATAAGCCAGTGATCCATACACCAATTTTCACAATTTGACTGCTCTGCATCTGGAAATTTTACTTGCAGTTACTCCAACGATTGGAACTTCAAATGCCTACTTCTCAGCGGAGCACTCGGCAGTGCCAGTCCAGGCGCTCGCCCAAGGGGACCAGAACTTCAATCTCCGCTGCTGTGTCCACTCCTACATAGCAGAGACATTGCGGCTGGCCGGTATGGGAAGAAATGTGTTGTATCTATGTCTTTAATTATGTGCATTCTTTCTTGAGAATGCAGCCATGTCATCTCGGAATTTCATATGCCTGGTCAGTTGTTCTCCAGGTCTTGGATGTTGATGACTTGCCTCCCTGTTGGGCTAATAAACCTCTACCAAGCAGTTTCCTGTGTATTGCATCATTACAATAAAATGCTCCTCGAAGCCCCTCGACCGCCGGATTCCCCTCCGGCAGTTACAGGCAGACACAGCAGCGTCACAGACGTCGGGTCGTCACCTTAGAGTAGGCCGCGGATCGTAGGCGCGGCTCGCGCTACCAGGTCTCGGTGTCCACTACGGCGCCAGCAGATAAATACGGAGCTTAGGCTCGCTCCATCCGAGGACTGCATGCATCCAGGGACACAGGGCTGTAATTTGGGGCAATAAAAAGTAGATTTGTGTTGTAAAGGAAGTAGACTGGTACCAATGATAGATAATAAAATAAGAATGTTTATTTCGAGTAACAGAGAGTAGTTGGTGCTCCCACCAAGACTATCAGGCAACTGCCAACATACAACAATTAGCATGCAGGATTAATGAAGGATAGTTATCAAGACGGGGGAGCAATCGGCTCAAGCAGCAATTTTGGTTGCGAGCTAGCTCCCAGCCACCTGGTGAGGTACTTGTATGGTATTTATTTCAAAGGGAGGAATCTGAGGTTAGAAGTATCAATCAGGAGAGCAAATTACTTACCTTCAGAAATGATATTTCTGGTAAGTACACCACCTAACTTCAGGTTCTTCGCCAAGCTTCCCACTTCCCCTTTCAATGTACTTGACTCTTTTTCCAACAAAAAAGGCCCAAATCTAGAGATCTGCACACCAGCCCTGCCAATAAACTCTGGAGCTGAGGGCTCAGTAAGCCTAGAAAGCAACCGTCATCATTGCACATTGGTGATGCTTATATGCAGCTATGCATGTAATTTTCGATGCCACACAATGTCCTCTACTGGCGCACAGCAGTACTGTTAGAAAAGTTGCCGGATGCAGTCTTGATGCCTGGAGAATGTTTAGAAGGTGAGGAATTTTTGGTTAGTTAAAGTATCCAACAAAAAGATTGTTACCGAAGGCAAGTAACTAGTTTTTCAGGGCCTTTTCTCACAAGGTTATAAGAATACCTGTCTGTCATTGACGTTGTTTACTGCAGCACTATCTATCTTGTGGAGAAGTGTGGCTCAATGGTTAGAGCCAGAAAAGGGGGTGGTGCAATGAGCTAAAAAACGGTGTTGGATCTAGCCCTGATCTCTTGACTGGGTGAGAGTATTCTGCTTAATTCAGAGACTCTGTCCATCACC